>NC_134837.1:21331519-22023518 GCF_004210375.1 Tachypleus tridentatus | reverse complement strand
AACAAGCCGTTTTTGCATATAAATGTACAGATGACAAAAGAGCTCTTAATGTTGGTTGCAGCAACCATATAAAATTATGTTGCCTATTTGGAGGAACAAAATTACTGAAAGAGAATGAAATTGTGGGCAAGAGAAGGAAATTTTTGGATGAGGTTTAAAATTTAAAAATGAAGGAAATGAAAACAAAAGCTGATGTAAAGACAGTCATACAGTCAGCAGAAAAAAATGTGGAAGGATCTGAATCAACTAGCAACTTTTGTCAACTATTCTATATTGCACTGCACTACTGAAGGAAAATTATTTACAGGACGTTAAGAATAAATTGAAGATGAGCTATTTGAAGTGAATATTGAATATCCTTTTTCTACTTATCAAAAATATTTAGTAGTTTGGGAAAGGTTTGGTTCACCACAGTAGTAGGGATATGGGAAATGCTACATGGGTGTTTCAGAACCAGCACTGGGAACCTTTGAATTACAAAGACAACAGGTTTTGCTTCTCTGCTATGGTGCTTACTAAAGGGGTATTTTTAAACTATTTTTGGGTTTGTTTAAGTGTGCAGAAGGTTTTTAACGACTTTAATATCTGCCTTTGTGTCTGCATTACTGTTTAGGACAAAACTGTACCATGCCTACCTTTTTTCTTATAATTTCTACCTTTCCTTTGTGCAACCTATTTTCAACAGCAGAATTCATTGAAAAAGAAAACTGCTTGAAATTAATTTTATGAAACACCATTTTTTTGTTTATCTTTTGTGACAAGGTTGTTTAGAATGTTTTACTCAAAATTTCTTGGAGTTTGTACATATAATGCTCCATAAGTCTAAACAATTAAATTTAATTGTAGAGTAATAACTCTTGCACTATCTACATCTAATTCCTTTAATATGTGTAAAACTATTTTTAACATGTTTATATTTTAGAGAAGTATTTCTTTTATGATATTTTATTATTGATGACTTTTCAAATGGATTATTTTGATGATCTCTTCCAGATTAACTGTTACACTATAACTGTTTTCTGAAATTACAGTATTAATTAATTCAAAATAAGTTCTAGAACTGTGTAGCTTTAAAACAACATTATAACAGAATGTGAACTAAATTTTTTTTTCATCTTACTGTCTCTTCTATTTTGATTCCTAGGGCAAAGCATTTGTAAGTATTTTTTTGTTGAACAATAGTAGATGCATGAGTAATAAAAGTAGAATCTTGGCCAATATACAGCCATTTTGCTATTGAGTCTCAATTCTATAATCACTTTATAAGTGAATGCTGTAGCTGTGGTACATAATGTACTTCAGATATGAAGTTTGAACTTCAAATAAAGCATTAAAGTTTATAATTAGAACATATTTAAGTATTTAAAATATGAGAAGACCCATTATCATTTCATCTGGCATTTATCAGTTTTACTTGAAGTATGTGGAATAGAGAGCCTTGTTTTTCAAAATTTGAAAATAAGATTTGTGCATTAAACCATTCATAACCAGTCTGTTATCATTACACATAAGAAAAAAATTTTAAGTAGACATTTATTATGCCTCAAAGTGATAACAGTTTTGTTTTGGTGCACAAATAACATTGAATAATATGGTTTAAGGATTGTGAAATATAGTTAAATCTCTTAATATGAATAAACTTATTCCAAATAATTTGTAGGAAGTAGTTGTGCATGATGCTTGTATCTAGAGATTTTTATTTTCTTAAGATAACAAATGATAATGTGTACCCATTGAACTACTAGTATATTGTTATAATGGATTATAAT
Organism: Tachypleus tridentatus; assembly: GCF_004210375.1. Lineage (NCBI taxonomy): Eukaryota > Metazoa > Arthropoda > Merostomata > Xiphosura > Limulidae > Tachypleus > Tachypleus tridentatus. The sequence continues at coordinate 22,021,749 of NC_134837.1, read as the reverse complement.
TTGTGTCCATTTAACTATCAGTCTATTGTAATGTGATGGATGGCAGTGGTGTATGTTTAACTACTAATGTGTTGCAACATGGTGCATGATAGTGTGTGTCTGTTGAACCACTAATCTGTTGTAACATGATAGTGTGTGTCTGTTGAACCACTAATCTGTTGCAACATGATAGTGTGTGTCTGTTGAACCACTAATCTGTTGCAACATGGTGCATGATAGTGTGTGTCTGTTGAACCACTAGTCTGTTGTAACATGATAGTGTGTGTCTGTTGAACCACTAATCTGTTGTAACATGATAGTGTGTGTCTGTTGAACCACTAGTCTGTTGTTACATAATAAATGGTAATGTGTTTTCTTTGGAATACTAGTATGTTGTAATATGATGAAATAATAGGGTGTGTACTAGCTTTATAACTTTCTCAAGCACTTCATTATTATAACATGATATTATTCTGCCTATTTTCATATTGAAACTGATGTTTCCTTGTCTGTTTCATAGATGTCCATTTGCTCTCTCAGGTACTGACTCACTGTGATACTTCAATGTCTCTTTGATGCTGACTGACTTCTTTGATTTTAACTTAAAGTTATAGTTACAGTATTCTTCTATTATCTAGCTCACTGGTATACAGCAAGAGGATGTCACTTACTCTACAAAAACTTGTGCTAGTATGTTCTGTACAAAAACTTGTGCTAGTATGTTCTGTTGTTTTTTACTGAAAGTTAATGAGATGTCATTAATTGTTTTGACAAATGTGTGTACAGTTTCAATATTTTCCAGATATTTGATACTTTTTTCTATATACTGTTGGCAGAAAATCAAGCCATAAAATAAACATCCTTTCTACCTGTGTACCACCATGTTTGTGCAGTTTGGGTGTAATATATATTCACAAGTGGTTTATGTAGTTACTGTTTTATAACTTTGATTGACTCTAATAGGAGAATTGCAGAGAAAATTATAAAGTATTATATTAGTTTACTCCAAGTGATGTTTTCATTGTGGGTATAATAATATTAACTTTGCTGCTGTTCATCTCTGTATACACTTATTTCACATACACATTAACTATGGTAAGACCTGTCTAAGGCAGAATTGCACAGGACTGAGTAAACTTTCTGGCTTAAGCAGGTTTTCTGGCTTAGACAGTGAACATGCATTTCCTTAATTATACATAATTTTTGAGAGGAACATTATACTTGCTTGAATCAAGGAAGGAAGACATTTGTGAATAAAGTTATTATACTGTTTATGCTATATTTATTAGAATAAGAACAAAAATAGACATTCAAAATATACACAAGTACACAAAACCTTAATCAAATTTATTTGAAGAAAGTGTCCAATTTTGACTGTTTCATTTTTGTTAATGAGCTTTCTCATGGTTAAAAGAGAACACCAATTCTACGGCCTTTCCGTGAAGTTCATTTTCCCCTTTCATTTTTGCATATTATTTAATAGCATTAATATAACTTAACACTTGCAGTGAAGTAGGAATTTCTATTTCCTCGCTATCTTTTCCATCTTGTTCATCTTCTGAATCTTTCACACTGTTACCATCTAGCAATTCTATTATACATCAGTTTTTGTCAAAACATTCTTGTCAACATTCACAAAACTTTCCATATTCACAGAATCAGCTGCATCAGTTTTCTCAATCAGAGTTTGGATTTCACTATAATCGTCATAACACAACTTCTCCACAATCTCTGCCATTATCAAGAATAAATCCACAGTTTCAAAAGTACTTTATTATGCATTCATCTTCTATGCATTTGATTGAATGACTTAAAATGCAATTGTATCTAACACGTCAACTTTCATGGTCATTTCAGATGCTCTTTTACAGTCATCCATGTTTGCAGTAATATGCTGAAGCATCAATTTTCTGTAATTCAATTTATACATTGTATAATTCCATTATCTAATAATAGTGGTTCTTAACCTTGTTAGAGGTACTGAACCCCAGAAGTTTCGTACTTGCATTCACTGAACCCTTCCTAATTGGAAAAATAAAATATGATTTTTTTCAAATTCAAAAAAATTTATTAGTGCACAAAATGAACCATGCATCAGTTGCACACAATATCACTATGTTCAAAGAACAAAACCAACAAAACATGAATTTCACACAAAAACAAAAACATAACTCAATGAATATTTACTGCAAATCAATGTGACTTTTGCTGTTGTCTTTCAGAGACAAGTTCAGAAATGCATGGCTTCACCTTGGCAAGTGCCACTCTCATATCATTTTTGCAACAAAGTCTGTTCCTTTTCTTCATTTTTCTGTCTACCATTCTCGAAAAGGATTGCTCACGAAGATACATTGTAACAAACAGTATGAGTATCTCAAAGGCTTTCTTAGCAATAAGAGAGTACGCTACGATTTGGTGACACCAAAACGTTAAGAGCATTGTTGTTTTGAAAAGTTGCTGTTGAACCTGGCTTTGCTGAAGTTCAATTATTTCGTCGAGGTATTAATCATTGACATCTGCTGTTGCAACACTAAACGTGAACAGCTGTCTCATCCATGCTGGATATGACTCTCTGGTGGGGAAGTATCCGTCGAGAGACTTTGCGAGCTCATCTAAGTGCATGGAAATTGCTTGCTTCAGTTCCCCGGGTACAGAGATGTCTCCAGTTTCAGACACATCTTTGATCTTACTTGCACAGTCGTCCAGCAGGGGAAAGTTTGTGAAGTTATCATTCTCTGTTTGTCATTTCCATAACGGTAGCTTTATTTTAAAAGCCTTCAGGTTTTCTTCTGATTTGATGATGTTGACTCCACCGCCCTGCATCTGTTGATTGAGAGCATTGAAGATATCGGCCATCTATGCCAAAATGAGAATGAACTCGGATTTTTCGAAGCAATCTGCATGACAGTGTTGGTGCTCTTGCGAAAACAGGGCTAATTCCACACGCATGGCAAAAACAAGATTCAGCACCTTTCCCGGGATAACCACCAAACATTAGAATGATACAGAAGTACCTCGAATTCAGAGCCCATTTCATTAGACAGCTCTTTGAAGATGCAGTGCTTCAGGGCACTATTTCACACAAAGTTCACACATTCCACTACAATTTTTAATACTTCTGCCAGTTTTGAAGGTAAAGTTTTTGTTGCCAATGCAATGCCTGTGCAGAACACAATGTGTGGTGCATTGACTTTCACCAGCGCACGAAATCCAGAGTTTTGTCCCAGCATGACTGGAGCTCCGTCCAAACAAACTGCAGAAACCATATCTCACGAAAGATTGTTGTCTCTGAAGAAGTCATCTACAAGTTTCTTCACGTCGGCTGCCTTAGTTGTTGTTGTAAGAGGCTTACAAAATAAAAAATCTTCTTTTATCTCGTCGTTTTTCACATAGCGCACAAATACAACAATTTGGCTTAGATTGGAAACATAGGTGGTCTCGTCGAGTTGAAGGCTGAAGTTTGCTGGGCTTGAAATCAGATCTGCAACTACTTGAGCCAAGATGTCATTGCTCATGTCATCTATTCTGCTGCTGATGGTGTCATTTGAAAGAGGAAATTGGGATAACTTATTTTCAGCAGCTTTTTCCAGCATGATATTTGCCATCTTCAACGCAGCTGGTTTTACGAGTGCTTTGCCACTGGTGTGTGGTTTGCCCTGCTTTACAATCAAGTACGCAAGTTCGTACGATGCTGTGAGGATAGGTTTGTTGATGGGTACAAAGCCGAGAACAGGCAAAGTCGCCTTTTCGATGAATCTGGCTCTCTTTACCTTGAATTCAGCAAGTGTTGTATTCTTGTATTTCCCATTTCCATGCAGCTTTAGGGAGTGTTCTCTTAGTTTTGCCAGTGCTATACTAGAATTGATCAACTTGGCATTGCAAATCATGCATTGAGGACGCTGACTCCCATCATGTTCAGTTATACAAGTGAATCCATGTTGTATGTATTCGTCCGACCACTTTCTGTTTTTACTCAACATAGTTAGTATGAAGGGATTGAAAGATTAGGAAAAAATCACAAATGATGCACGATTACTACAGTTGCAAGTTGACTGCTAAGTGCACGAAGTTCCCTGCAGCACAGATATTAAGGCCAAGTGATGTGACATGATCAGCCTCAGCCAATGATGGCCAAATGGAGCATGATGTCACAAATCATATGAGTAGGGTGAACGGAACAGACACACACACACACAGTATGTGTGTCTTGACCTCCGCCGAACCCCTGGGGTTCGACTGAACCCAGGTTAAGAACCACTGATGTAGTGGCTGTAGAACTGATGTTGTACATGGAGTTACAAAGACTAAACGAATATTTGAAAGTTGAACTCTTGGGTGACAAGTTACATTATCTAGGAAAAGTAGAATATTCCTATTTTCTTGTTCCATTCTCTTGTTTAACTTGTTAAAAAATTCCTCGAAGATAGCACTTGTTATCCACACTTTATTATTCGCTTTCCATTCCACAGGAAGTTGATTTGCCCTTAAATTTTTGAAACAGCGTGGATTTTCACTTTTACCTATTACCCTTGGTTTCTCTAGTTTTCCTGTCAGCAAATCCAACCAAAAGTACAGTCAGTCGTTCTGTCAAATAGCAACCTCTGGAATAATGACAGCAGAAAAAAGAACAGAATATATTTAACCAATACTTACTGTAACAAAATGTCTGAGAATTTATTAATATTTAAAGAAATTATTAATTAAATAAGAATTTATTAATATTTAATGAAATTATTAATTAAATAAGAAACTAATGTTTAATCAAAAACATTTCTTCCACCTTACTCGGGTTCTAATCCCACATGTTGATAGATGAAGTGGGTGAAATACAGTTTTCCATCCACATGATGCAGGTTCTGCCACATAGAGGACCTTTTATAAGAGAAATCTCAAAATGATGCTGCAAAATTTTGATACTTTTGGCTTGTACAGATTTTACTGTATTACATTTGTTTTTGTGAATCAGATAATAAAAACATGTTTTACTATCAGAACTAAAAGTTGTGTTTTCTTTTAAAACATATGATTTCAATTAGAAGTAATTAACTTGTCAGCTTGCCAATTCTTTTATGTACATTGTTTGGATAGGGTGAGCATAAAAATAAAGAAAATATAATTACAAGTCACCAAATATATTTTTCATTTACTCACCGTACTTATTAAACAACAAACTTATTTGGGTTGATGGTGATTTTATTTGTTTAACATAATAAGAAATCATGTTTATAAACATTGCAACTCATTAAAACTGTAGTATATCTATTTAAAAGTAAAAACACCATAATCTTAAAAAAAAAACAACCAAACCTTAACAAAGTTTCTTTATGCCAGTTATGTGACTTTTGTTTTGTATTGTATTATATTTCTGTGTCTAGGTAAACTAGTTGCACCTGATAATGACATAAACCTGCTCCAACATTTATTAGTTTTCCACTGTGTTAATTCTCTTGCTGCTGGTAGATCAGAGTGTGCATGTCATGACCTTTAACCCACTAAGAGTTAGAATTATTTTTTATGTATTTAGCTTTAAAACCATCACATAAATGTGAAAATATTAGCTGATTAAAAAAAACAAACATGCACCATGGTTGAAGAGAACTCTCCTGCACCAAAAATATCACCACCTGACAGGACAAAAAACCAGAAATGTTATGTTCAACAAAGGTAACAATGTGAAAAAAATGTTCATTGTTCTTAATAATCACAATAAACTCAAGCTTATTAAGTTCTTGTTGAGCATGATGCTAATGGCTTCACAACTTCCATCTTAAAACACATTTACTGGCTTTTTAACCGAGTTTGACAGTTTTATTCTCTTTTCTTTCAAATACTGTTTTATTCTCTGCCTACTAAATTGGGTTTATTAGCCTCTTCTTATCTATCCCTTAACATAGAAGTTTTTACCATACAAAGCATTCTCTTTCAGAACAGTTGCCCTGAGCATTGCATGGAGAAAATAACTTTTTCATTTCTAACTAATTTGTTTGTCAAACCACTTACGATACCCACTGTGCCCAAACGTTCCTAATATACCTGTTTACTATATCTTAGGAGACAGAGCTCCATTACTATGGAACAATTGAAAAAATTGTGTAATTTTTACTATCCCCATATTGACCTGAAAATTAATTTTAAACCTAATTTTTCCACTAAAAAAGATCAGGTGTTGATTACCCATTGTTCACTTCTCTTCTAGTTGTTGACATGTGGAGACTGTAGAACCTCATATGTTGGTGAAACCAAATGCCATCTCAAAGTACAACCATTAGAACATAAGAATTTTTCTATAAAAACTAGAAAACAAAATTACAAATTCTCAAAAGTATGCTATCAACCAACACAATACAGGAACAGAGAATCCAGTTTATCTCTACAACTTTAAAATTCTCTGGGCAACCAAACATGATGCTGAACTTCTGATACTTTCTTCTTTTTCATTACTATTTCATTTTTTTTTATTCAAATTGTTTAGTTGTTATGTATTACAAATTACATTATATTTCTGTTGTAATTACAACTGTGTTTGTTTTGTACCTCTAGATAACTGAAAATGGAATTTTGAAATTTCTGAAATGTTTATTAAATGCTGCATATTATAAAATTCATCTTTTACTTTATTGTTATGTTTTCCAATGAATGAATTGATTACTAAGTCACTTAAGTTTTAATGTTTTTAATTTATAATAATTTAAACTTTCATCTTTAAATTAGAATGTTGGTCCTTGTTGGGTTAGTTTTATAAGAAGACATTTCAACAAATCTTCAATCTCCCTCAGTATAAGAATCATTACGTTTGTTCCCTAGGTGTTCCTTCTTCTCTAATTTATTTACCATCCCTCTTCGAAATACAGAATTTAATATAAATTATTCATTATAATATAGACATTACTGAGGCAAAGTGTAATTTTTTATATCATTCAATCTTGTTTGTTTGTGGAATCATAAAATAGAAAATTTATTAAATTTAATCAAACCCACTTGCCACATCCACCTGACATATCCTGTCTTTTGTAAATAGCTAATAATTTTTCCTGGTGTTTTATGTTATTTATAATCAACAGAAAGGCCAAATTTTAATAATCCAGATTACATATAGTACTAACACTGTTTTCAGTAGTACGAAGTATTATCAGTTTTGTCTTTGGTCTGAAAATTTATTTCATGGTGTTCAATTCAAGCAACAAATGGAATTAATTTAAACCCTTTTTGTCCTACTTAGAAAGGCCCCATTCAGAAAATAAAAAGCATAATTCCTTATTCATTCAGTTTAAGTATATTAATTTAGAATTTTTTAATCACTTCATGATTCTGCACTACTTATTAAATTTAATTTTAAATTCAAATAAAAGTCCCCAGGTTTGTCAGCAGCTTTATGTAAAATCTCAAGACACCTACTGTGTAGCTAAATATTGAAAAACATCACTAACTTGGTGGCTTCTTATATATTGGGCATGGCAGTTTTCATCGAGGTCATCAAATAGACTGATACGGTTTTAGTGATTAGGGTCAGACTGTTTCCACCTGTCAGTAATACCTGAAGCAGGTTATCAGAGAGACTGATGTAGTCTTACTGCTCTTACCATACATAAACAGTAAATGCTGAAATATTGCATTTTATGCATTGTCAAATTACTGTATTTATATAAACTCTTGTTTTATATAAGGTAAAATTACCCTATAGGGTTAAGAATCTAAAAGAACGAACCAAAACTTGCATCTATAGAGCATATATAGATGCAAGTCTGCAGTATGGCTTAAACTAACTTAAGAAATATTAAACTCATCAAATATGGCTATGAGAGCTTTCCTGTTCTCTTGACTGTAACAGCAAAATTTCAAATGCTGGTCTTTTGATTCTTGATTTTGACTTTGCCTACTATTCTTGGAACAGTTTCTGCAGACACCCATGGTAAGGGATGTATAAAAACTAAGGGAATTACTTAAAAATCAGGATATGGATAATATATGTTCTGATGGGGTTATAGGGTTTAAGCAAAAATAAACTTTTTTATTTTCTGGGATGAACAGATAAATTCTATGAAACAAGTTGACAAGTAGGTTTTGTTTACAGACAAAACTTTATGCATTTTGTAGCTGTGTGGAACTGAAAATATGAACATTTTTCATTTCTTCAGTATACTAAATCAATACACAGTGGGCTATCTATGCTCTGCCCACCACGTGTATCAAAACCTAGACTCTGGCATTGCAAATCCTCAGATTTATCTTTGTGACAATGGGGGACCTTATGGGAATATCAAATCCAGATTTGATTTGTTGAAGCACTGACGTAAATACTGGTTCTTTGGACATCGTATTCTTCATAATTGTGTGTGAGGTAATCTACAGGTGAAGTTTGAAAATGGATGACAAACCAAGTTTTAAGATATTGACCCAAAAGCTTCACATACAGGGGTCAGCTGTTTGATGGTGATATTACAGTTTTTTTTTTTAATTACTAATTGGTGAGTTAAAAAGAACTGAAAAACTCCACAAATATTTTATACACATCATTGTAAGTGACTTTATTGTATTTCTTTGGTTTATTTACCCACTGAACTACTAATTTGTTGTAATATGATGGATAATAATGTGTATGTGGAAGTTTTAATTTGTTTTAACATGACAAATGGTAATTTGTGTCTGTTTAACCACTAATTTATTCTAATGTGATGGGACTTGTGAATGATTCTGACAGCTGATAATGCTAAAGGTCAGGTTTTGACAATCGTCACAGCATAGACAACCCATTGTGCAGCTTCATGCTTCAAAACAATCAACAAAAAGTAAAAGCAATAATAATTTGTTTATAGAGTGACTGGTGTGTTGTAACATGATAAATGGTACATGTGCATGCTTAACTAGTAATTTGTTGTAACATGATGAACAAAAGTGTATGTTTATTAACTACTAATCTGTTTTAACGTGGTAAATGGTACATGTACATGCTTAACTAGTAATTTCTTGTAACATGATAAATGGTACATGCGCATGCTTAACTAGTAATTTCTTGTAACATGATAAATGGTACATGTGCATGCTTAACTAGTAATTTGTTTTAACATGGTAAATGAAAATTTATGTTTATTTAACTGATAATAAGTTGTGACACTGTGAGTGATAATGTCTGTACAATGAACTACTATTCTATTGTTATTTGATGGATGGTAACACTTTAGTTCTTGATTAACAATATGTAATTAATTTAGGATTATTCTTGTTTCTAAAGCAATTCATTATTTAAGGAACTTTATTAAATTATTTAAAAACAGTTTTTAAGGTAACAAGTAAGCCTAATTGTAAATAGTTTTCATGTAGTATATAATTTAAAAACATGTTAATGAAGAAAATTGTTTAACTTTGATATAATGAAGTGTTGCAACTAATTTAGCTCAGTACTGTTTCTTGGTTTTATTCAAAGTAGAAACATTTCTTATCTCTAGAGAAGTCTACTTGAAAAATTAATACTAACTTTAGATCTGAGCAAGCTAATTATTTAGAACAGAAATAAAAATCAACTTGGTAATGAGTATAACTATTTTAATTTCCTTTTTTTTTTTTTACATTCCAGGTAAGCATGGTGTGAGAAATGACAGAAAAAGAAAGCTTATTCTAAATGTACAAGAATTTACCAAATGTATTGTCACATGTAAAGTATAACATTGCTATATTAGGTTTCTTCTCTTTCTTTTTTTTTTTATACTTTGGAGCAGGGTACAGCTAGTGACCTTGTTGTTCAGGTGGTCCTGATTGCTGAAAGTATGAGACTTCAAGCAATGATGGCCACCTATGGAATACAGACCCAAACACCACATGAAGTGGAACCTGTGCAGATCTGGCCTCCACGACAGCTAGTTAAAGTAAGTGAAATTATTTGGAACTGTTATTTGTAGTAAATCAGAGAGGTTGGTGAATTTCTTATTACACATTGTTTTGCTAAAGCCTGATATTTAATATTCTGAAGAAAGAAATTACCAGGGCTGTGTCTTAATGTTTTGAGTCACATAATAGAAATGTTATATTTAAATATTTGTGAAAATGAAACTTTTTTTTTTGTCTTAACTACTGTGTTAACCACAGATGTACACTTTTGTACTGGGATATGATATCATGTACATGTTTTGTTTTTGTTAACAGTAATCATAGAAGAGAAAGAATTAATTGATAGCTAAAATATGTATGATGAGTTAATACTAAACTTCACAACACATGTAATAGGAACAAGAACAAAATATCAATGAATATAAGACGAAGTGAAAGGAATTTATATTGAAGGTTTAATGGGTGAAACATCACTTGGTCATTTGTTGAATATTTACATATGCTCTTCTGCTTTGTTATGTAAATACACATACTATTCTGATGTTGCTGTCCTATATTGTCTAGCTGGACAAACTGTTTTGATGTTGCTGTCAACTGTTGTATAGCTATGCATACTCTTTTTGTGATGTTGCTGTCAACTGTTGTGTGGCTACACATGCCGTTTTTGTGATGTTGCTGTCAACTGTTGTGTGGCTACACATGCCGTTTTTGTGATGTTGCTGTCAACTGTTGTGTGGCCACACATACCGCTTTTGTGATGTTGCTGTCAACTGTTGTGTGGCTACGCACACCGCTCTTGTGATGTTGCTGTCTTGTGATGTTGCTGTCAACTGTTGTGCGGCTACGCTCACCGCTCTTGTGATGTTGCTGTCAACTCTTGTGCGGCTACGCTCACCGCTCTTGTGATGTTGCTGTCAACTCTTGTGCGGCTACGCTCACCGCTCTTGTGATGTTGCTGTCAACTCTTGTGTAGCTGCATGTACTATTTTGTTACGGTTGCTGTAAAGTATTGTCTAACAACTCATATTGTTCTCATGTTGTTACTGTCAAATGTTGTTTAGCCACACATATTGTTCTCATGTTGTTACTGTCAAGTGTTGTTTAGCCACACATATTGTTCTCATGTTGTTACTGTCAAATGTTGTTTAGCCACACATATTGTTCTCATGTTGTTACTGTCAAGTGTTGTTTAGCCACACATATTGTTCTCATGTTGTTACTGTCAAGTGTTGTTTAGCCACACATATTGTTCTCATGTTGTTACTGTCAAATGTTGTTTAGCCACACATATTGTTCTCATGTTGTTACTGTCAAGTGCAAATGTTGTTTAGCCACACATATTCTTCTGATGCTGTCAATGTCTTCTAACTATGCGTACTCTTCCAGTGTAGTTCCAAGTGTTATCTATAACATATGCTGTTCTGTTGTCATTCTTAAGTGTTGTCCAGTAACACACATTGTTCTGTTGTTCAATATCTAGTGTTATCTATCTAGCTATGCACATTCTTCTGTTGTAGTCATGCCCAAAAGTTTTCATTTTTATTATAAGTAGTTAATTAATTCTAAGAAACGTTTTCTCTGCTGATTTTTATTTCATTAACTTTCAAAACTGTGTCATAATATAGAGAGAATTCTACTGTTGTAGGTATACCAATTTCTGGGTGTAAATCAGAAGTTGGGTTTAAAGGGAAGACCACCAAGACCTATTGGAGCACTAGGCACCAGTAAAGTAAATACATTTCCAATACTACTTTTGTTGTATAAACATTCTGTGGCATTCTACTTTCTATTATAATCTTCATAATGTAAAATTAATAATGATCTTTAACCCTCTTACCACAGGCATCCTTTCGTGCATGTCATGGACATGTCCAAAGGTTTTACTGAGTTACATTCAAAGTTTAATTAAAGTACTTTATTATCATAGTATATAAATAAAGTTAGAATTATAATGTAGCTAGTAAACCAAGTTTTAATATGTTTTAGTTTTATAATGCTATATTAAAAAAATCGTAAATTTTCCTGAGTATGAGAAATTACTTTTGCTCTTTAAATATCCTCCCTTGTATAACTGACTTGCCACCCTTCAAGACATATGAGATGTAAGGAAAATTACTTATTATAATTATTGAGGGAAAACTTTGTTATAACCTGCATTGTTATTTGGTTACAGAGCCAAAAAATAGAAAATCAGTTCATCTGGCCACTTGAAACCTTTCTTTCAGAAATTGCCAGTAGTACTCTCTGACATTTAATATTATATTATTTATGAGTAATACAAAGCTAAAGTTGCAATCTACCAAATGACATCTTATATTACATTTATTTCTGTACAGAAAATTCTTTTTTATTCCATCAAAAAACAGTGAACTTATCTGATTTTTAAAAGTCTCTTGTTGTATAGTCAGAAAGTCGTAAAAATTGCAATTGTTATAGGACATTATATATTTTTTGTTTTGTATAATTCTTTGTTTTTTAGGGGTATTTATTATTTAGTTAACTAAGAAGTTAATTAGTACAATATAAAAAAACTAGGCTTTAGTTAAATTGACAGGTAGCAGAAAAACAAGATTCGGGTGAATACTGTATTTCTTGTTTTTCATCTGTATTCTTTATGTATTATTATAAAAGTAACTAAAATATAAAAATTAGAAACTATTTTTTGTGTTATAAGGTTGTATTAAATAAAATAAAAAATAATCATTTTCATGAGGTACACTTGGGAATTACACCCTTACCAAGTGTTTAATAATTTGTTTCAAAAGATTAGTTATACATGGCTCAAAGAACAACATGACAATAAAATTTAAATATTAAAAGATCTGAACTATTTAGGATAAACATGTATACTTTCATATATTACAATTTGAAGTCATTCTAGAAAAAAAAAGGTGATTTAGATTTATTTCATCTATGATTAGAGTATAATTATAAAGTTTTATCAAAAAAACATCATTTTACATTTATTTAGAACGTTTCAGAAAATACACAAATGAAATTTTAAAATGTCAGATGAATAAAAGTTTTTTCAAACTTAATATTAAAATTATTTTTCATTCAGACTAGTCAACAAGGCAACTTGATATATTCATGGACAAGTCTTTAATTTAAAAAAACAAAACAAAAAACTTTGTACAGTAAACTTGTAATGTTTACTGAATGTCTGCCAGATTTTAAAAATTTGTAATGGTACATTGTTTTATTAAAATTTATAATATGGAAAATGTCCATTACAGCAAGCCTTTAACAAGAGAATTAGAATTAATATTTGGAAGTAAGTTACAGGAATTAGTTGATAAAGGAAGTTTGAAAATATTTTTTTCTTTGAAAAAGAAAAGTCCTTACATTGTTAAACAATATTTTAAACTTGTTAAAACTGACATTAGAAATTTTCAACAGAAGTAAGAGCATTTATAATTTTTTTCTTCAACAGATGTATCGTATTTTGGGACAAACAGTACTGTGTTATCCTTTAATCTTTGAAGTTAATGATTTTTACCTTTCCCATGATATGGCTCTTCTGATTGATGACGTTAAAGTGAGTTGGTAATTAATTATCTAATAAGGTTGAAACAGTTTAAACTGTTAATTATGTTTCTATATAGCAGGGAGCAACAGTAGTTATTTAAGCATTAAATATAAAACAATAGATTATTATATTTGTAATAACAAGCAAGAAAATTATTTACAAATTTCTTCAATATTTCGTGATTTTGTAATAGATGTAATAATTACAACAGTAAGTAAAAATTTATTGAAACTGTAATAAAAGTAATTTGAATTTTTTTTTAGTTTATAAAAATAAGACTTGTGAATCTAATAGGTAATCAACTTATATAAAATTTTAGGGTTTTCTTTGAATGATTTCAAGGTGGGAATTTTTGTTTTTTTCTTGCATCAGTCCCTCCATTTATTCAACGTCAAATTCTAAGTATTTATGTGAGAGAGGTAATGTAGTGTATCAGAAGTTATAATTTTTCTACATTAACAATATATTTCCAATAGGTGCTGCCTCCTGTCATACTTTCCACTCTTTCTCCCCACTGAAAACTAGTGGTTCCATTTTTTGTCAAAACTCAAAGTGATAATTTGGTAGAATGGAATCAGGAGAATATGTTGCACTCCTATTTGTGTAGGATTCTCACATTATTATTTACGTACAAGCTGCAGTTGAACCATTTGTTTGCAAGGAACTTTGGAAATCAAGGCTTGTGGCATTTAAAACAGTTTTATTTGCATATGTACTGAATGAGAATAGCTATTTGTGAAGTGTATCTACTGATAATACATTTCAATACAGGAAAATTATAATTTTGCCCATTTTAATAAATAAAACATCTTATTGCTGCTATGCTTTTCATATGAAAATATATTAAAATGGGTGCAAAGATATATATACTCTGGCACATGTTGTGTAACATGTCCACTGTGGTTAATTTGCATACAGTAAAAATAAAGAAACACAAAACAAATGTCTTTATGTTCATGATAACGTCTACAAATATGACTTAATATTTTTGAAAATAGCCTCAGACTCTGATGGGATGTGAAAAATTGGTCTGAACTATTGAAAAATCTAAAATTAATTTGAGGCTAAATTATGGCAATGAGTATGTCTTAAGTAGATCATGTGTTACAGTGACTCATTAGTTTTCATGTAATGAAAACCAAACCTCTTGTCAACTTTACCTTAGTACTTTCTATAGATACACTAGTAATGTATATTTATGCAAATTGTGAAGTCTGTAACATCAACAAATCTAAAGTTATGAGTTAAAAACCACAGTGAGAATGTTGATTATCAGATTTTGAGAAAAATGTGTGAATTTGTCACTTTAAGGGTCTTTGTCTGGTTGAAAAAGGTACACCACATCTTGCAAATTGTGAACCTTATGCCTTTTATGTTTTTCTGCATATTAAAGGGTATATACTACATTAATGAGTTTATTATTTGTTAGAAGCTTAAACCTTTCTGGTAATGTGACTGTTAAATAATACCACTGCCAATTGATATGATATATTGATCTGTTTATGTACCATTTAACTTATACAAATGTGTTTTCATTAGATTTTTGTTTCTAAACTTTGTTTCAGAATGAGCTTCACTTTGTAGGCAAATACTGGAGAATGTCAGGAAGACCAACTGTGTGTATCTTAATTAGAGAAGAACACATGAGGTTTGTTCATTTCTTACATGTCAGCAGTATTTCATTAATGACACAAAAACCAGTAATTAAGATGAAGACAACTGATAGAATGAAAAACATTAATCACAAGAGCTTTGAACATTTCAAAATACACTCATTTCATCTTAAGTGAAATCTTGAAAATAATTTGTTTATTAACTAATCTATAAATTTATTTAAAATATTTATTAGAGAGGTAAATGGACGTTACACTCCTGTTAAACACTGGTTGTTTGATTGACTTTACATCCAAAATAACTCAAATTTCTGAGCAACAGATTTTTGCTATTAGTTATCTTGCACACCATCCCAAAATTTGTTATCTCCCTTCCTTTTATGAGCTCACAGACTTTATTAATTTAAAAACAACTTCCATCCTTGATTTAAAACAAAATCTTCTATCCTCAGTTTCAGCTAATTCAAATACATAGGCTTAACCTTCACATTAAATACTTTTTTAGTATAAAGTACTGACACTCCTATCCCAACACCTGTTGTATAAGTACACACACACACATGTGCATGCACGCGCGTGCACACACACACACACACGCATGTATTTATATATGGAATGACTAAGGTTACATACATTGGCAAAACAAAATGCTCCATAAACACTAATGTCTGTGAGAATTTATGAGTATCCATTACAATTGGCCATCCATTACTTAAGCCCAGCCATTGAGCTATTTGTTCACATACTGAAACAATGGGTCAGAATATTTGATATAATTATTTCTTCATTGTTACTATAACATTGACTTGTCTGTTAAGTATAATTCACATTTATAATTTGATGTTATCCTGCAACTTTTGATTCTGTTACTTTCATTATGTATTCTGTAATATGTACTGCTTTGTGTTAATCTCTTTACTGAATATTTTAAGTAAATTAGTTACTTATGTTGCTATAACATTAGGTAATAAAGATAATTATAATATTATTTCCATTTTTACTGAAGATGGAATAAATGTATTCTAAGATTTTCAAAGCTTTTCTAAATAAAATGTTTTTTATCTTATCAATCATCTTCATATTTATTATTTAACCATGTATTTTAACATTTCTGTATGGTTAGAATACTTCATATGTCTATGTTTATTATTTTTAATATATTATAATATATTGCATTGTTAGCTTAGTATATGAATTTATAACTAACCTAAATTTCTTTAGTTAGCAAAATCTCTTGAAATACTGTTGGGATTATATCAAAAAAATGTCACGACCATGGAGGAAACCAACTGATGAAACAATAAATTTTAAGCTTGCTAAATAAGAATGTAAGAAAGGTAAGGATTGTCATCTGTGTAGATAGCTTGTTTTGATCATAAGTTAATATAAGTCACCATATTTTTCTTTTGTGTGTGTGTACCACAGAGATGTTCACTTTAAAGAAATGCTGGACTTGTTGGCAATGTTGAAGAAGGGCCACTGTGATGGAGTCAAGATACGAACAGGAAGACTGCAGGTGCTTTAAATTCTAGATCCTGTTTGGAACAGTAAATATTAATACATAGAATAGCACTTATAACATTAAAAATAGTAAGATATGTTTTGTAAATGGGAAAATTTATAATAATGCATTTTAAGGTTAGCTTTATAATATGACTCCAGATTTTAGTAGCTGTGTTCACTTCATCAGTTATTTGTTATTGTGGCAGTTATCTCAGAATTTCAAACCATTTTGATATTGTGTTTTGTTTTTCTTCAACAAAATCTAGCATCTTCATCTAGAGATTTATTGTTCTTTTAGTGCAACAGACTTGAGTGTCATCATTTTGTAACTGAAATTTACTGTATTTCCTGAAACACTTATTAACAAACTCATGTTTCTTTTGTTTTTTTTAATTATTTCAGTTTTTAAAAATTGCAGAGTAAATTGCAGGATTGAGACTCCAAAAGAAAAATATTTTTACAGGGGAAAAAAAAATGTTAACATAGGACTATTTTAAGGATTACAGCATCACAAATAAAGGTGCAAACTAAAGTTAAGTTGCCAACTATAGCTGAAACAAGTATGGGTAATCTAGACATCAAAGAAATTATTTATTAACTCATAAAACACAATTGGTGAAACTCCCTTATGATTAGTCTTTTAGTCTTTTGACTTAGTGTAATAAATCTGCAATTAATAGAAGTGATTCTTGGCTTCTGTAAACAATAGCTTATATTTTTAAATAAGATGTGTTATGTATTTGTATATATATTTTTACGTGCGTATTGGCAGCTATAGAAATATATGTTTATACTTATTAGTATATGAATTCTGTTTTTATTCACACTAATTTGTCTTTATTATTCAAACAATTAAGTCATTTTCATATTATGAAATGTAATTTGATACCACGTAAAGCTTCCATTTGTTAAACCATTATATTTATTGCTATGACGTGTTTTTTCGAGTTACAGTTGATGTTTCAAACTTTAGTTTGTACTTTTGGCTGTGATGATGTAGCCCTTGAATTTTTTTTATCTGAAACAGAATATGATTCTCATCAATAAAATTTCAGTTTTTTTCTCCAGCAAACTATAGCAGCACCAGGTTTTTTGTAGCTCTGGTGTAGAGACTTGTAATTTTACCTCTTATATCATAGTTTATTTTCATAAGAAATATAAAATGACAACATATTGAAAAAAGTGATGGAGTTCTGTATTACACTAGAAATACAAGTATTGAAAGTTCATGGAGTGCCCCTTGTGGAAACAAAACATAGTTAATATGAATAAAACTTCTGCATATTTTTATCTGTAGTAGAATCTAATTTTATTATAATTTATCACACATTTATTTATTTTCTTTTTTTGCAACAGAATCTGATTTCCTCATCTTGTATAGAACATTTGGATTTCCTCCACTTGCTTCCATCTGATCTTCTTCCAAGGTTTGAAGCCTTTCAGCAACTTGAACATACATCTGTTGGTTACCAGAGTTTGACAGATATACCCACGGCTGTTGTATACAATGAACCCACACATAACTTTGATGTAAGACCAAGTTTCATGTACTGCAATTTGTATATAACTTTTATGTTTTTTGGAATCTTGCTGTTCACTCATCAATTTGGTTTGTAGTGAATCTTTAATTGTACAGTTGCAATCATTAAGATGATTGGTCTTATATTAGATGGCTGGATGATTGTGTGATAACTTGGTGGTTGATCACATAAATGCTGGCTCATAAAATAACATATTACTATTTGATCACGTAATAGCTTGCTCATCACATGAAACATTACTAGTTGGTCGTTAACATGTAACATGCTCTTCATATGATAGTGATGGAAATTGTGGTAGATAAATATTTGATCATGGAAGACAGTAATGTGTATGGTACAGTAGAAGAAAGTGATTTAAGAAGAAAAGTTTTGAAATCTTGTTATTATTAAGCTTAACAATATAAATAAATAATTGTAAGTTATTTTAGTGAATGTATTGGGCATTTGAAGGATACATGACACAGTTGTATGTCTGAGTATGAATACGATATCAGCCATTGAAAGTTTGTTTTATGTAGGAGTTCCGAAACCGACCAACCTGGGATGTTGTGGAAACTTTACATCACACTAAGACATTACATGGTCAGAGCCAACTTCTTGGAATCTTGTGGTACAGAGAAGGTCCCCAGTTTTGGGTGGATGGAAGTAAGCACATAAAGATTGTGGGTGTACATACAGTTCTAGATTAATACCAAAAAGTCAGCACTTCTAAAGTAGTGTTTGTTAAGAGGAAAAAATATTGTAAATATATAGCAATATCTTTTAATTTGTGTGTGTCATTGTAATTCAGTTTTAACTTTTCGGTAAAATTTATCTTTTACATGAAAACATTTTTTTTTTAACTGTGATAACCACTAATTTTTTTTATATTATATGTGTCTTAAAATACAACTTTTTGGCACATTGTTAGTACTTGTAATTTAAAATAATTTTAATTATATTTACTTAAAGATATTTTTGGTGCAAACTTGTGTATCTTGGAATCTTAAATACATTTACTTTTCATGTCATACTTATTTTTCTCTTATTTTTTAAATACAAGTAACTTTAAGTGTTTTTTTTGTTGCTTTTTTGGATCCTGCCTGTAAAAATTTATGATGGTACTTCCACTGTAGTTTAGTACCCTACATCTAGTGCTTCATTGTTGGCAAGCTGAATTTGTTATCAACACTTTCATTGTAGTATAGTACACTATATCCAGTGATTAGCTGATCACAAGTGAAACTTGCCTTATAGTTTAACACACCACATCTGGTGCCTAATCCACAGAAAGTTAAAATGTATAATGATTCTTACTTTATGGTTTAGCACATTACATCTGGTGCCAATTTGCTGGGAAGTTAAACTTGATATAGTACTTGCCTTATAGTCTGCTATTATGATGGTGATAATAGGTTACACAACTCTTATGAATGTTCTTTATGAAAGAGAAGCTGTTTGAAATTTGACAAGAACACACTTAAAAGTATGACGTTTCAAAAAAATAAAAGATTTAATTTTTATTTTTTATGGTATTTAAAAAAAACACCAAATATTTAATGAAGTTATTTGCACTAACACTGAATAATTTACCTGTTCAGTTATTTTTGAGTATAAAAATACTGTTTATTATCTTACAGTTTACATATTTTATTTGCATAATTTCTACAACCTCATAAGGAAACATTAAAAGTTATTAATTAAGGTAAATATTTGTATTTTATTGTCCATTTTCTTTACTCTATCATCAACATACAGAACAATGAAATGTTTAAAGATTAACAAATGGAAATACATACATATCTTTTAACTCTATGTAGTGTAGTCTTCAAATATCATCTTTGTGCTATATGCTTAATATGGCATCTTTATCTTTTCATTTATAGTTTATTTTAAAATTTAATTTATAATTCTTTGTCTTTTATAATTTATGCCAAAACATCACCTGGTTTACATTAGCCATTATTAAATAATGATTGGGAGGGATGCAAGTTGGCCATAGGAAAAATGTTTTGCACATGTCCTGTGTGTAGAAGTCTTAATCAGATAGGAAATTAATAAGTAAACCTATAAAAAAAATCATTAAACCTTTCAAGTATGAAGTTTAAACACAAATGATACATAGTTAAATATTTTATTATCAAATAAAAATGTATACTCTATTGAAACTTTCTGCATTTGGATTAAGGAAAGAATACATTACCAAATCATTAACGTATCGATAATGACACAGGATAAAGTTAACAGCCCATTTTCAGTGACACAACAATAAGTGTGAAGGTCTATAACACTAAAAACTGGGTTTTGATACCCTTGGTGGGTAAATGACAGGTAGCTCATCGTGTAACTTTGCACTTACTAAAAAACAAATGAATAAAAGTAACACCTAAATGTAATTTTTAACTGTTTATCAATTTATTTTGTATAGGGCAAGAAAGTATAGACAAATGCTAGGGACTCTGCTTTCAACAATGTACTTGCACTCATTTACTTCCATTTGAAAACAGATGTATAAATACATGTTATAGTAACAACCTTCAAAAGTGGAATCTGCTCTACCTTGGTTGTAAACATGCTATTCATATAAAACTTAATCAGCAACACATCTTCTACTTGGAACTTTTCAACTGTGTTTTTAACAGCTTTAGTTCTATCAGTGTCTCAAATTATATTTAAAAAGAAGTTGTACATGTTGTACTTTGACCATGTGAACTAAGTATTCTCACAATTGTTTCTCTTATATAACTCCAAAATTTAGATTTTTAACAGTGGTTATGATATGTGCTGAAGTTTTAATTGTGTCTTACAAGTTTGTCTTCATATAAATAAATAAATAAAACATTATATAATATAAAACTTTAAGTTCTATGGTACATAGTGATAATAATTTCATTAAGATACATTTATAGTAAAGTTCTTTAATTAAATTTTGAATGTAATTCTGTAATATGCACAGAGGTAGGTTTGAAAATGTTGTTGTTAAAGAGTCAAGATACTAGATCTTATGTCTGGCTGGTGGTAAGTCAAACTTGATAACAATACTTGCCTTGTAGTTTTGTGTACTATATCTGGTGCCTAGCTGGAGACAAGATGAACTTTATGATAATATGATGTTTTGGGAAAACATGGACTTATTTGTTTATTTTGGCTGTTTCATCCTCTGAACCAAACTAAAACTACTAATAAATAAATGTTTTAAAAAATCTTAAAACCAGCCTTTATTGTTCGTATAATTATCAAAATTTCTCTTAAACTCACTTAAATTTACTACCTTTACAACATTTGAAGGAAATCCATTCCATAGTCCAATCACCTTGTTAGTCTTAGCTGAATTCATATTTGTGTCTCCTAATCCTACTGTTCTCACTGTGAAGTATGAAAACAAAAGATCCATCTACATTATTCATTTTCTTTATAAAGGTAAACACCTTAGTCGTATCCCTCCAAATTTTTCTTTTTTCAAGAGAAAAAGTTTGAGAGATTTCAACTGCTACTTGTGTGACAATCCCTCCATTCCAGGTACCATTCTAGTAATAATTCTCTGAACCTTTTTCAACAATTCAATGATTTTCTTAAGGTAAAGACCCTAAGACTGAACACAATATTCCAAATTTAGTTTAACCAGTGATCTGTCCAATGCAATTATAACTTCATTAGTCTTATATTCAATATTTATTTCAGATAGAACCTAAAATCCTATTTGCCCTACAACTAGCAACAACACACTGCTTGGATGGCTTTAGAGGCTGATCAACTATTAAATCAAGATCCCTTTTCTTCATAAAACTATTAAGGTTATTCCATCCAAATTATAATTGTAATTGTGATAACCCACGTGCATTATCTTGCATTTATTATACTTAAATTCCTTCAGCTATTTATTTTCCCAACTCACTAAGTGACTAAATGTATTTATTAATCAGTAGCATCCTTTTCACAGTTATAAATACCCAAGGATTTAATATTATTTACAAATTTAAGTAATTTATTGACCAATCTTTCATCTATGTTATTGATGTAAACCAAAAATTGCAAAGGTACCCCACTTGTGACATTAATCCAGTTTGACTGAACTCCACTTATAATAGTCCTCTGTTTTCTTTCATCCAGCCACACTTCTGGCCAATTTGATAACTTATCCCACACAACTATAGAGATAATCGTTTTACAAGCCTTTTATGTGGTATCTTATCAGATCTCTTCTGAAAATCCAGATGCATCAGATCAACACTCTTGTTCACTACATAAGCAGTAACCTTTTCAAAGAGTGTTAGAAGATTTGTGAGGCAAGGTTTTCTCTTAATAAAACCATGCTGACTTCCAATAAAATTCTAAACTTTGTTAAATACTTTACAATGCATCTTTCATGAGACATTTCAAAACATTTCTCACAGCTGATGTGAGACTCTTAGGTCTATAATTACAAAGGCAATTTTTATCATCTCACTGGCAATGAAGAGCTACATTCCAGTCTTCTGGTATCTGTTCACTGTTTAAGGACTGACGAAAAAATAGAACAACTGGCTCCCATTTCCAATCTTTAATCTCCTTCAAAACCCTTGAGGAAATATTACCTGGAAGATTATTGTTTTTTTAAACTTCCCAATTTTTACTTAACCAGCTCATAATTAATGCAGTCATCTTTTTTATCTTGTTTCCATCTACCAACTGTTCAAGATGTGGATTACAAGTGTAAATCTTTGTTAAAATAGAGAAAAAGCAAAATTTAACCCTTAAACAGCGGGAATGTTGTAGGTAGCAGCTCACCACAGACGTAAAAAATTGGGGAAAAAATTATTAAACATAATCTTTAGCATTTTTGTTATGAATTTTGAACAAAATATGAAAGAAAATGAAAAAAGAAAAGCACAATAAAGACTTATTGATTATAAGTTGAAATGTTTTATAGAGTATGAAAATCACAAAACCATTCTCCAATGCACAGTGCTACTATACATTCTTTTCACCAGGTGGTCACCATCTTTTGCTTCTTTTCTTTTTGTATGCATATATACATGACATTGTCTTTGTCCACTTTTTGTAGCTTCTGAGGATAGAATGCTTTCTTGAAAGTGCCAAGAAAATGCTTCTTTTCTAACATGTCTATAAGGAAAACTAATGCTATGTTTTCCTGGGAAAAGTCTTGTTACCCTTCCATACCTTTCCAGTGATGGCTTCTTTCCAGTTTTTACCAGAGACATGTTATAAGAATTCAAAATTAAGATATTAGTTAGGTGAAAACAAAAGTTTCTTGTACCACTTCACACATTTACAAAGGCAATCAGTTTGTCCAAATTGCATGTGACTTTTGTAAACTTGCTTTATGTTGATAGTATAATCTAAATCTATATTAGGTTTGGTTATTGGTTGTTTAGTTTTGTAATCATCCATTCCACTGTATTTCGTTTCACCTTTATGTATTGTACTAAGTAAAGTAACAGGACATTTGTCTTTCCACTGAAGTGCTAAAATATTTCATTGTTTCTTGGTCTCAACATCTCCCTTCTTCAGAGGTGCAAATCTAGGAGTGTTCTTTCAATTAGTTCTACCTGTTTCACATAAACTGGTCTTATTTTCAAAGAGAAAGTTGCACAATTCCAGATTTGCATAATAATTATTACAACATAGCATATGACATTTTTCAAGGTTGTCTTTCATCGTTTGCTTGACAACTGATCCTGAAAATCATAAATCAGGGGTCTTTGGGGACATCTACATCACTTACAGAATAGATAATCACATCTCTTACAATACCTGTCTCACAATCACAAACTACAAAGATCTTTATTCTAAATCTATTGCACTTGCTTAGAATGTATTGCTTAAAAACACTGCAACTGTTGAAAAGAATCAAAGATTCATTGTTAACTATTTTTGAAATAGAGAAAAAGATTCCTTGTCTTTATTCTTCACTATTGTAAACAAACTTTCCTTAATCAATCATTTGTATTCAGTTCCTCATTATTTGCAAAGTGCAAATATCCAATATTTCTCCCTGAATCAATCTCGAGTAATGTATTTTTGAAAAATTGGAGTTCCTATAAGGGGGTCATTCTTCCAATAATCAACCAGCACATGCTTTTTTACATGTGGCATAAGTATTACCAGAGCAAAAAAGTGCACATTTCCTTAATTGGTCTATCTTTCCATTTCTTACTTCGTGAAGTGGATGGAGTGCTACTTTCACTTTCTTCTGAATTCAAGGATTTACAAAACTCATAATATCTGTGTTTCTCACAAAATTAGACTCATTATACTCTGATCAAATATAGTAGTAAGCTTTTATATTCTTTAGATTCATCTGTTAGCCTAAATTTATCTGTAAGTCTAGTGTTTCTACTATCAAAACAATGAATAAAATGGATCATATTCATGACATATTATCCATTGGATTTCAATTCATTTATGGATTTTGATTCACTATCTAAATCATATTGAGAGCTTCATACAATGTAATTTGATGGTGATGAAAAATATGAAAAGTTTTTTTTTTCATTGAAATAATTATCACGTGCTAATACTTCAATTTCACTTTTGATGAAAATCGTTCTCACTTTCTTCCTTGATGCACCTTTCCTTTTCTGCTCTATGACACTGAGAAAATGACTCAGATGCAGTGCTTTGAGTGGGTATGATCACTGTGGTGTGAGGGGGGGTTGCCAACTGAGGTTTATACCCTGTATCATCTTTGATTTTGCCCCTTATATTCTTTGTGAGCCAAATGAATTTTTACTTCCAGCTACCCTTTTCTTACACTAAGAGCAATTGAATAAATATTGTTTTTACTGATTTTATTTTGCAAAATCCAATTTTCTCCACAAATAGTGAGTGCCTAAAGTTTTTTTTTTTCTGAAATCTTAGATTTTGAACTGCAAATATAAAAATTCAAATTTTTTGTATCATGAATTTTTTTCAAGTTAAAAACTGTTGCATGTTTTTATGTTACTGGAGAGATAGTTAGAAAAACTTGACAGAGTCTGCTCATGCATAAGATATTTAGAATATATTTTTCTAATTTTGTAACTCTTAACTTTAAGCTTCTGTGAAAGAAAGACTTGAAAAACTGACGAGACAAGCAGGAGGACTGCGACATTGGTAAGTTACTTTATAATAATGAGTAACATGCGAAGATGTGTATTAACTGTTGTGTAAAAACTGGTAATATGTAGATTTGTGAATTAGCTGTTGTGTCATAACTAATGATGCTTTGAGATATGGGTAATCTGTGAGAAATGGAGATGGAAATTAGCTACTATGTAACAACAATTGATAATTATAGACATGTATTATTGAAAAACGGAATTATGGATTAGTAATGTGAACACTGATAATGTAGACAGGTTAACCGCTGTAAAATAACCAGTAATATGAAAAGACATGCCTCAAACTTCAGAATAGAAGTAATGATGTAGAAAGTCATTATATTATATAGCTGTAGAATGAAATAATACAATGAATAGCATTGTAATAAACTATGGAATGATATAATAAATAGCTATGTTAACTGTAGATTGAAAGTGATGGTGTAATAAGTAATCATATCATAACTGTATGAACAAGTATTTATGTAACGAATTTGGATGAAAGTAATAATGTAGAAGCAATAATTATGTAATAACAACAGGTTCACAAAGAAAGAAAGAGGTAACTGACCTAGGAATGTCTATAGACATTCCAAGCAACCAATTAGCAACCCTCATAGAATTAACCACAATGAAGACAAACTTCATGCTCAACAACTACAACTATGTACAAACAAATGGCCTAAGCATGGGCAATCCAGTATCACCAGTTTTAGCCAATATTTTATGACACAAGTTGAAACACAAGCAATTAACACAGCATTACATCCACCACTATACTGGAGATATGTAGATGCCACGATTGCAGGATTCACATCTACAGAACATACACTTAATTTTTCAATCACATTAACTCTATACATCCCAACATTAACTTCACATGTGAACAGGAAGAAAGCAATCAAATATCATTTCTTAACATCAAAATTACAAGAACCAATACACAATTTAAAACAGAAATCCACCAAAAAATAACCCATACTGGACTATACATTCCTTGTGACTCAGCACATGAAACAAAACAAAACCTCAACATACTAAGAAACCAAATAAACACAGCCATAAAACTATGCTCACCAGATAAAATTAACAAGGAATTAGACAAAATAAAACAATACTTCATCAACATCAATAAGTTTCCTGCACAAGCCATAGAAAACATTATACGCACACACCTAGACAAAAAGCAAAATCAACAAACAAAAGTAAATTGACCCCACAATTTAAAAAATCACAAAACCATATACTGCAGCATACCATATATTGCTGACATCAGCAGAAAAATAACCAACATCTGGCAAAAACTAGTAACAAAATATGACATTCCAGTTGATACCAAATATATTAAAAAAAAACAGTCACAAAACTAAGGTCCATACTATGTAAAAACTACACTGACAAACACCACACCAACATTATTTATAAAATACAATGTGATAACTGCCACGACTTCTATATTGGAGAAACAAGTAGAAAAATGGAAACCAGATTCAAAGAACATAAAAAGTCACCTTCACACGTTTTGAACACTGCAAGTCAAATAAACACAACATAACCATAGACATAACACCCATATACTAAATAAAGAAACAAACATAAACAGACGCAAAATTAAAGAAGCCTTACTTATACAACAACGTAAACCCAAAATACACCAATACAACGGAATACCTTTATACCTATATTAATATACAATCAAACATCTAAGCACACCCTCTACACTCAGTTACACAACCACCTTCAAACATGTGGTCAGCTATCAGTCAGTTACCTCTTTCTTTCTTTGTGAACCTGACAATGACCAAAGAAGGTCGAAATGTTGTTTGCTCCTCTACATAAAGTTTTCTCTACTCGTACCAGCCATTTTTACATATATATTTAGGTGTCATGAAACTATAGATGGATCAGTTTTGATATTTGAACAGACTTCTCTCTACAAAATTGTCATTTCATTCCTTAGCATCACACTATCTTTGCTGATCCAGGACATTTCTTGTCTTCAGGAAAAAACAAAATGAGCTGGAAAACATTAATAATATCGACAATCTCCTTGTTACAAAGGTTGTGTAAAAAAGCTGTCACACTGAAGTTTGTATTGTCATTTTGCACATCTTTGATAAGCACATCTATATACCTATTGCACTGTTTTATGCAATAAGAACTTCTATCACTCAATATTAGAGAGTTCTGCACAGAAATGTTATCAAACCTGTACTTACATTCATTATAATGTTTGTCCTTGAAAACCTGCTTGTTGCTGTTGCATTTAGATTTATGTGCATATATTTATATGTGTATTTTGCAATGGTGTTTGGATATACTTTACCACAAGTAATTTAGAGAATCAATCATACATTACCCAGGCATTAAGCATTTTAGAGAATCACTCACACTTGACCCAGTTGAGAGTTTTTTAGAGAATTATCCATGCTTTACCTTGTCATTAGTGTTTTAGAGAATTATTCATGCATTACCCAGTTCAATGATTTTTGTTTTTAGATAATCACCAATTCTTTACTTTGTCACAAGTTTTTTTAAGAATCACTCATTTTTTACACAATCACAAGTGTTTCAGGTATTTACCCATGATTTTATTCCTCATGGTTTTGCCTTATATTCATTTATGTTGTATTTTATTTGAACTGTAATTGCAATGAGCATATTATTATGTCATACTAGTTTTTAGACATCCATGAAATATCTGTTTCTCTTACATAGTTTAAAAATCACTTGGAAAATAACAGAAATCATGTTTTCTGAATTTATTCGATAAACTATAAAAACTGATCCAACTAAATATATTTATCAATTTTTTTATAATAACTTTTATAGATGTTCATGTTATCTGAACAGTTATGATGTAGAAATGAACATTGTAAATTGTAAGTATTTCATGTGCTCAATTTGAAACACGTTTATTTTAAGACAACTGCTCAAGGTGATACTTACATTTTATTGTTATTACCTGCATATATTGTGTTTTTACTGCTTTTAAGACTAGTTGACAGAAGTATCATTGTATGATAGGTCTGTGGTCCGTTACTGTTCCAGTGTCTTAGGAAAGCTTGTAGACAGTATCAGCCCATATATCACTTCAATTCTTGTTCAAGGAAAACAGGTATTAAGTGGTATCAGTATGTACTCCATTTTTTAATCTCCAGGGAAAGCAGTTAATAATTGTTTGCAACCTCTGTATCACTTAAGTTCATGTTCAGGATTATTAGCAGTAATAGTGTTGACATTGCTACTTTGTTGTTGTTGTTCCAGAACAAACAGGCAATAAAAAGGTTTCTTGTTTAGAAGAACAAGACAGTGAAGGTATCTGTACAACTTTGGTTTTTGTGCAGGGTGAACTTTATTGACAGTAACAATTCTAGTATTTTGTTTGTAGAAATAAATAATAAACGGTATTACTTCCTATATACATTTTTCATTAATTCTACAAGCTCAAAGAAAAATAGTGTACTCTGTAGGTACTGTATTTATGAGTTTAGAGTCTGAAAGTATTCTGTCTATATAGATATTGAGTTTGTGTTTGTTTGTTTGGGAATTTCGCACAAAGCTACTCGAGGGCTATCTGTGCTAGCCGTCCCTAATTTAGCAGTGTAAGACTAGAGGGAAGGCAGCTAGTCATCACCACCCACTGCCAACTCTTGGGCTACTCTTTTACCAACGAATAGTGGGATTGATCGTCACATTATACACCCCCACGGCTGGGAGGGCGAGCATGTTTAGCGTGACGCGGGCGTGAACCCACGACCCTCGGATTACGAGTCGCACGCCTTACGAGCTAGGCCATGCCGGGCCTTTGAGTTTGTGATTGTAGTGTTTAGAAGGTTTTAGCTTTCTGATTAATATTATTGAAGATACTGATTTTCTGAATATTGTTTATAAA
The DNA here is from genome assembly GCF_004210375.1 of Tachypleus tridentatus. Classification (NCBI taxonomy): domain Eukaryota; kingdom Metazoa; phylum Arthropoda; class Merostomata; order Xiphosura; family Limulidae; genus Tachypleus; species Tachypleus tridentatus. Next base: position 21,992,806 of record NC_134837.1, on the reverse strand, counting down.
ATATATTGATTTTATCACAAGTATCTACAAAAGGATTGATTTTTTTATTAGTATCTCTATAAATTATTGTTTTTCTGACTGTAGTTTCTGTAGAAGTAGTTAATTTGTGAAGTTAGATCCTATACAAAGTATTGTTTGGAAATACAGAGTTTATAAATGGTATTCAGTGTTGGAAAATAGTCTGTATATAAGACATTTGTAAATGTAGTCTGTATATAAGATACTTGTGAATGTAGTCTGTATATAAGACATTTGTGAATGTAGTCTGTATATAAGATATTTGTGAATGTAGTCTGTATATAAGACATTTGTGAATGTAGTCTGTATATAAGACATTTGTGAATGTAGTCTGTATATAAGACATTTGTGAATGTAGTCTGTTTATAAGATATTTGTGAATGTAGTCTGTATATAAGATATTTGTGAATGTAGTCTGTATATAAGACATTTGTGAATGTAGTCTGTATATAAGACATTTGTGAATGTAGTCTGTATATAAGACATTTGTGAATGTAGTCTGTATATAAGACATTTGTGAATGTAGTCTGTATATAAGACATTTGTGAATGTAGTCTGTATATAAGATATTTGTGAATGTAGTCTGTATATAAGACATTTGTGAATGTAGTCTGTATATAAGACATTTGTGAATGTAGTCTGTATATAAGACATTTGTGAATGTAGTCTGTATATAAGACATTTGTGAATGTAGTCTGTATATAAGACATTTGTGAATGTAGTCTGTATATAAGATATTTGTGAATGTAGTCTGTATATAAGACATTTGTGAGTGTAGTCTGTATATAAGACATCTGTGAATGTAGTCTGTATATAAAACATTTGTGAATGTAGTCTGTATATAAGATATTTGTGAATGTAGTCTGTATATAAGATACTTGTGAATGTAGTCTGTATATAAGATACTTGTGAATGTAGTCTGTATATAAGATATTTGTGAGCCTAGAGCCTGTATACAATGAATCTAATCATAAATTATTCTGTTTTTAAATGTATTGTCTGTATATCAGATATGTTTTTGGGGGTAGAGTTTGTAAGTGTTATTGTTATTTGTTAAGGCTGCTGCAAGTAGTTAGAAACAGTTCAGTTACAGCTTGTAGCTGATTGCACTTTTGAATAACCAGTAACCATGTGTCAAACTGTTATATTTCATAAACACAATAAAACAACTTGAACAGTGTTCATTTCTTGTCTCTGAGAATGTCAACAATGATTTAATATTTTAGATGTTATTGTTGCTGAAAACGAATTCTGCAAAAGATATTTGCCTTTTGTTGAAGCTTTACAAAAGTTGTGACAATTTTATTTGTGTTTTGTTTGCAGTAAAAAAGTTTCTTGTTATCAACATTGTTATTTGTACTTTAATATCATTGGTGTTGTAATTCTATGCGTATTGGCAATAGTTTCAACAAAGTAAGACAATTATCTCTAATTGAAGAATTTAAATGTTGTACATGTGAAAACCTCAAAATTGGATAAAAAGGAAATAGAAACACAACATAAAGCAGAAGCTTTTTCTGCTGATTGCACTTTAACATATAAAACTGCTTTAAGTAAAAATAAGTTCCAGCCACCTCAGCAAAACCTGTATCTTTTCAATCCACTAAATTTGCTGATTCTTCTAAAAAAATCCAGTTTCTCTTGTTTGAAGTATTTTGACAGTCAGGGTAAAACTTCTTCAAAACCATCATGGTTGTCTGCCAGTTTTGTATATATATATATATATAAAAAAGCCTGGTCATGGTTATCTGATTGTTGGTATTTGAAAAAGAAAAGGAGGCAACACCCAATGTGTTTGTGTCCACATATATAGTTTCACAAAATAACCTGATGTTTCCCATTCATCTACTGATAAAAAGGCTGATGTAGTCAGGAAGGAGGAATTTAAGACTTTTTGTGTCTGTTGGTTCTATGTCTTTGACAAATGACACTGTCAGTCCCATACCCATATGTACTCTGTGTGGTACTTGGGCAATTCAGTCATTGTTGTTAGAAGATATATTGCCTTTGGATTTGAGTTCTGCTACTGGTATGTTTGTTATTGCTCAGGGTATTAACAGAGTAGGGTGTATAATTATTGTTGGGAAATGATGTGGCTGGGGGAAACATTGTTGCCAATCCAAAATTGTTAGTGAGCCATTTACAATTTCATCTAAGATTGATGTTTGTATTGATTAGAATCCTGATGCATTTCACTCATGTGCTATAAATTAAGCTCAGGCTAAGAAATAAGCAAAAAACAAATGATAAATATGTGTTCAGATGACAATAACATAGATTTGTCTTAGACATGTTTTGGATCCATTGGGGATCTGGAGGATGATTGTCCTACTGATGATTCTTCAGTAAGTGACAGTAATGGATGTGAAGGATCTGGTTCAGTAGTTGAAGTTTTATTTGCTAGAAAGGAATTGATTGTTGAACAAGAAAAGGATCTGCAGATCTCTTCCCTATTTAAATATGTCCTTCCAAAGATGAACTGGAAAAAGTTCTAAATGGTTATTCTTTTTTCAAAAATGGTATGCTTATGAGGAAATGAGATCACCAGATGTTCCAGCTTCAGAGTATTGGGCTGTAGTTTATCAAATCATTCTTCCTGAAGCATATTGTTATGAAATGTTGAGAGTTGCTTTGACTCAGACACCCATAAATTTGTAAATATTAGAGATGAATACAACATCAAACAGAGTAATTCTGACATTCAAGCTGAAGTTAATTGTATTATGAATTATTTGATTCTTATCAACATGAAAAGTTTGAGATTTTTGGAAATGGCTGGTTGTTACAGGAAGGTTTTTAAAACAAAGTTTTGACATCACTGTACTATTAACAAACCTGTTCAAGAAAATCAATGCTTCACATGGCCTGAAACACAGCAATCTATTTTTAAAAATATTACATCTTTATTGTCCATTTATCTTGTATTAGTGGTACTTAAATCTAACAAGTCTTTTTGCATTAGCTGTTGATGTTAGTGATTGTTGTGCTGGTGATGTTCTGTTACAATCAGATGACAAAGGTATTGCACATCCTGTTTGTTACTTATATAAAAAAGGGAAAACTTAAATTGGAGTTTATCATTACAAGAGTATGATTTGGGGAAGAATATTAGTTAGACACAGCTCAGAAGGCATTGAAACAAAATTTAAGTAGAAAGAATTGTATACTGTTACATCCTTAAAGCAATTTAGGACAAACAAATGTAGTTCCATGTTACAATTTCAAGACATTCTCGAAAGAAAAAGATGGTAATTTATATTTATTTAGTTTGTGGTTACCAACCTCAATTAGAATTAGGATAGAGAAAAAATTTAACTGACAAAATGTGTCAGGTTTATTCAGGAAGTTTCTGAGGTTACAAACATGACATTTGAGAATTATCAGATAAAGAAAAGTAATGTTAATCTTAAGATGAAAATCATGTTGCATTCAGAGCAGTCAATACTGACGACATATTCACGGAAAACTTATTTCGTGAAAATACATCATTAAAAATTCTTATTTTTTTTGCCTACAAATAACATAATGCTTACTAAAAGCTTACAATATTTTATGAACATACACAAAATATATTAGAAGCTATAGTATAAAAACTTTAAAGGACAGTTTGGGGTCAGTTACTCAGTTCAATTGACCAAGCCTGTAGCAAAAGAGTTAAGTAACTTTAACTTTATTCCTGCTTAACAGTTACAATAAGTAACCGAATTTCTTTATAGTGGTAAGTTATCAGATGTGTAGTCTTGTAAGTGGTTTGGGAATAATGTTGGTATACGTGTATTAGGGGATGAGCAGGGTAGCATTGCTTTAGTAAAATGGCAGTAACGTAAAGTGAAATACATGCTGTTATTTGAGAAACACTAAAACTAAATGTATTTTAGTACACAGTTATAGATGCAAGTAGGGTGATTTGCAACATTATAATATTGTTTTATTATTATTTCTCAATTTTTAACAATATATTATATTACTCTTGTTTTCCTTATGTACGTACTAACAAATGTGTCCCAATTTTAACCTCTCTAGGTGTGTAATACATTATTTTGAATTATTATTTCTCATTCTCTACAAAATACAGATAACTGTAGGTGTGTTTGGTCATGAAGAAGTTGTTATTGATCACCCACTGACACCCAAAGAGGTAAGAGAGATTGTTTATTCTCGGTGTCAGCACCATAACATACACCAGGCTGTCTTACAACAGGAAATCATTCTCTACATAGGCAGACTAATTACAACCACTCCACATCTCTTTCATGGAATTCTTAAAATACGGATTGGGTGAGTAATTCTTGTCTACAATCTGGGATTTGCAAAAGTAATTAAAAATCATTGAATGAGAATTATGTGTTACATCTTTTTATTGGTACTTTAGAACATTTTGAATGTAATCTTTGTATCACTTGTGTTTTATGGAAGTTTAAGTAATACATAGAAGTCAGTGTCACATTTGAGTTATGGAGGTCTCATGATACTTGTTGTTGAGAAACTTCTGTTTTATGGAAGTTTAAGTAACACATAGAAGTCAGTGTCACATTTGAGTTATGGAGGTCTCATGATACTTGTTGTTGAGAAACTTCTGTTTTATGGAAGTTTAAGTAATACATAGAAGTCAGTGTCACATTTGAGTTATGGAGGTCTCATGATACTTATTGTTGAGAAACTTCTGTTTTATGGAAGTTTAAGTAACACATAGAAGTCAGTGTCACATTTGAGTTATGGAGGTCTCATGATACTTGTTGTTGAGAAACTTCTGTTTTATGGAAGTTTAAGTAACACATAGAAGTCAGTGTCACATTTGCGTTATGGAGGTCTCATGATACTTATTGTTGAGAAACTTCTGTTTTATGGAAGTTTAAGTAATACATAGAAGTCAGTGTCACATTTGAGTTATGGAGGTCTCATGATACTTATTGTTGAGAAACTTCTGTTTTATGGAAGTTTAAGTAATACATAGAAGTCAGTGTCACATTTGAGTTATGGAGGTCTCATGATACTTATTGTTGAGAAACTTCTGTTTTATAGGTCAGTAACATTATTTAGAATTTTACACACAAAAAAAAAAGAATTTCTTTGTTTATTAACAATTTTCATATTTTCTTTGTAAATATGCACTAATTATATTGTTTTCATAATTATGTTCAAATAATTCTCATCAGTTTTTCATGTTCCAAGTCAGTGTGGTAAAAATCCTAATTTCACTTTCTTCATCTTTTGCTTTCTTTTTGTATTTTATAAGTGTTTGAAAAGACATCCACAAACCTTCAAGTACATGCTTTTATTCCAACAGTATTTGCTCAAAATAATTGTTAAATAATGTGGGTTCAGAATTAAAATCATTATCAGCTTGCACAAGTTCAGCTATCTCTTCAAGTGTGAAAAGAATTGAATGATTTGACTCCATTTTAGGTTCATTTCCTCATAAAAATTAATCTTTAATTGCAAATGTTACTGATGTTTTGAATAACATGGATAGTAACCTATGCCATGTAGGATACAAATCATCAACTGCAATTCATATTTCTAGCAGGAAATGTAAATCAAATTATAGGAGTTTCTAGAGCATCAGATAGCCATATTACCAAAGAAACCAGGATTTGGGCTGTATGTCAGACCTTGATATATAACATAATTCAGGAATGAGATAAAACTCTATTTTTAGTATTTTCTGGTTGAACTGAAATTCCACACAAAGGTTTGTGAGAAAATGTGCTGCTGATTTATTGATACTGTTTCAACTTTTTGACTTCCATAGTACACAACAGTAAATTTAGTCTTTTTGGTGGATGTCCACTTTATAATATGTATGATTGGTGTTGTGTTATTTACTTACCCTCTTACTCTCTTGGCTAAGATCAAGCATAGTTTGTTGTGTTCTTGGCTATTTGTTTGCATTCTTTATTTTTGGATTAGATCCCAGTGGGATAATTCTCATCACTATATCTGGATCTCCTGGGAGTAGCATGGTGCATAGTGTCCTTAATACAGTCATGCAGAATGCAAGAATTTGATTATTCTTGTCAAGAGAACTGAATCTTGATGCCTTCTGTTAAGATTCCTTATTTTTAAAGTTTGATATTGCTATGAATTCGATACCAGAAAACTGACATCATTCTCACACCTTGTTAGAGTGCTACAACAATGCCTTGCTTTCACACTTGAGTTCTGGGATGATCTGCATCATTTCTTTAGTCTCAGGAAATCCATGGGATCCTCAGAAGTATTGCTAGACATTTCATCTTCATCACTCATCAATGGAATAGAGTAATCATGCTTTCTTCTCTTCTTTCTTTGTGCCTTTTAATTTGCTCTTCAACTGTTTTGCACCTGCTTTTTGTGCCATTTTGACCTCTGATTCTAAACCATTGCATTCACACTAGCATCGAAGGCATTTCCCATGTGTACCGCACATATGCATTGCACTTACAAGCCATTTTCTTTTTTTTCTGTATTAGCATTGCTCTATCAATACAAGATTAGTACTCTCACTCACTGAATGTTGATAGTATGCAGATATCTCTTTTTGTGGCCAGCCATGGATTCATTTTTTACAGAGGGTGTAGTAATCCCCTACATTTTGTCCAGTCAGATTTTGGTGAAAATGTTAGCTGATAAACAATTGATCCAGAAAGACTTGAAAATTAGGTTCTGCAAAATCCTGGTGGTTGGACCCATGAACGCATTGTAAAAAATTATAAATTATTCTACATACAGAGGTGATCTGTAAACTGGTAATGACAAGCTGAAAAAATATACATGCAAGAACAAGTTAGATCATTTCTTCAATATTTTAAACTTTTTTGTTAGATCATTATTTCATTATTAATGTGGGAAAGATGTTTCACTTAGTTTTTCACTGCATGAACATGTTAGATGTACAAGATGAAAGTAAAAATTTAACTACTTTGTACATAGAAATCTATGTATGTAGTTCTAAGATCATTGATATTATAAATATTGATGTATTTATGTAATTATTACGATATATAACTTTTGTTCTATGTTTACTTTATGTAGATGGGTTATACAAGCTATGATACTTCATATGAGATTCTTAAATGAAAATCCTCCTGTGAGTATAATTTTAAATACTGTTTGTTAGAAAAAGAAACAATAGTTTACTTTTAAAAAAAAATTACTTCAGTATTTTCTTTTGCTTTTATTTATTCAACAGTGCTTGACCAATGGTGCTTTTATCACTGCATTGTAAATAAAAAATTCAACAGATTTGGATCTCTATAGTATGCACTAAATGAAAATGCAAACAGTGACGTTTTTGTTGTTCCAGCATCTTGAAAGTCTTGCTCCCAGCGAAATCAGAAAAGTTTTGTACAGAGTTTTGTCTCTTTCAGAACATGGCAGCAGGTATGATATTACTAGTTAACAGTTAGCATTAGTATATGCTAAGTTACTAGTTTTTATGTGTACATGTTGTATTTTTCAATGGTATTTAGTTTTTAATGATTTTCTAGTGGTGGAAAAAACACAGTTGTCAACCCCATTAGTACAGGCTTCTTATGTTTGAAGCAGATAACATCACGGTTGTCATATTTTGGAACAAAATATGACTAGTGTACAAAATTGTTTGAAATTTGACAAAATTTTCCTGAATATATGTAGTTTCAAAAAATAGGATATTTAATTTTGATTTTTATCTACTATTTTTGATAAAAAATTGTTATTTAATGTAGTTATTTGCACTTGGACTCTTGAACAGTTCACCTGTGAGGTAATTTTCCTATTGTGTATAAAAATACTATTTATTATTTTACAGTTTTCATATTTCATAATCTCTATAACCTTCTATGTAAAAATTAAAACATGTTAAAGCTAAAAGGTTATATTTTATTTTTCATTTTCTCTAATATACATTAACTCTAGCTATGATCATCAATGTACAGTACAATGAAATCAGTGATGTTGAGAAAACACCTTAATGGCCAGTTTCAATGTTATATTCCTCTTTACAGAAGTTCCAACCACTGAAGCCTGCAAGATAGCCTCAGAACTCTATATCCGAGACCCTAACCCATTTATAGACATTCCCAGCAACCAATTAGCAACCCTCTTAGAATTCACCACAATAAAGACAAACTTCATGTTCAACAACCACAACTTTATACAAACAAATGGCCTAAGCATGGACAACCCAGTATCACCAGTTCTAGCCAATATTTTTATGACACAAGTTGAAACACAAGCAGTTAACACAGCGTTACATTCACCACTATACTGGTACAGATATGTAGACGACACGATTGAGGGATTCAGATCTACAGAACACACACTTAATTTTTTCAATTACATCAGCTGTATACATCTTCAACATTAATTTCACATGTGAACAGGAAGAAAGCAATCAAATATCATTTCTTAACCTCAAAATTACAAGAATCGATACACAATTTAAAACAGAAATCCACTGAAAAATAACCCATACTGGACTATATGTTCCTTGGAACTCAGCACATGAAACAAAACAAAAATCTCAACATACTAAGAAACCAAATAAACACAGCCATAAAACTATGCTCACCAGATAAAATTAACGACAAAATAGACAAAACAAAACAATACTTCACTAACATCAATAAGTTTCCTCCACAAACCGTAGAAAACATTATATGCACACACCTAGACAAAAAGCAAAATCAACTGGCAAAAGTAAATATATCCCACTAATTAAAAAATCACAAAACCATATACTGCAGCATACCATATATTCCCAACATCAGCAGAAAAATAACCAACATTTGGCAAAAACTAGTAACAAAATATGACATTCCAGTTAATATCCTTTCCATTATTATTTATGTTGAAATACCAACTGATGGCCACAGGCTATTATAACATTATGATCTGCAGAGATGTTTTACCTTCAGGCAAAATGGCTTACACATCAGCTTTATAAATCATTCATGTGCAAGGCTACAGCAGGTAAACTTAAAAAAAGATTGTTAAACCTTCTATATGAAAGTTTACATAATTAATTAAAGTGTGAAAGTAAAAACTCATTACTGTTTAATCATACATGAAACTAATATGCTTAAGGCAAGCAAAAATAGTCAAATGTTAGGATTACTAAACTCAACAGTGGACGAGGGGCAGTTAGCTTGTCATTTCAAAAAGTAATTTATGGCTTACATTTTCTTCTAGCTTGGTGAAATTTAAGCAAGAAATCTGCTTTTTCTTTTGGTTATAAGCATAAAATTTAAGTTTTAGAGAAGACTATTGCTTATCAACAGGTTATTTTGGATTGTGGACAAGTAATTAATTAAGTAATTAATTCTTGGAATGGTGCCTATGTATAATGAAATTAATGTTTATATTTTGACCTAGTGCTTTTATAAACTCATCTAGACTCTTACAGAAATACTGAGATAAATGTTTAAAGAAACATAACCAAACAAATATATTTCATCTGCATATCCTTCACGTGACAAGGAACTGAAGTTTTAATTGTTTGTTTCAGAGATTTAATTTGAAATAAAGCAATAAATAACTTGGATAATATAAAACTTTGAATTATAATGAACTTGGTAACATTAACATTTACTGTAGAGAAGCATAGTTGTTTGGCTGAGACTTGTATTTGTTATAAAATTTGTCAAGTGGTTATTTACTTTAAGCATATATTTCAGATGATATAAACATACATTGATTAAAGTGAGACATATACTGCTCTGAGACCGATTTTTTTCCATATGTAATCTGGTTTGTTTGGTTTACTTAAATTCGTTATAATTTGTTAGAAATTTTTAGATCTGTTATGCTGTTACTTTTACACTTCTGCTTTATATGTTTTTAATACTGTTTCTTAATTGAGTTTTGAAATTAAGTATGTTAATGAGGTACAATGAGTATATTGTACTTTCAGAATGTCAGCTCACCAGAGACGCCAGATAGAGGGTGCTCTTTGTAGAGTTCCAAAGAATTTCTATGACAGAGTGTGGGATATTATGACCCGAACACCAGGTGGTATAATTGTAGCAGGACACCACCTTCCACAGGTAAATCATGATAATATTTTTGATAAGTTACCTTTCATGTTGCATTTAATCCTTGTCTTATGGAAATATATGAATATGTAATATGTATACAATGGTAAATAAATTTTGTACTGTTAGGTTTTGTTTTTTGAACTTTAGCAACCAACTTTATCAGACATGACAGTTTACGAATTAAATTTCTCGCTTCAAGTGGAGTTGCTGCTCAGTAGGATAACTCGCCCTGAATACCAACAGATAATGGTTGAGGTAAAACATACTACAAATCAGTAATCAAATAGTAGTTAAAGTAGAAATTACTAGAAATTTCTTTAAAATGTTGAGTGTATAGTAAAATATGTTCAAACAATTTTATAGAGAATGCAAGATTGCATAACTGCTCTAACCATCAGTAATTCCAAAGTTAGTACATATTATGTCTTTAGTAAGCTGAGTTTACAGTCATTGTTTTCATTGTCAGCGATTTGCCATGATAGTTCATCGTAATTAATTTATCAAGTTAGTCCTTTAGCTATCAGTATACAGTATTATTCCACCTTTGATCTTTCATTAAGAAAAGTCAGTAATTTGGAAAAGCCTCCAATTTTGAACAGAGGTATTTCCACCATATATCGTAATATCCATGAGGCATTTATAAATATAAATTTGATGTTTTTGGTATATTTAGTAATTATAATGAAATAAAAACCGCTATGTAATATAACATTATATTATGTTTTTACTGGTATGCCTGTGAATGCTAACATACAAGCTATGTTTCTGACATGGTAATCTTATAGGTTTTACAGATACAGTTATTCAAGATTCATCAGCATCTCTCATTCTTATAGTACCTAAAATATTATTTATTGCACAAAATGACTAATTGTCCAATAAAGAGACATGTATTCAACATTTATATAAATTTGATAACTTTGTACACCATTGTTGTTTGTTTATCTATTTCATCTCAATAAACATATGCAATGCTTACCTCATTGTACAGGAATAAAGCTGAGAGCAGTAATTATATGTAATACAGCATACATTTGACTATTTTGATTAAAAAATTCATGGAATAAAATATCTTCTAAAGCATTAAGACTAACACAAATATATAGTACTTATTTTATCTTATACAAATAACCTTTTCTGTACAACTGTTTCAAATAGCAGAAGCTACAAAGTAGAGTACACAAGAAGCATTTGGCCTGTGCTAAACCTTTTCATGGACTATAAGTGATTCCCTTCTCCATTAAGTGTCAGATTACTGTAGGAGAGTTTATGTATGCTATAACTGATTTACTAAAGCAATTGCTTGAGAGAAATGCACACATAGAAATCCATTAAGCTGATTCATTACATTTTCATATCACACAAGGAATACAGAACGTTCAATAACTTGCACTGTTTCAAAAGTAGCTTGCAGTAAGCTTTGTGATGTATCAATAAAAAAAATTTGGAAATTTCCATTCCATATAAGGGAGAAAAGGAGTTCTACTGACAAGAGAAAGAAAATAATCCAATGTTTTAAATGATTTATTTATGACTTTGACAACATTAAAGCAAGAAAGTTATAGGAAAAAAAAAAGTGAGGGTACTTGAATTTTACGGTTTTGACAAACATTCACTTTTTTAAAAATGTTTTCAATAAACGTAAAGTTTTTTTCTTTGTCTTCTTAATTTACATATTTACAGCTTTGTTTCATCTTTTGACAAGTTGTCTCTGCGCAGATGGGAAATTCACTTGTTTAAACAACGTGAATAAATTGTCTACAAGAAAGTGAAACACTGAGCTTGCCATCAGGGTGTAAAAGCTTTTGGTTTACTAAAATACTAGCTGACCTTAAACTAGTTAGGATTGAAGTTGTAACATTAAAAAAAAAGTTAACACTAGTTGTTTTAATATTGGTTTTATAGTAATGCTAAGTTTGTCTTATCCCTTAAATAACAGACATAATCAATTGATGACTTCATGCTTTGTGCTCAGTACAGCTCTCATTAGTTGATGATAAAAACATTAGTTGGCAGTCCCTTTACACTGCAGTGACCATACCCACTCAAAGCATTTTGTCCGAGTCATTTTCTCAGTTTAAGTCATAGAGCAGAAAAGGAAGGGTGGGTCAGCTGAGGGAATGATTTCTTCTAACATATTCCATATGCTATCTCCTTGCTAGTTTCTTTCTACATAGCTAAGACACTTAATTGGGTATCATGACACTAAATCTGATCAGTATATTCATTCAACCAAAATCCTAATAAAATACTCTTGGTACAAGTATATATAATTTTAAGTATTCTCACTCTTGCTCATATATTTGTCAACAGGGATCAGTATAGCATTACCATAGTGTTGAAATATATATTCTGTAATAGCATGCAAGACTAAGCCCCATAAAATGCATAACAATATAGTCTTCTTGTCCTAATGCTTTTGAAAAGTACAGTATGCCTTTTATCAAATCTAATATATTTAAGTTTGGCATTTTCACGTTACTCATGTTATTAAATTGTAATTTCTGAAACATTAATACAACCTTCTATGTGTATTTTAAGATTTTGCAAACTTTCTGATTAATAACTGATGTTAGAATTAACATTATATCCAGCTTTATTTGTTATACTGAACTATGTAACATCTTTTATTTGATGTAGATCAGGTTACTCAACTTAGTGAATTTTGATATTATCAGTGGGAAATTTATGAATTTTCTGATGAATAAATGTTCTAACATGAGTAACTATTCTCATGAAAATTTTCCTCTGATATTCTAATTGTCTTTTTCAATTACAAACTCTAATATTCTTTAAGATCAATATTATGTAACAGATGAATTTTTGAGTCATAGATTTAATCTGAAGATTGAGATTATGTAATAGATAAGTTTAGATTTTTAGATGTGGTCTAAGTATTGAAATTATATAATGAATAGATTGTAGAGTTGTAGCTGTAGTTTAAAGATTGAGATTACATAATAGATGGAATTTCAGTCATAGGTATAATCTAAAAATGTTGAGATAGTTTCTATCTCACAATAACATACTTTTGAGTCACGTGACAGTCCATGTTCGGTGTAAATTGTTAGATTCTAGTAAGGCTAAAGGTTATTTGTATGTAATAGTAACTTACTAATGAATATTTTCATAGTTTTCAGGTATATTTTAGTTTTGACTTATTTATAAACTACATTTAATCTATTTTTTCACTTATTTACATCCAGCTGATAATGGTAGTTTATTTGATATTGGAACGGAATCCTGAGCTGTCCTTTGAAGATACTGTAGATCTAGACAAGGTATGTTAATTGAATCATGTTTCATTAATTTTTGTGATATCTTTTTCTTTCTGATGCATCCTGTAGACTATAAAATTATTAAGATACAGCATGCAAAAAAACTTGCTTGTTATTGTTTTGTGCTTTTAGTATTATTTAGAAGAAAGATAAAAAAAACTATATATATATCATACAGAACCATATTCTTTTGTAAAATCAGAAGATGTATGGCTTACATAATCAACTTGCTGATTTGTGCTTGTTATATGATATTATTTGGTAAAGCTGAATTTCACTAAGTGTGACAAACAAAAAAAAAAAAAAGGTCCAGAGTAATTCATCAGGATATTAGCTGTAAAATAATACTTTATTTTTTAACTAACTGAATTTTCAAGAAATAAAGAGAAACGTAACAAAAAGAGACAATGAGAAGAAACAGTCTTAACATGAAACATTCACAGTAAAAATATGGATTTTCCTTGCCACAAAAAACAGTTGTGCCTCTATTGACAATTTAGCTTTGATGATGGTTGAATTTGGGGAATAAACGAGTTGAGCTTTGGTGATCTCTTGTTTGAAACTATATTAGCTGTAAAATAATATTTCTTAAATAATTGAATTTGTGGGAGATAAAGAGAAACTTACGAAAAATGTACAATCAGAATAAACATTCTTTATATAAAACTTACAGCAAAATATGCATTTTACTTTCTACAAAAAAGAGTTAGCTCAAAACATGCTTTAAATCAGGATTTAAAAGAGTCTTAACTGGTGACCTCTTCTTTCTAACAGTATCACCTAAGATCATATTTACATGTTGGGCTTCCAGTTGGCTCATCTGCAAATCCTGAAGGCTAGCATTGCTAAAATTCAAGTTTTGATACCTAAGGTGAACACAATATAGACAGCTTATTTTGGAGTTTTGTGCTCAATAACAAACAAATAAAACTAAAATCTTGAAACTCAGACTTACCCAGAGCATCTAGTGCTACCCACATGACTGGTCATTTGGTAAAGATAACTGTCTAACTTCACATGATATCAGTGACCTTACACCTATCTTTCCAACAGAAACTGAAAAGGTGCTGCTCTTAGTGAATTACACAAAACAGTAGGTGGATAGAACAAAAGAAAGTTGCATCTTTCTTGACTACTGTTATACAAAAACCACACATATCTGCACAATATCACAAGTTGACATTAATCCTAATTTCAAGTCTAATGGAATTTTGAAACCTGTTTATTGGTCAAGGAATAACATAACTTTCTTTTTCCCATATAAAATCACTTACAGACTACACAAACCTTTAAAGAATACATTTAAAATACCTTTTAACAATGAACTGTTAAAAGTGGAGCACTTTAAAGATAACATATTTGAACTCACTACATAATACTTTAAAACAGATTAATTCTTACTGTTAATTACTTTCGTATTAAATTCTCTTTTAAAAAGAAAACTTAATAAAACTACACTTTAATGTTGACACATCACTACATCACATAATAAAACATACTAAACCAACCACAAAATAAACCCTTTAACAAATAATATCAACAATTCAATAAGTACACCTGCAAAACACCTTCTAATGGTAGTAAACATACATCACAAGGATAAACCCTTTAACCCTATTGATACATGTAGGTCAGAGTGTGAACATTTTGACCTTTTACAGAGTCACATTCAAAACTTAATTTAGCATCTCTGAAGTGCAGAATTTAATCTGAATTACTCATTATAATATAAATGTTGTGAAACAAAACTTGATTTTTATAGATTTTAAGCTTATTTGTATACAGAATCATAAACTTAAAAAATCAGGCTCATTTGTCCATCTGTCACATCCTCTCATTCACAGATAGTCCATAGTTGTTTATATTACATCTTTTATTTATTTTATTACAAAACAAAAGACCAAATGTTAATCTGTCAAATAATATATAATGCTTTGTTGTCTATAGTAAAGAGTATTGTAAATTGTGTCTTCAATTTTGAAGTTTATCTCGTAATGTTCAGACCAAGCAGCAACTGAATCAGTTCAAGCTCCTCTTGTCCTAGTTAGAAAAATGGCTAAAACATAATAGTTAAAGGAGGTTGTGTGTGTGTTTTTTTCTGTATTCTTAGGTGCATTATTTCAGTAAATAAAAAATTTAGTGTACTATTACCATCATTATAAAGAAAAAATATGATTGAATTTCACGCACAACTGAAAAATAAGAAAAAGTCAAAGGTAACTGCTATATTTCTTGTTTTTCATGTATATTCTCTATTTATGAGTATAAACGTAAATATGTGAAAGTTAGAAACTTATTAGGTTAGTTTAGGTGAGATGCTTATAATAATATTTCATAAAGCATACTCATGAGCAACTTCTGCATTACGTCATTCAATACAGTAATGTAAGCTGAGTGTCAATGAAGTTATTTACAACTTTTGTGGAGGGATTATTGGTTAGACATGGTACATAGGGCAATAAAACAATAAAATTGACTATAAACAGATGTAGATTGTTATAAGTCTTAAACTATTTAACTAATGAACAGTTGTAGTTTTAGAAGGAAAAAAGGAGTGATATAGATTTACTCATAATTTTTACGGTGGAATCAAGATTGGTAAAACTGATTAAGCCATATAGAGTTAAAAAAAAAGAAAACAACTTTGTATATTTATATAAGGGTTTTTAGAGGTTATACAAATGAAATTTGAATATTGTCAGATGAAGAAAAGTATTTTTTACAATAACATTACCATGCTTTCAGAACATTCAATGCTGGAATTTCATATATTCATAGACTAATCATTAATGAAGATACTGAAAACATTTGATTTCTCATGTATAAAATACTTGTAATCTTTACTGAAAGCTATCCAAGTTTTCAGAAGATATGCAGAATGTATTAAAAGTTATAAAATGGAAACTTTTGGCTACCTTGTGGTAACAAGATAGGTCACATTGCCCTACCCTGAGTAGAAAGAGTTAAAACGAATAGTGTGTGGCAAAAGTAAAATTCATAAACATCTACATTTAATGTTAATCATTGTGTGAAAACAAACTTAAGATAGACATTGACTAAAATAAAATAAAACCCCTAATTACAGTATGTACTAAACACATTCATTTTAATCGTACTCATATGACTGGGTATAAGTGTGCATTCTTTATACATGATTGCATTCAAAATTTATTAAACAACTTTATTATCAATGTATATCAATAAACTTGGAATGAAGAAATTCAAACTTTAATATTGTACAAGGTGTAATTTCTCATTTTCCAAAGGTAGTATTTAAATAAATTCCCAATCTTCATTTCTCTTTACCATGTGACACTTCACTCTGATATGCCCATTTTAGATTTTATTTTTACCCCTATATGACCATCTGTATAGCCCAAGTTGTACATTTATAATATAGGTATTGCTAAGACATAGTGTAAATTTATAGTCTCCAGTCTTCTTGCTTTACTGAGATATAAACTGTAAAATAAAATTCATGTGTCATGTCTTCCTATATCATACTGTCTTTCAAAACCTGTCAGTAATATTCTCCTTACATGTACTTTTTGTGTATTTATAACAAACAGAGAATATTTTATTTTACAGAGTTTTCCTAAGAGGCTAGTTCATTATACTGATAGTTTGTTTGCTATTGTTCAGATTATCTTGATGCCAGCTAATGGAATTATTTTAATCAATTTGTAGTTTAATTAGAAAGCCAGTTACATCAGTCCTACATCACAGTAGATTTTTGTGTTTTTATATGTTAATAATTTGTGTTCTAAATTTTCTGTATTGGAAATAAGTAAAAATTACATTATTACAGTAAACAACCTTAAACAAAAATAGGGTTGACTTTTCTCAAGAGAGCAAAAAAGTGCAAAATCCAATTGTAAGTGTTAAATTTCTTGCTTTTTATGTATATTTATTATTTATTGTTATAAAACTAACTTAAATGCAAACATTAGAAACTTATTAGCTTATTAAATAAGATCTGTGTTTGCGACGTGTACATAGCAGAACGTACTCATTGCAAGCACAGATCATTTTATTTGACCAAGAATGTGCAAGTTGGACATTCTTTGTTTACACAAAACTGTTTCATTAAACAGCGGTCTGGTGCTTATTTTGTTTTTCTTTGAGAGTTTCTGTGATTTTCAGTTGTTTAGTCTGTTTTTGTCTCCTTGAAATCTTTTTGGGGTAATGTTCTGGTATTTCTCTCTTGAGTGTGTGTAGGTACTGGTCAGTTGTTTAGTACATTTTTCTTTCTATAATAGCATGTAGATAATGTTCTGGTGTTAATTCTGCTTCTCCATGATAGTCTCTAGTAAGGGTCAGTTATATTGGATACTTTTCTCTTCTTGAAAGTTTCTTGTAGTAATAATTTTAGGTTTGAGTTGACATACTTGCTTAATTGGTTCAAATCTATATATTGCTAAAATTTCATATGCTCACATATCTTGTGCATTTTGCAAAGTATTAGGTTTGGACTTCAGTTGATATTCTTTCTTTTTAAGAGATATTTAGGTAATAGTTTGTGGTAACAGTTAACTTATTTGTTTTTATGAAACTTGAATCAGTATTTGTATCTAAATTCATGTTTGATGTTTGACCTTTTTTTAAGTTGTGAATTCTTGTGACCTTAATTTCTTTTACTCTTTCATCAGTTGGTTCATGAAGCATTTGATTTGTTTAAACGAGATAAAGGTGATGTTTCATTAGAGCTGAGTGACGATGATATGACTCCATTCTACAATGCTTCATCTACATTAACTGCCAGCTACTTGGCTCGTGCTGTACTGAATGTGTTGCTGAAGCATGGACCTCAAAGTATTAATGCTGAAGACTTGTGCAGAATATCTTAGTCATTGTTGACAACCCATAGCAAGGTTCTGTTGACTCTCAGTATGTCAGGAAGTTTTCTTGCTTGAACTAATTTTTTACTCACTTTTAGTAAAAAACCTGTTTGTGTGGAGGGAGGTTGGTGGGGGAGGGGGGTTCACAGTAGTGAAGAGTATTTTTATACAAAGTTAAAACGTTTAATGAAATAATATATTGCTCAAATTCATTTTTTATTATCAATAGAGTAAGCTGTTCAAATTATCATTTGGTGACACATTTAAGCCAAAATAAATGCTCTGCAGAAATACAAAAAATACCATCACAGTTCAAAATTTGGATTTTTTTTTCAGATTCAGGATCTTTAATTTTGATAAAGAAGTGTATAAGTAATAAAATATGTATGTTAATTAGTTAATTGTAAATAAAAAAATAAAAAAATAATGTTTGCATTATGTATATTTTTTATTTTTTAAATACCATTTATGTATTTTAGGAAGAAAATGTTTCTTTGATAATATACATTTAATATGAATTCTATACAAAGAAATTTGTAAAATTTCATAGTGCTTGTTAATATTTTAAAATTTAAAATACAAAAGAATTCTCAAGATTGAAATGTATCATTAGGACACCTTATCTTTAAAGGTTGTTTCGAATACCTCGATTTAAAAGGTATTGCATTTTTAATAGATATCATTTGAATGCATTGTCTTTAAAAGTGTTTTATTTTTTATAGATATTATTAAAACACCTTGTTTGTAAAGGTATTATATTTTAAACATTATATTTTTATTAGATTTATAACTTGAGACACTGTAAGAGATATTTTAATGCAATTGGTAATTAATATATCATTAATTATGTAAAACTTAAGTTAGGAATTCAATTTAAAATTCCAAGTTATGGGGATTTGGAACATTATTGATGTGAAAATGGTTCTTAACAGTTTTTCTTTAGTGTGTTGAATTGTTTTCATTTTGCTTGTAATTTTGATACAATATTAAACTGTTAAACCTTTTAAATCGGTACTTTTAAGATTTATTTTCTTTATAGTGTTTCAATTAAAACGCTCTTCTATGTAAAATATTTTCTCTTCCGAAACGAGCTGTTTTTGCATATAAATTTCTCAACAAGTAAGTTTCTCGACATCACTGATTATTCAACCATTTGAAAATGTGTTGATTGTTTATATAGGAAAGAAAAATACAAGTTGTTTTTATTCATTCAGTTGAAAATTGTTTACCAACAGAGACAGGTTTGCAGACTCAAATCTTAGTTTTTCTATCAAGATTTATAATTCAAAGGTAGTTTTTAGTGGTAAAATACTTTTTCTCAATAACTGGGATCATCTCAATTACAACAAACAAGGAACCACTTAATAAAATGTGCAATTATACCTGAGTATGTTAAAGCAACTTATTTTGACTTGGGTAGAATCATGTTTGTGTAATTACATCTTCCATAAAAGCTGCTAAAAATTTACACTTGATGATAAATAGTTTTTATTGTGAGTAACTACAAAAAAAACTACTGTGAGCACTCAGCCTTAGGTCATCAATTGAACACCCTTTCTGTTAGGGACGTTTTTCAGGCTTAATTCAAGTACAGCCACAGATTTTACCCCAAATAATCAGAGACTTTATTCCACAAAATGTAGTACCAAGCACTCCCAGAAGTGACATTCTTCCGGGTTACTTACATTTATGGAAAGCGTGCCATATAGACCTCACAGATGATGCTAGAGCTTGAGTACAACAAGTTATCAAAATCTTAATGCTGTTAAATAATGTCATGCACAGTATTACACACATCTTAAGCATTGTGGATTCTCCATACAGCTGGCAGTGCATGATATCTCAGTATTGTTTACTGTATATTTTAGGATTTTGTAACAGTTTGAAGTTCTCATCTATCAGAATTTGCTCATTAATTTTCCAAAGACAGTTTGCCATGTTTCATACTCAAGAGACATCCAGATAATTACATCAGGGCAGTCTGTTAAAAATTTCATGAACAAATGTTAGTTCAGAAATAAATACATCAAACATTAAAAAAAAGGAATAAAATGACATTTAAATGTATGTTTGATTATTTTAACAGGTTAATTTAACATTAACCTGTTATGAAATGTTTCATCATGAAAGTAACTCATTTTATAGAATGCAACAAGTCAAAGTTATGCAGGTATTGGAAAGCATTATGGCAAGATTTGTTTTTATTTCAAGGTAAACTTAGTCTTGCTTACATGAACTAACAGCAACATGACAGGAATTTTGCTTATTAAATCTGGTGTTTTTTTTTTTAAAACTACCCTCACTATAGTTCATAATATTTTAGCAGTCAACCAAATCCCTTGGATGAGAATGTATTATGAGCCATTTACAATCATATTTTACTATTCCATATGTTACTTCAATAAAGAAAATTATAGTGCCTTCTCATCATCACTGAATTGTAGTGCCTTGTTTTCAAGCAGAGCAGACCGACTGCAGTGCATTGTTGACAAAAATATTTTGTTTTTGGTATAACGGGTGCATCCAGCATGATGCAGACTTGCTTAAGTAACTGTAGGAATTTTTCTGCTGGGTACCACTATTCCTTGTCATTTTACTGAGCATAATAAAATACTGCTGCTAGAGTGAACACTTTTTTGACAGTTACCATTTTTTTAAGAAGTGTTAAAGATGAGATATTCAAATCAGTTTATTCAACATGGAGAGAATATATATATATGTAAACTGAACAACACGAAATATATATTAAAGCACATTTCTGTCTTTGTTTTTTTCCATTCATGCTCCTAGCTTCAAAATACTTCTTTCAATCAGTGAAGTAAGTCTTGTTATTTGTTTTGTGAAATTCCTTCACAAAAAGGAATACTGGTGGATCAATGTTAATATCTTGTTTTTTCCTACCTGTTCCTGTTTATATCTCTGACATTAACTTTTCTTTTTTACTGTGATTCCCACTAACTATGACTTTCATTTTTCTGACATTATGTTTTAGGCCTTTTCTTTTCAAACTTTCCTGCCACACTTGTGTTTATAACTCATGCTCACTTTCAGCTACTGGTGAGGGGACCTCCCACAGAAGATTCTGTTCTTACAGTTTGGATGAACAAACACATCACGTCATGATAACCTACCACATAGGTGAACAACACTCACTGGTTCTCCAGTCTCTTAATGTTCAGACTAGATGTACATTCCCTATGAACCTAACTGTAGGGCTCTAAACATAGTGCATTAGTACTGCAGTGTTCACAGGAGTATATGGAATGACTGAATTCTGCCACAATCTATGCACGTAAATTCAGAAGACAGCAAATAGGTAAAGTACTCATACATCAAAAGAGATGTCACAATAAAACAGTAATAGAAAAATGTTCAAGCCCAGTGATAGGCTATTGTTGTACTATATATATGTCTGCAACATGAAAACAACTTGTGTCCAGCTGGGACTATTCCATATATTATTTGTTGAAAACCGTGGTCACATAAGTGCACAGAAATGCGTCAAACATGTTGGCAAGCTTAAACTCATTGTTACTGATAAGTCTGGAGAAATGATTATTTCAGAAATCAAAGATGGATGAACAAGCTGGCTAATGAAGAGAGTACTGTGTTATATAATCTTGTTTAAACTGATGAGGAGGAAGTGTGTATCTAATTATTCAAGAGGAATTAGATGAGGAAGCCCCAGTAGAGTAGATTTTTATCTGATTATTGAGCTAAGACTAGATGACAACCTTTTAATCATTATAACTTGGATAAGCTGGTTTATGAGCGATCATTTAATGCTCTACAATGAAATATATATTTAGTGCATAATGTGATATCAATGTATTATTTTACTCTTACTTCTCCAAGTTGTTGAGTGATATCTGATGTTGAGATGTTTTGCAATAACCACTTAATCTACCATTTCAATAGTAGTGGAATTTCATAAGAGCAAACTGCAGAAATTATCCAAGTAAAAAATTAGGACAGCTGAATTGTTAGATGAAAATACTTGGGAAGATAACCAATTCAAGTGTTAATAATTATCAGGTGTTCTGGCAAATAAGTTAAAGTTAAAAAGACTTTGGTTTCCAAGTGTTGGCAGACTCTTGTCGGTTGAAATTTCATGACTAAACTGCGATTGTACGTGTAAATTGGTTCGACTTTGTACTGTAAGATACGTCTGGTGGCATAATATGACATCTATAAGATGGCAGTCGCAAATATCGAACTGGATGTTAATATCAGTGAAAATTATTTATAGCTCTGAAAAAAGGGTACTTCACTTCCATTGTTCATATTGTTTGTCATCGATGCGAAGAAGAGTAAAAATTAAAATTGTAAAAGAACATTAACAATAAACAGTGACACCATTCTTAAAAGGTCCTCAGAAACGGAAATGTTACTTGTGATATTTAAATATATTGATATCTGTTAGATAAGTGTCAAGAAGCCACAAACAAGTTGCAGAAAATTAAACAATCATAGCAAGCAAACGTGATACAAAAAATATAAATATTCATGCGTACGAAAGTAAGTGATTGAAATGCACGCAACATATCAAACGTGCTTTTAGTTACCAGTTATTTATATTTATAGTCTTAGAAGATAACAATTGAAATCCAACCCATTGGATGAAATTGCTGGTTTCCAGGCTTTGATTGTCCATGGTTTTTAGCACAGAATAGGTTGAAACGTAATCTATCAGATAAAGTCACCACTTTCTGGTTATTTTTTATCTTCAGTTTTAGAAAGAAATGTAATCTATAATACAAAATTGCTGGTTTCAGCCGTTTATTGCCCACGGTTTTATAAAATAAAGATGTTAATTCGCCATTCATCAGACAACACTAGTTTTCAGCTGTTTACATTTTTAGAAAGTGAGGGACTGAAACTTGACCCATCAGAGAGGACTGTTAGTTCCCAGCTATTTATTGTACACAGTTTTAAGTTCTTACTAAACAGTAAGAGACTGAAACACAACCAAGAGATCACTTAAGTGGTTTCCAGCCATGTATTATAGACAATTTTATAAAGAAAGGAAGAGACTAAAACATAACCCAATCAAACAACACTGCTAGCTTCCAGTCATTAACTCTCCATAGTTTTCGAAATTAAAATCTTCATACGCAAGTCATAAGACCACGTTATTTTTTTATACTGATTTAATGTACACAATTTTATAAATATCTCAAAACGTAACCAGTTAGACTACATAATATTTTCTGGTCATTTGTAATGTAAGAGCTTAAAATACGTACTATTCAATCATGCTGCTTGATTCTAATCGTTTATTGACCTTAACCTGTGTTCAAAGCGTCATGGAAGTTGTGTTTTGCATTTGAGATATGTGATTTTCAGACTCGTTTTGTTTCGTATGGCATTTTCCCCAAGTCATACATGGTACAGCTATAAAGATAATGGAATTGTGACCATTCCTTAAGGAATTTACTAGTTTACTTTTAAATATATGAATGTATTTCTTATTGTACAAATGCGTACGAGGGTTCCAGTAAAATGGTCAATCAATATAATAAACTCATTGATTATAACGTATAAATAAGTTTAAGCTTGCCTCAGGGTAAGTCTCATTTATATTGTAAACCGTTCTGTTCCAGCTTTGCCAGTTTTGATAAACTTCCAGCATATATAAGAAGATACAAATATATTTTTTTTTCATATAGTTACTCTTCAAAACTTAAGAATGTTTTTACTTAGTGGATAACAAACACCGGTTTGGTCTTTCAATTCAGTTTGCGGGTTATACCTAAATGATAACATTATGTGCATATAATACTTTCACTTACTTTAGTACTCCCACACAAGAGAAGTTAGATTTCATTAAAATAACTTTATTATTATGAAATGGCTTTTCTTATAAACCTTTACCTCCGTATATCTGGAAGCGATTATATTACCTCAAGGGAAGCGGATGACCTGAGAAGAAAAAAATACTGCAAAACAAGGAAAACACGAAAATAAAAAGTGATTTTTTTATGCTTAATTTACAATATAATACACACAAGAGTAGGTCATGTTAATCGGCATCATTGCAATTTCAAATAGTGTATCATGAAACGTAAACAAACGTTATGAGTTATTAAAAACTCGTATGTACTATAATACTTTAGGAAACCACATTAATAAATGCACACTTTGATATAACGCTTGATTTGGAGAAAATAAATCATTAAAGAAAAGTAAATTATACTTTGATGTAATACTGGACTTAGGAGGGGGCCTACATTATTAAAGAAAAATAAATGTTATTCAATACTTTTGTAAAATACAACTGAACATTTATCTGACATATTTCTTATTGTTAAACACCGATACCTGAAGTAAGGAAGTAAACACGTAATATAAGTAGTTCATAACTTTGTTTTATTAACAGTACCAAAGGAGTAAAATTATGTACTGATGAAAATGAACGTGTTGCAGATTTGATTAATGTTGTAAAATGTAACAAGTATTTACGTACTAAAAATGAAAATAAATACAAAACATTGAAATAACATTTTTTTCCTTGGGTTCGAGTAAACTAAAATGATTAGCATTGTATTTGAACCTATATGAAAATTTTTGATATTTTAACATGGGTTGCCATTGGATAACATTGCCAGAACATGTACTGAGTTTTTCCATAAATATCTCGCAGTCCCTTAAGTGTTACTGCATAGTACTTACTCTATTTATATCCTTTCTAAAGCTATGTGTTGTTAATAAATATAGCTCACTATGTCATCTGCAAGGGTGCCAGTTCTTAGCTTTTTCCGAGTGGCTCGGGAGAAACATCTGTATATTTGTGAGTGGTCTGGGATTGCGTCGTAAAGCTGAGAAGGAATGGTGCTGCAATGAAGAGTGTACTGTTTTCAGAACTGAATGTTTTGGATATAGTCAAGAAGTGAGGAAACATTTTTGGTTTTAAAGATCTCATCTATACACTTGTAATACTGTAATCAAAAGTTTTGAGTGGTATGATATGTTGTCCAAAAAGGTGTTTTCAGTTATTTAAAAATGTAAAAGTATTCTATATTTGTGACTTACATGACCTTTTAAATGTTTCTCTCTCTCTCTTTTTAATAGCATAGATTATTATTTGTGAGGACGTTTTTAAGATTTATCTTGAGTTCGACAGGCATAAAACAGAAACCAGATAAACCGCTAAAACTAGTATAAAATGTTAAATTTTACATGACACAAGTGTTATTCTGATACTAAAATCATTTGGAAATTGGCTACATACATTTGTTCTAGTAATTTAAAGTGTTAACGCGAATTTATGAATCTTTTGAAAATGTAATTCTGGTCATGATTATAATTCATGAATTCTGTAGAAGATAATACAAGTTGTGAATCCAATACGTGATACTGTTGTGGCCCTAATAGTTGAATTATTCTCGAATCCAGCACACAATTATCGAACGTGATGTGGTTCTAATAATTGGATTCTAATTATTTGATCCATAATAGAAAATGCTATAACGTGATGTGGTTCTGGTGACTGGATTGTAATGCTTTTAATTCAGAAAAAGTCATTACATGATTTTTTTTAATAATTGGAATAACACTGATTCAATAGGAAATGTCAAAACGTGTTGTGGTTAAAATAACCTGATTCAGTATAGAAGATATCAGAACATGATCTAGCTCTAATAATTGGATTTTAATTGTTTGATCCCATGTGAAAAAATGTCATACTAGATGTGGTTTTAATAACTGGATTTTGATAATTTTGAGTTAGTAGAATTTATTTGAATGTGATATGATTCTGATAATTAGATTCTATGCTTCAAACCACTGGAATATGTGGGAACGTGGTGTGATTATAAATAATTGAATCTTAGTAGCTTTGATTCAATTGAAAATATCAGAGTGTGAGTGGTTCCAATAACTAACTATATTTTTTGATTCAGCAGAAAGTTTCAGAACGAGATGTGGTTCTAATAATTATATTATGACAATTTGATCCAATATAGGAAATGTCAGAAAGTGATGTGGTTCTAATAACTGTATTATAATTATTTTTATTAATAAAAAATATAACGTGAAATTGTTTTATGATGAGATTCAAATTATTTTTTGTAGTAGACTATAATACAACCAAATATAATTGGAATATACGAACGTAGAAATAATCATGTTAAATGTCACTAAACCTAACTTGTTATCATAAAAAATTCTATTATAAACACAAATTTTTATAAAAGTATCATTAAATTGGTTTGCAATCAGTGCGGTGCTGTAAAATATCATTACTTTGAATTTTGTATAAAATTATTTTAAAAAATCACCTTTGGTGCGGTAAGGAACAAATACATTATCAACAACTTTACAACGAAACTAATATGAAACTTAGTTGAAATCAATAACGTTTCGATTTATCAACTGCCAAAAACGTTTATAATTTGTACAAAAAATATAGGAAATGGGTAAAATTACTATTACATAAGTTAATATCAACTCTAATTTTAATTACTTTTATTTTTACTATTTGCTTAGTAACCATTATAATACGCACGGAAGAAGACACAGCTGTTTTTGGCGTATAAATTCAACATATGCTTGTAACATTTGGTAAATTTCTTTCAAAGTTCGCAAAAAGTTATTTGACAGATTAAAGTGAAGGTAACTACTCAATACCACCCTCTACTAATCCTTGGGTCACTGTGATTGAATAATGAAATCTGAACACGCATCAACCACGACCTCAAGGAGTAAAACACGATTTGTGTGTCTGTGTGTGGGGGTGTTATGGTATCTCAGATTTACAGTCTAGCACATTGATCACTGGGCCGCTCTCGGCCCACGTCTGAGGAGTAATACTGACGTAACTAATTACTCCTTGTTTTCCATTTTGTTGTAATGATGCCATAGAGCTCAATTAATTTCGACTTCTTTTCGGTAATTTGTTTTCATAATAATGTTAATATGATACGTAAAGAATGACAAATTTTGTTGTATTTCTTGTCAAAAAATAGAGTATCTGAATGTAATTATAAAAATAAGTTTGGTATCAAATTATATCCATGTGATTGTTTGTATTTAAACATAAAGACACATAATAAGCTATCATTTGCTCATCATTGGTATCGAAATCCAGTTTTTAGCGATATAATACTTCAGACAATTTAATGCGAGCCACAGTGAGACAAGTGGGCTGGTAAGACACATCTCTCGTTCTGATACTCTTATGTATACCATGTTATTATGCTTAACATTTTCCATCTGACATATGCATCTACAATATTTACACTGTATTTTATAAAATAAAATAAGACTGAAAATTAAGCTAAGTCTATAAACAATTAAAATTAAGGCAATTAAAAAATGTTATACTATATTGTGTGGTAACTTTTAAAATCATACATGTATTATTTTGTCGTAATTATATTCGTATATTTGTGAAGGTCTTCCTTTTAGTAGATTAAAAGTGAATTCTTTTCTTAAAGAAACATCCTGGTGATAGACTCAAATACAGCTAAAATTATACTATAAACCCTGTTTAGATAAATCAATATTACTTTACGTTATGTGTTTATGAATTTTTAAATTTGATTGTTTGCGAAATCATGCTAGGAGTCTAACTGGCAAAAACAGTGGAACATCTATAGACAACATATTAAAAATCTATAAAACATATATTAGACCAGTAATAGATTATGCAGCTCCAGCATGGATATCTGTAAGCAATAAAATAATTAAAACCAAACTCCAAACAATCCAAAACATACTACTCACAACAGCATACAGAGTTCCAAGAACTATATCATCTCAATTCATACACAAATACTCGAACATACCAACCATACCAGATAGACTCCTTCAAAGTACAATTATGTACTTTAATAAGAATTGGATGAAAAACGAATTACTGTGCGAACTAGATAGGTACTTCATACATGATGAAGTTAGTCCTAAATATTTCTCCCCAGTCAATTTATATTTTAAACATAAAAATAAATAAATACATAAATAAAAATAATAAATATTAATTTAAAAAAAAGTGCCACTAACAAACTTGACATTCTGCTGATAGAGCAAAACAACAACTATATATGTGCTACAATACATGGACATTGCCCTAAAAAGGATCAGAATAATATTCAGTTCAATAATTACAAATTCCAATACGGCAGACCATAAGTACAGAGAGGAGGAAGAGGTCATAGAGAACCTGACCCTCCATGGTATGAAAATTTCTTACCCAAACACCGAGAGAGAGAGAGAGATCTCACAATTTTGGGACTATCAGACTTAAGTTTGGTAGATGAACTTAGAGTAGATCGGGGGGTTTCTTATTTATATGGTGTATCCCCCTACCCTACCCAGTGTGGCTAAAATGCACTTAGAAGGCCACCAAGAGACGATGGAGGTGTTAAAAAGAGCTTTAGGGAGTCTTTGAACCAGAATAATTTTGTGTTTTTAGCTGCCTTTGTTGTCCCGGAGTATCACGTTCGAAACTCTGTTCATACTATCATTTATAATCTAACGTAACCAAACATGTCATACAGACAGGTATCCTAACAGGCTTGTTTTCAAGTACAGATCACTCTTTGGATAAATATTAAAATAATTGAAGATAACAGTTGACTTTCAACGTTACTCTTGGGCTTTTGAACCCCGCAATGTAGCGCTAGTATTTGTTTTTATTTTTGTTGGAATAAAATGTAAACATCTTTTTCCCCTCCTTTTTGCAGAAATGGTGGTATTTTCATCTAGAAAGCAGGTACTCTAGGGGTTTTGAAACAGGCTCTTGATAGTTATGGAGAGTAAAAAAAACCCGCAAACCTGTAAGTAACTCTGCTCTCATACTTTTGTTTTTCGTAATTAGTCTCATGAACATACACTTTGTTGTAACTAGTATTTACTTTATCTTTTTTGAGTATTACACTTTGAAACAACTTTTATAGAAATTAAATGGTGTTATTAAAATAAAAACTAAACGACCTATTAACAGATATCTTACGCTATATATTTGTCGTTTAATCCATGAATAGCCATCTTCTGCTGACTAAAGGCTGACCTCCAGTGGAAAATGGTTACTTTAAAATAAATTGGAACTAATTATTCTAACTAAAATCAACGCTTTTCTTGAGTCATCTGTATCCATTCTATATATTTCACCTTTGCTTAATTTTTTAAGGATGATGTTGTTTTTTTTCATACCCTACCATCACCTCAACTGTCAAGCCGCCCTAATGGCACAATGGTATGTCTGTGGATTTACAACGCTAGATTCCGGGTTGCGTTGTGGGCAGAGCACAGATAGCCTACTGTGTCGCTTTGTGCTTAATTACAAACAAACCAACAATCAACTGTTAATAACAGTTATCCGGTTGTGATGATCTGATAACAATTATTGTTTTTTGTTTTGAATTTCGCGCATAGCTACTCGAGGGCTATCTGCGCTAGCCGTTCCTAATTTAGCAGTGTAAGACTAGAGGGAAGGCAGCTAGTCATCACCACCCACCGCCAACTCTTGGGCTACTCTTTTACCAACGAATAGTGGGATTGACCGTCACTTTATAATGCCCCTACGGCTGAAAGGGCGAGCATGTTTGGTGCGACAGGGATTCGAACCCGCGACCCTCGGATTACGAGTCGATCGCCTTAACACGCTTGGCCATGCCAGGCCCATTAACAATTATTATCCTAGTTAGTAGTTTATACGATCGTCTGTTTTCCATATATTTATTATAAAGTATATCTATCTATTTAAATTATAGTATCGTACTATGATACTAAATGTTCGAATTTCGATGTTTTAAATCTAGATAGCAGTATATGTTCATGTTGTACAAAGATTCTAATGTTTAGACAAGCGTTTCATATAATATGAATGAGCTTATTTTTTATATAAGTCAAACACAAATCTGCATTTTCATTACTTCAGAACCACAGGAGTGTCAGTCCTCACATCCATGATATTAAGGTTATATTTCACTCATATAGTTTATAAAATACTGGATTGTTTTGTTAATAAGTTATTGTCTCGTTTAAATTGATCTGAAAACAGCGTTTCTACGTTATGTCCATATTGCGACAGCTACACCATTCGCTTTAAAATTCAAAGGCCTGCATTTATATATATATATGTATGTAATTAGAGTAGCATTGCTAATACAGTTATCGTGAGAAACCGTTCACGTTAAATAATTATTCTCATTGTGCGATAAACACAATATTTATGTTCATCCTGTACATCAAAAGATTTCGGTTAAGTAAGAATATCTATTGTCGCGTTTAACGCACTGTGTCAGCTTGTTTTGTTTGTTTGTTTTTTGAATTTCGCACAAAGATACTCGAGGGCTATCTGTGCTAGCCGTCCCTAATTTTGTAATGTAAGGCTAGAGGGAAGGCAGCTAGTCATCACCACTCACCGCCAACTCTTGGGCTACTCTTTTACCAACGAATAGTGGGATTGACCGTCACATGTTTGGCGCGACCGTGATGCGAACCCGCGACCCTCAGATTACGAGTCGCACGCCTTAACACGCTTGGCCATGCCGGGCCCACTGTGTCAGTAAGAAACATGTTTTATAATAAAACAATTTTATGTTCACTAACGTTAAGAATTAAGTAGAGGCTAACTAGTGACAAACGGATTTTGTGCCACTGACCTTTGATCTTAACTTTTAACAAAACAAGCTCATTTATTCTTTAAAAATTAAAACTTTACGGAAATCAGTACCATAAACATACCTAAACGCATGGTAGTAAACTTAAATAAACCTATAAAGTGCACTAAGTAAAGAACCAACTTTGTAATAACAGTATTTCTCAATTTTTTTTCTCTTATTTTTGCTCAAGACACCACTACTCAAAGCCTTCAATTTATACTACACCGTTAACGTTTTATAGCCTAATTAATGGCGTACCCTGGGGAGGTCTTCTGGACGAAACGAAATCTGGCAACCCTCAGTTTTCTTTCAGTACCCATAAATACTTTTACTATATGTGCTGTAATAACTCACTTATTATTTTACAGTATTTTACTAAAATCTCGCAGCATCCCAGTTGAGAAACACTACCCTAACACATGAACAAATACCCCTTTAGATTTAATTACAACCACAGAAGACACAGTTTACAGTCTATAGGAAAAGAAAATATCAAAATAAATTCAGCATTCCCAAAGCCAAGAAATGTAAAACCTATTAAAATAAACTGTCTTCAGAAACATAAATAAATATAACTCCATAACAATCTTACCAGCAAACAAAGGTAAAGGAACATAATTGCTTTTATGGCTATTCCAAGGGTTCGTATTTGAAATTATTGGGAGTATGAATACAAATTCACAAACGACGTCCACACAGGTTATAAAGATAAATGCCGATGCCAGGTGCCAGTTAAAAAAACCTTGGAAACTTATTTCTAGACCCCATAATGCTTAGATGGCATTCTGAGAATGTTTTAGCGCCTTTTGAACCATTTAGACAAGAACGCCTTCCAGCTACCCTGAGTCTGCTTGTCAAGGTTTTGACCTGATAGCTCCCAAATTGTAGGTGGATTTTGCAGGCAAACAAATGAATCCACAGCCACGCAACCTAAATTAATATAGGATGATAACATCATGTAACAGTCTTAAATAAACACTCTTTACAAAAAGGAATTTATTTAATTAAAATAACACTAAGAAATAAATTCAACACTTACCGAAACACAGTTAATAAACATGTGTCTGGCCAAGAGCTGACCCTGATGTTACTGAACGATACATCATAAATATCAAAATTATTTCAAATAATGAAATCAAAGAAATATTTCTTTGCTTGTTTCAGTTTTGTGCAAATCTACATGAGGGCTATCTGCGCTAGCTGTCCTTAATTTAGAGGGTAGAGGGTAGAGCCATCATCACCTAACGCCAACTATTAGGCTACTATTTTTACCAACGAACAGTGGGATTGGTGGTTACATCATAACACCCCCACAGCTGAAAGAGCGATCATGTTTGGTGTAATGTGGGCTCGAACCCGCGACTCTCAGATTACGAGTCAAGCACCCTAACGACCTGACTATGCCGAGCCAAATCAGGAAAAAGAACCAGAAAAAGAAAATCTAATAAAAAAAACAACCAGAAACACAAAAATACATTTCAATATTAATAACGATAGCGAGTGACAAACAGCAATAAATCACTAACTGTATCCTTTACTAACTGTCTCGTGACAGCATATGTCAGGGTATCTGGTCACTGAGTATGTCACGAGAGTACATCCATGTGATCATAAATTTACACGATCTTCTGTTGCATTAATAATATCTGTAATTCACCGCTGAGGAAACTAGTTTCAGTTTCATCATATATGCATATTTATTCAAAATGCAAATGGTTAGATAGAAAGTGAGTTAGCATTTTAACGCAGCTAAAAATCTCAGAAGAAATGATATAAATGATTAATACAGCCAGGGCCTGGTATGGCCAAGTGGTTATGGCGATCGACTCGTAGTTCGAGGATAGCGGGGTCGAATCCCCCTCGCACCAAACATGCTCGCCCTTTCAGTTGTGGGGGCGTTATAAGGTGATAGTCAATCCCACTATTAATTAGTAAAAAAGTAGCCCAAGATATGGTGATGACTAGCTGTCTTTCCTCTAGTCTTACAGTGCTAAATTAGGGAATGCTAGCGCAGATAGCCCTTGAGTAGCTTTGCGTAAAATTCAAAACAAACAAATATTGCGTAAAAATATTTTAGTTACAGATTTTCTGAGTGTGATATTTGTTCTATATAGTCTTAATAATTCTAAAAGCTAAGTATACATAAATGTATCTTAAGCCAAAATATGATTTTAAGAGCGTTTTCGCTTTCAGAAAAAAAAACTTGACTTTCGATTAAAGTTTTTCTATGAAATTTGTTTTTCATACAGCTACGATGCAAGAGGGAAGCCGTTGCGATCTATGTGGTTGCTCCTCGCCAGCAGTTCGCTGTGACAAATGCAACATGCATATTTTTTGTCTTTCATGTGATGATATGTATCATCGTCATCCAAAGCGAAAAACGCATCTGCGACGTGCAGTTGACACCCTCATCTCTAGTGGTCTCACACCTCGTACTCCACCTCCTTTACCACCTGCTGATCCTTTCAAAATTCCAATACCACCGCCTCGTCGGAAGAAAAAAAAAACTCCCTATAGGGGTTTTGGAGTGAGCTCCATACCTGAGGTAAATATTCTTCATGGAACTCATAACATAATTTTTTTTACACGTAGTTAACATTTGTAAAGCGTATTTTATGTTATGAATTTATTGTTTCATTGATCAAGTTTAGTAGTTTTATTGTATAGTTTTACAAGTTTATAAAATTAAGTTTAATGTTTAGTTCGTGATTCCTTAAATATATTATGATACTATAAATCTGGTTTCGACACCTACGTTTAGCAGAACACAGTTAGTCCTTTGTGTAGCTTTTTGCTTAAAAACAAACATACCTTAGATATAACATTGACAACAATATGTAGTTTAACACTATTATCTAATTTTACGAAGTTAGCACCAAATGATATGTTAGATGTATTACAAATTCGAAATATATACTTTACTGTATTACACACTTGTATAAATATTTAGGTGACTCCACTCAACCTATATATCAACTGTTCCACCTGACACTCGTTTTTTATTTCCTTTTTTGAGTTATATGTTTAAAGCCACTCCCCCAAGTTTTGAAACCTGTAATAATTTACCACTTCCTACGCAATCTGACATTACGTAGTTACATTAGGTTCTTAAGGCAGAAATTCATTGAAGTGAAAACTATTACAGATTCGTTGTCATATTCAGCTAATCAAAGTTATTTTAACACTTATTGATTATGTTTAATTGTGATGTAAAATCACAAACGTTGTTTACATAGGTAATGATATATCTAATTTCCTCAAAATACGAATGACATATTATCAAGAAATACATGTAAAATTTATATATATATATATCACCACCCGTTTACATATTAGCATAGCGTAGTTTATTGATTTGCTTGAACTCTTGTGATTCGATGGTTCATGGTTCACGACGTATTGCTTAATAAATGCCCTTTGCACTTTGGTCGTGAGTATGCTATAAAAGTGATGACCAAATCACTTTATTGGTCAGGCAATAGTAGCCTAAAAGTTGGTGGTGGATGCTAGTGACTATCAGACTTCCCTCTTGTCTATCAGTTTAAATATTTAACAAAATAAATCGACATTTAAATATAATATAATCATCTATTGACATAAATACTGACATGTTTAACGTTACTCAAAATGTCCTTCCACAGTGAAACTGAATGTAAGTTTTAAACAAATGTAGGTTGTAGTTAATTAAATACTTTTCAACATTTAGGTGATATGCAAAAAAGTCATGGCTAAATATACTTACACTATTTCTATTTATTGGTATTTAGGTTTTTTGGATTGACGTGGGAGGGCTAGGTGCATTCCTTACCTCTCCCCTTCCTCATTTATGGTGTTATTATCAATTTTATGTTTAGGCAACTGTTAAATGTTGAACGCAACACAATAGAAGGCATTGCCTTCACAAATATTAATTGATATGAATTCAAAACCCATATCACGGCAATTTATGTTCTAACGTTCATCATTTACACTGGGAGACATATATGTCAGTGCTTTCCCTATTGTTGGCTTATTTTAAGTGTATTTACATAAATACCCGTTTAATACACTACATAATAACAAAATTATAAGTTATATAGGTCTAGCAATAGATGGCACATTACTAAACGTATGGTACATATTTAAAAGTTCCATCACGTATGATATAGCGATCTAATGCGCGTAACATATCGTTTTTATTTAATTTTTTCTTGAAGTACGTGAATGATCTGCTTAGAATTCTGTCATGGAGTGATTTTTTTGTTTGCGTATTTATGTAGAAATTTAGAGATTGTTGAGCGGGGAACTTTATATGTACTATAGTAAGTACTGCATTTTGTTGTTTAATTCTCTTGGGTGCGACATTGATCTATGCTGGGCAAGCGTATCCTATTATTGATCGTATATATTGTTTGTATATTTGTAACATTTTAGCCAGTGTACCTGTATTATTTCCTGACAAACTTCTAATTTGATTTATTCTTTTCAAGATTTTGTTTCAAATTTCATTTATATGTTTTTGCCAGGTTTATTTTGTGTCATAGATTAGATCAAGAAATTTTGCTGAAATGGCTGTTTGGAGAAGTGTTTCGTTAAGTTATAGTTTGGGGCTGATTTTATTTAGTTTCGTTACTTTTACCAACTCTAAGATTTGTGTTTTTGGTATTTTTATTAATTTCTTAGAACAATGTTCCGAGATGTTGTTTAATGAGGGCTGTAAATTCATCGCCGCTATTGATGGCGTTTCGAAAATCTAGATAGCTACATCGTCTGCAAATTTTGAAGTGAAACAGAAAATTTAGTCGTTTAATAGCATTTTACGTACATATCAATACATAATGAAGAGTATGGGCATAAATACCCCTTCTTGAGCTATTCCTGCCTCTGGAGTAAAATACTCGGAGTAAGTGCTCTCGACGTTTATAAGACATTTTCTATTTTCTATAAAGTTTGATAACCAGCGAATGACTAACTCCTTGCGGTAATTCCAACTCTTAACACCCGGAACCTTAGATCTGAATGCCAGATTGTATAGAAAGTCTTCTATAAACCGAGAAGGCAAACAACCGTGCACTCTCTTTTGTTAAAGCTATGTATTACGATTTCAGTCAATCTAACAAAATGGTAATGATTTAATCTGTCATTTATTATTATTTCTACAATTCTTTCTACGCATCTGGTCAGATAGCTTGGTTTATAAAGACACGAGGATATTCGCTCGCTTCTAAGAGACAGAGATATACCATTTTTGAGTGAAAGGTTGAAGAGTGCCTTGAGATGTTCAAGTAATAACTGATTTCTGTTTCTGAGTAGCGGCCCGGCATGGCCAAGTGTGTTAAGGCGTTCGACTCGTAATCTGAGACTCGGGGGTTCGAATCCCGCTCGCATCAAACATGCTCGCCCTCCCAGACGTGAGGGCGTTATAATGTTATAATGTGGTCAATTCCATTATTCGTTGGTAAAAGAGTAGCCCAAGAGTTGGCGGTGGGTGGTGATGACTAGCTGCCTTCCCTCTAGTCCTTCACTGCTAAATTAAGGACGGCTAGGGCAGATAGCCCGCGAGTAGCTTTGCGCGAAATAAAAAAAAAACCAAAAAAATCCATGTTTTGTGGACATGAGGTACTTGTTATTGTTGAATCTGGTGTTAATTCGTCTAACTTTCCTTTGTAATGTTGCCAATCTGCTTTATTGTAGTTAAATTTTGTTTCCGGTATTGGTTTGGTTTGGTGGAGGGCAAGATAGAAGTTACACTATATAAGAAAATGGTAACTATCTATATCTTGTGCAACATGAAATTCTATATATTTTATATTTAAATCTCAAGAAGCGATACATAGAATTTATGCGTGTGCACCAGTGAGTTGACGTTAAGTCACTTAAAAATACTGACTTTTTACTATTTAAGAACTCTAACTTTAACTCGTGAGTAGGTAGTAGATCCCTGCGATTGTAGTTTTGAGGTTATTTGCTATTGTCACATCTATGACTATGCACTAATTTGTGCTTTCGAAGTTTATGCTTGTGATTGCTAATGTTAATTTATAGATTAGGGCTACACCTCGGTTAGGGTCGCTGCATATGTTTTCTATCTGCCCTAACGGTTATATTGCTGCTAAATTTTAAAGACAACGTCTTTGTGATAAGAGTCTCGGTTATACACATAATATTAGCATCTACAAATCTTCAATCTCGTATCTCTTGGAAGCAAGACCACCTTGGATATTCACATGAAGAACACTGAATTTATGTTTTAGTGTTGGTCATTAATGTCTAAATTATTTATGGTGGAATTAGTAGTAAGTGTTTTGTTGCTAATGATATAAGTATGGTTATGTAGTTGTGTCATTATTAGGATTTTGTATTTCGGCCGTACAGTTTATTACCATGTTTGTGATGGCTGTGATAATAGATGTGGATTACTGTTTATTTGTACTATCTATTTGGCAATTGAAGCACAGTGCTACTATAATTGCCGGTGTTTTCACCTCTTGCAATGTGTATCTTTGACAACATATGGTGACCCCATTTTTAATTACGTCGATAATATGTCCATTTTCGTGTAGTGTAATCTTAAAGAGAAT
This sequence comes from Tachypleus tridentatus, assembly GCF_004210375.1. Lineage (NCBI taxonomy): Eukaryota > Metazoa > Arthropoda > Merostomata > Xiphosura > Limulidae > Tachypleus > Tachypleus tridentatus. The sequence goes on along the minus strand of NC_134837.1, from coordinate 21,955,506 downwards.
GGTAAGCTTTTGAATTCTAGCTGACATGACTCTTTGGATTTTGTTAAAATTATATGTTTTGTATTTTTAATTTTTTATTTATGTCTTCGATGTTTATATCTCTTGTTACAATTTTTTTTTTATGTTGGGGTTTTGCATCTGGTAGTGTGACTTGTATATTTCTGGGACTATAGGTGTCTTTTAGCCATTTTGGTGATAGAATGTTTAATGATTTTGGGTTGAATTTTGAGATACACGAGAACTGTCTGCGCTAGCCGTCCCTAATTTTCCATAAAGCTACATAAAAAGCTATCTGGCTCTGTAAATCGCGGGTATCGACATCAGTTTTTACTATTGTAAGCCCAAAGACGTGCCACTGAATTATAAATTAAGAGAAAAAAAAAAGGACCGTATTTTATGTTACAGAATATGGTATAGCAATATTCACCGGCAGCAGCTAAAGGAAACAGGTATTTTTTTGTCTTTTCTTAAACTAGCTCACGACTTGCCTGACCTTTTGATTGATGCTGGTAATTTATGTCTCTCATAACTTGCTCTGTTAAGATAAAATCTGTGACAACATCTTATTTATAGGTGGATTTCGAGACATGATAGTTATTGAGAATTTTATTTCTCTTCTGATCATTATAAATTTAGAAGACCACACGTTGGAGTACTTTACTATCATAAAAACTTGGATAAATAATCAGACTAACCTCTTGCTTCTTTTCCATAAATTTACACTTGTCTTTGTTCGTGATGTTCCTATATTCAGCAGTACATTTTATTCTAAGTCAACGTTTTGCTTTGGTTTTAATTCTAAGAATCAGTTTTGTGCCTCCTTAAACTGTCGCGGATTTTTCAAATGCAAATACAACGAAACAAATTAGATTTACATATGAATATTATGTTAGTTTTTGTAAAACCCACACATTTGCAAGGTGTTGTTGACAAGGTGTTGTTCGAAGATTGGTGATTGAGAAACACTGTTCTAAAGCCTAACTCACACAAAATGACAAATTTTGCAAAGAAGCACCTGTCAAATTTGAATTTATTTCGAATCTCAAATCCTGTATACATTGTTTTTCATGCAACTGATATTCTTTGCAGAATAAAAATTTTTCAGGGTGAAATGCTTCATTCATTTTATGAAATAGTTTTCCACTACCAGGATAACCATATAAACACAGCTCAGTTATCTACATTTTTCCTGTGAATATCACATGGAAGACAGGTATTCATTCCACGCTCACTAAGCATACAAAATGACCTCAAAACTTGTGAGTTGGTTGAAGGAATACTGAATTACTCTTTCTGAAGAGAAATACCTATACAATAAGGTATGTAAATGAATTCTTCATGGAAGCAGAGAGATTCACACAGTTATGTTTTTAAACCACCATATATCAATCCAATCAAAAGCACAACCTCATCTACAAAGTTAATGCTATGATTATGAAAGAGAACTCTTCAAGCTGAGGTGCCATTGCAATGAAACTGAGAATATCTTGTTTTATTAGAAGTCACACAATTCTCAATGACAATTTACCTTGACGAAGAGTCTTGGAATTACTAACCGTTTACTTGGGCCCTCTCTTCTTCCTCCTGGCTATTGGAAGTTACCATGGAAAAATTAAAAATCGGACCCTTAATTGTTTTACTGAAGACATACGATACAGAATTTGTAGTTTCTTATTATTCTCTGCAGTCGCTATGAATGACCAATGTAAGTTTGCCCTCAAAGCATTCGATTTCAGTCTCTACTGGCTGAACTGTATATACAATAATAACAATTTGGTGTTCTTAGTTTTGAAATATGATGGACGTTCCTTTCTTTTCCTGAGGAGACCTTTATCCAAACTATCAATGACTTAGACTGCGATAGAATACTTTTCCACATTAAAAAAAAATGTCTGAATTTTCATGTTCTAAATTTGGACAATTTTCAGTCTGAGGCACTTGTACACCTAACTACTAAATCATTACAAATTTTTAATATTCATAAGCTACTTAAATAAAAAGAGACTAAACCATTTCATAACTTGTGTTTCAGTAGGTTATCCTTGTTCTGTCGAATGAAGTTTTTTTGTTTTTTTACTGCGCAAAAGGTTCAATACTGGTTTAAAGCTTTTCTGGCTAAAATACATTCTTCATTTTTACTAAGTTGCAATAATACTACCTTAATATTCCCTTTGATGTTAGTGCCATAAAAGGAAAAGATCTATATTCAACACTTGTTTCTTAGGCAGTACAGATTTTTTTGGAATAATAGATCACACTTCCTCTCAAAATGAGTGTTTAATCTTATGAGGAAAAACGGAAAAGTTACTTACAGTACGAAGTAAATCCAACAAACTTTCTCATGTTTGTCTTTGTAATGTATCTTGGATATTTCTTGACTATCTGTATACTGTTAGAGACAGTAGCAAATTTTTTTTTTTTTTTTACATTATATACCTCAATAAGTTGATTTCATCTGGCATCAACTGTTGGCTTTAGTTTTGCCTTGCTTCTTTTAGGTGCACCCCAACCCCCCGGTGGCATAGTTATTGTAAGAACACAGACAATATTTGTAAAATTGCGTGTTCATGCTCTTGGTTGGATCATAGAAAGTTGAACTTTAATTGTTATAAACTTATATCATTAAAAAAGCTTATGTATTCACTATTTTGTTATGTTTTGACAAGTCAACATAAAAGATCATAGTATATAAAAATGGGCTCTGTTTAACTCTTGAGCAACTGCTAATCTGTGCTCCGTTTCATAGATCGCATTTTCTATAATTACTTCATTGAAAAACAAGTTGTTCAGTTCTATTTCCTGAAATATTTAACTCTAAGATTCTGGTTTTTTTCCTTTGATTGATGACTATTATTTCTTTTCTTCTGGCCCGGCATGGCCAAGCGTGTTAAGGCGTGCGACTCGTAATCCGAGGGTCGCGGGTTCGCGCCCGCGTCGCGCTAAATATGCTCGCTCTCCCAGCCGTGGGGGTGTATAATGTGACGGTAAATCCCACTATTCGTTGGTAAAAGAGTAGCCCAAGAGTTGGCGGTGGGTAGTGATGACTAGCTACCTTCCCTCTAGTCTTACACTGCTAAATTACGGAAGGGGAACGGCTAGCACAGATTGCCCTTGAGTATCTTTGTGCGAAATTCCCAAACAAACAAACAGGAGAAGTTATCTCAAAGTCTGTTGGTTATCGTATTTTCATTCAAAGTCCGAATATAACGCAAGTAACTCATTGTTTGTTAATTATTACGTTAGAAGTCCGTTTTGGAGAAAATACCCTAATGTCTATTAATTACCACTGGAAAGCCTTTGACAGAACAAATAATTCAAATTACTGTTGAAAGTTCATATATAGAACATAACTCAAACTGTTACTTATTTGTGACAGTCTTTTTATAGAGCAGATAATTCACAAATGTATTCATTGTCGCTGTGGTGTTTTCTTAAACTTTTGTAATAAGTTGACTGAGAGACATTTACGAAATGGTTTGTTCAGTAATACAGTTTTCTAAGGTATCCGCAGTTTCTATAAGTAAAACAACTTACATTTCACGAGGTTATCCTAGTTGATGTAACATAATTTCAGATACAATGCTCGTTCACACGATTATAGACTCCAAATAGAAAAAGCCCGATTAACGTTCACTTAGAAACAGCTGAGCGTATTTTATACTACGGTCTTGAAACGCTACAGGCAAGCATTAGCGAACATTGACATACAGATAGGTAAATACGGAATCAAGTTTGCCCAGAACGTCAGTGAAACAGAGACTAACTACCTTAGAAATGTCGAGGAAGCAGAGAAACGTGGGAGGAAAGACAGTTTGAGAAATCTTTGGAAAACATTTTATTTACTCTTCAACAAAGATTCAGAGACCAATTTATAAATGTATTCATTCTGATTTGTAATTTAAACCTTTAGTTAATCTTATTTTATTCTTGACATATGAGAGAAATTAGGAAGTATCCTACCATCTTTAAAAATTTGTAGTTGAAGAAATAAAATACTTTTGTTATCATTAAATGAACTAGAATTTACATCCTTCTTTTTAACAAATAATCGAAAATAACCATCCAACAATACAAAGAAATGTTACGATATGTAAGATTCTAGTTATATTCTACCAATCCGAGAAAGAGAAGAGTGAGTAATTACTTTTATAAACAAACTAGAAGAATTTTGGGTGCCAGTCTCGACTTTAGGGTGGAGTATGACTATATGTGAAGGGAATGGAGAGATTGGGGATGCCATTTAAAAATATTACATGACATCATTAATTATATATAAACTCATTAACCAGTAGAGGGTGTGGCATTTCACATTACTGGTATAATAAGTGTCCAGTAGTTTGTGTTCTTTGTTGTTTGTAGATTAGTTGAGGCAAAGTTATAATTTACTTTCTTTAAACTCGATTTAGATGTGCCCATTAGGCTCAACACAAATAGCTCATTGTATTTTAGCTTTGTATCTAAAAACAAATAAATCACATTTTGTTCATTTTAAGTGGTGTTTTTATCGGGTTTTTTATGCCTGTACATATTTAAGTTAGGAAAATTGGTGTTTTCGGCATTTTTTTTACTGTTTTCTTAAAAACATGTTATAAATTTACCGGAATTGATTACATAATTCCCATTGAATGTTTTATAAGTCAGTAACTTTGGTTTAAAGTAATGAAATCTCTTTTGGAAAGTATATATCGCTTGTGCATTTTGAGAGGATACGTTTAATGTGCATTGAAGTGCATTTCTTATGCTCCATAAACTATTGGGACACTAAAATAACACCATCAGTGAAAGTACTGGAGTAGTCCAGACTTTATGTAGGATGCAGTTTGGCCTTGGAAACTGTAAAGCAGTATTGAACAGGTCACGTTCTAGTTTTCAGTTGACTTAATACCTGAAATGGGTATGGGCCATTGTAGTCCAGTTCAATACACACGTACATAGAAAAATATGACAGAGATAGTGGAATATATATATGTTTAAGAAAACTTTAAAGTGCAGGGTAAATATATATATATGTATCATCCCACACTGTTCAACACAGGGAAAACGTCCCTCCATGACTGGCACCAACGAAAATGCATTGTAAACTGTTTGCTATAGTACTGAAGCACTGCTCGAAAGAGCAATTTTGTTATCATCACTATGGCCCAAGTCAATTGATTTGAAGGGAACAGATCATGATTGTGATGGATTATTTTAAAAAGTGGTGTATCTTGTATCATTAACTAAGGCCCCCCACTACTACAGATTTACAACGCTAAAATCAGGGGTTTGATTCTCCTCGGTGGGCTCATCAGATAGTTCGATGTGGCTTTGCTTTAAGAAAACACACATACACTCACACAACCTTGACTAAGAAGCTGAAAATTAGTACTTAAACATATTAATGAAATTTTTATAAAGACATCAAATAAAATAACATTAATAAATATTAGATTGACTTCATGATGCTTATAAAGTTTAAAATGTTGGAGATTAAGGAAGCTAGGACAACATCTTTCCACTTTTCTTTGAATGTAAGAATAAAGTACTATAACCCCAATTTTGAGAGATCTAACCTCATACGTGTAGATGAGAGGTGGAAAACACTCATATAAAGTTTACCACTTCTGATGAAAGGTGACATATGAAACTTCCAGAATCTCTCATGATTGGTCCAGGTCAGTTGAAACTTCTTCACAATTATCCTGTTAAAAAATAATAATTATCACAGACAGTGGTCATGAGTTGTCCTCTGAGAATGTGAAGTCAGTCAGTGAAAGTTTTTGTAGTTGTAACTTTGGGGTTGAGTGTGGTGATGTGGTTAGCTTGTGTGTACCTAAAAACAGTGTCCATGTTGAGAAAACAGTAATAAAGAAGATTAAAAGTAGGGAAATATTATAGTAAGGTAATTTGATCTCTTGCGAAGAAGAAAAGAATTTTAATGTCCAAAATAAGCAAAACAAAAATGATTATTTCTGAAGTGAATTTGATCCCATTAAGAGGCCAAATATCTTAATACAGATGAGACTTCCAGAAATCCTAACTTTAAAGCCATATTATTATTCATGTTTGGTCTCAAAGATAACCAAAATTGTCTTACATCATCATTTACACAGCTGTAAAAGAAGAGATTCAACCAGACAGAGAAGAAAAATATAATTACTGTCTGACTTGTTCATTGTACTTCACAATGTACATGTAGAATAAATAAATAAGGATAACAGAAACACATAATATTTTTTCTGTTTAAATTTCTGTGTATGATACATATTAAAATATTTAATGATTATTATAATTACATGTTACAGGATTGACAAATAGATTTCATTTTTTGATGCTCTTATTGAACTCAAACATGATAATATATACAGTGGAGGTCACCATTATTACTTATTTGATAAACTTGTGGCATTAAACTAAATAAAGATATGTAATTGAGTGTGTGCATTCAAAGTTTGTTAAAGATCCCAAGTTAGAACTTAAAGTAATAACTGTACAGGATATTATTTGTTTTAAAATTACAACAGAAAAGTTATATATGTATAGATCGTCTTATGATAGTAAAATGCAAAAAAATAATATAGGAATAGACTGTTATTGTGCCTACATATGTGAATTCAGTGTTTACTAGGTTATTGTGTACAATTACCAATGGATATGATGTTATTTCTATATCTGAATAAACCTAAGTTCATAAAATACCTGATTTTATAATCATAAATGTCGATCTTCAACATTGAATTGGATTTGGCATATTTTTAATAATTAAATTTGATTCCTTTTGAAAATTATGATGATCAATCTCAAAATAAGGCAGATCTGATATCAAGATCATAATATTTTTAGTACAATTACAAAATATTAAATTAAATTAGAACCTTTTGACTAGAATTGGTGTGTTTTATGGTAAATTTATTAAATAAATGTTTATTGAGATGTTCTTGGCACCAGAGATTTTATATATATATGTAAATATATTTGAATTTTTGACCAAGATCAGTAAATATGTTTTGTTTAGAACCGGTTATTTATTAATTTTACTTTTTTTGACATTTTTGTTTAATATATAGGCAGGCACTGAGAAAGACTTCTTATGGTCAGACAATCGAAGCAACAAGTTTGTATCTGGACATCCTCTTCCACAAGACTATGATGTTATAGGAACTGAGCACATTATAGGTACACATACAGAATGTTGTTCTAGTTAAAATTCCCATGATTTTGAGCATTATAAAATAATATATGCAATATAATTTCAAAGTTCATTATATTATTTCAGGGAAAATATTTTAGTAATGAATCTGTTTGATGTTTTTGAACTGAATTGAGAAGAGAATGCTGTGTGAATACATTGTTTTAATCAGGTCCACATAATTCATGTATTAAGAACTAGTTCAGAAATATTCAGAAATATACATATGTATGTATGAACTAATTGCAGTGTGGATATATTATTATAATCAAACCTACATGATCTATGCATTAAAAATCAACTTGGTAATATATTGTGTTTGAAAATAAATATATATATATATAGTATGAAGTGTTAGCTTGTTAAGTGCATTTTTTTTTTCTAATGCATTTTATTTTGAATTATAATAAATATAATCTGTGAAGGTAAAAGTCATTTCATAGTGTTATGCATATACACAGCATAATAGTCCATCTATTCGTAACTGCAGTGGAGCATCATAACAATAAAAATCACTAGTGTTTACCTTCTTATAGAGGGTAGTACATATACTGAAAAGATTTGATAAGCTTATTTTAAATATTAATAACATAATGCTACATGTTAAATTATAATATTCAGACAGCTCACAGGTTTTTTTGTGTACATAAGAAATGAGATAAAAAATTCTGTACAGTCAAGTGTTAATATTTTAAATAAAACAAGAAATGATTACTGTATATTTTGAAATGGAAAAAACATGAAACAGAGTACATTCATGAACACTGTGTAAAAATCATATAAGTAAAACAAGGGTGATAAACGAAATAATTATGAAATTCTGTCCAGTTTTCTGAACCTTAACTGAGGATACACGTAGATCATTGTAGAAAATATCTGTGTAGTGATGAACAGTTCAGGTGTATGTGAAATACTCTATGAATTAATGAATAGCATTATATGAAATATCTGAGGATCAATGAATAGAATTAGCTACAATACTTACAAAACATTGAATGAAATAACTTGAAATAACTGTGAAGTAATGAAGAGTGGTAAGTAAATTATCTATGAATTAATGAACAGTAGTATACAGGAATCTCTCTGAAATCATGAATAGCAGTTCTATAAGTAACTGTGAAGTAATGAAGAGTGGTAAGTAAATTATGTATGAATTAATGAACAGTAGTATACAAGAATCTCTCTGAAATCATGAATAGCAGTTCTATAAGTAACTATGAATTAATGAACAGTAGTATACAAGAATCTCTCTGAAATCATGAATAGCAGTTCTATAAGTAACTATAAAGTAATGAAGAGTGGTAAGTAAATTATCTATGAATTAATGAACAGTAGTATACAAGAATCTCTCTGAAATCATGAATAGCAGTTCTATAAGTAACTGTGAAGTAATGAAGAGTGGTAAGTAAATTATCTATGAATTAATGAACAGTAGTATACAAGAATCTCTCTGAAATCATGAATAGCAGTTCTATAAGTAACTATGAAGTAATGAAGAGTGGTAAGTAAATTATCTATGAATTAATGAACAGTAGTATACAAGAATCTCTCTGAAATCATGAATAGCAGTTCTATAAGTAACTGTGAAGTAATGAAGAGTGGTAAGTAAATTATCTATGAATTAATGAACAGTAGTATACAAGAATCTCTCTGAAATCAAGAATAGCAGTTCTATAAGTAACTATGAAGTAATGAAGAGTGGTAAGTAAATTATCTATGAATTAATGAACAGTAGTATACAAGAATCTCTCTGAAATCATGAATAGCAGTTCTATAAGTAACTATGAATTAATGAACAGTAGTATACAAGAATCTCTCAGAAATCATGAATAGCAGTTCTATAAGTAACTATGAATTAATGAACAGTAGTATACAGGAATCTCTCTGAAATCATGAATAGCAGTTCTATAAGTAACTGTGAATTAATGAACAGTAGTATACAGGAATCTCTCTGAAATCATGAATAGCAGTTCTATAAGTAACTATGAATTAATGAACAGTAGTGTACAAGAATCTCTCTGAAATCATGAATAGCAGTTCTATAAGTAACTATGAATTAATGAACAGTAGTATACAAGAATCTCTCTGAAATCATGAATAGCAGTTCTATAAGTAACTATGAATTAATGAACAGTAGTATACAAGAATCTCTCTGAAATCATGAATAGCAGTTCTATAAGTAACTATGAAGTAATGAAGAGTGGTAAGTAAATTATCTATGAATTAATAAACAGTAGTATACAAGAATCTCTCTGAAATCATGAATAGCAGTTCTATAAGTAACTATGAATTAATGAACAGTAGTATACAAGAATCTCTCTGAAATCATGAATAGCAGTTCTATAAGTAACTATGAAGTAATGAAGAGTGGTAAGTAAATTATCTATGAATTAATGAACAGTAGTATACAAGAATCTCTCTGAAATCATGAATAGCAGTTCTATAAGTAACTATGAATTAATGAACAGTAGTATACAGGAATCTCTCTGAAATCATGAATAGCAGTTCTATAAGTAACTGTGAATTATTGAACAGTAGTATACAAGAATCTCTCTGAAATCATGAATAGCAGTTCTATAAGTATCTATGAATTAATGAACAGTAGTATACAAGAATCTCTCTGAAATCATGAATAGCAGTTCTATAAGTAACTATGCATTAATGAACAGTAGTATACAAGAATCTCTCTGAAATCATGAATAGCAGTTCTATAAGTAACTATGAATTAATGAACAGTAGTATATAAGAATCTCTCTGAAATCATGAATAGCAGTTCTATAAGTAACTATGAATTAATGAACAGTAGTATACAAGAATCTCTCTGAAATCATGAATAGCAGTTCTATAAGTAACTGTGAAGTAATGAAGAGTGGTAAGTAAATTATCTATGAATTAATGAACAGTAGTATACAAGAATCTCTCTGAAATCATGAATAGCAGTTCTATAAGTAACTATGAATTAATGAACAGTAGTATACAAGAATCTCTCTGAAATCATGAATAGCAGTTCTATAAGTAACTATGAAGTAATGAAGAGTGGTAAGTAAATTATCTATGAATTAATGAACAGTAGTATACAAGAATCTCTCTGAAATCATGAATAGCAGTTCTATAAGTAACTATAAATTAATGAACAGTAGTATACAGGAATCTCTCTGAAATCATGAATAGCAGTTCTATAAGTAACTGTGAATTAATGAACAGTAGTATACAGGAATCTCTCTGAAATCATGAATAGCAGTTCTATAAGTAACTATGAATTAATGAACAGTAGTATACAAGAATCTCTCTGAAATCATGAATAGCAGTTCTATAAGTAACTATGAATTAATGAACAGTAGTATACAAGAATCTCTCTGAAATCATGAATAGCAGTTCTATAAGTAACTATGAATTAATGAACAGTAGTATACAAGAATCTCTCAGAAATCATGAATAGCAGTTCTATAAGTAACTATGAATTAATGAACAGTAGTATACAGGAATCTCTCTGAAATCATGAATAGCAGTTCTATAAGTAACTGTGAATTAATGAACAGTAGTATACAGGAATCTCTCTGAAATCATGAATAGCAGTTCTATAAGTAACTATGAATTAATGAACAGTAGTGTACAAGAATCTCTCTGAAATCATGAATAGCAGTTCTATAAGTAACTATGAATTAATGAACAGTAGTATACAAGAATCTCTCTGAAATCATGAACAGCAGTTCTATAAGTAACTATGAATTAATGAACAGTAGTATACAAGAATCTCTGAAATCATGAATAGCAGTTCTATAAGTAACTATGAATTAATGAACAGTAGTATACAAGAATCTTTCTGAAATCATGAATAGCAGTTCTATAAGTAACTATGAATTAATGAACAGTAGTATACAAGAATCTCTCTGAAATCATGAATAGCAGTTCTATAAGTAACTATGAATTAATGAACAGTAGTATACAAGAATCTCTCTGAAATGAAATCATGAACAGCAGTTCTATAAGTAACTATGAATTAATGAACAGTAGTATACAAGAATCTCTCTGAAATCATGAATAGCAGTTCTATAAGTAACTATGAATTAATGAACAGTAGTATACAAGAATCTTTCTGAAATCATGAATAGCAGTTCTATAAGTAACTATGAATTAATGAACAGTAGTATACAAGAATCTCTCTGAAATCATGAATAGCAGTTCTATAAGTAACTATGAATTAATGAACAGTAGTATACAAGAATCTCTCTGAAATCATGAACAGCAGTTCTATAAGTAACTATGAATTAATGAACAGTAGTATACAAGAATCTCTCTGAAATCATGAATAGCAGTTCTATAAGTAACTATGAATTAATGAACAGTAGTATACAAGAATCTCTTTAAAATCATGAATAGCAGTTCTATAAGTAACTATGAATTAATGAACAGTAGCATACAAGAATCTCTCTGAAATCATGAATAGCAGTTCTATAAGTAACTATGAATTAATGAACAGTAGTATACAAGAATTTCTCTGAAATCATGAATAGCAGTTCTATAAGTAACTATGAATTAATGAACAGTAGTATACAAGAATTTCTCTGAAATCATGAATAGCAGTTCTAAAGTAACTGTGAAATCCTGTGTCAATTGTCTGAATATTTTCAAGTCCAGTGAAAAATATCAAAACTGTTAAACCAGTTTCATTTTGCTTACTCACTATTATTATATATTTTATGAGTTTCATAGAGTTAATACATGTATGATCTTGCTGTAGTAGATTTGCTTTGAAAACTTCAGAAAGCCAAAAAACATTTTGATTTCAATGTCATAAAAACAAAATCACACAAAATTGTTCTTATTAACAAATAAAGAATTTAATTTATAATTGGAAAGAGGCTGTTAGTTTTACAGTGTTAATATGTTTTGGCCAAAAATTAACACAATGTGATTGAAAAAAAAGGAAACCTTCAAGCAAACAATAAAAAAAGATGAATGAACACAAAATTAGAAAAGAAGTCTGAAGTCTGCTTTAAGCCTTGGTATGTATGCCTAATTGATTTTAAGTAATTCATAATAAAGTATTGGTGTTTTCAACAGCATGTGAAATCATGATTTTAATTTAAAACTAGCAATGTGCTAAGTTTATTTTTTTGTATGTTTAAGTCATATTTATATATTGTGTGTATATATACATATATATATATATACACACACCATTATTAAACTTTCTCTCTGCAGGACAGCCAATTTTTCGAGCTCAGACAACTCCAGATTTGAGAGTGATAAACAAACCTGCAGAAAAACAGAACAGTGGTTTGCATGCAAAAGTAAGTTTTACTTTAAATCCATTTTTTAACCTATTAACTCAATAAATAACAAAATATCATAAAAAGCATTGTACGAGTTATGAACATTACTAATCTTACATTAAAATATTTAATGTGGGGGAATCATGAGTTTATTGAAATATCTTGCATATTGTTGTAATGCAGTTATTTCAACTCACATGTTTACATGATTTTTTTAATAATGATGGACATCATATCTATTTAGACAAATTATTGTTTGTAGCTGTTACATATCCCTTCCTCTTTCTCAGTTTGTTTTAATCCATCCTACCATTTTCATTTCTCATGTTGTTGGTTGTTGGCCTAAGGAAGTGATTATTTTCAAAATTACCACTGTACTTTTCTTTATATAAAAAAAACATGGTTATCAACTATTTTAGACCATGTTTAAGTTCATCCTGTTTTATTTATGCTACTGCAGGTCATTACAGAACCTTTTCTTTGTACGTAGTTCTCTTGTTTTTGTTATGATGAAGATTTAGTGGCCATTTAGGAGATGAGATATTCTGACTTATATTTATTTAATTGACTTGCATTTATTATTTACTATGTGTCTTTAGTGTTGATATGTGTGTGTGTATATATTTGTTTTGAGGGTTATCTGTGCTAGCTGTCCCTAATTTAGCAGTGTAAGACTAGAGGGAAGGCAGCTAGTCATCACCACCCATCGCCAACTCTTAAGCTAGTCTTTTACCAACGAATAGTGGGATTGATCGTAACATTATAACGACCCCATGGCTGAAAGGACGAGCATGTTTGGTGCAATGGAGATTTGAAGTCATGACCCTTCGATTATGACTCGAACACCTTAACCCACCTGGCCATGCCAGGCCTATGTGTGTGTGTATATATATACATATATAGGTATATGTTTTGATTAAGAGAATAATTGAATTAACTAGGTAGGAGAAGGTGTATGTGTTGAAAAGTTTTATCTAATATTGTAGTTGTCAAATAGTTTTATTTCTATTTATCAAAGTATGTCTGATCAATTCTTACTATCTGTAAAAAGATTTCTTTCTATGCCAAAAGATATTCTTGTTCTACTTGCGAAAATAGTATTGAATACTGCTCTTATTCTAAGCAGATTAACACAAAAAATGTCAAGTGTTATACACGTACAATATGTATATATATGTAGCAGTTTATTTTCCATATAAAATAAATGTGTATGTGACATTGTTTGGTATGATTCTTATCTGAATTAAAAGTTTGTATTGTTCTCGTTGTAACAAGCTAAATTAAATTATTTTGTGACAACTGGTCACAAATGCTAAAGCTGGTTTTCATGATGAAACCATTTATGTTTTATAGACCTGTAACCAAGAAGTTGATCATAATTTAATCCACTCCAAGTTGCTTGGCATAAAAATAAATGATTCATTTAAAGTATATTAATTCAGTCATGAATGTGATTTGAATAAGAATACCACAGGACGAGATTCTTGTTAGGTTTATCACTAATGAAAGTACCACAGTTCATGTGGTTCTCAGTAGGATTATTTACATGAGGCTTATTTCTACTTTGTAGAAAACCGTATTTTCTTATCTTTTTGAACATATAATTTCATTGGTGTACAAGAAATGAGATATATTTTTGTAGAAAAAGACCTTTTTGTATTATAAACAACATAACCATTTAACAGAAAGTATTTAATATTGTTAAAATATTTCGTAATCATAATTATATTTATTTTGCTTGAATAATATAGTAAGATGAAGAATAAGAGACTTGCTTTTCTTACAGTTAATTACTTCAAACAAGTACTGCTGAAAAAGCACTTTAAATATTCATATTATATGAATTTTTATTTATTTTTTAAACTGATATTTGTTAATAAGATTATTAATAGGCACAGTCACACTTACAAGGCTAGAAACTGAAATACAAGAAACATTTCAATAATTAATGGAGTTAATCAAGCATTTGTATTTGAATAAAACTTTCAAAGATTAACTTAAGTAATTTTGTTTTTCTGTCAATAAATAATTAGGACAATATAATAACACAATCAACAGAGCAATGGCCAGTTGATAATCAAGAATGGGTAGATGAGAAAACTATATGGAATGAAAACAGTTCAGTCTCTTCTGGAAGCCCTTTTGCCTCAAGGGTAATTCCAAGAGGTAGACCATATCCTCATTTTGCAACAGGAGGTCCAAACAGGTGTGTGTGTTAAGAATCTACTGTGTGGTGAATAATTTTACACTTTGTTGTGTTAATAATTTATACATTTTAGAATATATATAATTTTAACAAGAGACTGAATTTTTAAACATCAGTGTTTTATGCCAATATGAACATTATTTATATGGTTACTGCTGGCAACATTTCATTACCACAAAGGTGTTTGCATGATGAGGTAATTCATTTTCATTAATCTCAAGCCAAACAATTGATCATAATTTAACTTTTCAAAATTTTTTGGCATTTGAAATCAAAAATTAATTTAAAATATATTATTTCAGACATGAAAGTGATTTTATGTCAGCATATACACCACGAACTGAATTACTTGTTAGGTTTATCACTGTTGTTAATACCACAGAGGTGGTTGCTCGTAAGCTTATTTACTCTGCCATTTTCTTTAAATATATGCCTACATACTCCATGGTACCATTGATTTATTTTAAAACATTTTGCTCTGAAAAGTAACATTGTGTGTGGTATTAACTTCAGGTATAAAGAACCAGTGAAGTGATTTGTCTTATGGATTAATATTCATGTATAATAAAAATACATTCAAAAGTAAATTGTTAGAATAAAGTTTTTATATTTTATTTATTAAATAAAAGTTTTTTGGTGATATAAGTGTAATTTTGTCTTACAGAAAGCCCATTTTACAATTAACTTGGGTGTTTTAAAATACTATCAATAGATTTTTATTTCTGTATATATATGTGTACATATATGACATTTTCTTCTGTTCACATTTAAGATCTCTAAAACCTAATGATGTAATTAATTTAATTGTTGTTAAATTAGTCATATACAGTATTCAGTTTGTTCTGAAATTATAATTGATTGAATATCTCCTGTTACTTTATCTCTTAAACTGTTAATTTTAGCATACTTAACATGAATGAATCAGTAGAGCTGTAACAGTCTGACTGTAGTTGCATGAAAATGCATCAGATGTGTTGTAATATGCATCTAAGTTGTAGACAAAAAAAAGTAATAACACAATATCAAATGTTGTAATTAGAATTCTTTGAGTAATTTAATTAAATTACAAGTTTAATATTCTCAAAAAATATATTTATTGTTAAATACAGAAACCATCATATTGACAAACAGGTTTGTCTAAAATAGTAGAGCTGTGATTATTATTAATTTCATATTTTGTTTTTCAACAATTACAGGGACAGTGTTACTTCAAAATTCTTTAATTCGGTGAAATCATTCTGTTTGAAGTGGCTAAAGAATACTGCCAGAAAATACATATATTTTATACGCAAATCTAAAATCTTATTAATTTTGAAATGCCTTTAGTTTTGTATGCATACAAAATTTATCCCAGTAACAGCATAACTTCATTAAAATTTTCATAATTAAATAAAATAGTCTTTATTTATGAATAAAGAAATCATAATATCATATAAGTGTAGATGAACACAAGAAAATAAACTGTCTTTGTTCAGATAAACTTGAGTAATTTGTTGTTGGTACAAAGTGTCTGAAGTAACTGCCCTTGTGAACACTATGTGAGTAGTTATAAACTAGCATTAGTTTTTGTCTCAAGCTATAGTTACTAAAATAAGTTTCGTTACTTCATAGTTAGAGCTTATACTTATTTGATAATGCTTCTCTATAATTATCACTTTCTTGTGAGTGGATAATACACAAGTGGAAGGATGGTACAGAATTTTCAGTAAGTTAGTATAAACTTAACCTGCCCATGAATATATTAAATCAGAATGATTTTATTGATGTAGCTGATATATACTTGGACTTTGGTCTGATTTGATGTTATGGCAAGAAAACAGTACATTGTCTTCGTTGACATTGGTCTGACCTAACATTATGATATGGATACAGCCAGTTTTGTCTTTGTTGAATGATCACTAAGTATATGATTGTGGGACAACACACTTGGGCTTTTCTCTGACTTAGCAGTGCTTACTGATTACTGATGTCTGTAATCTAGGATTGGAGGATACCATACTAGGGCTATGGTGTTATTTAACAGTAGGTATGGGCACAGTTCTCTAGGACATTGATATGATTTAACTTTGTGATATGGAAACAAACATTCAATTTATTGAATGATCATTGATATATATAATCTAGGATTACGGGATACCACACTATAATGACCTTGGTATGGCTTAATAGCATGGCATGGACACAGTCCATTCTGTCTTTGTTGAGTGAAAATGTATTTTTCCCTGTATCAATAGTCATAAATCTTAAAGAGGTTTTTTATATTTAAACACTATATACATTATATATAACACCTTTTTATCTAAATACATTGATATTTGTGTGACATTCAAAATGAAAATAAAGAAGTATTGCAGGCAACCAGTGTATTTATTTTTGAAAAAGTGCATGCATATTTAAGTAGGATGTTATTTTTCTTCCAGAATTCAGAGTTTTAGTGCTGCTGATATTTCCTCAGCTCATCCATATCACTCTGATATATTGCCACATCCTCTTATAAGTAAAAACGAATCATATTTACACCCAGACTTCCCTTCATGGTATGGAGGTTCCTGTGGGGAATTACCAAGCAGACAATTTGATAGTGATGAAATGTCAGAAGAAATTTCATCCCATGCATTTCAGAAGCCTGTTAGACGAACACAGAGCATGATGCATGACTCCATGGCACCACCAGGTTAGAAAGAAGTTTTAATGCATAAAAAAACTCCATTGTTTTTTTGCCAGTATTTGATGTTTTCTTATATAATGGCCACTAAACCTTCAAAATGTTAAAATGACAAGGGACCATTTTAAAACATAACCTTTAATGTGTCAAATAAGCTGTAGCTTTAAAACAAGTTGTTATTTAAATAGTTATTAAGTTAGTTTTTTTTCTGATATTGTAATTTAAAAGTTTTCTAAATACTTTTTAAATCTGATTTTTTTTACTCTTATAGAAACACATCCTGCATTTTCATGGAGTTATATTTGATCAGATTGACAGCATAATAAGAAACATGCACATATGAATGATTTAATTTATCACGAGAAACAATAGCTGAAAACATGTCCTGATAATATTAGAGCACTTTATTGAAGGTAGTATGCTTTTTAAACATTTTTTACTTTTCAGGCACAAAGACGTTTTAACACTTTTTTGTTATTTTAGTAGCATCAGGATTTTGTGTATTGGCTGGGATTCTTTTACAGTAAGTGTCTGTGATTTGTTGCTTATAAATTCAAACAATAAATGTACAGCACACAATCTATTTCTTTTAAAATAATATATTCAAAACAAGTCAAAAGTATATACACTATAGGATATCACAGTTGTATCTAAAATTCTAAGTAATTCTTTTTTCCTGTCAAAAGTCCAGACAGGCTTTCAGCTATTTTATAGCCCAATTGACAATATGACTTATTTTTCAATACTCCATTTCTTATTATACAGTCTGTAATAAATTCACTTACATTACCTCATGGGTTACTTCAGTTGTATCTAGAACTGTAAATAATTGTCTCATTTTAGTCAAAAGCCACACAATCTGGTTCAGTTACTTTAGAACATCCTTTGACAAGACAAAGTATTTTCCTTATATCTTTTAAACTGTGAAACTCACTTTAAAATACTGAACATTACAACTACACTAACAGTTATGTAGTCTGACTTCACTTTCACTAACTTAACATATTTTGACTGTTTTCTAATTTAACTTCATTTATATGCTACCATTTCAGGTATCTAGTGTTTGACAGGTGTTTTACCACAGGAGATTCATCTACGTTTATTCACAGGGAACTTGGATTTTATTTACGTCAACTTTTATTTCCAGATATTTTCCCACTTCCTTCTGAACATAGAGAACCTGGGCAGGCTGATAAGGACTTTGATCACCTTTTCCCATCTCACTTGAATTTGTCATGTCTTCCCATACCTTTCCTAAGGATTTTCTTTAGCCTTCCACAGTTGTGTTTTACTTTATTTCTCAGGTGTGTGATATTTTACTACTTGCTCTTATATCTTATAAACCAAGTCCTCCAAAATTGCATGAATAATTTGAATTCATGCTGAACAGTTTGCCTCTCAGTTGGAGTATAGTGTTGACATGCCTCATCCTTCATGGGTTTTGGCTTAGTCTGCCCTTGCTTATCATTAGGTTGAGTGTTCATATCTTAACCAACAACTGTTGAGTTTGGTTTTTACCTGTTGGGGAGGGGGACCTCAAATCTGCTGTTAGTCTCATCCATGCCCAATTTTTCCACTCCCATCTTACCCTCAAGACTTTTTGTGGTAGCTTTCCACAATTTATCTTCTGCCTGAGGTTCTTCACAGAAATCTGAGACTTTTCTGGGGATGTCCTCAACCTTCTTTCTCCATGTTCTCTCATTTATCATCTCCACCTCTGGTTTTGTAAACATAGTTCTTCTGTTGTTGGGACCTTTTAATTCATGATGCTATCTTATCTCCAACCTGTTTACCTGCTCCTTATCTTTGGGAATTGTATATGGCTCTGTTTGTAAGAGATTTCATCTTTGATACAGTCCTGGAGCCCTTGAAGTCTCATATGGTAGTATCTATACAACAACACTTTACCCTTTCGCATTTAGTGGCCAATTTATCTTGTTTTGGAACCAAGTTTCATGCTGATTCCAATTTCCTGTTCTTCCCCTTCATAGTCCTTACCTGTCTCTCATTCTTAATGGTCTACAATGTGCTGCCAACAGTTCTGGTAACTACCTGGTGGGTTCTAACCCAGTGAGTGCTTGACTTGTGGCTTTTACTCATCAGTGGCATCCTTTTGTCACCAGTGTTTGAAATTTCAGGTTTTGACAGAAAGACTAAAAAAAATTATATTTCTTGCCCTACTTGTCCTGTTCCAAGGATCCATTTCCTTCCTTTTTTGTAGGGATCCCTTAATTTGCCAGTTTCTAGCAGAGGCAGTACAAGACCTCCTCACCCAACAGGCTATTGTATCTGTTACACATTATTCACTGGAGTTTTGCTCTTGTCTGTTTGTAGTTCTCAATAAGACTGGGGACTGGAGGCCCATCACTAATTTGTCCTGCCTCAATTTTTTTGTTCATCTCTCACCATGGAGTCCCATGCCACACTTTGATTTTCTCTAGGTCTATGAATTACCAGGATGGATTTCTCCTATGCTTATCTGCATATTCCCACCTCTGTATGATCTCATTCTTATCTTCAGTTCATCCACAGAGGGTAGTGTACTGATTTCACACCATGCCCTTCAGGCTGGTTTCAGCTCACTCTGTTTTTTTTTATGAGTGGTGAAAGTTTTTATTCATTATCTTCATGCTCTAGGGCATTTTTACATTGATGACTGGCTACTTTTGGCCCATTCTGAGCAGGTGCCACCAGTCATACTTATCAGCTCTTTCCTAAAGCTGCTCAGGTAGTCTGGTTGATGAAATTGGAGATGTCCTTTCTATATCCTTCCCAATACCTTGTGCATTTAGATGTCTTTTCAACATTCACCTCAGCCAAGCTCAACCTTCTTCCCTACAACTCTGTTCTTTGGAACTGTTAATTTGCATTGCCACACTCTGTCTGCTTCCTCACTTTCTGTATGAGGTTCTGTAACTTTTTAGAAACAGTCTTCTATAACACAGTTAATTCCCCTCAGCTATATATATATATATGTGTGTGCCCTTCAGTAGACTTTGCACAATCAGTAAGTGACTTTGCAATCTATGTTTTTTTTCCACTAAGTAATGCATTTGCCACTCCTCCCAATTACCAGTTACGTCGTTTTTTGGCCCACAGTACTTCATCCTCAGACTTGACTATAGATGTCATCAGCCTGGACTGGTCACACAAATTCTTATATGTTTACTCTTCTATCTCAGTGCTTCATCAGGTAGTTTACACTATCTATGTCACTTTATGCAAAGTTCTTCTTATTGCTTTCTTAAAGCCAGCCCAGCCATTTTTTCCTCATTTACTTCAACTATAGTTATTCTCTCTCGTATCACTTCCCTTATTACCCAACCTTCGTCATCAATCCCAGTCACCTGTTCTGCATCCAATACTTCATGTCCTCCATCTTTATACTTTGTCTGGTCCTTTGCAATTTGATCTGCTTTCTTCCATCATGTAGCCTTTCATTTGGCTCAATCTGTCTATCCTTCTTCCATGGAAGTTTATCAGCCAAAGTGAAATGTCTTTCAACATGGGCCCAGGCTATCTCAGCCCAGATAGACTTCTGTGTCCTGTGTGTGGCTTTCATCAGTGCATTAGCCTCATGGTTACCTTCTGTGATTCCCTATCCCATGTCTTTATCCTGTGGCTATCTTATTCATCCAGAGATCTCTCCCCTTTTGCCCTCACTAATTAGGTTTGTTATTTAATCCAGTTGGCTTCTTCCTCCTTGTCTGCTACCTCACTTACTTTGTTCTGTGTTACCTGCCATCTAATTTGACACCTCAATTTTTCCCTTGCTTCTTGTCTTCATAGATCTTTGTAGGAAGTTCTACAATGTAGCCCACCTCTGACATGTTCATCTCCCATTATTTACATCATATCATGGTTTTGACTTCTTCCAGTTTTCACCTTCTAGTGTGATTGTACTTTAATTTTTGGTGCAACTCTGACAATGGGTCAGTCTTTATTAATACTTTTTTTCTTTCAGGAGTCCATTCTTCATACCTTCAATACATGGATCCCCTTTTGTGGCAAGTGGTAGCTGACCAGGTATTCTTTAACACTAAATCTGTACTGTATGGCAGATTGACTGGTGCTTTCTTTTCCATAGCTTCACATGCTCACCTTTGAGACTGGGTGTTTCACAAGATTACTTGTAGGTGAATAATCTCATCATATTCACTTCATAAATTGGCCCATACCAGACTATACAACCCATATACCTCATGGTTAAAGAAAAAGGGTATAACTACCTATCCTGCCATGCCTTGGTTGAATAAATTGTTTTTGTCTACTTTTCAAAATAGGGTTTTGTGATCATCTGTTGCACTGTATTGAGTGTCAGTGTACCTCTGGGCTCTCCAACACATTCTCAGAATTCCTCTTTCTTCTATTGGAGTATGGGATTCCTTACCACATTTTAGTTCCAAGCTGCTGGAGTGATTAACCATAGAGACATCCTGCTGGATGGGTTTCATATGAGATAGCTTTTACAATTCAGTTCAGAGTAGAGCAGTGGTGTTCTACTGGTGTGGATGATCTGATATTCTTCTATCTGTAATCTACCATACAATGGAACGATACATCAAAATGCAGTTCACTCCTTCAATTGTGAACCCTCATTCTACTTTTACTTGGATGTCAATACCTCACAGGCTGGTTTTATATTTAAAAAAAAAATTAACATAAGCTTTTATACAGTTTTTGAGTTGACTGTCTTCCTTCCTTTATTTCTCCTTCTTGGTTCTAAGTCACAGCTGCAATATGTTGAATTGTTTCCATTCTAACCTTGGCTTTTCCTTGTTCCCTCTTATTATATGGGTGTTATATTTTTTGGATGATTCCAACATGTTTGATGGTTTTGGGAGTTGATTGCATGTAACAGATTTCCTTTGGATGCTGGATGTCACATTTTTATATTGATAATTCAAAGCTAATCCTGTGTCATTCCAAGGAGTAATGATGGTATGATTCTTATCCTACCCTTGTGTGGATGTTGGTACCCTACAAGGAGATTTTGGATGTAGTTGACTTATCCTAGTACAATCAACTGGACCATAATCACTATATACCATTTGACGCATGCTTGTTTTCCATTTTTCTTATTGTGGAATTGAGTTACCATGTCTTTCTCCATTTAGGATTACTTTTCTACCACATCCACTCCCATTCAGATGTACTCCTCTTCTTTCTACCCTGATTTTTTACACATTACACATATGGTCTAAAAGTATACCAAGATCAGAAGTGGTGCAATTCTTCTCTTTGGGTCTTAGGATCTAACTCTCTCATCAATGGAGGTATCTTTCAGATGCTTTTGAGGAATACATCTGTTCTTCCCTTATACAGGCCCCTCCTTCTAATTAATGTGGGACTTTAGCTATTCTTGTGAGAGGAGGGAAGCACCATAATGGAAGTTATAATTTTCTTGTATTGAAAATGTATTTTTCATAGGTACTTTCCACCATTCTTTCTACTCATTTCCACTTTTCTGCCATCTGCCAAATTTCTGAGTAATTCATCGATAAAGATGCATAGAGGGAGTCACATGCATCACACAAGTGAACTATGCTCCTGTTGGTGGAGAAGTGACACATGATGGTTTGTATGATATACATCTTGGAATCCTTTGATTCCAATAGGAGAGGGCGAGTGGAAGGCTGGTGGCATGTGTAATAAAAAGTTCACATGCAGAGGGTAGCAACAAATGGGAATAGTTATTATTATGAGAGGAGGGAAGTATCTTTTGGGAAATGCATTTTCTGTATAGGAAAATTATATCCTCTCACAACTCGTTGAATCTTTCATATTTTAAATAAAAGTTTGAAACAGAAATATACTGTAAGAAATGTATCAGTTTTAACCATGAAACTATATGTCTTTCAGCTGTGTTAAACATAAATTTTATTTTACTTTGATCTAAATAGGTTCCTATTTCTCTGTTGGACGGTTCATACAAGAAGATAATATGGAGCCATTTCATGAACAACGACAAAACATGTCTGTTCCAGCTTCTCCTTCTATTTCAACACGTTACAACCATCATGGAAGTCGACATAAGAGGCGAAGCCTTAGTGGAAGTAGTGAAACATCAGTGAGACTTAGTAGTAAGAGACAGGGTAAAGAACATCGATTTAAATCAAAACGAATTGAGTGTGAATCAAGTAGTGAAGAAGATTTTATAAGAAATCAAGAAACTGATGGTTCCAGTAAGTTTACTTTTATTGCATAAATCAAGAGTTAGAAATCAGGATTTTTCAAATTTTAAATAACGTTTTTAAAATATATTTTTTCCAATTTTCAAATAGTTTAGAATCTTGCATTCTGTGAGAAAAAAATATTTGAGTAGCACTAAACTATATACATTGTACTTACATGAATTATGTCAAATGGTTTGTCTTAATTACATGATAAGAACTTTTCAGACATGGATTGGTTCATGCTACAATATGTACGTATTTATACATTTCTTACTATATACTTGTGAACTTTTACTTTTAGAATCAGCTTCAAATGCTTCATCCAGTCAAGACTTATCTCAGAAGGTTAATTCATGGATTCCAAATCGACAATGGAAGTGTGAACATTGTACTTTCCGAAATCCAGCAGGAAGCTGGATCTGTGAAATATGTTGTAGGACAAATTCAAAAGCTAGACTCAAAAGGGCTCAGCTTGAAAAAAGGACATCTAAATGTTCCAGTCAATCTTCACTTCAACAAGAATCAGATGCCAAAAACAAAAGAAATCATAACATGGTATGCTATAATTTATTTTGATGCATTTATTTGCAGTTTGCAAGATCTGCAACAAAAAAAAAGTTTCCAAGGCAATTCCCTCTTGTTTAACAAACATGTATTTTAAAATAATTGCTAAGCAGTCATGCATTTTCACATATAGTGTGAATTCTTCAAAATTTAATATGGATTTTATATTTTAAGGTAAAACTCCTTACTTGTGCCTTGTAATTTCATGATAGATGACTGAAAAATGACACTTTACCTATGAATTTTGTTTAGCTGACATCACATAATGTAATTTGAAATTTTATTTGGGAGGAATGTTGGTTAGTTACAATCATTTATTTCATATTTTGTTTAGTAATGGTGCAGTTTTTACTGAGTATTAAAATTGGACACCATCTAATGATTACTAGAATCAAACACTTATTGCTAAGTAATAGAATCATAAAAGAGTGAATGTAAATTCAATACATGTTTTTGTAATTTTAGTAGTTTAAAAATGCAAAATCATGAGATTTATGTGTTATGCTATTGCATTATAATCTGTTAATTTATTATCCCATACTTACAGATTACTGAATAACGTAGTTGATACTAGATGTTGTAATTGTGAAGCTATTTTTCTTTTATTTAAGGAAACAA
The DNA here is from genome assembly GCF_004210375.1 of Tachypleus tridentatus. NCBI lineage: Eukaryota > Metazoa > Arthropoda > Merostomata > Xiphosura > Limulidae > Tachypleus > Tachypleus tridentatus. The sequence continues at coordinate 21,930,833 of NC_134837.1, read as the reverse complement.
AAGGCATTTTGGAAAACCCATTGAAACAGGAAGAAATAAATGGATACAAAAGAAATAGTGCTTTATCAAATAATGATCTCAATAAAGAAGTTGAGTCTTTGTCTTCAAATCTTAACTCTAAGGATTTTGTTAGATCACTAGAAGTGAAACCAAAAGATCTTACTGAAGGTTCTAGTGATAACAACTACTTGCTTCATGTTGTTAATGAAGAAACCCCAGCTCTGTTTTGTGTAAAACAAGATGAGAAAAAAGACTCTTCTGTCCAGAATTCTGATATTTCTATCATTCCTGCCTCAGTAGTTTCAACTTCTAGTCATCAAGAAACTACAACAAATCAAATAGCCCAGACATGTAATCCCCTGCTAGACAACCATACACAAACTGACTACATTATTAAGCCCAAAAATATTGTAAATGCAAGAGGATCATCTCTTGACAGAGACATCATTTCAAAAAAGAAGGTTCCTTTCTCCTGTTTTCAGGATTACCTTGAAGGTAATATTGGAACAGATTCATTATATCGTAGTATTAGTCGCCCATCCCTATCAACAGAGCATACTGATTTTTCTCTAGCAAACTTCCAGTTTCAACCTGGTTCGGCTGCTGCTGGACGACTCTCATTTTGGGATCTTACAGTCATTACACAAGATGTTAAGGATGCTAAAGACGTCATGAAAGACAAAATGAATACTAAAGTTATCCAAAGTGGAAAAACGAATGTGAAAGAATTCACAGGGGACAGGAAGGAAGAAGATTTCATACGAAATTTTGCAAATAGAGATTATGTAAGATTATTTACGACTTTACTGAAAGTTTCAATTTTCCATTTCTCTGGAATATCAAAGTACATTTATTATAAACAAGCTTCACCACTTCCTCACCCAAGTCAGATACAAAGGACATTAGTTTGTATTAAACACTGTTTTAGTTTCCCTATATTAGACAGATACAGTTAAAACCAACAATCATTTCAACATATTTAAAATTGTTTTAAATAGCATTAAAATGTACAGGAGAGCTTTTGTTTCCAATGCATTTTTATGTTTCATGGGGAACTAAAATGTTCATAATCCAGAAATAAAGTTGACTTCAGTGTAAAAAAAAATTTAATGTTTCTTTCAGCAGAACAAATAACTATAAACATTTTGTTTTTAAAGCATTTTTATATTTTATGGGGAATTGTATTGTTAAGTTCTATGTAAAGGTTGTTAATGTTTTACTGTAGCATTAAAATGCAAAAGAATTAAAAGGATTTTATGTTCTATGGAGTATTGATACATCAGATCAAAAACTTTAGGAACTGCACCTAAAGCACCATTTGTTTTATGTAGTACTAAAATGTGAATAGTCAAGAAATAAAGGTAAGATCTGTATATAAACACATTTTTATAATTAAAAATTAGTGAATCTACATTTTAAACTTGTAATAGTATTTAAACAAAGTCATTTTGCTTAATATAAAACATTTTTGTTTATGTGAGATTATATCTTAAGTCATATGTCAATGTTTGCATACTTAACAAGGTTTTGAGGCTAACTATTATTTTTATATTGCATAATATACTACAGAGTATTCATAATCAAGATACAACGCAATCTCCTAGTTCAAAGTTACATCAAAGTATGGAAGAACTAGCCTTTCGATTAAGACAGGAAAGCGAACAAAATGAAGGAGTTGAAATCATTCAAATGATTAAGGTCTGTTTTGGTTGTTTACAAGCTTTCTCTTTAAGATAGTTTCAGAATTGTTTATGTTAAATGTTATTTAAGATTTAGAGAACATTCAGTGATATGTATAAAGATTTGTATGTACCAATGAAAAATCACTAGTAATTTTAATAAACTTTATACTTTTGAAATTAAATAGTTATTTAAGGTTTTAAATTATTTACAGCCTTTTTATAAAACTTGTAGATGCTATCCTGAACTTGAAAATTTGATCAAAAGGCAAATGTAATAACAACAACTACGATATATGTGAGAGATACAAGTATCAGTTGTAGATAATTTTAGAACTTTTCTAATATATCATTTTCACCAATCAGTAACTGAAAGTTTGAATAATAAAAGCCTGGATCATTCATCACAAGATGTACAGTTAGTGTATTTAATTTTTTTTTATATTTATTCATACTAAGAAAGCATTTTACAACTTTTCTGTTTACTTAATAAAAACTAGGCTTCTTTTTTTTACATTTTGTATTGGTATACTTATTTATACTGGTAATTAATTTGTTTTATCTTGAAGGAAATAGAAAGACTTGGTTTTGTAGCAGAGGATCTTCCTATAGCATTGAAAAAATGTGGAAAGCAAAATCCAATATCATGGCTTCAAGAAAATTGGAAAAAAATGACTGAAGCAGTGGTGAATGTAGCACAAGAGTATGCTTACAATGAGAAGGAAGATTTTATAGGGATTATATCTGAGACTGAGGCTCAGGAATCATTAAGAACTTATGAGGGGGATATCTTAGCAGCTGTCAGTGAGTGTGTGAAGAGTCGAAAGAGAAAAGTAAGAGAAAAATAAACAGGATATTTATAAAACTAAAATGCACCACAAAGTTAAAATGTATTGCACAATTAAACTTTACTGAAATAAACCTCAAGCCGTATTGAGTGCTCTCTACATGTTTAGGCAATGGTTTACACCATTGTCATCAGGAGAAGCAAATGGTTACAATAAGGAACAAATTATATACATTTACGTAATTAGCCAGTCTGATACATCCTTTGCATTTATAAAGAAGATGGGAGCTGTTAATGCATAATTTTGAAACATGTATTTTAAATGTTATTTCATTTAGACAACTGTTTAATTATATGGATGACATGTTTTTTTTATGTGGTGGCATGATAGCAGTATGTTCATGCATTTGAAAACAAACATAAATTCAGTAAGTTTTGTCATTCAGTTCATGTTAGAAACTGAAAAGGATTGTTGGTTGAATATTGTGAACATTATTGTTGAATTAGATGATTTCTTTCATTTAATAATAGTGTACAAAAAATAATTTTGGATTATCATGGTCCTGCATAGGAATTTGTGTTATTGATCTCAGAAATGATCTGTTAACTTTCATGGTTTGTTTTGAAGGTTTTAGATAGTTGCATCCGTTATAAAAGGTCTGGTATGGCCAGGTGGTTAGAGTGTTCAACTCACAATCTGCAGGTCATGGGTTTGAATACCCATCCCATCAAACATGCTCATCCTTTCAGCCATGGAGGCACTATAATGTGATGGTCAATCCTACGTTTTGTTGGTAACAGAGTAGGCAAAGAGTTGGCAGTAGGTGTTGATGATTAGCTGCCTGCTCTCTCGTCTTTCACTGTTAAATTATGGATGGCCAGTGCAAATAACCCTCATGTAGCCTTGTTGGACTTGAATTTTTTTAAATTGTGATGGCAAAGATAGAAGATTTAATTCTCATATTATTGACAGGTTTTATAATAAGTACTGCAATAGGTTAAAGGCATCATAATGTACCTGATTATATGACATGAATAATTATTCAAAGAGTATCAGGATGTGCTTGTTATATGCTCAAAGTTTTTATACACAAATAGTTAATGTATTTAAAAGCCACATTAATTGTACTGTAATGTTATTTTTAGTGTCATGAATTATGATATGCTACTATTGATCTTAATGAGAAAGTAAAACAGAATGATAAAGGTATTATATTAAAATTTCATGTAATTGTGATTTAATTTGCATTGAGCAAACATTCAGAAGTGACATAAAACTGTAATACTTATACATAAAGTAAAGAAACCAACTTTGGCTGAATATGTGGTAAGTACCTCTCATTCTGCCAACTAGCATAATGTTTAAAACCTTTCATAAAATGACTTAAATATTATAGAATCTTTGTAAAGTAATAAAACTGTTGTATTATTCTAAATAAAGATTTTGGTCTTGGGTATTATAGAAATTAGTCGTTTTTTTTATTTATTTTGTAAATGTAAAGAGCTTAACAGGTTAGCTAATGGTGACAGCTATTCTATGAGTGTGCAAATGTTAAAAATGTTTAAAGCTTCTTTTATTGTAACTTTTATTTTATCTTCTCATTGAGATTTTTCTCCCTTATTTTGCAATATTTTTGTCATAACCTTTATACACAAATACATTTCGATTGGACACAGTCCTGGGCTGCCTTTACAACTGAAAAATTTTGAGTTACAGTAGTTATTACACTCCCCAATAGAAAACATTTTGTTGTCCCACATAGATGTCTTTCCATTGACACTTGTTATTTCAGTTCTACCCTCTCTTTATAATTGTGATTTAGGACTTTCCTTTATATCAAACTTGTAACAGCTCACCAGAGATCATGCATTATGTTTTTCTTGGTTGTTCCTAACCAGAGATCATACATTATGTTTTTCTTGGTTGTTCCTATTATTCTTCATTTTGTCAATGCTGTTTTTTCGTTTTCTTAAAGCTATTGATCTCTCTGACCCCTCTCAACCTGAGGTGCTGTCTGCCATTTGTTAATTTTTTGCTTACCATCTCTTTGCTAGATTCTATTTAATATGTAATAATAAAGATCTATCTTCTTTGTAGCTTTATCTTGTACTTATCTCCACTTTTGCTAATAATATTTTTACCATTGCCAAAACACCTAGAAGATCTCCAATAATCAAGCAATCAATTTATTTGGTAGATATTTTATTTAAGGTCATTCAGGTCTCAAAGAATCCTGACAGACAATCAGGGCACTCAGAAGCTATTGTTTATCTTCACTTCACATATGCTGTATTATTATGCAGTAGCTGAGTTTAGAAGCAAAGGTCCAAGTGTAATTAAATTTTGATTAATATAATAATGTGATTAAGTTTTTAAGTTTTAAACATTTAAGCTTTGTCTTGCATGGGCATTATTGGTTAGCACCATCCTAAGGTGATGGGGAGGGTCAAGCTAGTATGCAATATGAGACAAGAAATGAAGCAGCTTATGAGATGAAGAGAATGAATTAGATGGTGACGGTGTCTAAGGTTCTAAGAAAGTAAACTGAAGCTATGTCCAGAGAAAATTGCCAAGTTAATGGTATTTTGTTTGACAGAATATACATGAATATTAAAATAGTTGAGATTAACTTTCTGTAATTTGGATAAAGAAGAGAAAAAGAGAGGTCTTAGGATCAAGTAATTAAATTGTGAGAGTTATTAATTTAAGATTGAATTAAAATATGTGCCTGGGTTTATGAATAGGTAAGTAACTAAAAAAACTTGATACATAAAAATTCTATTGTGGAGGAAATGGGAGTACCCCAAGAAAATAATTTTCACTAGGCAAACACTGAATGGACTATTATCTTAGTGCTCAAATGCTGAAATAAATAACAGTTTAGTAAACATCAGGATGAATGTTTGTTTCCTACTAGTTTGTGTTACCACATAGAAAAATTTAGATTAGATATTAATGCTGCTTAAATGATCAATCTTATTTATAGAATATATATATAGTGTTGCCATGTGTTTAGGGTATTGGGTAATTGTGAAAATTCACAGATTATTGAGTTACGTTTAGTGGCATGTTTATAAAATTTATAGGTTAATGGAAATGTGAGTTCTTTAATTGGTGATAAGTCTTTAAATTTATTAAGGTACATGTGAAAGTGTGTAGTTTTAATTGCTTGATTTGGGAAATTTTGAATTCTATTCATTTGGTGATTTGACATATTCTAGAAAAAGGTGTTACCTTATACAGAAGAGAGTCTTAAATGGGCTTTATATATCATGGTTATTACTTTATTATTACAGCCTTCGTTAATTCCTCCAAAGTAATATAGATAAATGACTATTACATTTTTAAGGTGTAGAGTCCAATTTAATGATTCATTTAATATTATTCTAAGAAATTTGACAGATTTCGAGAACATTATATTTGAATTATTAAGTGTGATATTTAGGTTATGAAACCTTTTTCTTCTTTTATTAATTTTCCTGAGAAAGGCTCTGGCTTGGGTTTAGAAGGGGTGAGAGCTGTATAACATTTATTACAAGATGTAGATACTGTATATTATGAAGTTTGGATTATTATTGTTGCAGTGCACTTGTCACTAGAATAACTCCAGATAACAATATTTGTGGGTATTTGTGGGTTAATTTATATCATATTCCATTGTGCCATGTCAACTCAGAGGCTTTTTGTACATTTAAAAAAACTAGTGACTGTGGTTTGTTTTTTATTAGATCCTCTGTAAATTGATTCAACAAGTCTTTTTTACAACTGTTACCAGCTTAAAGCTGCCTAGGATAAATTAATGTAGTTTCATGTTACAATTTGAAGTCATTCACAAAAGAAAAAAAAGGTAATTTAGATTTATTTATTTATCTTAGTTTCTTAAAAATATTTCACTAAAAAAAATATGATTTTGTGTATGTGAGAGACTTATTATGTTAACTGAAAGACTGCCAAATTTTGTGTATGTGAGAGACTTATTATGTTAACTGAAAGACTGCCAAATTTTGATGTGAGAGACTTATTATGTTAACTGAAAGACTGCCAAATTTTGTGAAAATTAGAAGTATTGAATCTATAATGATTTTCAATGAGTACATATAGGTTACATGGTCAGTTAAATTGAGTGAGCTGGTGTTGAGATAGTTAATGTAATTGGTATGGGAGAAATAAAAAATTTTGATCTGTTGACTACCAGAGGTATTAATGTTGTGGTATAACTTGAAGAAAATTGAGCTATAGTCACCAATGATATTGTTCTAAACTTGAAAGTTAAGTGTGTGATCACCTAAGACAAGGGAACTACCAGAAAGGCAATTATATCTTGAGATCTGTTGGTATGTGTGTGCGTCATAACATTTGAATTTACAGTTTCTAGATTATTGAGTTCTGTGAATTGTTTCAGTATTTTTTCCATTTGAGTTAGTTATTCTGCAATTGAAGTCAATATGTTCGGAATTAAGGTGTCCTATTACAATAGTGTTGGGGTATTGATTTTATATTGCTTGTTAGAAACTGGTATCAGATCTTATTGAGGGTGATATGTAAAGTGCAATAGAAGTGATAGTGGGTTGACTAGGAGAATGTATTTGAAAAAAATCATGACCTTATTGTTATAAGCAGGGGCATAGATCCTGGGGGAATGGAGGGTATACATTCCCCCTTCATTTTAGTTGGGGGGTGTGGTGCATACAATCATCCTCCCCTACAGTTTGGTCTGTTGAATTGTTTTATTGCATCACAGGCCTACAAATTGTGTGTTTGTTCTTGTGATTCTCGTGTTCTTATCAATCAAATTACATAATTAGGCCTAGATGTAGGCTTTTTCAATAATCAAAATGTACATCTTTAATATGGACATGCTTCTAAGCTTTTCAGCTTTTCGATCTAAGGGATAGTTTGTAAGTATCAGTTACTAGGTCTAAGTATACATGCAAGTATTGTGGCAACAAGATTACTCTGTAACTGCATGTTTACAGCTTTCAGGTTCACGTAATCAGAGACTACCACTTTGCAAATTGAACAGTCCATGTAAGTGGTTGCAAAAATCATCCCCCCATCGGGTGTAAAAAAAATCTATGCTACTAGTTATAAGATGTGTTAATAGGGGCAAAAGTTTTTGTTGTTTTTTCTGTATAATAGGGCTACTCCACAAGTATTAGAAGACTTAGGTATAAAGATTATTTTGTATTCTGAAAGTTTAAATTGGCTGTTAGTATCGAGTGAATTCTTATTTATGCTTACAGTATTAGCATTAATACTTTTCCATAACTGGAGTAGTTCAAATATTTTATAAAATAGGCCACCCTAGATACTAACATATAGGAAACAAACCATTACAATACTGAAGGGACTAACACAGTGAAATTTTGGCCCACTCAATATTTGTTGAAGAGTTTCATCAGCATGATGGGGGTTGCTTGTCTCACTGGATTCAAAGTACAACTGCACTGCCATACAAAGTTTGGTTATGGTGTAATGGAAGTCACTGATGGTGGTGTTTTCATGGCAAATCAAGAATACATTGTTCAAAAAGGTGGTGATTCAGGCATACAACACTAGTAAGTGAGTTTTTATTTTGACTTTAGAAGACAGGAATTGAACTGCTTCAGCATAGGTCTTCAAAGTAATGCTGGTTGATGTTTAAGGTTTTAAGGTAGTTTGATAGTTGTGGTAAAAGGTATTCAATGACAGATTCCTATGGACTGTGGTTGTGGGTCTTTACTGGTGGGGTTGAGGGCTTAGTGGAGTAAATCTAAAATGGCTTTGAATTTCATGCATCATTGGTAAGATAAGGTGTGTTGTCGTCTACAATTGGAGCAGGTAACTTTTCTTATATTGGGTCATTCAGTTACTTGGTGATGGTCTCTATACTGGACACATCTAGTAGCTGCAGTACAGGTGATCTTAGTATACTTGAAATGCTGTCAGTTGAAGCACTGTACTAGTTCGGGAGCATTAGCTTTGAAGGGTTCAAAAGTGTGGTGAAGTTACCATAAGGTGATAGCATCACAGATAAGGTTTTCTGTCATCTTTAGGTTGTAGGTAAAATGGACTAAAGGAATTATAAGGCTTGTTCTGGTAGATTTTATGTGCTCTACTCTGGTGACATTGATCCTCTGGATTTTCAATTCATCATTGATCTCTTGCTTAGAGATATCCAAGGGTAGACTTCAGGTCCTTTTGACTGACAAGTTCCTTTCCCTGAAGGCAATATCTGGACAGGACATGAGAATCATGATGTACTCCTTAGGTTGTGTGCACTTCACAATGATGCCTGTCTTGGGTAGGCAGAATATATTAGTGAATATGATTGTTGGGAACAGTTAGTGAAGTTTTCTAGCTGCATGAGGCTGTCTATAAATGCCTGTGACTCCTCTGATGAGGACTTCTGGTGACGTTTGAAAGGTAGTTTTAGACATGGTGCAGGGGGTGTTCAGTTCCTCAGCATCAGCAGTTGAGCATTGTGTGAGTTGGGACTTTTGGGTGTCTTCTTTTTGTTGGTTGATTTCATTTTGGTTGTTTTTGGGTAGTTCTATGGTATATAGAACATGGCTCTACTAAGGCAATTATCAAGCCTTAGTCTGAACTAGAAGCCATCTTGGTTAAGCAGTGCCTAGCACAATAAGGAAATCAACGTAGTTTTAGGTTGACCTCATGGTTGTGGTCAAGGTCCATGTAGATATACTATAAGAAATGTCCTAGAGAACCCTGAGAAGGACTGTTTACACAAATAAAAAAAATCTTTATACTATTCAAGTGATTAGATCCCTTAGCTAATCCTGGCCAGTTGTTAAAACTATTGACAGAATCTAAAAACTTACCTTTAGTTTACAATAATTACTTGTTGTCCTTTTTATTAAAGTTTTATTGTGCAATACATTTTAGCTTTGTGACATGTTTTAACTTATTAACCTTTGCAAGTGATGTTTTAAGCTTACATAAGATATTTCTGTTTTGTAAATGTTTGATAATTATTAAAAAACAAAAGAATATAACAAAAATATATTTTGTAAACCTGTTTTTCCAATAGTTCTAAATATGCAACTTCAAATTTATTTTGTACATATGTATCTAATAATGCTCAAATTGAGTTGTAGGATAATTCTATGTATATAACACTTATAAAAACAGATACATGTCACTTTTTCCATTTTTGTTCAAATTTTTTTATTTTAATAATAAAAGTATGTGGTAGAAAAGGAAACTCACCTATATTATATATATTTTTTAGTTTCTCGAGTTAATGTCACGAGGAAACTTTCCAACAAAAGAAATAGCTTTGGCATTAACAACGAATGAGGGCAATATAGAAAAGGCATATTCTGCTTTGGCAAAATCAGCAATGACACCATTTCTACAACATATCTCAAACTTAGAAGAAAGAACCAAAGGTAACAGTGAACATAATCTTCTCTGTCCCTCTCCAGTATCTAATAGGTCAAGAACCTATTCAGGAGAGACAGAAAACACTGTCAGTACCCAGCAAACAGTAGCTCACAATCATAATAATAATTACATGACAGAAGAGAAAGATACAAAGACAAATCTTCGAAATTCTGGTTTCCTTAGCAAATTAGCTTTGATTCAAAAGGAAAGTAAGATTCAACAGAAATCAACAATGATGAATTTAGAAGCTAATGACAAAGAAGAGGAAGCAGAAAACTTGTATACTAATGTGATTAATGTTAATCAAACAAGAGGGTTAATAGAATCCCAAGAAAATATTGTTGTTGAAAACAAATTCACCACAGATAGGTTAAAACTTTCTGAGTTAGAAACCCAATATCATTATATTGGTAAAGAGGAAAAGGTCAAAGATGGTAATCAACTTCATGATGTAAGGCCTCAAGATTTTTATATTGATGTAAAAGAATATTTTACAGATGGTTGTCCCATTTCTGATGCACAAACACAGTATCCTTATTGTAGTAAAGAGAAAAGTGATAATGATGAGATACAAATGGAAGGGTCTTGTATATATGAAGAAGAATATATAACACAAGGCCTCCCTCTTTCACAGCATGGAAGACAAAATCTTTATACTAGTGATGAGCAAAATAGCACAGAATATTATTTTACTGACAGAGAAACAAAAAATACTAATGTGCACCAACTTTCTGATAGAGAAAATCAAAATTTTTATGTTGAGGATAAAAACGTTAATATAGGTAATCACCATATTTCTTTAAGTGATAGTTCAGGTTTCCAATGTGATGAAGACTCTATGAAATATGATAATTTAACAAAGTCTCATTTAATAAATTCAGGACAAAAGCTCAATAAAAGCAGAGATGAAACCAAAACCATAAAGTACTTGGATACAGACAAGGATCCTTTGAAACGTTTTGAAATCAGCTCTCTACAAACATTTGGAAAAGAAAATAAGAAGGAGGAGAGACATCTTGAAATAGATATGAAAGTAGAAAGCCATCCTGAAATCCGTTCTATACACAAGCTTGAAACTCACAGAAGGGAAGAGAGGCATCCTGAAACTATTTGTATAGACAAACTTGAAGTAGATAAGAAGGAAGAGAGGCATCCTCAAACTATTTGTATAGACAAATTTGAAACAGACAAGAAGGAGGAGATGGATCCTGAAACCAGTTCTATACATAAGGTTGAAACAGACAAGGAAGAGAGGCACTCCGGAACCAGTTCTGTACACAAGCTTGAAAGAGATAGAAAGGAAGAGAGGCATCCTGAAACTATTTGCATAGCTAAACTTGAAGCAGGTATGAGGGAAGAGAGGCATCCTGAAACCAGTTCTGTACATAAGGTTGAAAGAGATAGAAAGGAAGAGAGGCATCCAGAAACTAGTCCTATACACAAGCTAGAAACACACAGGGAGGAAGATAAACATCCTGTACAGAAGCTTGAAACATATATGAAGGAAGAAAGGCACCCTGAAAATATATCTACACAGAGTAGTGAAGCAGATAGGCAGGATGATAGACATACTAAAACCAGTTGTGCACACAAACTTGAAACAGATAACAAGGAAGAGAGGCATCCTGAAACTATTTGTACAGATAAATTTGAAATAGAATATAAGGAAGAGATAATTCCTGAAACCAGTTCTATACATAAGGTTGAAACAGATAAAAAGGAAGAAAGGTACTCTGAAACCATTTCTATACAGAAGCTTGAAAGAGATAGGAAGGAAGAGAGACATCCTGAAACTATTTGTATAGGCAACTTTGAAGCAGATAAGAAGGAAAACGAGCATACTGAAACCATTTGTATAGACAAAATTGAAACAGATAAGAAGGAAAAGAGGCATCCTGAAACTATTTGTACAGAGAAATTTGAAATAGAACATAAGGAAGAGATCATTCCTGAAACCAGTTCTATACATAAGGTTGAAACAGATAAAAACGAAGAGAGGTACTCTGAAACCATTTCTTTACAGAAGCTTGAAATAGATAGGAAGGAAGAGAGACATCCTGAAACTATTTGTATAGGCAACTTTGAAGCAGATAAGAAGGAAAACGAGCATACTGAAACCATTTGTATAGACAAAATTGAAACAGATAAGAAGGAAGAGAGGCATCCTGAAACTATTTGTACAGAGAAATTTGAAATAGAACATAAGGAAGAGATAATTCCTGAAACCAGTTCTATACATAAGGTTGAAACAGATAAAAGGAAGAGAGGTACTCTGAAACCATTTCTTTACAGAAGCTTGAAAGAGATAGGAAGGAAGAGAGACATCCTGAAACTATTTGTATAGGCAACTTTGAAGCAGATAAGAAGGAAAACGAGCATACTGAAACCATTTGTATAGACAAAATTGAAACAGATAAGAAGGAAGAGAGGCATCCTGAAACTATTTGTACAGAGAAATTTGAAATAGAACATAAGGAAGAGATAATTCCTGAAACCAGTTCTATACATAAGGTTGAAACAGATAAAAAGGAAGAGAGGTACTCTGAAACCATTTCTTTACAGAAGCTTGAAAGAGATAGGAAGGAAGAGAGACATCCTGAAACTATTTGTATAGGCAACTTTGAAGCAGATAAGAAGGAAAACGAGCATACTGAAACCATTTGTATAGACAAAATTGAAACAGATAAGAAGGAAGAGAGGCATCCTGAAACTATTTGTACAGAGAAATTTGAAATAGAACATAAGGAAGAGATAATTCCTGAAACCAGTTCTATACATAAGGTTGAAACAGATAAAAGGAAGAGAGGTACTCTGAAACCATTTCTTTACAGAAGCTTGAAAGAGATAGGAAGGAAGAGAGACATCCTGAAACTATTTGTATAGGCAACTTTGAAGCAGATAAGAAGGAAAACGAGCATACTGAAACCATTTGTATAGACAAAATTGAAACAGATAAGAAGGAAGAGAGGCATCCTGAAACTATTTGTACAGAGAAATTTGAAATAGAACATAAGGAAGAGATAATTCCTGAAACCAGTTCTATACATAAGGTTGAAACAGATAAAAGGAAGAGAGGTACTCTGAAACCATTTCTTTACAGAAGCTTGAAAGAGATAGGAAGGAAGAGAGACATCCTGAAACTATTTGTATAGGCAACTTTGAAGCAGATAAGAAGGAAAACGAGCATACTGAAACCATTTGTATAGACAAAATTGAAACAGATAAGAAGGAAGAGAGGCATCCTGAAACTATTTGTACAGAGAAATTTGAAATAGAACATAAGGAAGAGATAATTCCTGAAACCAGTTCTATACATAAGGTTGAAACAGATAAAAAGGAAGAGAGGTACTCTGAAACCATTTCTTTACAGAAGCTTGAAAGAGATAGGAAGGAAGAGAGACATCCTGAAACTATTTGTATAGGCAACTTTGAAGCAGATAAGAAGGAAAACGAGCATACTGAAACCATTTGTATAGACAAAATTGAAACAGATAAGAAGGAAGAGAGGCATCCTGAAACTATTTGTGTAGATAAACTTGAAACAGAAAAGAAGGAAGAGATGGATCCTGAAACCATTTCTATACATAAAGTTGAAACAGATAAAAAGGAAGAAAGGCACTCTGAAATCAGTTTTGTACACAAGCTTGAAAGAGATAGGAAGGAAGAGATGCATCCTGAAACCAGTTCTGTACATGTGATTGAAACAGATAAAAAGGAAGAGAAGTGTCCTATGCACAAGTTTGAAAGAGACATAAAGGAAGAAAGCCAACCTGAAACTGTTTCTGTTCATAAGCTTCAAACAAATATGAAGGAAGATAGACATACTGAAACCAGTTCTTCATCCAAACTTGAAACAGAAAGCCAGAATGTGAATCACCTTGAAAGACATCAGTTTGAAATAAATACTGACATGTTGGTGAACACTGTAGCAGGGGATATTTTGAAGGATGATCGTAGTAATGAGAGCAAAATATTGCACTCAGGTAATATTGTGACAGAGGAATTACTGTCAGACAGAATAGAAGAGGAATTTGGTTTGGAACAGTCTGAGCAAATTGAAGTCAACAAGGATTTAAGGTATGTAAATTTGTCAGGTGGAGTAGGTGAAGAACATGAAGTTGAATTGTGTGAAATGGATGAGGAGGACAATACAAAACATCTTAGATTGTCAGACAAGAAAAAGGAAGATAAATTGTCATTATGTATGCAAGATGACACTGAGAATACAAAATCTACTAGATCATCAGACAGAATAGAGGAAGAAGACGATTTGGTATTATATATGGAGGATGACATTGAATATATAAAATCTACTAGATCGTCAGACAGAATAGAGGAAGAAGATGAATTGAAACTTTGTATGGAGGATGACACTGAGAATATAAGATCTGTTAGATTGTCAGACAGAATAGAGGAAGAAAATGATTTGTCATTATATATGCAAGATGACACTGAGAATGTAAAATCTGGGAGATCATCAGAGACAATAGAGGAAGAAGATGAACTGAAACTATATACAAAGGATTACACTGAGAATATAAAATCTGCTAAATTGTCAGACAGAACAGAGGAAGAAGACGATTTGGTATTATATATGGAGGATAACACTGAGAATATAAAATCTAGTGGATCATCAGACAGAATAGAGGAAGAAAATGAATTGAAATTATATACGAAGGATGACACTGAGAATATAAAATTTGCTAAATTGTCAGACAGAACAGAGGAAGAAGATGATTTGGTATTATATATGGAGGATGACACTGAATATATAAAATCTACTAGATCGTCAGACAGAATAGAGGAAGAAGATGAATTGAAACTTTGTATGGAGGATGACACTGAGAATATAAGATCTGTTAGATTGTCAGACAGAATAGAGGAAGAAAATGATTTGTCATTATATATGCAAGATGACACTGAGAATGTAAAATCTGGGAGATCATCAGAGACAATAGAGGAAGAAGATGAACTGAAACTATATACGAAGGATTACACTGAGAATATAAAATCTGCTAAATTGTCAGACAGAACAGAGGAAGAAGACGATTTGGTATTATATATGGAGGATGACACTGAGAATATAAAATCTAGTAGATCATCAGACAGAATAGAGGAAGAAAATGAATTGAAATTATATACGAAGGATGACACTGAGAATATAAAATTTGCTAAATTGTCAGACAGAACAGAGGAAGAAGATGATTTGGTATTATATATGGAGGATGACACTGAGAATATAAAATCTGGTAGATCATCAGAGAGAATAGAAGAAGAAGATGAACTGAAACTATATGTGAGAGATGACATTGAAAATATAAAAGTTGTTGGATCATCAGACAGAAGAGAGGAAGAAGATGAACTGAAACTATATATGGAGGATGACACTGAGAATACAAAATCTACTAGATCATCAGACAGAATAGAGGAAGAAGACGATTTGGTATTATATATGGAGGATGACATTGAATATATAAAATCTACTAGATCGTCAGACAGAATAGAGGAAGAAGATGAATTGAAACTATATATGGAGGATGACAATGAGAATATAAAATCTGCTAGATTGTCAGACAGAATAGAGGAAGAAGATGAACTGAAACTATATGTGAGGGATGACATTGAAAATATAAAAGTTGTTGGATCATCATACAGAATAGAAGAAGAAGATGAATTGAAACTATATATGGAGGATGACACTGAGAATATAAGATCTGCTAGATTGTCAGACAGAATAGAGGAAGAAAATGATTTGTCATTATATATGCAAGATGACACTGAGAATGTAAAATCTGGGAGATCATCAGAGACAATAGAGGAAGAAGATGAACTGAAACTATATACGAAGGATTACACTGAGAATATAAAATCTGCTAAATTGTCAGACAGAATAGAGGAAGAAGACGATTTGGTATTATATATGGAGGATGACACTGAGAATATAAAATCTACTAGATCATCAGACAGAATAGAGGAAGAAGATGAATTGAAACTATATATGGAGGATGACACTGAGAATACAAAATCTACTAGATCATCAGACAGAATAGAGGAAGAAGACGATTTGGTATTATATATGGAGGATGACACTGAGAATATAAAATCTACTAGATCATCAGACAGAATAGAGGAAGAAGATGAATTGAAACTATATATGGAGGATGACACTGAGAATACAAAATCTACTAGATCATCAGACAGAATAGAGGAAGAAGATGAATTGAAACTATATATGGAGGATGACACTGAGAATATAAGATCTGCTAGATTGTCAGACAGAATAGAGGAAGAAAATGATTTGTCATTATATATGCAAGATGACACTGAGAATGTAAAATCTGGGAGATCATCAGAGACAATAGAGGAAGAAGATGAACTGAAACTATATACGAAGGATTACACTGAGAATATAAAATCTGCTAAATTGTCAGACAGAATAGAGGAAGAAGACAATTTGGTATTATATATGGAGGATGACACTGAGAATATAAAATCTACTAGATCATCAGACAGAATAGAGGAAGAAGATGAATTGAAACTATATATGGAGGATGACACTGAGAATACAAAATCTACTAGATCATCAGACAGAATAGAGGAAGAAGACGATTTGGTATTATATATGGAGGATGACACTGAGAATATAAGATCTGCTAGATTGTCAGACAGAATAGAGGAAGAAGAAGAATTGAAACTGTATATGAAGGATGACACTGAGAATATAAAATCTGCTAGATTGTCAGATAGGATAGAGGAAGATGAACTGAAACTATATATGCAGGATGACATTGAAAATATAAGATCTGCTAGATTATCAGACAGAATAGAGGAAGAAAATGAATTGAAACTATATATGCTGGACAATATTGAGTATTTAAAATATGCTAGTTTGTCAGACAGAATAGAGGAAGAAAATGAATATAATCTGTGTGTAGAGGATGAGAATCAGAATTCAAAATCTGCTAGTTTATCAGAGAGAATAGGAGAAGGACCTGGACCAGGACTGAATCTGTGTGAAGACGTTGCTAATTTCTGTTTTGACAAAGAGAAAAGAGTACAAGAACATGAATTTGAACTGTATGAGCAGGATGATGTTGATGACTTAAAATTTGGTAGTTTATCAAACAGAACAGGAGAAGAACCTAAAATGGAACTGTATGAAGAAAATGATCTTGAAGATTTAGAATATTCTAATTTGTCACACAGAATAGATGAAGCATATGAATTTGAACTGTGTGAGGAGAAGGATTTAAAATATCTTAATTCATCAGACAGAACATATGAAGAATTTGAACTAGAAATGCATGAGAAGGATGATAATTATGATTTAAAATCTTCTAGAGTATCAGAAGAAATAAAAGAAGCAAGTGAGTTGAAACTTTCTAAAGAAGTTGATGATGAATATTTAAAAATTGTAAGTTTGTCAGACAAAACGGATGTAGAACATGGATTGGAATTGTATGCAGGTGAGAATGGTTATGATTTCAATTCTGCTATTCTGTCTGAGAAAAAAGTGCAAAAGCATGATATGGAGTTGTATGAGCAGGTTAATACTGAAACTTTAAATTTTTCTAGTTTGTCAGAGAAAAGAGAAGAATGCGACTCTGCTTGTCTACCAAACAGAATAGAAGAAGAACATGAATTTGAAATGGATTCTGTTGAAAGCCATTCTGGGAGTGAATCTGTAGGTGCTGATGTTGAAAGTGAGGATGAAACTGATTTTATAGTGTGTGAATATTTTGGAGAACAGCCAAAATGGTCTGAAGTTTTGAGTGAGGAAGACTATGAAGTAATAGACTTTAGTTCTACAACCAACTGTACCACCCAAAGGCTTGGGAATAGCATGAGAAAGTTGGAAGAAATGTCCAATCATTCTACTCTTGATGATTATGAGATCATAAACATGCCAGAAGGAAAAAAAGAACATGATATTTTGTTTCTGGAGAATACAACATCATTGTGTGACATAAGCAAGTCGTTTATTGATGCAGATCTTAGTCAAACTGAAACTTTATATTCTGAATCAAATATTGCTCACTCTGCAGCTGATAATATATCAAAATCATTCTTTGATTATTCTACTGTTGAAGAAGAAGCAGAATCCTATTTTAGATATTCTACAGCTGATGAAAGAGTAGAATCATTGGCTGGATATTCTACAACTGATGAAAGACTAGAATCATTGGCTGGATATTCTACAGCTGATGAAAGACTAGAATCATTGGCTGGATATTCTACAGCTGATGAAAGACTAGAATCATTGGCTGGATATTCTACAGCTGATGAAATACTAGAATCATTGGCTGGATATTCTACAGCTGATGAAAGACTGGAATCATTGGTTGGATATTCTACAGCTGATGAAAGACTAGAATCATTAGCTGGATATTCTACAGCCGATGAAAGATTAGAATCATTGGCTGGATATTCTACAGCTGATGAAACACTGGAATCACTGGTTGGATATTGTACAGCTGATGAAAGACTAGAATCATTAGCTGGATATTCTACAGCTGATGAAAGACTGGAATCATTGGCTGGATATTCTACAGCTGATGAAAGACTAGAATCATTGGCTGAGTATTCTACAGGTGAAGAAGAATCAAACTCGCATCCTTGGTATTTTGCTGCTGATGAAAGATTTAAATCTCTATTTAATTATTCTACAGCTGAAGATGAAGCAGATCCTCTGATGGCTGGTAACTCATTGGAATCTCATTGCATTAATTTTGGAGATGATAGAAGGTTAGAATCTCTTAATGGTGACAAACCAGATATGTCACCTGATGAAACATTTGAAAAAGAGGAAAAATATGAAATAAAGAAAATAAGCAAAGGTTCTTTGGAAAAATCATGTAATGAGGGAGCACATTATATTAAACCAGTTGGAGAACCTGACAAAAAACGAAAGAAACCAGAAATAAAAAAGAAATATGAAGAATTTTTGGATAAATCTTACAATGAGACTGATGAACAGTTGTTTAACCTATCTGATAAGATTGAAAGAAAGTCTGAAATAAAAACCAAAACTGAAGAATCTTTGGATAAATCTTTGATTGAAGATGAACATTTTGTTACAGAATCTGGTGAGCCTGACAAAATATATCAAAAGGATGATACAGAGAAAAAGCCTGAAGAAACTTTAGATAGAGTTGTCACTGATAAATCACATTTTGTCAAATTATCTGCCAAACCTGAAGAGAAAGAAAAGAAACTTGAAGTGAAAGAGAAAATTGAAGAATCACTAGAAAACCTAATGACTAAGGATGCAAAATCTGTCCAACTATCTACTGAGTCTATTGAGGAGGATAAAAATGATGAAATAAAGGATAAAAGTGAAAAACCTTTACATAAGAAATTGGGTGAAGATATATCTAGTAAGCATGATAAGATTGAAAGAAAGTCTGAAATAAAAACCAAAACTGAAGAATCTTTGGATAAATCATTGGTTGAAGATGAACATTCTGTTACAGAATCTGGTGAGCCTGACAAAATATATAAAAAGGATGATACAGAGAAAAAGCCCGAAGAAACTTTAGATAGAGTTGTCACTGATGAATCACATTTTGTCAAATCATCTGATAAGCCTGAAGAGAAAGAAATGAAACTTGAAGTAAAAGAGAAAATTGAAGAATCGCCAGAAAACCTAATGACTAAGGATGCAAAATCTGTCCAACTATTTACTGCGTCTGTTGAGGAGGAGAAAAAGGATGAAATAAAGGATAAAAGAGAAAAACCTTCACATAAGCCATTGGCTGAGGATATATCTGGTAAGCATGATAAGGTTGAAAGAAAGTCTGAAATAAAAACGAAAACTGAAAAATCTTTGGATAAATCTTTGATTCAAGATGAACATTCTCTTAAACAATTTGGTGAGCCTGACAAAATGTGTGAAAAGGATGATAGAGAGAAAAAGCCTGAAGAAACTGCAGGTAGAGTTCTCACTGATGAATCACATTTTGTTAAACCACCTGCCAAGCCTGAAGAGAAAGAAATGAAACTTGAAGTAAAAGAAAAAATTGAAGAATCATTAGGAAACCTCATAACTGAGCATGCAAAATCTGTCCAACTGTCAGTTGAGGAGGATAAAAAGGATGAAATAAAGGACAAAAGTGAAAAACCTTTGCATAAGCCATTGGCTGAGGATATATCTGGTAAGCATGATAATATTGAAAGAAAGTCTGAAATAAAAACGAAAACTGAAGAATCTTTGGATAAATCTTTGATTCAAGATGAACATTCTCTTAAACAATTTGGTGAGCCTGACAAAATGTGTGAAAAGGATGATAGAGAGGAAAAGCCTGAAGAAACTGCAGGTAGAGTTCTCACTGATGAATCTCATTTTGTTAAACCACCTGCCAAGCCTGAAGAGAAAGAAATGAAACTTGAAGTAAAAGAGAAAATTGAAGAATCATTAGGAAACCTCATAACTGAGGATGCAAAATCTGTTCAACTATCTACTGAGACTGTTGAGGAGGATAAAAAGGATGAAATAAAGGACAAAAGTGAAAAACCTTTGCATAAGCTATTGACTGAGGATATATCTGGTAAGCATGATAATATTGAAAGAAAGTCTGAAATAAAAACGAAAACTGAAGAATCTTTGGATAAATCTTTGATTCAAGATGAACATTCTCTTAAACAATTTGGTGAGCCTGACAAAATGTGTGAAAAGGATGATAGAGAGAAAAAGCGTGAAGAAACTGCAGGTAGAGTTCTCACTGATGAATCTCATTTTGTTAAATCACCTGCCAAGCCTGAAGAGAAAGAAATGAAACTTGAAGTAAAAGAGAAAATTGAAGAATCGCAAGAAAACCTAATGACTAAGGATGCAAAATCTGTCCAACTATCTACTGAGTCTGTTGAGGAGGATGAAAAGGATGAAATAAAGGATAAAAGAGAAAAACCTTCACATAAGCCATTGGCTGAGGATATATCTGGTAAGCATGATAAGGTTGAAAGAAAGTCTGAAGTAAAAACCAAAACTGAAGAATCTTTGGATAAATCTTTGGTTGAAGATGAACATTCTGTTACAGAATCTGGTGAGCCTGACAAAATATGTGAAAAGGTTGATACAGAGAAAAAGCCTGAAGAAACTTTAGATAGAGTTGTCACTGATGAATCACATTTTGTCAAATCATCTGATAAGCCTGAAGAGAAAGAAAACAAACTTGAAGTAAAAGAGAAAATTGAAGAATCATTAGGAAACCTCATAACTGAGGATGCAAAATCTGTTCAACTATCTACTGAGTCTGTTGAGGAGGATAAAAAGGATGAAATAAAGGATAAAAGTGAGAAACCTTTGTATAAGCCATTGGCTGCGGATATATCTAGTAAGCATGATAAGGTTGAAAGAAAGTCTGAAATAAAAACGAAAACTGAAGAATCTTTGGATAAATCTTTGATTCAAGATGATCATTCTCTTAAACAATTTGGTGAGCCTGACAAAATGTGTGAAAGGGATGATACAGAGAGAAAGCCTGAAGAAACTGCAGGTAGAGTTCTCACTGATGAATCACATTTTGTTAAACCACCTGCCAAGCCTGAAGAGAAAGAAATGAAACTTGAAGTAAAAGAGAAAATTGAAGAATCGCCAGAAAACCTAATGACTAAGGATGCAAAATCTGTCCAACTATTTACTGCGTCTGTTGAGGAGGAGAAAAAGGATGAAATAAAGGATAAAAGAGAAAAACCTTCACATAAGCCATTGGCTGAGGATATATCTGGTAAGCATGATAAGGTTGAAAGAAAGTCTGAAATAAAAACGAAAACTGAAAAATCTTTGGATAAATCTTTGATTCAAGATGAACATTCTATTAAACAATTTGGTGAGCCTGACGAAATGTGTGAAAAGGATGATAGAGAGAAAAAGCCTGAAGAAACTGCAGGTAGAGTTCTCACTGATGAATCTCATTTTATTAAACCACCTGCCAAGCCTGAAGAGAAAGAAATGAAACTTGAAGTAAAAGAAAAAATTGAAGAATCATTAGGAAACCTCATAACTGAGGATGCAAAATCTGTCCAACTGTCAGTTGAGGAGGATAAAAAGGATGAAATAAAGGACAAAAGTGAAAAACCTTTGCATAAGCCATTGGCTGAGGATATATCTGGTAAGCATGATAATATTGAAAGAAAGCCTGAAATAAAAACGAAAACTGAAGAATCTTTGGATAAATCTTTGATTCAAGATGAACATTCTCTTAAACAATTTGGTGAGCCTGACGAAATGTGTGAAAAGGATGATAGAGAGGAAAAGCCTGAAGAAACTGCAGGTAGAGTTCTCACTGATGAATCTCATTTTGTTAAACCACCTGCCAAGCCTGAAGAGAAAGAAATGAAACTTGAAGTAAAAGAGAAAATTGAAGAATCATTAGGAAACCTCATAACTGAGGATGCAAAATCTGTTCAACTATCTACTGAGACTGTTGAGGAGGATAAAAAGGATGAAATAAAGGACAAAAGTGAAAAACCTTTGCATAAGCCATTGACTGAGGATATATCTGGTAAGCATGATAATATTGAAAGAAAGTCTGAAATAAAAACGAAAACTGAAGAATCTTTGGATAAATCTTTGATTCAAGATGAACATTCTCTTAAACAATTTGCTGAGCCTGACAAAATGTGTGAAAAGGATGATAGAGAGAAAAAGCCTGAAGAAACTGCAGGTAGAGTTCTCACTGATGAATCTCATTTTGTTAAATCACCTGCCAAGCCTGAAGAGAAAGAAATGAAACTTGAAGTAAAAGAGAAAATTGAAGAATCGCAAGAAAACCTAATGAGTAAGGATGCAAAATCTGTCCAACTATCTACTGAGTCTGTTGAGGAGGATGAAAAGAATGAAATAAAGGATAAAAGAGAAAAACCTTCACATAAGCCATTGGCTGAGGATATATCTGGTAAGCATGATAAGGTTGAAAGAAAGTCTGAAGTAAAAACGAAAACTGAAGAATCTTTGGATAAATCTTTGGTTGAAGATGAACATTCTGTTACAGAAACTGCTGAGCCTGACAAAATATGTGAAAAGGTTGATACAGAGAAAAAGCCTGAAGAAACTTTAGATAGAGTTGTCACTGATGAATCACATTTTGTCAAATTATCTGCCAAACCTGAAGGGAAAGAAATAAAACTTGAAGTAAAAGAGAAAATTGAAGAATCATTAGGAAACCTCATAACTGAGGATGCAAAATCTGTTCAACTATCTACTGAGACTGTTGAGGAGGATAAAAAGGATGAAATAAAGGACAAAAGTGAAAAACCTTTACATAAGCCATTGACTGAGGATATATCTGGTAAGCATGATAACATTGAAAGAAAGTCTGAAATAAAAACGAAAACTGAAGAATCTTTGGATAAATCTTTGATTCAAGATGATCATTCTCTTAAACAATTTGGTGAGCCTGACAAAATGTGTGAAAGGGATGATACAGAGAGAAAGCCTGAAGAAACTGCAGGTAGAGTTCTCACTGATGAATCACATTTTGTTAAACCACCTGCCAAGCCTGAAGAGAAAGAAATGAAACTTGAAGTAAAAGAGAAAATTGAAGAATCGCCAGAAAACCTAATGACTAAGGATGCAAAATCTGTCCAACTATTTACTGCGTCTGTTGAGGAGGAGAAAAAGGACGAAATAAAGGATAAAAGAGAAAAACCTTCACATAAGCCATTGTCTGAGGATATATCTGGTAAGCATGATAAGGTTGAAAGAAAGTCTGAAATAAAAACGAAAACTGAAGAATCTTTGGATAAATGTATGATTCAAGATGAACATTCTCTTAAACAATTTGGTGACCCTGACAAAATGTGTGAAAAGGATGATAGA
Source organism: Tachypleus tridentatus (assembly GCF_004210375.1). Classification (NCBI taxonomy): domain Eukaryota; kingdom Metazoa; phylum Arthropoda; class Merostomata; order Xiphosura; family Limulidae; genus Tachypleus; species Tachypleus tridentatus. The sequence continues at coordinate 21,907,161 of NC_134837.1, read as the reverse complement.
GAGAAAAAGCCCGAAGAAACTGCAGGTAGAGTTGTCACTGATGAATCACATTTTGTTAAACCACCTGCCAAGCCTGAAGAAAAAAGAAATGGAACTTGAAGTAAAAGAGAAAATTCAAGAATCACCAGAAGACCTAATGACTAAGGATGCAAAATCTGTCCATCTGTCAGTTGAGGAGGATAAAAAGGATGAAATAAAGGATAAAAGAGAAAAACCTTTACATAAGCCATTGGCTGAGGATATATCTGGTAAGCATGAAAAGATTGAAAGAAAGTCTGAAGTAAAAACCAAAACTGAAGAATCTTTGCATAAATCATTGGTTGAAGATGAACATTCTGTTACAGAATCTGGTGAGCCTGACAAAATATATAAAAAAGGATGATATAGAGAAAAAGCCTGAAGAAACTGCAGGTAGAGTTCTCACTGACGAATCACATTTTGTTGAACCACCTGCCAAGCCTGAAGAGAAAGAAATGAAACTTGAAGTAAAAGATAAAATTCAAGAATCACCAGAAAACCTAATGACTAAGGATGCAAAATCTGTACAACTATCTACTGAGTCTGTTGAGGAGGATAAAAGGATGAAATAAAGGACAAAAGTGAAAACCTTTGCATAAGCCATTGGCTGAGGATATATCTGGTAAGCATGATAATATTGAAAGAAAGTCTGAAATAAAAACGAAAACTGAAGAATCTTTGGATAAATCTTTGATTCAAGATGAACATTCTCTTAAACAATTTGGTGAGCCTGACGAAATGTGTGAAAAGGATGATAGAGAGAAAAAGCCTGAAGAAACTGCAGGTAGAGTTCTCACTGATGAATCTCATTTTGTGAAACCACCTGCCAAGCCTGAAGAGAAAGAAATGAAACTTGAAGTAAAAGAGAAAATTGAAGAATCGCAAGAAAACCTAATGACTAAGGATGCAAAATCTGTCCAACTATCTACTGAGTCTGTTGAGGAGGATGAAAAGGATGAAATAAAGGATAAAAGAGAAAAACCTTCACATAAGCCATTGGCTGAGGATATATCTGGTAAGCATGATAAGGTTGAAAGAAAGTCTGAAGTAAAAACGAAAACTGAAGAATCTTTGGATAAATCTTTGGTTGAAGATGAACATTCTGTTACAGAAACTGCTGAGCCTGACAAAATATGTGAAAAGGTTGATACAGAGAAAAAGCCTGAAGAAACTTTAGATAGAGTTGTCACTGATGAATCACATTTTGTCAAATTATCTGCCAAACCTGAAGGGAAAGAAATAAAACTTGAAGTAAAAAAAAAAATTGGAGAATCATTAGGAAACCTCATAACTGAGGATGCAAAATCTGTTCAACTATCTACTGAGACTGTTGAGGAGGAGAAAAAGGATGAAATAAAGGATAAAAGTGAAAAACCTTTGAATAAGCCATTGGCTGAGGATATATCTGGTAAGCATGATGAGGTTGAAAGAAAGTCTGAAATAAAAACCAAAACTGAAGAATCTTTGGATAAATCATTGGTTGAAGATGAACATTCTGTTACAGAATCTGCTGAGCCTGACAAAATATGTGAAAAGGTTGATATAGAGAAAAAGCCTGAAGAAACTTTAGATAGAGTTGTCACTGATGAATCACATTTTGTCAAATTATCTGCCAAACCTGAAGGGAAAGAAATGAAACTTGAAGTAAAAGAGAAAATTGAAGAATCATTAGGAAACCTCATAACTGAGGATGCAAAATCTGTTCAACTATCTACTGAGACTGTTGAGGAGGATAAAAAGGATGAAATAAAGGACAAAAGTGAAAAACCTTTACATAAGCCATTGACTGAGGATATATCTGGTAAGCATGATAACATTGAAAGAAAGTCTGAAATAAAAACGAAAACTGAAGAATCTTTGGATAAATCTTTGATTCAAGATGAACATTCTCTTAAACAATTTGGTGAGCCTGACAAAATGTGTGAAAAGGATGATAGAGAGAAAAAGCCCGAAGAAACTGCAGGTAGAGTTGTCACTGATGAATCACATTTTGTTAAACCACCTGCCAAGCCTGAAGAAAAAGAAATGGAACTTGAAGTAAAAGAGAAAATTCAAGAATCACCAGAAGACCTAATGACTAAGGATGCAAAATCTGTCCATCTGTCAGTTGAGGAGGATAAAAAGGATAACATAAAGGATAAAAGAGAAAAACCTTTACATAAGCCATTGGCTGAGGATATATCTGGTAAGCATGAAAAGATTGAAAGAAAGTCTGAAGTAAAAACCAAAACTGAAGAATCTTTGCATAAATCATTGGTTGAAGATGAACATTCTGTTACAGAATCTGGTGAGCGTGACAAAATATATAAAAAGAATGATATAGAGAAAAAGCCTGAAGAAACTGCAGGTAGAGTTCTCACTGACGAATCACATTTTGTTGAACCACCTGCCAAGCCTGAAGAGAAAGAAATGAAACTTGAAGTAAAAGATAAAATTCAAGAATCACCAGAAAACCTAATGACTAAGGATGCAAAATCTGTACAACTATCTACTATTGAGGAGGATAAAAAGGATGAAATAAAGGACAAAAGTGAAAAACCTTTGCATAAGCCATTGGCTGAGGATATATCTGGTAAGCATGATAATATTGAAAGAAAGTCTGAAATAAAAACGAAAACTGAAGAATCTTTGGATAAATCTTTGATTCAAGATGAACATTCTCTTAAACAATTTGGTGAGCCTGACAAAATGTGTGAAAAGGATGATAGAGAGAAAAAGCCTGAAGAAACTGCAGGTAGAGTTCTCACTGATGAATCTCATTTTGTGAAACCACCTGCCAAGCCTGAAGAGAAAGAAATGAAACTTGAAGTAAAAGAGAAAATTGAAGAATCATTAGGAAACCTCATAACTGAGGATGCAAAATCTGTTCAACTATCTACTGAGACTGTTGAGGAGGAAAAAAAGGATGAAATAAAGGATAAAAGAGAAAAACCTTCACATAAGCCATTGGCTGAGGATATATCTGGTAAGCATGATAAGGTTGAAAGAAAGTCTGAAGTAAAAACCAAAACTGAAGAATCTTTGGATAAATCATTGGTTGAAGATGAACATTCTGTTACAGAATCTGCTGAGCCTGACAAAATATGTGAAAAGGTTGATACAGAGAAAAAGCCTGAAGAAACTTTAGATAGAGTTGTCACTGATGAATCACATTTTGTCAAATTATCTGCCAAACCTGAAGGGAAAGAAATAAAACTTGAAGTAAAAGAGAAAATTGAAGAATCATTAGGAAACCTCATAACTGAGGATGCAAAATCTGTTCAACTATCTACTGAGACTGTTGAGGAGGATATAAAGGATGAAATAAAGGACAAAAGTGAAAAACCTTTACATAAGCCATTGACTGAGGATATATCTGGTAAGCATGATAACATTGAAAGAAAGTCTGAAATAAAAACGAAAACTGAAGAATCTTTGGATAAATGTATGATTCAAGATGAACATTCTCTTAAACAATTTGGTGAGCCTGACAAAATGTGTGAAAAGGATGATAGAGAGAAAAAGCCCGAAGAAACTGCAGGTAGAGTTGTCACTGATGAATCACATTTTGTTAAACCACCTGCCAAGCCTGAAGAAAAAGAAATGGAACTTGAAGTAAAAGAGAAAATTCAAGAATCACCAGAAGACCTAATGACTAAGGATGCAAAATCTGTCCAACTGTCAGTTGAGGAGGATAAAAAGGATGAAATAAAGGATAAAAGAGAAAAACCTTTACATAAGCCATTGGCTGAGGATATATCTGGTAAGCATGACAAGATTGAAAGAAAGTCTGAAATAAAAACGAAAACTGAAGAATCTTTGCATAAATCATTGGTTGAAGATGAACATTCTGCTACAGAATCTGGTGAGCCTGACAAAATATGTGAAAAGGATGATACAGAGAAAAAGCCTGAAGAAACTTTAGATAGAGTTGTCACTGATGAATCACATTTTGTCAAATCATCTGAGAAGCCTGAAGAGAAAGAAATGAAACTTGAAGTAAAAGAGAAAATTGAAGAATCATTAAGAAACCTCATAACTGAGGTTGCAAAATCTGTTCAACTATCTACTGAGACTGTTGAGGAGGATGAAAAGGATGAAATAAAGGACAAAAGTGAAAAACCTTTGCATAAGCCATTGGCTGAGGATATATCTGGTAAGCATGATGAGGTTGAAAGAAAGTCTGAAATAAAAACCAAAACTGAAGAATCTTTGGATAAATCATTGGTTGAAGATGAACATTCTGTTACAGAATCTGGTGAGCCTGACAAAATATATAAAAAGAATGATATAGAGAAAAAGCCTGAAGAAACTTTAGATAGAGTTGTCACTGATGAATTACATTTATGCAAATCATCTGATAAGCTTCAAGAGAAAGAAAAGAAACTTGAAGTGAAAGAGAAAATTGAAGAATCATTAGGAAACCTAATAACTGAGGATGCAAAATCTGTTCAACTATCTACTGAGACTGTTGAGGAGGATAAAAAGGATGAAATAAAGGACAAAAGTGAAAAACCTTTACACAAGTCATTGGCTGAGGATATTCTTTCAATAAAATCACCTGATGAACATGATAAGATTGAAAGGAAGTCTGAAACAAAAACGAAAACTGAAGAATCTTTTGATAAATCTTTCATTGAAGATGAACATTCTATTAAACAATCTGGTGAGCTTGACAAAAAAGGTAAAATGGGTGAAAGAAAGAAAAAGCTTGAAGAAATTTTAGATAGACCTGTCACTGATGAATCACATTTTGTCAAATCACCTGTCAAGCCTGAAGAGAAAGAAATGAAACTTGAAGTAAAAGAAAAATTGAAGAATCACTAGGAAACCTGATGACAAGTGATAGAAAATCTGTTCAACAATCTACTGAGTCTGTTCAAGAGAATAAAAAAGATGAACTGAAGGATAAAAGTGAAAAAATTTCAGATAAACCATTGATTGAGGATATAGTTAATGTAGAATCATCTGAATCTAATAAGATTGAGATGAAATCAGCAATAAAGAGAAAAAGTGAAGAATCTTTGAATAAATCATTGAATAAGGATATGCATTATGATAAAAAAGAGGATGAGATAAAAGAGAAATGTGGAGAAAGTTTAGATAACTCATTTAATACTAATGCACATTCTGTCAAACCATCAGATGGACCTGAGAAAAGGCAGGGGGAAGTTAATATCAAACAGATAAATGAAGAATCTGTGAAAGAAATAACGATTGAGAAGATGTACATTTCTGAACAATTTAATGAAATTGAGGAGAAAAATGGAAGATCTGAAATAGAGGAAAAAAGTAAAGAAACTTCAGACAAACAATTAGTTGGTGGGGCACATTATGTGAAACTATCTGATAAACATGAAGATAATGGAAAGTGCCTTGAAATAAATATGAAAGGTGAAATCTGTGATAATAAAATTTCAGTTGAGGTTGCACATCCTGTAAAAGCAGCTAGTAAACCTGAGCAAAAAGAGGAAGTAACTGAAATAAAGAAAAAAAAGGAAGAATCTTTAGAAAGATCATTAGATAAGGATGATGCACATTTTGTTAAGATACATGATAAATCTGATGATAAACCCTCTGATAAACATGATGGAAAGATTGAAAAGAAGGTAAAAGATAAAACTTATAACGAAAATGAAAAGTCTAAAGATGAATCAATAGCTCAAGGAAAGCCTTCTGTCTTAGCAGTATCAGATAAAGTTTCTCAGCCAGATACTTCATGTGATGTGATATCTTTAGGAGATGACAGAAAGACAGAAAAGAAGGAAAGTGGAAATGATAAGTCTTATGATAAAACTGAAAAACCTAAAGATGAACCAGTAAGTAAAGAAGACTCTTCTGGCTTGACAATAACTGATGAAGTTTCTCAGCAGGAGACCTCAAGTGATGTGAAACCTTTAAGGGATGACAAGAAACAAAAGAAGGAAAGAGTAAAGGATAAATCTTATGATAAAACTGAAAAGTCTAAAGATGAATCAGTAACTCAACAAAAGCCTTCTGGTTTAGCAATATCTGATAAAGATTCTCAGCCAGACACCTCAGTCGATGTGAAATCTTTAGAAGATGAGAGAAAGACAGAAAAGAAGGAAAGTGGAAATGATAAGTCTTATGATAAAACTGAAAAACCTAAAGATGAACCAGTAAATAAAGAAAAGTCTTCTGGCTTGACAATAATTGATGAAGTTTCTCAGCAGTCCTCAAGTGATGTGAAACCTTCAAGAGATGACAAGAAACAAAAGAAGGAAAGAGTAAAGGATAAATCTTATGATAAAACTGAAATGTCTAAAGATGAATCAGTAACTCAACAAAAGCCTTCTGGTTTAGCAATATCTGATAAAGATTCTCAGCCAGACACCTCAGTCGATGTGAAATCTTTAGGAAATGAGAGAAAGACAGAAAAGAAGGAAAGTGGAAATGATAAATCTTATGACAAAACTGAAAAACCTAAAGATGAACCAGTAAGTAAAGAAAAGTCTTCTGGCTTGACAATAATTTATGAAGTTTCTCAGCAGTCCTCAAGTGATGTGAAACCTTCAAGAGATGACAAAAAACAAAAGAAGGAAAGAGTAAAGGATAAATCTTATGATAAAACTGAAAAGTCTAAAGATGAATCAGTAACTCAACAAAAGCCTTCTGGTTTAGCAGTATCTGATAAAGATTCTCAGCCAGACACCTCAGTCGATGTGAAATCTTTAGGAGATGAGAGAAAGACAGAAAAGAAGGAAAGTGGAAGTGATAAGTGTTATGATAAAACTGAAAAACCTAAAGATGAATCAGTAAGTAAAGAAAAGTCTTCTGGCTTGACAATAACTGATGAAGTTTCTCAGCAGGAGACCTCTGGTGATGTGAAACCTTTAAGGGATGACAAGAAACAAAAGAAGGAAAGAGTAAAGGATAAATCTTATGATAAAACTGAAAAGTATAAAGATGAATTAGTAACTCAACAAAAGCCTTCTGGTTTAGCAATATCTGATAAAGATTCTCAGCCAGACACCTCAGTCGATGTGAAATCTTTAGGAGATGAGAGAAAGACAGAAAAGAAGGAAAGTGAAAATGATAAGTGTTATGATAAAACTGAAAAACCTAAAGATGAACCAGTAAGTAAAGAAAAGTCTTCTGGCTTGACAATAACTGATGAAGTTTCTCAGCAGGAGACCTCAAGTGATGTGAAACCTTCAAGAGATGACAAGAAACAAGAGAAGGAAAGAGTAAAGGACAAATCTTATGATAAAACTGAAAAGTCTAAAAATGAATCAATAACTCAAGAAAAGCCTTCTGGCTTAGCAGTATCTAATAAAGATTCTCAGCAGGAGACCTCAAGTGAAGTGAAACCTTCAAAAGATGACAGGAAACAAAAGAAGGAAAGAGTAAAGGATAAATCTTATGATAAAATTAAAAAGTCTAAAGGTGAATCAATAACTCAACAAAAGCCTTCTGGCTTAGCAGTACCTGATAAAGGTTCTCAGCAGGAGACCTCAAGTGAAGTGAAACCTTTGAAAGATGAGAGGAAACAAAAGAAGGAAAGAGTAAAGGATAAATCTTATGATAAAACTGAAAACTCTGAAGATAAATCAGTAACTCAAGAAAAGCCTTCTGGCTTAGCAGTATCTGATGAAGTTTATCAGCAGAACACCTCAGATGATGTGAAATCTATGTCAATTGACAGAAATATGCAAAAGAAAGAAAATGTAAATAGTAAATTGGATGACAGAAATGAAAAATCTAAAGGTGAATTTACAACTGAAGAAATGCCCTCTGGTTTGGCAATAGCTGATATAAATTATCATGAAGAATCCCCAGCTGATGTAAAACCTTCAGTAGATGATGAAGGAATGAGAAAAAGAGAAAAAGTGCATGATAAGTTATGTGACAGAAGTGGAAAAGAAAGTGCTTACAGGAAAGTGAAAAGCCAGTCAACTAAAATTAGTTTGGATAAAAAGAGTTCTGCACTACATCAACCTGAACTAGAACAGGTATATTCTTTACATGTCCCTCTAAAGTACAGTTTAGTTTGTTTTAAACTCATATTAAAACATATATTAGTGCAAATATCTTATTTCAAAGTATTTTAGGTAAAGTACACCTTTGGCTTTAATGGACTGTATTTGCCTATTTTTAGAGTGGAATGACATTTTGACTTTTGTACTTAAGTTTTTTTCAGGTCAAAGTTAGCAAATATGAACTGTCTATGAAAACCAAAACTCTGCAAAATGAGTTATTTTTTGCCCCTTTTGATTGTTTTATTTCAGTGATCTAAATCATATTTATGTTAAGTAATGGATAAATCATAATTAAGAAAAAGTAGATATACTTGTTATATGGAAATAAGTATGTCCAATGATTGTTCTCTAATGAATATCATGACTGAACAAGTTACAACTTTTCGCTTAAAAACACTGACAAACTTTAAGAAATTTGTTGAGTTTATTATGCCATATGCAATACATCACTGAGTGGGAGGTTTGGCCTTGTTAATTTGTCGATTTGTCTCAATCTTGTTGAAAGGAAATCTCAAAATCAGATGGGTGGATTTTGATGTAACTTATTAAACAGTTACTACTACATATAAAGTTCTGGATTTAATTAATTTTTGAATTGACATTGGGCTCAAGATCAAGTTCAAAAGATTACTGTTATGTAGCAAACCTACCTCAACCTTCTAGATATGATATTTCAATATAGGATAAATGGATATTGAGCAAACAGGTACTACATGTAAAGTGGTAGACCTGATATAAACCAAGGTTACAGGTCAAGATTTTACTTGTATAAATGAAATACACTTCAATCTTATGAATGTGTATTATAAAACTTGAAAGAAGTGATCACAGTTTAAACTGATGTATTGTTTTCTGGCCTTTGGATCATGTGCAGTTTAGTTTTTGTCTTTTTTTTTGGCTTCCCTTTATCTCTTGTATATACTTACAAACTTTACACATAGGATGTGATACTATCTTAACAAGCCTGGACTTTTATGACATATTTTCCATGTTTATTTGGAATATATTATCTGCCACAGAATTGATTAATTTCTCATAGTGGTTGTGACTTCTGATGGTACATAATACTGCAGAAGATTCTATACCCATTCATTGAAAAAACCTTTTATAGAATCAGTGTTTTTCTTTGTTATTCAGACTTATCAAAGTGAAAGCATTTTGAAGTATGATTACATTGGTTTTGTGGCATTTGTCATGAACAAATTGTTCTACCATTGTTTGTATTCCTAAACTGTTGAATTCTTTTGTTTAGTCTAATGGTTAAGGTGCTTGAATCTCAATTTGTAGGTCATGGGCTCATATTCTTATCATTGAACATGCTCTCTTGCCCTTCCAGTTGTGGATGTTATAATGTGATAATTAATTACACTATTTGTTGTAACAGAATAGCTCAGGAGTTGGCAGTATATGGTTGTTGGCTAGTTACTTTCACTCTAGCCTATCACTGCTACATTACGGATAGGTGGAGTAGATAGTCCTCATGTAGCTTTGCATGAAATTCAAACAAACCAAATCAACTTCTTTGTATTTAGTTTTAAAAAATAGTTGCTTTATATCAGAGAAGCACTGCAGTTCATTTGAATCCAAATAATTCAAATTTTATTTCAGTAGCACTTATTTTCCTTGTCTGTCCATTTCCTCCAAAATGGTTGTATTTGATGAATAGGCAGAATTCAAACACTAATATGTCAGTAGTTTGTCTTGTAAATCTATTTGGACCTGATTGTTTTTTATTTAGTTGTAAATACTTGCAAATAATCTTTTTTCAGATCATTGTGGCTTAGGCAATAGTCACAGGAACATTGCAACTTAAGTAAAATTAACAGAAATATTGTAATATAAGTAACAGTTAAGAGGAACATTTTAGCTTAACTAACATTTAACAGGAAAACTGTAGCCTATATAATATTTAATAGGAATGTTGTGGATTTAAGTAGCAGCATACAAGAACTATGTTAGAAATATCACAGCATGATACATTTAATAAAACCAAGTTAATGAAAATATGTTATAAATTTCTTACTTGAAAAATAATTTGCAACCTGTGATTTAAAAAGTTACACAGGTGAGAACTTAAGTTGACTTTAGAAGGCTTCTATTTAATGTTATGTTTTAAGTGTTTCATTCAGCCATAACATTAGTGATAATCATTGACATTTATAAACATGGACAATTTTCATGAATATTTGTTATTACTGTAACAGTCTTTGAAAAACTTTTATGTTTTGTTAACCTAATAACTTTTTAAGTTTCATTGGAAACATTAACGAACAAAACAGTTTCTTAAATTCTAATAATTCCTTTTATGAGGCAGAACTGAACTGATGAGTTTAAGACAATGGCTTTTTTCCAGAATGGAATTTTCTGGACTTATTCTTCTCTTATGTGTGGCAATCCCTTTTGGGAATTTCTGTCTCAGAATTCATTATTATTGCATCTGATATGACTTAGACTGTCCAAGTTCTTGATTACATTTTATCCAAAGGTAAAGAAACATTTCGATTAGCTACAATAAGATTGTCTTCTTAAGTACAGTAGACTTTCTTAGTGCAGTAATTAAAGTCTGCAGTGCCTTGTTTAGGTAAAATTATATTATCTAGTTTTTTCTAATAAACTATATTACTAGAAGGAAACTTGTCTCTTCAGAAAAATCTATAAGTCAAACATCTATTCTTTGTGTAGTTATTGCAGTATGTTATTCCAGATTCTTGCAAATTACATTGCTGAAGGAAGATGCAGAACCCGACAGCAAGCTGAAATAGCTGTAAAACTACTAGAAATGCAGTTTGAAGAAGAGAAAGCACTAGAAGCAGCAAAAATATGTGACTCTATAGAACAAGCAGTAACATTTTTACAACAGGATTGTGATTTGTGTAGCAACACATATGCAGCAGCAGAAGTAAGAATATAGCTTTAACCTATTTATTACACTTTGAAAGATGTAGTTTATGTTAATCATACAATAATTACAAACATAACACTTGAAAAAGTATTCAGGCATTTTAATGTATTTTAAATATAACTATAATAATGAAAAAAACAAACAACAAAGGGTGCCATAAAGCTATCACAGTCACAAGTACAGCATTGGATAAAATTATAATTATAACTTATTGTAATCACAATTACAAGATCTAATCAAAATGTTTGGGTATAGCTACAATCGTGAAAATATACAGAATACAAATAACCACTTATATGATTAAAGTATGTATTTTTAACTGCTTATACATGATTGAAGGATATTGCATTTGTTGCAGATGGTGTCTATGATTAATTGCTCTCATCAGGCATGTAGAAACTGCCTAAAGACATATTTTACTGTAAAGATCAAAGATCAGAACATCATTGAGCTGAAGTGTCCATTTTGTGATGAGCCTGACTTGTTTGACAAAGATATTGCTCAAGACTATTATAATCATATGGATATCTTAGTATGTATATAATTTTCATTTCATATTTTTTTATGCAATAATGATGCACATTTTGTTATGTTATGTTAAATAGTAAACAATTATCTCCAAGGTTTTACAGGACTTAAAACTAGTAATAAGTGTCTTAACTTTAATTTTTCTTCATGTTAATGTATCTAATGTATAATTTAAAATGTAAATTTTATATATTTTGAATGTTGACTGTATTAATTGTTATTATCAACACAGTAGTTTAATTCTGTTTGATAATGAAGTTGTTGTAATGATTTTCCCAGTTTCTTTTATTACAACTATCACCAATTTATTCTACACTAAGTTCTAACATTAGCTGTAATTTTGTTTTTTATTCTTACACAAGTTTTCATGTTTGTCACAAGCTAATTTCATTGTGATTGAAACCTTAGTTTTATATTATTGTCTTTCATTCTCTAAGCATTGTCACTGGTCTTATTTTATTGTGAATGGTTTTGTAAACATTGTCTCTAGTCTTATTTTATTGTGAATGATTTTATAAACATTTTCATTAGTCTTATTTTATTGTTAAATTATCTTATAAACACTGTAACTAGTATTATATTATTGTAAATGATTTTATAAACACTGTCACTAGTTATATTAGGAATAATACTTTAAATACTCTAACCAGTGTCATTTTGTTATGCTAAATTCTCTAAACAATATCAAATAGTTTTATTTTATGATTGATTCTTCAAATGTCACAGAACTCACTTTATTATGAATTATCATCACTAATCATACTGACTCTCACCTAAAAACAAACTAACTTTTGATGATGCATTCTGATTCATAAATACAGAGTTTTGCAAAAAATTTGATAATGCATAAGATGCATACTTTGTGAAAAATTATAACCATAAGACCTGAATGCAGTAACCAAATGAAGTCAACCAACAAACTTTCTTTCGTTTTTATAAATATTCAAGAAGTGTTTTGAATTATGTTTTAGTTGTGGGTAATTGCTCTAAATTTTTCTTCACATTAACTGAATTGTCATATTTTTTGTTTTGTGTTCAAACAAAATTGTTTTTTTTCATATGTCTTTTGTGTTTTCTGCTAATTTTTTAGAAATTTTTAGTTTGTTTGTTTTTAAATTTTGCTCAAAGCTACTCGAGGGCTATCTGTGATAGCCATCCCTAATTTAACAGTGTAAGACTAGAGGGAAGGCAGCTAGTCATCACCACCCACTACCAACTCTTGGGCTACTCTTTTACCAATGAATAGTGGGATTGACGGTCACATTATAACACCCTCACGGCTGAAAGGGCGAGCATGTTTGGCGCGATGGGGATGTGAACCAACCCAAGACCCTCAGATTATGAGTCGCACGCCTTCACAAGCTTGGCCATGCCGGCCGTTTAAGTTTCTTATATTCGACTGAAAAATGCGTTTGACAATTTTTTTCACTAAAATATAACCATTTAATCCTAATGAGACCCAATTTTATGCAACAAAGTTCTGAAATTTTTGCAACAATGTATAATTTCTCATCTTAAAAAATACAAGGCATAATTACTAAATTAGATTGTCACTTGGTAACAAACACTTTTTTGAAGTAATTTTCCTGATGCAATTAAGTTCTCACTTTGAAACAAACAAGCCTAAAATTTCAAACAAACAAACTTTCAAGACATCTTGAAAGAAATATTAATAAAAAATAAATAAAAATGTAGACTATATAAAAATTATTTGGTTGAGACTCTATCTGTTGAGACACTGTCTGTATTCAACTTTATTTGACTCTGAATGATAGTCTAAACACTGTCTCAAGCCTTATTGTATTAGTGGATAGTAGTACTCTAAGTGTTGTCTTTAGACTTAACTTGTTATAAATAACTTTCTAAACATTGTCATTTGGTCTTAATCTATTATAAATGATACTCTAAAATGTTGTAACTGTTTTTATTTTAGTATTATTGATTATTTAAAAACTGTCACTAATTGTATTTTACTGTGAATAATTTTCCAATTAGTGTCACCAGTATTACCTTATAATGAATTATTCTCTGAACAGTATTATATGTATTGTTACATTATGTATAATTCACTGAGCAAGGCAAGACACATTATAAACAGTGCTTTAACAAGTACAAGGATATGCAGTTTTATTGTAATCTTTAAAACAAAATATGAGTAACTACAAATGAAATGAATTTCTTTACAAGATTGCTTCCAGAATTGTTACTAATAACTCAAGTTTTTATAAGTAAGTCTCATTAGGTTAAGCTTTGCTTCAATATATATTTCCATGTTTATCATTTTTTACATTTCTATGCAATTAGTGATAAGCTACATTACTTAAATAGGAATTGAATGTGAAAAATTCTTCTTGACTGGGTGCAGACTGTCTAGTTTATTAATTCAATGCAAAGTTGGTTGCAGAATCTTGAAAAGACTAAGTGTTGTCCTCTTTATACTGTTCAGATAGTAATTATCTGTTTATCCATTGGTATAACAGCTAAAGATCATATAATTATTCAGTCTTGAACAACCCTTGAATTTCACATTCGTCACTGGCATCAATATTCTGCTCCAAACTATCTAGTTTAAGTTATTTCCTGCCCAAAAAAACTTCTCTCACAATATGCGATACTATTTTTCATATACTTTTCAATGTCATGCCTTGTGTATTGTATCCTAGTTTGTCAAATTAGGTAATGTCTAATTGTTGAGATAAAACAAATCACTAACTGTTATAGTTAGTTACACAAATTCCTGAACAGATATTCAACTTCTTAATCAATGCTTGTTAACACCTAACATCTTACTGCTTTCTGGTTACTTTTTTTTAAAATTAGTTAGTTTCTCTGTATTCCTGTTAGCTGTGTAATAATTTACTGTGTTTTTTATTCAATGTTATCAAGACATTACTTTTTGTTTGGTTATGTTTAATTAAACTTTGATTTTCCAGTTTTATAAGTTATATTGAGTAATGAATAAATTAATATTTATAAGAGCCATTCTTGTAGTAACTTGCCTCATAAAATCTTGTTACGTTGTGAATTATTCTATAAACATTGACAACAATTAAGTTTCATTATGACTGACATTTTTGAATTTATCTCTAAATGCCAGCACCAGCCTTGTTTTGCTATAAGTGATATTCTTGAATGGTTCTGTAAACATTGATACCAGTTTTGTTTTATTTTATTTTGAGTAATATTCTTGAATGTTTCTCTAAACAATAACACCAGTCATTTTATTACAAGTGCTATTCTTGAATGATTTTCTAAACAATAACACCAGTTTTGTTCTGCTTCGAATAATATTCTTGAATGATTTTCTAAACAATAACACCAGACGTTTAATTACAAGTGATATTCTTGAATTATTTTTCTAAACATTGACACCAGTTTTGTCTTATTTCATTATGACTGACATTCTTGAATGAATCTCTAAACACCAACACCAGTCTTGTTTTGCTATAAGTGATATTCTTGAATGGTTCTCTAAACATTGACACCAGTTTTGTCTTATTTTATTATGAGTAATATTCTTGAATGGTTCTCTAAACATTGACACCAGTTTTGTCTTATTTTATTATGAGTAATATTCTTGAATGGTTCTCTAAACAATAACACCAGTCATTTCATTATGAGTGATATTCTTGGATGATTTTCTAAACAATAACACCAGTTGTTTCATTATGAGTGATATTCTTGGATGATTTTCTAAACAATAACACCAGTTGTGTCACTATGAGTAAATTCATAAATGATTTTCTAAACAATAACACCAGTCTTGTTTTGTTGAGTGATACTCTTGATTAATATCATAACATTGATAATTTTATTTATTGTTTTTGTATTTGGCTTGTCAATGTCATTAACTTTGTTGTTGTTTTTATAGCTTAGATACATAGTTGATCCAGAAGTACATGAATTATTTCAACGAAAATTGCGAGATCAAGTTTTAATGCAAAATTCCAATTTTCACTGGTGTTCACAGGTAATGTATTGATAAATTATACTATAATGTTTTGGAGGGAGATACAGAAATAAGTATAACCAGAAAATATACATTTTATTTAACAAATTCTTGATTAAGCAGATATAAGTAATAAAGTAAAATTTGCTTATCATGTGACAGAAAATGTAGTGTTTTTAAACTACTAATATCAGTATGTTTTCTACTTACTATAACTATTGTTGGAGAGAGGGATTAAACATTTTGTTAATTATATCATTAATATTAACTGAACTGAAGGACTAGAATGACAGTATTAAATTTGTTTTATGCAGTTTGATGTGCTTCAAAGAAAAACTTCATAAATATATCAACAATTAAGAACAACTTACAAAAAATCATTCGTTATAAATATAAACATAATATTGTTATGATTTTGGGTATGAAAATATAATATCATTAGTTGGCATTCAACATTTGTCCATAAAGTGATTTGCTCTAGCTTTTGAAAAGATTAACAACTAAGTTGAACTAAATGAAATTGAAACAATGAATTATATATAGCCATGATAAAATTATTTTGTAATAAGCTTATCAAAAAAAGAATACTTTGCAAAATTAACTTTCATTTATCAAAGAACATTGCATGCTAAATAATCAGATTTTATTTTATTTTTTTACTTTTTAAGTCAGTCCTTGAAGGATAGCCACCAAACTGTTATGAAAGAAACCAGAGATTATCCAAGATTTTTATATTTCAGTGTCTCATTTCAACACGATACTCTGCATAAATTAGTTTATCTTTCTGTACATAATTGGTTTTCATAAACAAAAACAAATAATTGTACCAAATTACATAACTTCAAGGAGGAATCATGTTTTTAGTTTCACTTTTTCATACACTTATCTAACTGTTGAAAGTCTTCTTTGGCATTACTTTCATCAGCACCAACCAAACAGAATATCTATATTCAACTCTGACTTTTCTGTTTGTATTTTATTTTTGTCTTTGTAATCTGAGTTTTAACATTTGTCTTGTATGTACTTTATATAGAACTTAGTTTTATATTCAGGTTTTTAAGTTGTTGTCATGTAACTTGCTAATTTATATATAAAAAATATTTAGAAATATTGAACATAAGTGTAAAGTGGTTAAGTGTCATTGTTTAGGCTGCATTTGGAGTACTTCAGTTGTGGGTCTTTACCTGTGAAAGGATATGAGTGTGAGTTGTTGGAAAGGGTTAAGAGAGAGAAGCTACTAAGATGATACCTGGGATAGAAAGTTTTTATACAAGGATTGTTTAAGTCAAGTTAGCATGTTTTCTTTTGAAAATAGAAGAGTTATACGGGATCTGATTGAGGTATTTAATATTGCTAAATGAATTAATAATAATGTTGATGCCTCATGTTTTTTAGTATTTAATGGTGAGAATGGTAAGACTAGGAAATATAAATATAAATTTTGGCAAGACAGTAGTCTTCTTCAGCTAAGACAACCTTATTTTTCTAACAAGATGGTTGGCCTTTAGAATTGGTTGCCTTCAGATGTCAAAGTATAAGAGAAAGCTAGATAAATGTTGGAATGAAAAGGGTTGGCTTTGAGTGTTTTATGTTTAGTTGCATTTAATGGATAGGATAGGTTACTTGTTGCCCTTTTACATTATGTTATAATTAAATTATTTTATATTTGTGCATAACTTATTACTAATAAAAAATTACCTTTTGTTTTATAGTGCTCATCTGGTTTTATTGCCTTCAGCCAAAACCAGAGGAAACTGATGTGTCCTGATTGCAAGGCCATCTTTTGTTCAGAGTGTAGAAAGCCTGTAAGTAGACATATGAAATTTAATATGCATGATACTACACTATATCCAGTCTTAATTTCCAAAGCATAAATTAAGACTTTTTAAACAGTAATTTAGAATTATATTGACGTGTTTGCCTGAAGGTGAGCACAAAGCTACACAATATATTATATGTGCTCTGCCCATCACAAATATTGAAACCTGGTTTATAACATTATAAGTCCACATATACATCGTTGTGCTACTGGAGGAGTTACGTACATATAAGAAGAAGCTCAAAGTTTTAAATTCGATGAATTTTCAAATAACTCATTGAATAAAATGGGAAATGACACAAACAAGAATTATTATTATTTGATAAAGTACTTACTGGCAACATAAATTTACTATAGGTGTAAAAGAAGTGACTATAGTCACTGAACATTTTTATCAACTAATCCTTTTACAAGCAGGCATGAATAATGTTACTTAAAGGTCTGTGTTGTTTTTTAAATAATTTCAAAATATCACCACCCACTTAATATTCATATTTAGTACACGTGTTACTCAAATTGAAGAAATGGGTAAATCAAACAAAGAACAGATTTGTGTTGGATAGATGGAAGTTATAAACAACAATGGTCACTAAGTGAAGAAAAATATATTTCTTTATACTCAAATTCAGCAAACATATGATTAAGGGTTAAGTTAAGCAGATAAAAGTTTACAATATATGTGGAAATGAGAAATGGTTAATTGCCTTTGCAGATGAGAGAAAAAATAATAAGTTTGTGCATAGATCAGAACTAAGAGCGATGACCCGACATTAGGTTGAAACAAAAGCTGATAACTTAATTATGCAATGCAACACTTGGGAGGAACAGTCACTAATAACTTACCATGTTGTGATAATGTTAGGGGAAACAATAGCTAACAACTTAATCATGCTAATATTGAAGGAAACACAATTGCTGATAACTGTTCTAAACTAATGCTAAGAGAAAACAGAGTTTGATAACTTAAATATGTTGAGCTGATGTTAGAGGAAAACAATATCTGATAACTATTTGGTGACAACATTAAGATTAATAATGTCTGGCAAGTTAAAGGTCAATGTAGTGCTAATATTAAGGGGAAATTATAGCTAACAGCTTGAATATGAGGTACTAATGTCAGGGTGAAGAAATAGCTGAAAACTTGACAATGTAATGGTCTATTCTGAAGCAACAAACTTACCTTTGTGTACGCAGTAGCTAACCCTCGTGTGTCTGCCTTTGAATTGTCGTGAATGCCATGAGCTATCTCCCCCTTAAGACACTTGTTATAACTTTAACTGCATTAGTGCATGATGTAATCTTTATACAACAGTAGCCCTCCACCAGGAGGAGGATGATACATTTACCATGTGCTGCAGATCTCCATAAAAACATTCAAAATTCATTTAATTTTTTATCCTTGGCATTTTCTTTAATGTATATATTTCCTTAAGTTTAAAATTAATGAGTTTATAAGGATTTTGCTGCTTTTTTCACCGTGGTTTCCATTTTGATTGTCTTCACACCAGTTAAAGCTGTATCACCACTAAGTAGTCAAAAATACCAGGAATTCCTAAATGACAGTGATCACTACCTCCTCTTACTAACACTGTTCCTAGTTTGTCTGTGGCTACTGGAGGTTTATTAACATTTCTTTCTCCACTTTCAAATCTCTTTGTGGTTTTGATTACTCAGATTTTTTCTTTAATTTCCATTTCTCCTGTATCTTCTGGTTCTTCCCATTCTTTAGTATGTGAACCTCACATTCAAGACTTTCATTTTCTTCCATTTCCAGATATGTTAATATTGACAAAATCCTGAATCAACACTTTCAAACACCTCACTCTTCTCAACTCCAGGATTCTTTTGCTGTGATTTATGGTCATTCCCCTTTTTATTTCTTGGATTACAAATTCCTGTAGTCCCTTCTGTCCACTTAGAGAGCTGACTGCATGTCTCCAATAACATTCTCTACTGCTCAGTTTTCTCATCTTCGCCTTTTTCTTACCTGTCTCCTTTGTTTCCTACCCTCTCATCATCTCTAATCTGAAACCCTATACAGTGACTCTGATAGATTTTATGGAAATCTATGGTCTATCCATTTTAGGATCTTGGCCAGGGTTTCATCTTCTACCTTGTCCCTGATTACTTGCTCCCTCTGTCTTACCTCTATGACCTCTGTGTGGCTCCTTCTTTGTCATGAAGTCTTTGGTAGTGTTTCAGTGCCTTAGAGGCTTAGGCAAAGGCTACCTGTCAGCAGTCCTCCACTTCCTTCTCAGTTTTTTTCTACCTCACCTTCATCAGTTCTCTCCCATTCTTTGACCCTCTACCACTTTTAACTATGCCCCTTCCCAAAGGTCAACCACAACATATTTAATCACTCCCTCCCTCCATTTGTACCCATTCAGCTCAGGCCCAATACGAATTTGCCTGTTTTCTGTTATAGATCTTTGGACCTCTTTTATTGCAGACCAGAGGGTCAATTGAGTTTTTACATAGAGAGAAGGAAATGGATATAGGAGATATATGAGGTGGCAAAAAATGGGGATCACAAATCCTTCCAGTAAAACCTGAAAAACCCTTGACGAAATGATGTAACTGATGAAAAAAAAATCAGGTTATCAAACTCCCACCAAGTAGACACCAATACTGTTAGCAACCTCACAAGTCATCAAAGAAAATAATAAGATGAGGCACCCCTAAAAGGAGGGGCATGTGAAGGTTGGGAAAGGGAAGGATGGAAATACTGGAAGAAGTGCCAAATTGAGCTGCATCTGAGACAAACGGGCAACAATACTGTAGGGGGTAGACTGTTATTGTACTGAATCAACTCATTACTCCAAGAATTCAGGGATTGTGTCAAATATAATATATGGGGTCATATATAAATCCTGAAGATTTTTAAAAACAGATGTGAGTTAAGGTCACATACAGTTACAACAGAAAGTGTTCATACCCCTGCATCGTGAGTAGTTTATTCCTCATGACCTAAAAAGTATCATGATCAGGATAATGAAAGTACAGTATATTGTAAATATTATACTAATACACATCTACATAAATTTTTATGTAAATTGAATGACAAATAAACTGTTTATAAACAAATAACCAAACATAGGAGGGGCAGAAAACATTCGTGCATTGACTTTAATGGTTAGTTGTGTAGCCTTTCAGGTGAATTACTTGGCACAATCTCTCCTCATAGCCCTCCATGATCGTTTGACAGTACTTGACTGGTATTTTCTCCCATTCTTCTTTACAGAAGGCCTCCAACTCTTGCAAGTATTTCAGATGACACTGATGAACCCTGGTCTTCAACTCATGCCAAATGTTTTCAATTGGGTTGAGATCGGGTGACTGTGATGGCCACTTGAGAATACTTATATGGTTCCTCTGCAACCAGAATTGCACATATTTTGATGTGTGCTTAGGGTCATTGTCATGTTGGAAGATCCAACGACGCCCAAGCCGCAAGTTCCAAGCATCATTCTTGATGTAAGTGCCTAATATATCAATGCACTCTTCTTTGTTCATGATTCTGTTGATGTGGTGAAGGCTGCCTACACCAAAAGAGCTGAAGGAACCCCACAGCATGATCAAGCCACCTCTGTGTTTAACCATAGGGACAGTGTTCTTTGGAAGATTTCATTCCCCCTTCTTATGGAAAATATAGCGAACATCATTGTGTCCGAAAAGCTCGATTTTAGTCTCGTCTGACCAAAGAACACTCTTCCAATAGGTAAAGGGTTTATCTACATGCTTTTTTGCATACCTCAATCTTGCTTCTAAATGAACAGGCTTTTAAATATGGAGTTCTATGAGAATGGCATACTTTGAACCCAGAAGAGTATAACATGTTTGTAACTGTAGAGGTGCTTACTTCAACCCCAGTTTCTCTATGTCATTACGTGTTAAATGAGGGTTCTAACTTCTCTGAGAACTTTCCTTTTGGTTCTCTCTGGAATTTTTGTGGGGCATCCGGAACAAGGGAAGTTAGCAGTTGATCCTGTAAGATTAAACTTGGCAGTTATCCTTTGAACAGTAGATTTCGGCACATTGAGTTGTGTAGCAATACCAGAAAGAGTCACATGAGGCTCGTATTTTACAATAAATCGGTTTTTTAAATCACTGGACAGTCGTTTCCTGTTCACTATGATGACCAAGCAGATAATGACGGAGACGGCGCTAAATTGCCGGAAGTACATTTTTTGCTGGCTAAATTCCTATAATTATTAACCAAGTGTCTAGTTCTGGAATGGTATAATGTAGTTTATTCACCAAACTAAACAAAATTTTTACAGGAATATCAGTTTTTTTGGTCGTTCTGAACTGTAAGAACACTTTCTGCTCTCCTATTTTGGTTATTTGTTTATATACAGTTTATTTGTCGTTTAATACACATAAAAATTTATATAGATGTGTGTTAGTATAATATTTATAATATATTATACTTCTATTAGCCTAATCGTGATACTTTTTAAAAAACCACTTGGGAAGCAGGGGTATGAACACTTTCTGTCATAACTGTAGCAACCTAGAAGGTTACAACAATAGAGAAACCACATATGCAAAGCCAGAGCTGAAGACGACAATGATCCAACATAAAGGAAAGAAGGTAGAGAATGTCACTAGAAAACTCCTCAGGAATTTGTTGGAGAGCCTCAGAGAGGAAATGAATGGTAGAGAAATATAATAAATGAAGTCTGAGGATAAGACAAAGATGGGAAAATTGGGCATGGGTCAGAGTAACAGGATATTCAGGGACTGCTCTCAAAACAGGTAAAATAGAACCTAACAATAATTGGTGTAGAAAATAATAGTCTGCATGATAATATCCAGAAGCAAATTGATCAAAAGCCAGTGGGTGTGAGGCATGCTAATCCTTTCATTTAATTGTGAGACATATTGGTCAGTGCATATCTGAATATCTAGGGAGAAGCAAAAGTGAAACATGGATGAGAAATGAAATCCAAGAGACCATAGTATACCTAACTGAGTCCTCATGAGGGGCACTGCAAATTCAGAAAGTGAAAATAGGTGATTCAAGTTGTCATCAACCTGAATAGACTCAGTACATTTGAGAGGAAGTGAGGTGAGGTATGGAAATAGGGATTGATCTAAGTAAAGTTTAGTCTATCTGCAAATAAATGTTGATAAGTCTCCTGCCTAGTCACCTGTACTTGAGACTTGTGACATAGCTCTAATCACAGGTGTGACTCCTGGTGTGGTAACGTGAACATCTGAATTCATAATCAAAAAGAGTCAACTAAAATTGAAATTATAGATAACAATGTAAATGTAATAAATTGGGATTAATGTGAAGTAAAGAAATAGTCTGAATGAACTGTAAAGTAGTTTTAATGAAAACCACTTCACGAGTATACTGAAGCTGAATGTGAAACTTGTAACAAAAGAACATGTTTGGGTACAAGTAATATCAAATGAGAAGTGATAGTTTGATAGAGAAATATAGGGGTAGTCACGTGGGTTACATAAGTATGTCACACTCCTATTGGTGGAGAATAATGCATGATATTTTGCATGAGAGATATGTTGGATTCATTTGATTCCAACTGGGGGGGAGAGAGGACTTATGGCTTGCTTATAAAAGGAGGGCAGCACTGGACAAGAATAGCTAATATTGTCAATGGAGGTAAGTTCTACATTGGAATTACTGCTCTTGTTCAGTCACTGCTTGATAGTAACCAGCTTGTTTGTTTTGTTGGCTGTCAAGGTGTGTTAACCTTTCTTGCAGAATCTCACCTTGTTGCTTTTGTTGGTTAGGTCTGGTTGGGTAGAAGCACTTTTCCAGTGTCTTCTCAGTGTGAATTCCACCCTTCTGCTCTTCAAGAGTTGAGCATGGAAGACCCTTGCCACTAGAACTGTTGACTGAAAAATTCTTCACTGGTTGTGCAATCCCTGTAAAGAGCGTTGAACCAGCACAACGTGGTGGGAAGTATGGTAGGGGTGTTCATGTTAAAGTAGTGCAAGTTGCCCCTTTTTTTATAATATGCCAGTTTCATAATGGTTTATCCAGTTGGATGAGAAAATATTCTCCTCATACAACAGGAAGTGACTTTGTCCTTCTTCCTATGTGTAAGTGAACAAATTGTTCAACAGAACACAGGTAAAAACATATAGTCAAATCATTGATTTTGCCCCACTACACCTCTTGTTCAACCCACCTGTTGTGTGCAAATACTTAGTTAGTCAAGTCTTCTTACACTCATTTCAGCAACATTTTGGTTTGCTTATCTTTCTCCTTGCATACTACTATCTTGATAAGGAATATACCCTGAAGTAGATGGATGTGATCTTCCACAAGTGTTACCTCTCTAGTAAGCCATTCTGATAGGATTTCACACTCTGAGGGTTTTTCCCCTTCAATTTTCTGAAAGGAGCTCATCTGAGTTTTTACAATTACACTGACTCCTTCACTAGATCAGTGTGAGGTATTCTATCGACTGTGCACATAGAAATGCCTCTACAGTTTTAGAAGTTAACATTTTCCTTTGCTGAAAATTTACTTCTGATAGATACTTATCTTTCTTCATGCATCTCCACCTTTCCTTTCCACTACTAGTGCACATAAGTTTTGCTAATCTAAAAATGAATTTAATTTTGAGTGCAAGTGCTTATGGAAAACTACTGTCTATGGATGATATGTTGCCCTCATGTAAATGGATGGCTACTGTTGCATAAATTTACATTATGCACTAGCACAGTTCAGAATGATCTTAGGTTGGAGATAGCTCATAACTAGTGGCATGCATGAAACCTCAAAAGCAGATGCATGAGGAATAGTTATTGTGTGAAGATAAATAAACTTCTATCAGAAACACATTTTCAGACAAGAAAAATGTTAACTTTAGGGACAAGCCACAGATGATAACCATGTAATGCTACTTTTGGGGGAAACAGTACCTGATAACTTAAATCATGTGTATTAGGAACATGAAAGTGGCTGGTCAAAACCTTTGACAGTGGGCAAGTTCTTACTTGAGAATGATGTGTAAATGTGTTATGAAATGCAGGATTTTGTGAGGTTGCAAATGTGCAACTATAGAATAGTACTGAGATCAGTGTGAAGAAAAGGAATCAACATACAAAAGCCATGAACCCTTTGAAAAAGGAAAAGGATGTTAAGATAGAGTGAAATAAATCCAGAACATGTTAACAAATCATTTGGTTCACCAAGTTACCATAGTAACAGGATAACAAAACAGTTTGTGATGTAATGAACTGTTCAACTGAAAATATTTTATGTAACAAGATGAAGAACAATGAAGGTATGGTCAACAAACACATAAAAATATGATCTGTTTCTCTAGGATAATTCAAATAATTACCAGATATCAAAAAACTGACTTCAGGTTATCAGTCCATATCTTCTGGACATTGGGGAAAGAATTCTTGAACAAACAGTTTTTTTTAACTAAAGTATTATTGGTCACAGGCTACAACCAACTGATGCATTGTTGACACAGTACTGTACTAAAAGTAGTTGTTTTTTAAGGGATGCAATAATTCATAGTGTAATTCTGTTTTATTTTATGATCAGACAAATGAAATAGTGGTAACAATAAAACCTAAAGTAACAGATAAAAATAATGGCAACTGAACACAGTAAATCATACTTTTGCAACACAGTGGATGAGAGATTAGCATACACAAATATTGGGTAAATTCATAAATAATTCATGCTTTAGTTAGGATTTAAAATACACAAGTAAGAACTGTTGATATTGACCTCTTACTGTTTTTCAGAAATTATATAACTACATGGTCATAGTATATTCTTCAGAAAATAACTTTTAATTGTATTTGCTGGTCATTGTTGTAAATAAAAAACAATGGTAAAAATCACAAAATATTGCTTAGAAAGAAGATCTCATATGTGGGTGTGTTTCCCGATAGGTGTGAAGGTTGGAATACAGAGAATGAGACAGGACAAGCAGATTTACACAAATAACCAATCTTTAATTTATATCTCACTATTTACATAAAAGTAACAGAGACCCACAAAACATTTGCAGCTCAAACTAGTATATTGCAATAGTACTTCTTTAAATACAGGATTTCTAGAATAATACAAAAGAATTCTAGCCTTAGACACTGGAATCTGTAATTCCAAATGTCTTAGGCATAACATTAATTAAACCTTTATTAAATATTACATATATTCAATAAAGAAATAATTTGACACCATAACTTGTGAATGTTTGTTTTTGTTTGGGCTAAACTTTACCATACTTAACACAATCAATAAATAAATGTATGATTTTATTTTATAACCTAACACTAAACCTCTTTAAAAATGTTAAAAAGCTTTTAACATGTACAGTAGAATATATTTACATCTGCCTTTTATTCACATCCATTGAAATGAAGTGCATGCACGTATTAAAGAACAGACATAAAATTGAATGTTATTAAAATAAACACAATGTAAGGTGTTATTTCTCTGTTATATTAAAAACAAAAACGTGTGACTAGCAAGAGCAATTATGACTTTATTAATTAACAGTTTCTTGCCAGTAGGTGCTCCTCTCTCCATGTAATTTGGTCTACAATATAAACTAATTACAAGTTAAAATGTAAGACATGAAGTTAACTCTCAATTCAACCTCACTAACTAACAATAATGAACTGTACAATAAATAAAAACCTCTGCTAGACCATTATAGGTGAAAACCAAATGGTGCCCATACAAATGAAAGTTAACTTTTAAGTTAGAAGAGAAATTAAAGAGTTAGTAATGAAAACTGCACAAAAAATTTACAAATCTGATATCAGTAAATGAAACTCAGAATTTTAAAAAGTTCTGTCATAGAAGTAAAAGTTGCAGAAACACTTGGTGAAAATCTAGTCAAAGTCTAGTAAATACTTAGAAAAATGTATATAAAAATCTGTTGAAATTTTGGTAAAATTCCGAGTGAATTCTCCTTTCTTAGGCCTCAAAGCTGTTTTAAATATAGCAACAAACCTTTGAGTTTCTACACAATAAAACAGTGATTGATGCCTGGTAGGTCAGTTGACTAATGGGAAGTGAAGATAATGGGCTAGTCCACCAACAGTCCTTTCCAATTCAACAAAACAAGAATAACTCAAATTACTAATTCAAAAGCACATTGTTATTCCTTTAAGAAAATCAAATAAGGTGTCTGATCTCTACTTGAACAAGTTAGACCCTGGGGAAAGATAAAGTTATAAACCTTCTTGAGCAATGTTATATTCCAATTTTCGAAATTATAATAAAAAAACAAAATAATTTAACTTTATGTCCTGGAAACTATTTAGTACATCCAGATACTGCATTAATAATAACAGTTGATAATAATCACTTTCCAATTTTTGGAAAAAATAACTGAAACAAATTCAAGCATTTTCATATGCTAATAACAAAGTTAGGACTTATTGTACAGTGACCATAATGTCACCTATTAAATAGTCTTAACATTATACATATGCTACTATTTTTTCAGCTTATATGTGTATATGTGAAAAATATGTGCACACAATTTGCTTGTTTGTTTTGAATTAAGTGCAAAGCTATATGGTGGCTATCTGTGCTCTGCCCACCTGAGACTATTACATCAAGTACTTTTTCTTTAATTGTGATATTTTGGCTCTTGTCCCTTGGAAGGACAGTTGTAAGTTGTAAGTTCTAAATCCATAATTTAGAACATAAAAATTAAGAGTCTGATTACTGTGGTGAACCACTGTAACTTTTATCTACAACAAATAAATAAACAAAAAAATTCATCCCTCTTCTCATCAATTAAAGTTTTTAAGATTTAGTACATTATTTTGGTGTGGTAACCTAACAATAGCAATAACAGTATTAGTGAAACTTTTCTTTACATGAATAATGGAGACTTTGTTTGAAAATTTATCTAAGAAATAACACTGTAATATAAAAAACAGTGTAAAAACAAAACATATTGATATTGAACTGTATATTTTTAATCAAATAAAAATAAAATTCATTAATATAATCAGCAGTGAAACTTTGAAATCAATGTCATAGTATCTTAAAAAATTGGTTCTCTTACACATCTTTATAGTGGTTACAACAACATGAAGGTATTAGCTGCAAACAATTTCATACTTGGGTAGAGACACATCAGGTAGATGTACAAACTGCTAATTTAGGAAGACAGTTGGAAGACAGTGACATTGGTGAGACATAATGTTTTTATGAATGTTAATGATAGTTTGAAAATTCCAGTTATGCATTTATAGAGAAAAAATAACCTCTGATATTTTACAGATATAAATTTTTAAAGTTTATAAGAAATTTAAACTTTTCTCATGGTTCCTTATTTCACTAGATGAAAGAGTAAAATCAGTATTATATTTTAATAAAATTTCAGTTTCTTAAGTTACAACAATACAAGTGTGTTCTCTTATTATGTAACTTTCCTTTTGTTGAATTTAGTTATTAAAATTTTCCAGAGATAATAAAGCTATAGCTATACAGTTTATAGGTAATATCTGTAATTTATAAAATTCAAAATATTTGGTAAATAACTTAGAAGTGAAAGAAGTGCACATTGTTACCCTAAACCTTTGGATATTGTGATTTTAAAATACTTACAAACAACTTAATAATTATTAAACTTACTTGCAGTTAATAAAATCAGTTAAGGACCTTTTTTTATGAACTTTTTTTCATACAGATTGTCCCAACTGCAGCTACAGATATTCTGTAGCTAAAGGAGGATGCTTGCACATTCGATGTATTCAATGCCAGTTTGATTTTTGTAGTGGATGTGGTGCACAGTACAAAATTGGAAGGGCAAGTATTTGGAATGTAATATAGAACATGTGAACATTCAAATTACTGGTGCTACTCATACATTTATTTTTTATATCATATCAATGGCTTTGTTTGATTGTACAATAGCAGAGAAAGATTTAAGGAAAACATTATAGAATAAAACAAATTCCACATAATTTTGTTTTAAAGTTTAAAAAAATTAATTATCTTTAAAGGTAATAAAATACATTAAAGTATTTGGGCATTCTTGTGGAGTTAAAATTATTTTGTATTGGAAATTTATTCTTTATTTTGATGCCAGATTTTAGAAATTAAAAAGTGAAGCAATAGACAAAAACTAATTTTGTATATATTGAATAGTAATAATTAATAGGGGAAGCTAACTGTGAATTTTACTTTTATTTTAATATTGAAGTATTTCATTGTTATTGTATGAATGAATAAAGGAACCTAAAATCAAGTAGGGAAATGCACTGACTGAAAATTTTCATTCCATAACAGTAACTAACATACATTGAGCACAGAAACAGACTGAAAGATCTTTATCTCATAACAATATCTACTACTCATTGATTGAGTGGAGAAATAAACTGAGCATCTTGGTCTTATTTCTTTTTGTTTAGAAGTGCCATGTGACTCAACTGTGTTTGAAAATGGGTTTCCATGGCCACCACCTTAGAAACTGTCTTTATTATCTTCGTACAAAAAGTGCCACCATATTACAAAAACTGTTAAATGTAAGTTACTTAGTATATATTCATTCTTGAAAAAAATGTTTTAAGTTTGGTTTTTAAATTCAGGATCTGATAACTTACTCCAGTTCTTTATAAACATAGAACCTTACATGGCACATGTCAACCATTATTTCTTTGCTAAGACAATTTTTATCAGTTTTGTAATTTAGGTTAAATAAGTTTCTAAAAATCAATCTTTATTTGCTAAGCTATGGCAGACAGTGTTTCTTAACAGCAACAGTATTTTAAAGATTCAGTTTAATGATGGTTTAACTGTTTTATAACTTATTCATTACAACTGTTGAAGGAATAATAAATAGTATTTGCTGAGCCACTTTTATTTAGTAGGCTTACCAGGACCAAACATTATTCAATTTAAATAGTTATCAAGATTTAGAAAACTTAATTATTACAAGGGATATAATTTATGCAGTAATGCTAAGTTTCTTCTAACAGTCTTAAAATATTTTGATACTAATGTAGATTGCTCATTATACTATCATTATAATAATAACCTAAAATATTAGAACTTTTGAAAAAAAACCTCACACTTGTTTGCCTATATTGTTGTTAAAGGTAATTCATATTAAATGGAACTCATCTTGTGCAGTAGTGGTGTTGTTTTAGTTCATTTGAAAAATATTTAGTTTTATTCCATACTGTTTTGTTGCTTTTAAATCTGCTTCACATACCACAGAATATTTTGTTAATCATTAAAAAACAAAAAGTTTTAGTTGCTTTCAAGGATTATGGATTCTATATTATATTACATTTACATAATATACAACGTGGTTGTAATGCTTATACATGTTTAGTATAACTAACGTTATATTAAATCATACTTGTATTATGATTTGGCTGTTGTTTTTAAGAGTTCTTCTTAAGGAAAAGGTTTATAGAGTTACTTGAAAGTTTTATCAGGTCCTTATGTAATATTTTATAGTGTATATTATTTTGTTTCACATCCAGGATTGTGGAATAATGTACGAAACAGAACCACCTGTTGGTGCAAAGATGAACGAACATTGTAGTATCGTTGAACCAAAGAAAACTCCCCAAGGTCTGAAGGATGAAATATGTGGTAGAAATGTTGTGGATGGATATGCTGGCTTGTGCAGGTAATCATGTGCAGTGTATTAGTAGGAATTTCCAGATGGAATGTTGCACTTTTCAGTCAGAAATATTTACATGTTAACTCTTACACTAGAAACCATTACTGCTGAAATAACTGTGGCAGTAGAATTTAAAGTGTAGTAGCTACACATGAATAATTGTAATTGTTACAACCAGTCACAATTATAACAGTGTTATAGGTAAAAATATAGTAATTATAATCACATGTAATTAATGTCAATAGTTGTATGGCTTTAATTAGCAGAAGCCATTACAGGTAATTGGTACTTGTTTCAAATAACCTGCTACTTTCCTAAATTGTAAGTATTACCCAGTGTACTGCTTTTCATCTTCTGAAATAAATATTAATCATACTTGCATTTTAACAGGCTTAAGCAAACAAGTATTATTTTAAATTTGCAGGTTTCAGTGGTATATACAGGAATACATGAGAGTGTTTGCTCAAACAAGAATTTCTAAAAGCACCTTAAAAGCAGTATTACAAGAAAGTAGAAAATAATGTGAACCATTATTTAAAAATTTTTCATTGAAATTGTTAGTTACCTTCTACACTATATATGGATGACTTGAAATAGATTTTTGTTAATATGTTTTATTATTATTTTTAATATGAAGACCCATATAACAAAACTTTCATTTACTCTATTTTATTTCTAGAATGGTTGGATATCTCACTGTATTTGACTAATATTAATTACTCTTATCCAAATTCTTATTGTTATACAATAGGGCTAACTCTACACTTTCCTTTTTTTTATGGAGCTATCCAGTATTCGTCTTTCTTTTTGTGTTATGGTTCACACTGCACAGGAATGTTGGGATTGCAATTATAATAGAAATATACTTTCTGACTCTAATACATCTGTGAGGCAATCTTTATAGTGGCATCTTGGAGATCCCCATTCTTATCTTCCTGGATCTGCTCTGGAAGATTATAAAAAAAAATCATTGAACTAATTAGAAAATGTTTCATAAATGAAAAGGAAACTAAAGATATTAACATATCCCAGTTTATTTTGTTGTAAACTGGTTTTAATGATTTGTATACCCACCCTGTAACTTAAACAGAAATCAAAATTAACCTAAGTAAAATAAAATGCAAAGCCCAAGGAGAATATGGAATTAACAATTCTGAAAATCCTATCCAATAACATTTTAATTTATTATCACTATCAGGATATTACTCTTCTATTTGGAAATAAAATTATTATTAAGGTTATTCCCAAGAAAAATAATTAATTTTGGCAGCTACAAACCTAGTAGCTTGCTAAACACTCTTGGTAAGTTAATGGAGAAATTAATCATGAACCATTTAAACACTTACCTAGAAACCAACAAGGGTTATTTACAACATACAGAATTCAGGCATAAAATGTAGACAAACCACTGACAAACTTGTTAAATTTACTGAAACCACATATCTAAGTTTTCACAGAAGGTATACAATTATAGCTATTTTCTAGACATCCAGACACCTTTCATTTGTTTGGCACAGCTATAATAAGTTAATTAATAATTATGCACCTACATCTATTGCATGGTGGACATCCAGCTTTCTTACTGAGAGAACAACTGAAGTTAAAATCAACAATGTCACCTCCAGGTCCTCCACATTAACATTATCCAACATTCTGTCAATAATAACCTGTTCCCTTCTTTAAATTATACATTTTCAACTTAATATGTAGATAATTTCTAGCAACCAGTGTATCATGATGTTTATTCAAATATCACTTAAAGCAGTATCAGATTGGTACAACAAGCTGCATGTAGACAGTCCTCAACCCATTCAAAACCCGTTTTTTTTAGGAAAATAAATAAAAGTAGGAAAACGTTTCATAATCTCCAGTTAACTCTTAACAATTCAGTCACTGATCAGATAAAATATTCAGTGCCTGGTCAGTATAAGTGGGTTTTTTAAAGGTGCTACCATTTCTCTCACCCTGCCAGGGCAAAATTATATTCATTAGATTTCTATACCCTACCCTGACAATGACTGCTCCTTTCATAATCTATATTCAAAATTTAAATTACATTTCTATGTATTATTTCAGCCAAAGCTATTTAACCTTTTTTGCAACTGAAGCCCATTTAAACCTTATTATCATTCCTAGTTTCAAATTATCCATTCCTTATAAATACTTCATTAAAAAATTGCTTCAGATATTAATTATCACTCTTATTTATACAACTCATGACAATCTTGAACTTGATATCCTTAATATAATCTTGGTTTCTTCAAACTTCATCCTCTAGTGGCACAGTGGTATATCTGCAGACTTGCACCACTAGAAACTGAGTTTTGATATCCATGGGGGGCAAAGCACAGATAGCTCAGTGTGTAGCTGTGTGCTTAATTCCAAATCAATCAATCAATTAACCTTCAATCTTCAAACCTGCTTGTCTTCACCAATGTCAACAGCCGTTTTTTATGTTCAAACCTTCATCAGTCTCATTATCAACCTTTCAAGTTTCCTGTCTCACTATCTTGGTTTATTCCTGGAATTTATTACAAGGTGTCGACTCTCCTCATTTAATTATTCACTAATCATACTTGTGAATCAGTTTTTTGTACTTCAACACCATTAAACTCCACGTTATTTATTCAAAACACTCAAAACTCTTAAAATGCAATATTTTTTCAGCTTTAGTAGGTGTTCAAAGTTTTCACAAGCAGAACAAAGAGAAATCATAGTTTCTGATCACTCCAGGTTACTTTTCAAGTCCCTTCTCAACCTGAAGTTGACAAACCAAAATATCTACCAAGGAATTTTGCCTTGCTTTTTGCTGTGGACTCTAGATTCCAATATTTCAGTGAATAAATAAGCTACTTTGTTTGTGGTTTTGTCACTTACTGGCATGGGTCCTTTGGGATAGTGAAGTCAAGTTTGGTACCTTATTCATGACAGCCTTGGCAAAGGCTATGAATTATACACAATAGATATATATACACCCTGTTTGTTAGGCATGACAAGATATACATTATATGCTAGCACAACTAGCCCACATCTTAAGAACTAAAAATTCATTGCAAAAAACATTCATAGTGGTGACATTTGTGGAACATACATGAATGATGAGTGTTTATAAGTTTAGGAAGATCTATTCATGTTTTGTCATAAGTTCCACTTGGTTAAGAAACACTTTTTGTTATTTCAAAACGTACATATAAAACGTAAATTTATTTTTTGTTAGATCATCCACTGCAAAATTTAATAAAGCTTAGTAACTTATGGCAAGCGACATTCTACTGTTCTACGCTTTAAGAAAAATAACTGTAATTTAAGAACTTACTTTCAAAATAGTAATAATGTATATACATATATAATGTATTACAACCAAAATGTGACTGTATTTTACAAAATACTGGTCCACTAGAAGATAGCTGAGAATAGCCACTTTTAAAGGCCATTTTATATTCTTGGGTACAGTAATGTGAGTGCATGTGTGCCTCATTATTGCAACTTCTGTACATGTTAGTCAAGCAGGGCTGAAAGGTAAATAAAATAAAAATAATAAATATATATAGATTTAAAATGTTATGAGATTTAAGCTTCTTAGAATAAATATTTGTGTTTTCATGTTATAATTTGTAGTCATTCAAGAACAATTATTTCTTAATTTTTATAGTGATTACAAGGTTATTCAAATCTACTGAACCTGTACAGAGATACAATAGTGAAAATAACAGATATGTTTTTCTTTAAAAAATGTGATAATTATACGAATATTATAAAGATTTTACATGTGAAATTTGAAAATTTTCTGATGCATAAAAGTATTTTTAATCTTAAAATCAAAAGTGCTTTGCACGTTGAATAGTCATTGTCTGAGAAAAACATTACTTAAAAAATCATAAAACTTAAATAAACATATTTGATATTTTGTGTAGTAAAGCACTGTAATGTTTACTGATAATTTTCAAACTTTTGTGAATATACACACACTGTGTTGAAAGTTAAAGCATGAAAACAAAACAGTTAAGAGGTCAGTCCCTGGGAGCAAGCCAACAGTAAAAGAGGGCTCTTTTGATTTTAAGAAGCCATGCTGGATACTTAAGATACATATTTTATGGAGCCACTGGTATTTTGAGGGGCCATTGGCTCCCAGGCCTTTGCTAATTTTTAGCCCTGTACATTAACACAAATAATGAACAACTGCAGTTACAGTTTGATGTATAATTAATGGTTAAAGTTGGTTAAAGAGAAATATGGACTGATTAAGATCAGTGCACTACAATGTTTACCATACATTTCTCTTTCTTGCACAGATAATTGTTGATTATCTGATATAAAATATCTGCTACTTAATTATTAGTTTTTTTAAGCTTTTTTCTTGGAGATGTTATTTGTATTTTCCTCTACATGTTGTTGGTCCTTTCACATAATATTTTTTCAAAATGTTTCATTTTATACTTTTTATAAAACCATAAGTCACTTTCACATACCACTTGTAATGTTAATTGCTTTAACATATTTTATAAGAATTAATAATATTTTGCACAAACAGTCTGACAGAATGTACTTTAACCTTTTTAGATTTCAGGAAATTACAATTCATCTTAAACACATTTAATACTTGGATAAATGTATATTTATTGTCAGATTATTAAACTGTAATTCTTTTTAAAAATCCACACTTTTTATCAAATGTTATTCTTTAAATTATAGAACACATTACACAGAATACCTTGCTGAAATAGTAAGGAAGTATGATGTTGACCCTCTCCCAGTTTTCACCAATGAGGAGATGGAAATTTTGCTGAAGCAATCTGGAATTCCTCTACCACTACAATTGTGGCGTGACAAAGAGGAAAGGTATCGAAAAAAGCTGATTGAGGTTGGTTATTTTTAAACATTTTTTCAGGAATTTCTGAAGTTAGAATGATAAATACATATACACACACTACAGTACTTTATAACCATGCCATAATATAAATTATCTTTACATGATCTGCATTTGGTTAGAGTTATTTTTAAGAACTTCAAGTTGTTGATAAGCCTAGATAAACTACAATCACATAAATATGGGCAGAAATGAAAGATCTCATATATGAAATCACTTTTATATTTCTCAAGTGTCAAACACAAATTTTACAATAAATTTATATCAATACCAAACTTAAATATAAAATGATATATAAATTTGAAAAACATACATTAACCATAGAGCCTAATTAAGTCACTAAAATAACAATCCTTGTTAGTTACAATTCCCATTATTTGTTAGGAGTTATCACAATCCATGTTTTACTTACATCTAAATATATAACAGTAACCACTATTTTAACTTGTACAGTCCCATATAACACCACACAACATTATAATGCTAAAAGAATCAAAAGATGTCAATAAATTCTTACCAGATTCCATTATTCATTAAACTTTGTTACAACCATTCTAATACTTTCACAGTATAACTTATAAAATTAATAAACACAGTAAACGTTTTTGAACTAGCTACATGATCCTACATTATGGCCAAAACGTTTACTACAATGAATTTGTAGTAGGTAAACTTATTCTAGTGAACATGAATCATAAATATTTTGTATTGCAAAATATATTTTATACTTAAGTGATAAATTCACATTTTGCATGATGAACCATTTTTTTTTGGTCTAAACAAGAATTAGTGTTTGGATAAATTTTAAAACGTAATTATAAATGTATGGTACATTCTGACTTATCATGAGCACACACTCATGACTTTGTAACATTTCTATTTTGAATTTCCAACCAGCTTTTTCACTATTATGAAGGGTGCAGTGTTCACACTTTTTACCAATATTTAAACCTCAGCACTTAATGTTTAGAGCTGATAAACTATGTACAGTTGAGATTCCTGATTTCTTTTAATTCCCCTTATGAATAAAAGGGTCTACCTTTCACAAGCTTTTGGTTTAAATGTTTTTTGTTTCTATTTTTGTCTCTGAATGTTGGAACTGACATATTTTAATAAAGTTGACAACAGTGATAGCATACTCAAAATCACAAGATTTGTAGTAAGTATAACAATCTTTCACATTAATGTTATATATTACAGAATTATATGTACATCTGACAGTAACATAATTTTATATATATTTATTTCTTTCAGTCTGAGCTGATAAGATGCTATAGGTTAATCATGTCACTAATTCATAACAAAGAATTATACAGCTACTCTTCAGAATTTTGTACTTCAAATGTTTACTGTCACACATAACTGAGAGACTTTTGAATTTTGTGAACTAGATAATCAAATTAAACCTGATAGACTTGAGACTCAACAAGTTATTGGTAACAAATGACCTTATATTTTAATACATTATCACTGCTATCTTTTTTTGAGTGTCATAGAATGATATTTTGACAAAGAATATTTAATATTTAAACATATGGCTAGTGTTCACAAAATAATACTCTATTCTTGATCAAAGAGCATTAAAATTCAACCTCTTTCTGAACAAACTATAAATAAAAGAAACATCAAGTTAACAGAAAATAATGTAATTGAATTTGAGTGGGAGAAATAAATATGTCTAGAAAAAGCAAAAAAATAAAACATTTAGAAGTGCTGTGTTTAGAATTACATTAACATGCCTAAATATGCAACAAAAATACAAGTTTGAGTATTTTTCACGTTTTATTTGTGAAATAAATATTCCATTTTGTTAAATATCAAAGTTACAAAAAGTTTAAGTAAAACAAGTTTTGAGATAAATTACTTTTTAACATTAACATTTTTATATATGAGATGTAAATATGCAAGTGTTTTTTATTAAGTTTTAACTTGTTTATATTTTAACAGAGCATTGAGAATGAGTTTCCACTCCGGAAGGTTCGGTGAATATGTTTTTTTAGGACAGTTAGCCATTCTGTATCTTTTTTTGTTTGACTTTTTCATTAGTAAAGAATGGAAAACATATCTAAGAAAGTTATGTACGAGCAAGTAGTCCACAATGGGGTGTTTTGATAATTTAATTATAAATAAGTTTTGACTTTATAGCTACCTTTACAAACTACAAAATTTAGTTTTTAAACACTGTGGACAAGAATACATTTTTTTCTATATGCTGCTGGTTATTATATAGCAATTCCCATGCAACTAATTTGGGTTTCACTAGTGTATATTTAAATATCAGAATTCCATGCCTAATGAAAGAAACAACAAACTAACCTGTTGTTTAAACATTTTATGTGTAATAAATGTAGATTTATCTGAAATAAAGTTATATATTTTTCAAAATATATCCATGGTTTCTTGTTTTTGGTGTTTCATAACAGTTTGACTGTTATACTAAAGCAGTGGAATAATCTAATTTTTTACACTATTGTTGTTCTACTGAAGCAACATTTCATAAAGCAAATTTATATAAGTAAACTGTATATTTCAGACAATAAGAAAACATTCTAATTTCATGTTCTTAACACAATATTATCTTAAAGTTGATCAAGAATAAGGTTTATAAACTTAATAATATCCAAGAATAGTGAAATTTCAAACTGAATCATAGTCATAATTGACTTGTAATGTAGAATAATAAAACTATACTTTTCTTATGTGCAAAATCTAACAGTATCCATTCTGCATTGATGGTCTGCCCATCAGAATCTTTGTTCCTATAAGAAGTACTTAAAACATTGAGCTTCACATGAGAATAGCAGCAGTAAACTGTCAATAAGATGTGGCTCCTTACTGAAGACAAGTAAAGTGAGAAAAATACAAGGGCACAATAAAATAACCTTGAAAAGAATAAAAGACTTAAATGTGAACAAGGTTCTGTCTAAACAAAAACTAAATAAAAGAAAAAAAGCATATTAGACTGAACAATTAGAAGGGGTGTGCTTTGATTTTTTTTATAACAATGATGTTTTAAGTCCCTTTAAACTATCTGTCTGTTTTCAGTCCTGTTTAGTCTGATGGGAATGGTTATTCATTATTTATAGTAAGGATATCAAGTTCAGTCTTATACACATACCCTGATAACTTTTCACACACCTTCTGCTTCCAATACCATATTTAAACAGATTAAAGACACAAAGGCCTGTTGTAAACTTGATAGAATGTGTGGTCAAATTAGATTGTTGTGATTTTGGTTGTTGCAGCTATCATTCTCAAGCAAACAGCTATTGATTTGAAAGTATCATTGGAAAATTGCAAACGTTTGGTTTTTGAGGCTTATTTAACTTCAAGTATTTGTTTATTATCTTGGTAAGAGTAGAGATACTCCAAATCTGACTGCAATGGCTTCAAATTGGAAAGTTTTTGATGTATGAATAAAGACAATCTTCTGCTGTGCAGGAAAAATAAGTTTTGCAAACCCACTTTTTTCACCATAAATTATTATACATTAGAAATGAATATGTTAAATGCAGTGAGTTCTTACACAGTATAACAAAACTAAAAACAATACAATTTACCACAGTATATGCGACATAAACGTAAATTATATGGGGAGGTTAATCAGTCTACATATGTGATAAACTGGTATTTCTGAACTATTGAAAATAATTAGTTTAATACAGAATATATAAAAATGTAAAATGTATCTCGTGCTGCTTAATAACAAAAGTATAACATGAAGAATAAAGGGTTATGTTTAATGAGTGTAATAATATATGTTTGTTTTTGAATTTCATGCAAAGCTACACAAGAGTAATCTGCACTAGCCATCCCTAATTTAGCATTGTAATACAAGAGGGAAGGCAGCTAGTCATCACCACCCATTGCCAAATTTTGGACTGCTCTTTTACCAATGAATAGTGGGATTGACCATCACATTATAATGCCCTGATGGCTGAAAAAGTGAGCATGTTTGGTATAACAGGGATTTGAACCCACAACCCTCACATTACCCGAGTCAAATGCCTTAATCCACCTGGCCATGCCAGGCCAATGATATATATATATAGGCACAGATATTGACATTAGGTAAACAGGATATTCAATACGAGTTGGCCTTGAGAAAGAGCCTATCATAACCTAGAGTTGTTTATGTCAGATTTAGTTTGTGCCAAAGAGGTGTTTAAAGTATGTAAAAAAACACAAAAAAACAGTTAGTGAGATAGTAGTTATAAGAATTGTTAACAGGTTTCTATAAAGATAAAATTAAAATAATTGCAAAAAATAGTAGGAATCAGAGAAAATAAAGAAATTTAAGCATGAATGATACTAATAATTTAAAGTAAATGTCATTGTGCATTTAGTTTTCAAAATCTTTTCAGGAACTTGCAAAGGTCAACAGTTCTGGGATAAAGATTAATGCTATTTGTCATTACAGTATTTAATAGTGCTAGTGAGCTTTTTTAATCTTCATATTTCTGTTAGTTTCTCTCTAAGCTTGTCAATTTAATGTCTTCAAAAGTATTTCCAGGCATTTTAAAGTGTTTTGGGACCAGAAGTTCTTTGTTTTTTTGACAGTTGGTTTGTGGTTGTTATATCTTTTCTATATAGTTGTTTTGACCTACATATTGGAAGATGGATTTTTGACACTAAATTAAGAAAATAAATTTTTTTGCAGAGCAAGTTATAGGTTTATTGATTTAGAATTGCTTTTGGTTGTCTTTATCAGAAACTTTGTCCATTTACTGCATGACTTCCACCTGGTGTCGACTTAAAGTATACTTTAGGAAGAACAAAATGTGAATGCAAAGTTTTATTTTTTATGAAAGAAACAACAGGAGCTTCGATAGTAATGGAGTTTAGTCAATCATTAAGTTGAAGGAGCTAAAGGGTTTGGGTGAGAAGTAATAACCAGTAGAACAAGAGAAGAATTGGTTTCAGGTAAATACTTCAAGACAGATAACTGGGCATATTGTTAGCTTTCATCAATGATGATGAGAAAACCCACTTGTAGAGAAATATGTGCAAAAATGGCTGGTTTGGGACAAGAACATTTTTATGTAGAGGAGCAAACAACGTTTTGACCTTCTTTGGTCATCATCAGGTTCACAAAGAAAGAAAGAGGTAACTGACCGATAGCTGATCACATGTTTGAAGGGGGTCATGTAACTGAGTATAGGAATGTAGAGGGCATGCTTAGATGTTTGATTATATTCATTAATATAGGTATAAAGATATTCCTTTGTATTGGTTTATTTTGGGTTTGAGTTGTCGTATAAGTAAGACTTATTTAATTGACCGGTCGAAATGTTGTTTGCTCCTCTACATAAAACTTTTCTCAACCCAAACCAGCCGTTTTTACATATATATTGTTAGCTTTGTCTAGTTGTTGGGTGATACTGTTCCGTTATAACTTGTTTCAAAAAAAATTAATGTAATGGTCACAGTTCTTACTGTCAGAGCATATCTTCTTACAGTTTAAGTGATAATGTGATAATGCAT
This sequence comes from Tachypleus tridentatus, assembly GCF_004210375.1. Taxonomy (NCBI): domain Eukaryota; kingdom Metazoa; phylum Arthropoda; class Merostomata; order Xiphosura; family Limulidae; genus Tachypleus; species Tachypleus tridentatus. Next base: position 21,867,007 of record NC_134837.1, on the reverse strand, counting down.
TGTAATGTGTGAAGAATGACAGCCTCGTTCATGTAAATATTGTGGTTCATCCATTGATTTTCAGTACAAATTTGTATGTATAACACAGTTTTTTAATGTTAGGTTTACATCAAAGAATCTTATTTGGATTGTGGAGTGGTCTTAATTTAATGGAATTGTGGAAGGTGATAGCATGTCTATAAAAGGACAGTAATGAATCTTTGTGTCCAAACTGAAGGAAAAAATACATCATTAAAGTCTCCTTCTGGTCACATCCAACCATCAGGAAATCACATCTAGAGTTTTATTACTGCAGTTAAATGAATTCATTTCAACCCATTAAATCTGATTCAAAGGTTCAAAACAATCTCAGATATAGTGAACATACTGCTCTGATTTCACTTAAACACAAAAAGGAAATCATTATTAAACCTGCTGATGAAGGCAGTGCCATTGTTATTCCAGAAAAATCCAACTACATCAACAAAGCTTACCAACAACTCAATGACACAAACCACTATGAAAACGAACATCTGGACCCCACACTACAATTTGTTAAAATTATTGAAGATAAGTAATTTACAGAAAAGCCAACACATTAGTTGTGAAACATCAGAGTTCATTTAACCTAAACACACAGTTCCTGGTCACTTTTACATGTTATCCAATATACACAAACCCAACAATCCTGGTCATTCTATTATTTCTCATTGTGGTATGCCTACTGAAAACATACCTGCTTCTGTTGCTCACCATATCAAAGTTAACAATTCTTATTATTGTTATCCTGCTTAACTCTTTTTATTACTTTACACACCTCTTTGACACAAATTAAACCTGACACCAACAACTCCAGGTAAAATGAACTAAGATGGGATTCATGAAGTATTGAAAATAATACAGTTTACTTCAGAACATACAGAAATGTAAAATCTTGTCAGATTAAATACATCAAAACAACCATGCAGTGGTCTGACATTCAGAACACACTGCCCTTTTTTATACTGCCTATTATTATATAGCCTACCAAAAACAATAAGGCAAGTACTACTACCTCATAAATAGTATTCTCTAACCTCACATTTCATACCCACCCAAAACAAATAAATTTTACAAATCAAGCTTGAACAACAAAAAAGCAGTAAAACATTGGTAAATTACTTTGCGAGTCGATCAAAATTAAGATCATTCATGAACTGAATTTGTGGCATATTCATAGAATAATTATTGGTTAATATTAGTTAGATTAACAACTTCTATTGTATAGAAAAGCCAGTACATTTTGATAATACTGCATTCCAATAATGGCTTTTATGTTATGTTGCTTAGTAACAAAAGTATAACCTGATATGAATTGTATACATAACGAACCTGGGGATGTGTTCCTTTTGTAATTTAGTCTCTGTAGATTAAAGAGGTTTGTTTTGTTTTTAATCAAAAACACACATGATAGAAACAGAAAATAGCTTAATTTAGAAATGAGTTAAGTTTAAACCTGAAGCCATATTTTTACTTTCATGTTAAATTTTATGCACTTAGCTCCAGGCTATGTGATGCCACACTGTGTATTTATGTTAGGCTTATGATACCAACACTCAGTACACTTATAAGGTTTCATGCCACCCAACCCCCTTGCACTAAACTCTTATTGGAAATACAATAATTGAACTATTCTCTCTGGATAAATACATTATGGCTTTTATGACTTCTCCTATTTTGAGAAATCAAGTGTGATGTGACACACACTGGATTTTATATAGCTTAAATGTAAAGAGATGACAAGAGTTAGGTGGCCTGAGTCACTTTGACAAACACAACTGTTTATTTTTGTATAAATAAAAATTTACATTACAATTTAATTATTCTAATCCAAGCCAAAAGAAAGTGTTATAAATTACAAAATTAAATACTTAGACACCTTAATGTACAATGATAATCGAGTATCACATATTTGAGTATTAGGCTTATGATAAATAGGTTAACCATCTTATAACACTTTCAATGACAGCAGATATTCAATGATTTAATGTAAAACAACAGGAACAATGTCTGTACATTTTCATAATTAAATGAAAAGTTGGATTTTATATGTATTTCATGCAAGTAGAACCACATTAACCCAGACTAGCCTAGAATACATGCAATTATGGTAGCTTTAACTCAAAACTAGGTGGTCCCATGTGTTGGATTAGTAGATATGAACACTCTTGACTTTGCTGATGCAGATATTATCCCACAAATTTATCTGTTGTATTATTAAAATGTTAACTGGTTGAGATTTTGCTGTGATCAAATATACAGCTGCTAAATATGTTTCTGGTGGAATGGCTTATACCTGTAGCAATACATCACTGTAAAAATCTGTTTTTAAGTGTAATTAAACTTCTGTACAAGTTTAATGAACAATTATTTTAGAAACAGTAGCCAATCAAAAGTCAAATTAGCAAATACAGGTTTATGATAAACAAAAGCAGGAAAATAGTTACATAGATTCTTATGATCCACAAAAGAAATATTTATTTCACTGTTCCAGATTTGGCTATTCAAAAACATAAAAATTAATTAATACAGCTTTTATGACTGACAATATCCTTAATACATTTATTATACTTTATTATAATGAATGAATAGTCCTGCAAATTATTTTGGATAAAAAAAAAAGACATCAGCTAAATGAATTAATCATAATTATTAACTGTTATAAGGCTGTTTGTACTTCAGAAAAACTTTTACAAATAAAAAATATTTTTTCTTTAAAATGGAGACCAGTGATATCCAGATGTATGGCATTTAAACAACATACCAGGATTTAAAAAGACACAATTTGAATAACTGTGAAAAGATTTCAATATAAATTATCCAACACTTTTTCTGGAGCAAATGTAGATATTTTTTTTTCTTAAGGATGGATTGAGCTGGTTGTGTGATCTAAAAATCTTGATCCATGGCAGATATTTTTTGATGTTTTCTTCAGTTTTGAGAATGGGATAAAGAATTCTCCTCTTTCCCACATGATCTAGTAATCATCTTGCATTTTTCTTGAAGGCACCTTAAGCATACTTTTTTTTATCATTTTCCAATGTTGAAATGAAAAAACAGGATACCACAACACCAAAAAACTAAATGAATATCACTACAGGCAGATAAGCATGTGGTGGATTGTGAATCTTCTGACTGGCAAACTGCATTTGTTTTCGTGATTAGTGAATTGTTGACAACAGTACAAAGGGGTTACAATCAAACATACCCCTTTTCCTGGTATCCCATAGAATCTGTGTAGAGTTCAACATTGGCAATTCATTCCAATATTAGGTCTAATAAAGTCACTTTATCATAAATCACAGTCAAGCATGGTCTAAGATAAGTATGTTTGTCATTTACCATTGTGATATGATCTTATTCCTTATACAAGTTTATAGCTAAGTTTTATTGATAAAATATTTTTCTACCACAAACATTTTGTAAACTAAAGTCAAAGAAATATAAGCTACTGTTTTGTTTTTATTTTTTGGAAAAAAAGTTTAGTTTTCTGAGATTTAAATTCAAGATACTACATACTTCTACTCAGTTTGTTATATACATAGGATTTGCTCAGTGGATTATGGATTATTTTTATCTTTTCTTTGTATAATTTGGTATTTTTCATCATCAATTCCAATTAATATTCTTAAAAAACAGGCAATTTATTAATAAAATAATTTAGATCAGTTAGTTATCCTATTTTTGTTGCACCTATGCTACTTCAAGTTTTCTAGGAACATTCTTTTGTATCTAGCTAGTCCTCTTTTAGCCAAAATAATAATTCTGACTCTCACTTTCACATATTCCACAAGATGTTGGAACGTATCCAAAGTAATAAGAGACGACCACATGTCTACCAATGCAGCTAACAAAGATAAAAAAAAAAAATGAAGTCAGTATCATGCTAAAGAAACCAATCTATTACCATCCTAGAAGAGTCTACTGCCACAAAAATACATAGCCACTATAATGAGGTGATGGTGAGATAAGGCAAAAAAATTATATGGTTTTCCAGGTGAACTCAAACATACTATGAAAACATCCTTCATACCATTAATAACGTGTGAAGGTAAAATACAACTTGGACCCACAATTTGCATCTTGGAATGCCTAGTATAGGTATTAACACTTTTACTAGTAAAGCAGAGAACATTGTTTTGACCTTCCTAGATCATCTTCAGGTTAACAAAGAGTGCATCTTAGGGACAAAGGCATATGTGGGTTTCTCGTCATCAAGAACTGGACCCAAGATTGTTCATGAGGTTTCCTCTTTGTTATATAAACACATCAATCTTATTGCAAAGTAAATCTAATCATATATGATTTTTAAGCATAATTATTATGTATTATATTGTTCAGTGTAAAGCATAAACATTTTTGGAAGTATTTCATACAATATTTTCCCAATCAAAACATATATTTACATTTTAATATCATAAATTATCTGTGAACATTAAGTTAATCAACTTCAGGATATAAAGTCTTATTAAGTAGTAATTAACCAAATTCGTCCAAAGAATTAAAGGTTGCATCTTTTAACAGCCTTCTCCTCTCTTCAGAACAGAGAAACAAATTTCACTCAAGAAACAAGGAGTAAACATTATTTTACAATTTTCAACCATAGAACGTTTAACTTTCTAAAATGAAACAAATCTTATAAAATCAAGAGAAAATGTTTGTCCATGAAATAAACAGAATTTAAAGACCATAAAATGTTTTTTCATTTAACAGAAGTGAATCAATATTCTTAGAACCAAATGCTAGCTCTTCCAACAAAAAACACTTCTCTTAATGTAATTTTACCTGACAGCAATAAAAGGAGTTCTGTCCATAATCTATTTCTGTAAAAAAATTTGAGCAAATGAGTGATATTTAAGGTTGTAAAAGAGAGTTACAAAATCTAGTGTTTTGAAAACAAAACAACCTTGAACTGTATGTTTGGGCATGTAGTAAATGAAGTATGCTTTCTGTCTCTTCAGTCAATAAATTTTTTAATTATGTTCCTCTTCACAGTTACCCCTCCAGGTACAGCGAGGTACTCAAATGAATTTAACACTTGCATTTATTTAGTGATAAATGGAGTTTTGCAAGTAAATAGCAGATTATTTGGTTCTCAATTAAACTTTGTAGAATGGACAGCAACTGCCTGTTGTGGAAAGACAAGTGTAGAGGACAATGTTTCAAAAGTCTTCTGCCTTTCGTCTTCAGATCCTTTCGAAACATCGTAAAAACAAAAACCCCTTTTGTTAGGAGGTCTAATTTCTCTTCGCTTCTGATAAACAGTGAGATACTAAATATTTTAGCTTCCAAAATACATTGCATTCATATTAAAAAAGGAATAGAATGTTGTGTGCCCAAATAACAGCATAATATACAGTAACAAATTAATGAAAATAACCTTATTTGAGCAAACATGAACATATGAAGTACTTACAGTAAGGCTGTGATGATTAGATATCAGCCATCAGGGTTAGCAGCCTTTAATCAATCAGTTATTAAGTTTTATTTTTCTTGCTGTTATTAGATACTAGCTATTACTAAGTTTATATTATATGATTTGATTGCTAATCTGACACAATCTTCAGAAAAATCATTAAAAACACTGTATGAGGGGACAGGAGCTAAGATTTGACCATGATGTTTTTGACAGAGGCAGGAATTTATAGGAAATCCATAGATATGGCTAAATACTTTAATTATATATCAAACAGCCAAACAATATAAAGGTAAGCACATTAGACAGCCTACTTTCCAAAGAAATGGATTTGTTATACCAAAGATGCTAATAAGATTTTCACACCACTAAAAATCTGTTTGATGAAGGACATCTGAAACACTAGAACTAATTAATTTGTAACTAAATAAAAATAGTGTTTAAATGATTTTATAGACTTATAACCATGAACTGATTGGGCTACTAGAACATAAATATGTACACTGAGGGACTTAATGAAAAGAGACAAAATAACTCTTAACAAAGACATTAGAATAGATTAGATTAATGGAAAGAACCAGACAAACTAAATTAATGAAAACAAAGCTACCTTTTGTGAAGAGGTAGAATAGATTTTGAGTTATGTGTTGTTTCCTACACTGAGAAAGTAGATATAATTCAAAGATCTCACTATAAAATGTACTCGATTTTACAACTTATAAAATAATTAAATTTTTTAATGTCAGATATTCACCATAGCATGTTAGAAGTTCTTTTAAATTGCTTGTGGAATAAATTAATGGATTATTACAGATAATTACAACTGTAGTAGTTTTACACTCAATATCAAATAAACTACTTTAAACTTCTACCACCTGTTTAAGACTACTCTCAATCATACATCAAAAGGCTTGATGTAATTACTTTTGAGAATATATAGCTTTAATAGCAATGAACAGTGATCAAACAATGTACCAGAGTAATCAATATTAGATGGAACAGAAATTAGCTATAAAATTAATCCATGCCTAAATTTCTACTAATGTGTTAAGCAATGCTAAAATTGCATTCAATATTAAAGTACAAATGCTCAAAGGTTTCCTTTTATACTGTTTTATGGTGATCCAGTGAGTTAAACACGACTAAACTGCTTGATGAAGATTTACACAAAATATAGCAGTTGTTCTCTAACTTTAAAAACTTGTGTACCATTTCATACTTTAAGTTCTTAATTTTCACCCAAGTATACTTCAACTGATTCAAACATAAATATATACATAAACCTGAGGTCTTGACTAATAAAAGTATTGAATACAGTGACTAATAAAACTATAACAGAACTTAAATAAACTGTAATTGTACAGACTCAGTTACTTAGTCATTTATGGGGGGAGGGCAGTAAAGTAAACACTGGTGAGTCTTGCAAGCTGAGGTAAAAATCTAGAAATGGGTAGAGAGGAATTTGTATGCAAAGCAGCAGCTCAAATTGGGTTTTTACAAGTGTTATAATTTTTTTTATGTATCACAGATATCTACTCCAGGTACAATTATCTAAAAATCTGTGTTATAATTTTAGGGTAAAATACCAAATATTGATAAAAACAAACAAAATATTGAGATTTAACTTCATATTTGTGTTTGAACCATGATACTTCAAACAAAGCTTTGTTTCAAAATGATAGTGAATGGGTAATTTAGTGAGCCTGACAGCATCAAGAAACTATCTTTAATAACAGTTCTTAAATACCATTTACAAAAATACTATCAGTATTCTATTAAGTGTCATATCAGATTACAACAGAACCAGAATTATTACTAGTTAGCAATTGATAATGATAAACACATAATAAATAAAAATAAGAAAACTCAATAACAGCAAAAAACATGTATGCATATGCATATCTCTCTAAAAGGTTTATTCAAACACTTATCAGTACCAATAAATATAAGTGAGTCATATGTGAAAGCTTGATTCTAAAGTTTTACTAAAACAGTACTTTAAGTTCTACTTGAACTCTGGATAGAAGTATTACCTTGTTGCCATATAAGCAGAATCATACCCATATTCAATAAAGGACAGAGCAGGAGAGTGAATGTTGGCTTTTGCAGGAAAGAATTTTCCACCTATCACAACATGGAAAGTGTTTTTCAAAATATAGTCATTGGTGACAATTTGAGGATTTCCACTGCTATCAAGGTTCTGGATAAACCCCAGACAAACCTATGAATATACAATCATAACTGTACACATTTACAAAATTAATTAGAAAATAAAACAATTTATTGATGTTTGTTCAAAAAACTTGTAACGTGTCTTAACAAGTCACTGACCTGAATAGAAAAGCTAGTCACATTAGATTGTGACATGATATTAAATGGTAAGTTATTTATTTGCACTAAGTGAAGAACTTGCTTTGTTTCATGGGTGAACAGAACTGTAAAAAAATTTATTAAAGATTATTTAAGGTTGACACTTATACTTCAATATGCAAGACAAATCATGCTTGAAAATGAGGCATATATTAAATGATTCTCAAGAACATAAACTCTGGTATACTTGTCAAGTTTAAGATTGAAATGAAACTAGGAAGATAAGCCATTTTTTTTAATGTTTTAAAATAATTTAATCTTGAGGACTAGTACTGGTTTCATGTTCTAAGTAAAGAGTAATGCCTAGATATGAAACTAATCTGAAAACTAAGCCATATTTCTTTGGTTCCATGTTGGTGTTAATTGGTGCAAAGCAACTGGGTTATCTGGACTCCAAGTTCCTGTGGAAAACAATGGGAAAGCATTGAGCCCACACAGACTTGGAATTGCCAATCCATTAAAAAGTTTTGGATAAAAGTGGGTAAATAGCCATGCAACCCATATGAGTTGTGGTTTCACAAAATGCCATACTTCCATGTAGTATCATGAGCCTTTTCAAGGTTAAAGAATATTGAAAAAATGCTGGTTGTGAACTTAATCAAAGGTTCATTCTGGTTTTGACATCTTACATGCCAAGCAAGGGAATGGGCCCACTGAAAAGCAACATGATTTGAATTTGTGAAACACCTGCAAAAGGTATCCCAGGCTCATTTTTAGCCTTCCATGCCATTTGGGAGACAGAACTCCACTACAGACAAAGATACAATGGAAAACATGTCGAGGTTTGAGGAACACATTGAGCAGTTGCCAAAACAATATAGTCAGTCACTGCTGCCATGCAGTCATCTACTGATGTCACACAGACAACTGCAGGATCAAGTTCCAAGAGAGCAACGAAATAGGGCCAGTTCATCTGGTCCAACTTTCACTGAGGCAAATGAGTCAGGTGGCATCAACCACCACCAGTCTCCCTCAAAATGATAAGAAAATGACCACTGCCCTGTGGGTCACTGTCAACCCTCTAAGAAAAGAGAGGGAAAAATCAGCAGCAATAAAGGACTGAATAGGTGCATGAAAACAAGTACAAGAATCAGTATTGAAGAAAGATAGGTTGTGATCCAAGAGCATATGCTTTACAGGACAACCCCTCCCATCAGTATCAGCACCACCAAAAAGGATATTATGTTCATTAAAGTTCCCCAGGATTAAAGATGGAGATGGCAACTGTTCAATGAGACCATAAAGGTCTGATTGTTCATAGGTCTCTCCAGGAGACAGGACAACCAGTAATGGCATGATCTGAGGAAATATGGATGGCAATGGCCTCAAGGGTGTATTGATTGACAAAAACAAGGTGGGCACATGCTAGTTGACCAGTAGTGCCATCTCTCCTGTTAGCAGATGTAGGTTCCAGTGACTGAGGGTAAGAATGAATAAAGGTTCAACGTCTCAGGGCTGAAGAAGATGGCCACCTGTCTACAGGAATTCAAGGCCAAAGTGGCATGTTGGGGTTGGATCCCTCATCCACCAGGTCCTTTCTTCCTCTTCATGGGTCGCCACGCATGGCCAACATGTGGGTGGATGTTTAGATACCAGAGGAGGTCCCCTCACCATATAGAGGAATTCATCTGCAGATGGGTATAGATTCAGAATAAATTAAAACTTCTGCATAAAGATAAAAAGGAAGAAAACACATGGTATGCCTACATGCCACATTTTATAGTTTTAAAATAAAATGCCTCACATAAATACATGTAATGCCTCAGTAAGAAATAATTTTAAAAGACCAGCTTTTTCATTTCCATATGATATGTAACTGGAAACTTTGTCTTATGTATTGTTTTCCATGTCATAAGTTATAAAAAAAACAACTAACTAACTGATAAAAGTGAGCATTCATTAATGATGTTTGAGAATTTTCAATGAACCAATAAGAATATTAATACACTAAAATCTAACTTATCTATTTAACCATAATAAGCTTGTGATGTTTACATGAACCAATAAAAATTTTAGTACAACAAAATACAACTTAAATTGTTCTGTTTACAGCATAGCTAATTATGTTTAAACAAACCAAATAAGAGTTTTAACATAATAAGATACAATGTACCTGTTTCCCAACAGTAAAGCTAATATGTTTAAATGAAGCAATAAAAACTTTAATATAAATACAACTTATCTGTTTAAATAAATCAAAAAGAATTTTAATACAATAAAATACAGCCTATCCCTTTGCCCAAAGTAAAGCTAATTTTCTCAACCCAAACGAGCTGTTTTTACATATATATTTTTCTCTACAAGTGGGTTTTCTCAACATCACTAAAGCTAATTTTGTTTAAAATGAACCGAATAAGAATCTTAACACACTCAAATGCAACTTATCTGGTTTGCTTATAATAAAGCAGATGATGTTTAAAGGAACCAACAATAATTTTGATGCACTAAAGTGAAAGTTACCTGTTTGCCCATAGTAAAGCCATAGCCAGTTGTTGTTGTCAAGCCAATGCATTTGTCACCCAAATAAATGGGTTCTCCACCCCATGGCCAAACATCATTATGAATATCATGGTCTTCCAAAACTAGCTGAATGTAACGTCTCTTGACACCTTCATTTTTCTGCTTCAGTAGTGCCTCTTTTCCCATAAAATCTCCTTTCTGTAAACAAAGAAAAAATTCACAACTAAAAATAGAAAACAAGGGTTAAAAATGACATTCAATGTATATTAAGTGCAGGAAATCTTCAGAAAGCAACAGTCAACTTTTATTAAATAAATTGCAGACAGAGAAAGATGAACATCATACATAAATTAATTCCTAAAAATAAAATTTTGTCTTAAGATATGACTATAATATTTTATTGAATTTAAGGTAAGTCATGACAAAATATACAAATGTAACAAGAAAGTCAAATAAAAGTTTATGATAAATATCTAAACACAATTTTAAAATCTGATAATAAAGTATGAGATTCTCTACATAACTTTACATATTATTTCACAAAATGAGAAAGTAAACCAAACATCATTAAAATATAATTAACCAGAACTGTACATAAATAATCATGTGCAAGATTCTTCATTATACAAAAAACTGGAAACTACAGATGTATTGCTGTGATGTCCAAACTTATTGTTGACTTTATACAGAAGACAATTACTTTCAAATTATCTTTAATTTATTACACAATGCAAGTTCACAACAACTGAAACATGAGAATGAATAATGACACTTACATCAAATTTTACCCTAAAACCTCTACCACACTCTAGAGGGGTTGTAGTGGTGTCCATGTCTTTTCCCCAGAATGCATAAAACTTTTCTATTCGTAAAGTTCTCATAGCATAATACCCAACATGTTTGATTTCATACTTGGCTCCAACATCCACTAAAAGATCATAAACGTGGAGGGCATACTGAAATTATAACACATCTATTGTTAGGTTCAGAACTATGAAGAACGTAAGATATATATAATCAAGCTTGTTAGGTTGACAAGAGCTGACAAGGTACTGGATTTATCATCTAATGCAAGCAAATATCTTTCAGAATGTGTGCTAACTAAACCAAGAACAACATTAAGTAAGTAAAGAATAATGAGATTTCATTTACCTTTACTATGAGTTTAAAATCATTCAGAGGCCTACTAACACAGACAAACATGTAATTAATAATATCTGAACATCCAACAAAGGGGGAACAAACATGGAAAACATATGTAAAAAGACATACTTACTTAATTACAAAAGGAATCAAAAATATAATATGCACGGATAGCAAACTAAAATAAGAATCACCACCAAAGATGACACACTTTACCAATGACAGTCAAGTATATGTCAAAACAAAATTTCTGTACTTAATTATGGGGAAAAAAAAAAAACACCAACACATGTACATGAAACAAACTTATACAAAATATATCTATTTGATATTAGCTTAACAATATCAAAGAATAAAACATGGATGCCACATTATAATAAAACAAATCATGATTAACACTAAAGAAGAAGAATATATTAAAGTACATTACACTAAACTGAAAATGTATTTCCAACAAGATAATCACCTTTCTTGACTTATACTGCCCTCTATTATACACATTTTCACTTCCCACCAGCATAGATACTCATGCTTACCTCTGCATACTAACAATCAAATTATTATGCAGCATCTCTTCACCTACAGAAGTGCAACACTACCTCTATTATAATTAACACCCTCTCTAACCTCGCAGCTGTTAAACACTTCAAGATTGGTCAGAGCACACCAAACCACACCAAAGTTGGGAGAATAGGTGGGATATGTGCGAGGAGTTATCAACTAGAAATACAATTTCAGTTTAGGAAAAATGTTAGTTTCCAATACAATATTTTACTCCCAAAAAGCTACAAACCCATACTGATCCAGTGGAGAGCATGTGAAAAGATGATCCCCCTTTAGGAAGTGCCCATAAGAAAACCAAGTAACTGTAAAAATGAATTAAAAACAACACACCCATGAAAGAATGCACCATTTCTGAGTAAGGTGCACTCTTCAACTTTTAATAATGTGTCCCCCAAACATGGAAGAACCCCAAGATAATATTACAGAATTAACGATATGCCTTGGTGTAGAGTGGCTAGGATGTGAAAGATTATAATGGAAGTTCATCCTCAATCAAGTAGGAAGAGGGATCTCAGTCTTTCACCTTAACATTGGGTACCAGCTGGGAAGATGAGCTTCTGTATGCATCTCCAACATAATCAACACCTTGCAGATGGTAGGAAGGTGAAGAGCCCAGGCCCTCTGGTCCAAAACCTGGCCAGCATTGGAAGTTATTTGTAAATTTCATGGTAAGAAGAGGCTTCTTAACCTTATCCATGTGGGAATTAATTTGTCTAATGCAGCTACAACCAATATCAAGTCCATCGTAAACCAACGTACATCCAGCAGACTGTAAGAAGAGGAATAACTACCTGGGATTGCATCTGCAGTCCAAAACATGGCTGCATTCGGATTTATAGTCTAATTCATAGTAGGAGGAAAGCACAATCCAACCAACTCTTGATCTCCGGGAACTGATATCTGGCTGTCAGTAAAGAGGACGGAGGCTCAATGGGAGAGGCAAACTTCAATATTTATAGCAGAGTGCTACATCCAACACCTGGTGGCATCTGGAATTATACATCAGGTCTGCAGCAGAAAGGGCATCACATCTTAGAGAATTTAACCCAAAAGGATAATGAGATAAAGGTTGTGGGAGGTGTCAGGATTTCACAGAAGAAATAAATTGACTTAGGAACCATGGGAAGGAGCACTGCACGTCATATATCACCGAGGAATCCTGACCAGGTAAAGGAATCAGGTAGGATCAGTAGGGTCATAAAGATAGGAAAAGGAGGGAAGGGAAAAAGAAGTGAAGAAAAAAGTACCTCTCTTAAGTAGCTACAGAGTTGGGCATAAAGAAATGATAAGGAAAGGGGTGAACATAGGAAATAAAAAAACGAAATGCAGAAAACATTAATTATGAACACATCAGAATAACAATGTTTGCATGTCAACAAGAGCAAGAAAAGAGGTTTCAAGTAAAGACTAGTTAAATACACAAATACAAAGGTTTCAATGGAGAACAGTAAAAAGCATGGATTGGTTGGTTGGTTGGTTTGGTGCTTTATGGCACAAAGCAGCTTGGCTATCTGACCCAAACATCTGGTAAAAAGTTAAAGTAAATTTATTAAAATTCATAAAAGGAAATTAAGGTGAAAGAAAAAGTAAAAAAAAAAACACAACATAAATAGCATTAAAACCAATGTTTACATCCAGTCTACAGCAGTAAGAGAAAAACTACGGTAATACAAGTTGTAAAGGACTTTCTGTAGCATAATTGTAATTATCATAACTCACCTTGAAGACTAACAGGTAAGTATAAAAATCACTGTCAGTCACCTGAAGTTGGCCTTTCCAGTCCTGGTTCCAAGTTATTTGATGTTATGGCCATTTTCAAAAAGTAATTAAAAAATTTTAAAAGATGTGTAGCAAAATTTTAATAATAACTCATGAAGAAAACTAACGGGTAGTTCAAACAGCAGCGTTAGTCACCTAAGTTGGCCTTTCCAGTCCTGGTTTTGAGTTATTTGATGTTTCGGCCATTTTCTAATTTCAAATCGAGCTAGATGGACTGTGATTCGTAAAAGGGAATCACATTAAAACAAGGCCTAATGTATAAATTAAAAAATGTTTAATAAAAATGGGCAAACGGCCATGTAACCCATATATATGGTTTCTCAAAATTCCATACCTCAATTTTGTATCACAAGCCTTCTCAATGTCAAAGAATATTGATACAAGATGTTGTCATTTGAGAAAGGCTTCTCTGATTGATGTTTAAAGTCGAATCCGGTGGTCCACGGTGGACCTCTGTCATCAAAACCCACACTGGGTGGGTGAGAAAAGGTTGTTTGATTCAAGGAACTAAGCAAGATGAACATTAACCATCCTCTCTAAGGTCTTACAGTGACAGCTCGTCAAAGCAACTGGATGGTAGTTTGAAGGAATCTTGGAATCTTTCCCAGGCTTAGAGAAAGGTAGGACAATAGCCTGGTGCCAGGCATCAGGAAAAACATTCTCCTGCCAGATCCCACTAAAAACAATCAGAAGAATAACAAAAGAAGCAGGAGATAGGTGGTCCAGCATTTCACTGTGTACATCATCAGGTCCAACCGATGTACTGCCAGATCGATGAAGGGCCAGTTTGAATTTCACCAGTGTAAATGGACGATTATAGTCATAGAGACAATCAGCTTTAAAGGAGAGAGGTGATTGCTCTTCCTGAGTCTTGGTGGCTAAGAAAGTAGAGGAAGAAGCAGAAGTGCTAAATACCCTGCAAAAGCTTTCACCTAGAGTATCAACGATGCTCCAGGTATCAGCTACTTCCTGGCCATCAGAGAGCAAGATCGAGAGGAGAACAGAATTATATTGCCCACTGGCCTTTCGAATCTTGTCCCATATGACTTTGGAACTGGTGGTAGAAGATATGCTGCTTGTGAACTTAATTCAAGATTCCTTCTGCTTTTGATGCCTTACCCACCGAGCATATACACAAGCTTGCTGGAAAGCAATGCAGTTCGAAAGTGTCGGATACATACAAAAAGTATCCCAGGCCAGTTTTTGAGTCTTTTGTGCCACGTGGCAGGCAGGGTTCCATCACGGACGAGGATATCGTGGAAAATGTGTCGAGGTTTTAGGAATACATTGAACAGCTGCTTGTATAATACAGTCAGTTATTGCTGCCACACAGTAGTCTACTGATGGCTTAATGAAAATGGCAAAATCATGTTCTGTGAGAGTTGTGAACGAGGGCCAGTTTGCTTGATCCAGATTCCACCGGGGCAAGCGGGTCAGATGGCATCAACCACAGCCAGTCTCTCTCAAAATTAGAGGAAAATGATCACTGCCTCATGGATTATTGTCAACCCTCCATGAAAAATGGGAGAACAGTGAAGGAGAGAAAATTGACAGATCAAGAGCATTAAAGGACTGACTAGATGCATGAAAATATGTAGAAAAACCAGTATTGAAAAGAGAAAGCTTGTAATCAGAAAGTATACACTCTACAGAGCAACCCCTCCTATTAATATTAGCACTTACCCACAGGGGATGATGCCCATTAAAGTCCTCCAGGATTAAAAAGGGAGACAGCAACTGTTCAATGAGAGCATCAAGGTCTGATTCATCATAGGTCTCTCCAGGTGACAGGTAGAGAAAGAGGACAAACAGTGATGGTACAACCCAAGAAAACATGGATGGCTATGGCCTCCAGGGTGTGATGAGTGGCAAAGACACGGTGGGCACATGCTGACCAGCCAAAAGTGCCACTCCTCCAGACACTCATCCACCACACAACCTGTTATTTCTGTAGAAAGAAAACCATCAAAAGGTGACTGTATTGGCAAGTTTCAGAAAAATTTCCTGTGAGGAAAGACATACAGGATGGTAGAAAGCAATCAGTGTTTTGATGTCATCCAGATTAGAACGTAAACCTCGACAGTTCCATTGTATCAAGGTGGCCATATTCATTTATGTGTAGAAAAATTGGGTGGAGAACCCTTCTGTTTATGACCACATCTTTTTTCTTTACTGTCTTTATTTGAAAGAGGTCTATCGACCTCCATGGATCCTGCCCTGGTTTGATTGGGCAGGTCTTTGCTGTTGGAAGAGGATTCCAGTGACTGAGGAAGTGAATGAATGATCGTTTTGCATCTTAGGGTGAGAGAAGAAGATGTACCTGAGAAAATGTCAGAAACAAAGGAAGTGGATCTTGGGATTTGCTGGAATGTATGTAAGGGACAGAGATGGGTGTTAAAGTTGATTCATCAGCTTTTTAACCATGGAGGTCAAAAGACTTTTCATTTGTTTCGAGAACAATTCTTCTGGAGGCACAGAGAGATCCATCTGCACTCCCACTGTAGTAGTGGAATGAAGTGCAGCAGCATATGTCTGAGATGAAGTGGTGGACAGCAACTTTCGAGCCTCAGGATAAGTAATGTTATGAATCGTTTTCAAATGCTGCACCTCTTTTTCTTACAACCATTTAGGGCAAGAACAAAAATATGATAGGTGAGAACCATTGTAATTGATGCAATGAGGGTCTGTTTCACACTCATAGGCATCATGGTCCTTGTCACCGCAACAAGCATACATCAAG
The DNA here is from genome assembly GCF_004210375.1 of Tachypleus tridentatus. Lineage (NCBI taxonomy): Eukaryota > Metazoa > Arthropoda > Merostomata > Xiphosura > Limulidae > Tachypleus > Tachypleus tridentatus. Next base: position 21,850,517 of record NC_134837.1, on the reverse strand, counting down.
GAACCATAACATGACAACTTTGAGTGACCAAACCACTGACACTGGAAACATCAGAGAGAGTTTGGAATGTATAGCCGTATCTACAATTTAGACAACCTGCCTCGATGGTGGCACGTGGATGTGGTGATGTAAATGTCAGAATGAGGACACTAGTCGGCATCATAATTCCATCTTTGTGAGTGGAGATACACCTTACTGATGAAAATCCTTGAGTGTAGAAACCAGCAGGAATTTCTCACTTGGGGATGTTCTTAAAATCCTTCTCAACAATAACTCCTCGTGATGAATTCAAAGTAGCACGAGGTGTAACCTCAATAGGTATATCCCCAATTGCCTTTGAATGCAAGAGGAGTTCACTGTGTTGAGATGTGGATGTTTCCACCAACACGACATGTCACCAGATCAAAGTTTCTTTACTCACTTTGGTGAGCTAGTAAGTCCCTCTAGTCCCTTCTGAATACAAAAGGTTGACATTTACTCTAAAGGTTTGTCTGAGAAGAGTATGTGGTATAAGAAAATGAGGTACAACAGGTGTTACAGATGTTGATGATTGCTGCTCAGATTCTTCAAAACTTGGTCATTTACCAATGGACTGTTTTTTCATTATTTTATTTTGAGTTTTTATTTGGAGGATCCATAATAAAAAAGAGAATATTTTGGTGCCCACTGACCCCACCCACCATGGAGCCCTATGAGGGGATGCACTACAATGCCAAACTCAGACACTGAAGCAACTCCAGGGTATTGTGAGCACTATACCCAAACACCAGCATCAGATACAATGTCCACAACACCTGTTTAGAACATCGAATACTGGTACTTGGCAGCTGACTTTAATCCAAGTGAACAAGCCGACTGATCCAAGGGTGGCCTCCCCAAGGCTGCCTATCTACAGGAATTCAAGGCCAATATGGTGTGTTAGGGTTGGACCTCTCAACCACCAAGATCCTCTCCTCCCCTTCATGGGTCACCATGCACAGTAAACAACTGGGTGAATGTTTAGATCTCAGAGGAGGTAAAATGAAAGAACAGAGCCTTCCCTGGGAGGTCCCCTCACCATGTACCAGAATCCACACTGAGGGGAAAGAGCATGCAGGATCACAATAAGGTGCTAATCAGGAAGGGAAGCAAGCTGGGAAGGACAGGAAAAACAAAATAAACAAACTAATAGAGATAAGATTGGCAAATGGAAAAAAGAAGCAAGTTTCATAAACCAAAAGGTGGCAGATGATACTGTCTTATCACTCACAACAGAGGAAATTGAAAGTACCTGTTCAAAAAGCCAAGGCAATAAAAATATGGTATGTGAGAACAGTAAAATGGGAAGGACAATAACCCCTTAGGACAGACCAAAAAAAGTTCAAGGTACATAGTTATCACAAAGGAAGTACTGTCTATCGAGATTAGAGAAGGTACCAGTTACGTTAACAGTAATGTCACACTCCCATTGTCAAAGGGTAGCTGCTTAATCATTTGTATGTTAGTATGCAAACATCAGCATATTAATCTCAAATTTCAATTGTGTAATCTCTAAACCATCCTAAGTAAATAATATGAAATGTTTCTTTTCAATAAAACTATATTTTATCTCTTATTTTCTCTACCCCAACATTGTATGAGGTTGTTCAATTTCAACCCTGTAACCAAGAAAAATTGAAGTAAATCTATATTACAATTTTTTCTTTCTGAAATTACCTAAAATTGTAACATTAAGCAACATTTGTTTATTCTAAATAGCTTTATACTTGTAATGGTACACATATATTTATATTTAAATGTTATTGTTTTAGTGCACTTTTAGTTATAAATTACTTGACAAACATGTAGCTTGTGGTACTCCATCTAATTATATGGCACACAGGCTACTTGTGAGTTGCTCACAACCATATCTTGTGAAAATTTATATTATTTTTATTATTATTATTATTATTACTTTATTTACCTAACTAAACCTATTCTAATTTTTATATTTTAGGTAAGTTTATAATAATAAACTTAAACTCAGGAAAAATAAGAAATAAGCTACTTACCAGGTTTTTCTTTTCTTTCTGCTGTCAATTATTAATGAAACATATCTCTTTTTTTTTTTATATTAAAGGGACCATTGCACTTAATAATTTTTTATTTAATTCAATAATGCACCAAAGAATACAGAATATAATGTTCAAAAAAGCAGACAATATGACAAGAGCTGTTAAAAATTCAGCTATGTTCACTGATTTGTTTCCTATGGGAATAAAGGTTGAACTAGGAACTGGAAGTGGACAGTTCTCTTTACAGAAAACAATGTAATATAAAACATTTAACACACAAAAGCTTTGGCTTTCTATTAGTAATAAATAATACAGTACCAAATCACAAAGTAAACTATTGGCAATTTCTAAAAGAGAGGATGTGAGAGGTGAGTGTGACAAGAGTATACTGATTTTCTATTTTATTGGTCTGTGACCAAATAAGATTGAGGGCTATAAAATTTATGCTTTGCTTTAGTGATGACAACATTATAATGAATAATTTATAGTAAATTTTGTTCTTCACAGAGAAGTGGTAAATAAATTACAAAAGAGGAGATACCTTAAGAACAAATGTCACAATTCTCGTACTAGGGTAAATCCAGGATATTTTCCTAATATTGTTTTATAAAAGTAAGAACTTAAAACTTGTATTAAAATCTGGGTTATTAACTAAGTTTTTATGCCAAATTCATACATACACCATGGTAAAAAGTAGTTTAATTAAACTTTGAATGTAACTTATTAAAACTTCATGTATCAAAACAGTTAATTCATGTTTTAAAAAAAACGTTTAATTTTAATATGATTAAATGCAGAATTAATTTTTTTGTTTTCACAGTAAATGAAATAAAAATCACCAACTTTGGTAGAATTAACTTATTTTCAGATTAAGAAACTAATAAAACAATAACATTTACAGTTTCAATAAATTGTATATAAATATAAAACTGAATTTTTTTGTATCTAACCACTCAGTCATATTTGTTTTTTATGAAATACAAGGACAATACAGAATAAAAGGGATGCTACTTACTTCAACTACACATACTCACCTCATTAGGAATATAAAGTACCCATCCTAGCTCACCAGTGTGCTAGAAATTTTATAGAAACTTTTGAAGATGAATTGTGGTATATTCTATCAAATGTATTCCATAAGCTGCTTGTAAGTGTTGCTAACGAAATCCATAGTATAGTTAAAGCCAGAAGCAGTACCATTCCTAAACCAAAACATATAGTTAAAGCCAGTAGTAGTCCCATTTCTAAACCAAAACATATAGTTAAAGCCAGTAGTAGTCCCATTCCTCAACCAAAACATATAGTTAAAGCCAGTAGTAGTCCCATTCCTAAACCAAAACATATAGTTAAAGCCAGTAGTAGTCCCATTCCTAAACCAAAACAAGTAGATAAAGCCAGAAGTAGTCCCATTTCTAAACCAAAACATATAGTTAATGCCAGAAGTAGTCCCATTCCTAAACCAAAACAAGTAGATAAAGCCAGAAGTCTTACTTCAATAAATTGTATATAAATATAAAACTCATTTTTTTTATATCTGACCACTCAGTCATATTTGCTTTTTATGAAATACATGGACAATATAGAATAAAAGGGATGCTACTTACTTCAACTACACATACTCACCTCATTAGGAATATAAAGTACCCATCCTAGCTCACCAGTGTGGGTAAGATTCATAACCTTAATGCCACTGGCTAATCCTATATCCATTATCTAAAAGTCAAAAAAAAACAACAACAACTAAATAGGTATTACATAGAAAGCTCCATTTTATTTATTTCTCAGATTTCATAGTCCTAAAAATATTGAATAAAATACTGTAGAAAAGTGTGTATGTTTGTTTGTTTTGAATTTTGCACAAAGCTATACAAGGGCTACCTGCACTAGCCATCCATAATTTAGCAGTGTGAGGCTAGAGGGAAGGCAGCTAGTCATCACCACCCACTGTCAACGCTTGGGCTACTCATTTACCAATGATTAGTATGTTTGACCATCACATTATAATGCCCCCACAGCAGAAGGGTGAGCATGTTTGGTGTGACAGGGATTTGAACCCACAATCCTCAGATTACAAGTCAAGTGCCTTAACCACCTGGCCATGCTGGGCTGCTGATATTCATGGTCATTAGAAAGAGCACAAAGCGAAATAAACTGTAATAATATCTTAGAGCTCCAAATCATCTTAATATAAAGTATACTTACTATCTGTATGGTTTTCTTTCAGAAAAATAGCTTGATAAAATTAGCAAAAATAACTATAATTTAAGATTTTGAAAATGTTACATCTGAAATTGTGTTTATAAGCTTAAAAATAACTTATGTTAGAAGGTAATTTTCAAAACTTTCACACTTACCCATTTTGTGAGAAACACTAAATAATGTGCCTCTTATTACTGTTCATGTTTTCATTCTAATTTTTGATAAAACAAAGCTGTTTTTTGCAAAAAATAGCTTCTGGAATAAGTTTTAATTGATTTTTCTGCAAAATATTAAAAAATTAAATACCCAAAGTTTTGGTTTGCACTTTTTTTGTGTGTAACTATTTTGGTTTAGCAATAACAACCATGCAGCAAAACCTTTCATTCATAGAACTGGTTTTTGAAGTTAATTACAGTTTGAGACTTCTTTTCTAAAATGTGATGAAGAATTATAAAAGCTTAATACTATCCTTTCCAAGTTCATTAATAAGTAATCCTGCTTTAATTCTTTTTTGTTAAAAATATCATGAAAACTTTTTAAAGAAACTCATTTCTTTTAACTATTTTAATTATTTTCCTAAAAATACCAACAAAAAGTAGATTGTGTTTTTGTTTAAAAGAGTGGTTGTTAGCCATATTAATATTGTTTAACTCAGAGTTTATTAGTTTAAGATATTAAGTTAATTTTTGTCAAAAAAGTTGTTTCTTTCAAGAATTAACTTCCCACATAAGGTCTGTCACTTGTTTATACAATAAGCCTATGTAAAACATTGTTGGAAAGATGTCTTTTAACTGATTCACACAAAATCTCAAAATACTAATCTGATATTAAGTGAAATTCTACTTTGAATAGAGATTGTATTGGTAAAGAATTTTTAAATCTTATTAGTGTGACTTGTTACTGTATCCAACAAAATAATTAAAAATCTTTTTCAAAACTGATATTAAAACACTTACTGTACTTTTCAGTGTATAAGATGCACTTTTTTTCCAAACAGAGAGGTCTCAAAACCCTCCTGCATCCAATACATCAAAGGTAAAAAATTTCATGCCTCTACTACTTTTGAAGTATTCTTAAGAATAATAAAAGATTATACTGATGTTGAACAAATAAATAAATGGCAACTGTGAATTTTTTTTTTTCCCTGAAGATAGCCTTGAAAATAGGAGTGCGTCTTATACACCAAAAAATATGGTACTTTTCAAATTAGGGATTCATTACACAGTAGATAAAAAAGGAAATCAGATAAATTAATAGTAAAATGAAGAAACATATTAAAATAAATATACATTATGTTTTAGATGTTTTACTGACTAAGTAATTATTTTTGTGGGCCTTTTATTTTCATTAAATATATATAAAAATAGAGATAGATTTTTGTTTGTTTGTTGTTAAGCACAAAGTCATGCAATCAGCTATCTGTGCTATGCTCATAGTGGGTACCAAACCCCAGATTTTATTATTATAAGCCTTAAGACTTACCATTGAGCTACTGGGAAGTCATGAGATATAAAGTTGTTAAATTAATAGCAAGAAGACTTAGGAGACAACTAAATTAATTGTTATATATAATGTTCTGGAAAGTTTTTTATTCTCAAACATTTAACTTTAAATTACTCAGACAACTGAATCCAATTTTCCAAAGAAATCAATTTCAAAATCATAAAATCTGTGACTGTTTCTATTCAAAAATTGAAATAATTTTGTTTGAAGACAAAAGTTTATCTCTGATCTTACAAACACACCTTTAACTGATTCAATTATATTTAGTAATTAAAATAATTATTAGATAGTGTAATTTCCAGGTCAATAACATATATATATATATATTTTTTTTTTTCATTTTACTGCTCTGCCAGGTGTCACTTTATTTGTAGATTGCAGACTTCACACATGCACTAGTTAGGACTGAAATGACTTATTGTTCAGAAGAAAAAAAACTTTTTGGGGAACACGATGAGATATCGTGCAATCTGAACTTCTAAAATACATTTTATAATATGCATATATACATAGATACACTCTTATTCTTGGATAAAGTAAAAATAAATGAATAAATTATAAATTAAATGACATTTACAATCAGAGCAGTAAATACTAAAGACAAACATTTACTGCACAACAACTGTAACAAATTAGCTGACTTATGACACTCATGTTAAAGGTAAACAATAAAAAATAAAGCATTATATAGATAAATAAAAATAGGACATCTACAGCTTCAGGCTGCACACAAGACAAAAGAATCTGTTGTAGGACAAACTGTACAATAAAGGTGGAATGTTTTAATTATCAAGCTATATATTAAAAACTGCAAATTTAGAGCACATTATCAAGAAATTGGCATTGATGTGTGTCAGGGACCTGCACCCAATTAGTATAGTTTTTAGCTAAGTTTTCAAGGACTTTGTTTATGCCTTTATTTATGCCCCAGTTTGTTGTACTTCATTGTAAAATTGTACCAAAGTACGTTGCTTCAGGATATGAGAACTTGAAGCAGAAACAAGAGACCAAATAAAGAAGTCAACTGCTATTGTAGTCATAAATCTATGGACAAATGTGTGTACAAATAATTGTCAGTTTCACAATTTACTACATTAACTGTGAATGAAAGCTAAGAAAACTGCTAGCCACATGTCTGCAGGAGGGAAGATACACAATGGTAAACATTTTAAAATAAATTAGTGTTTTGGTGACAAAATTTCATCTGCTGTAAGTCACTGCCATTGCAGTAGACAATTCTTCTAGCAGATCCATGATTTCAATCAATATGCTTCATGTTACATGCTTTCCCATAAATATACCTTGGTGTAAATAGGGTATTCATATCAAAAGTATAGCTAAAGCACTCAGATCTGCAACTGCCATTGAAGTCCTTAAAAATGTCAGGCTAATGATGGAATAGCTCATCTGTTGCATCTGATTCAGGATGCTCCTCACTTATGATCTTAAATTACGTGTTTATATACATGTTGTTATATAGCTAAACTATAACAAAGACAGCAGACAGAGCATTGTGGATCTGACTGACAATGAATGGAGCATATGAATCTGTGCCTGAACCACTTAGCAATGGTACAAAGATATTGGCTAGAGTACACTCCTACTTCATGTAGTATTTTCATGCCTTTGTATAAATCAATGAAGAAAAACCTGGCTTCATGAGGTCTAGACTCTGAGCTTAATGGCAACTTTAAGAACACAAAGTAGATTTCATGAAATGCTTTACTCTTGATGATGATGACACACCAGATGTAGATATAATAGCTATCTTGAGTTTTGTATGCTAAAACGTTTTTAGTAATTAGTGTATTGGTCTTTACACCCCACCAGTTTCATGCCATTTCTGAACATGTAACTACTTTCCACCAATAACATTGCACCCCCTATAAAGGCACGGCTAGTTCCCTCTGCAATTCTCACTCAATCCTTACTTTCTTGATAGAAATGACAGTTCAGACATGGGTTTACATTTTTTTGTGTGTGGCTACAGTTTTTAATTGTTCTTTGTTGCTGTTTCCAATGAAGTTTATTCAACAATTTCTAATTTTCATGTTTGATTTCAATTTTTTTCATGAGTTTGAATTCAAAATTTTCTTGTCCCCAAATTCTATGTGTGTTTGTACGAATTTCAGGTTTCTTTTGGTAAAAAATGATGTTCCACAACAGGCAACAATGCACATGGCACATCTTCCCAGGACACAGAGTCAACTTTATCTCCTGAGGATGTAGGTGCCTTGGTTTGAAAGGAGTTGGAGTCTTAAGTTCAGCCACCATATTCTTCTTCTTTTAAACACTACATTGTTTCTAAGAAAGAAGATACTCAATAAGTTGCTACTTTGGTCTTTCCTTTTTCAGGCACCTTCCCCATTTGCCAACTATGAGGGAAGACTTTTTTTCTCCTCTTTTCTTCCTCTGTCTTCATGTTCTCCCAATAGATTTGTGGGAAGTTTTTCACCATGTACACTTTACACCAGGTTGATATACTCATGGTATTCCTGGTTCCAATGCTCTTGGCATGAGTTTAGCCTATCTTACACATGGAAGACTTATGTATTTTGCATCATTACTGCTTGTATTCTGGCAGGTTAGATATTTAGGTGTAGATTGTTATCTATGTTATTACTTCAGTTTAATTGTACCCTAGATACTGATTACCACTTTGTAATTTCCATAAGTTTAATTGTTATGCATGTTCATAATTTTATGTATTTTGTTAGTTTGTAATTAGTAAGTACTTTTCCCAGGTACGTTTTAATTGTGTATTACATATCTTAACTACTTGTAACATGTAATTCACTTTTATGTTATGTAATGGTTTTTCTCATCATTTTTTTATTATATCCCTTCTCATCTTCATTATTCATGACAGTACATGACTTACTTCAGTGCCCTTTGTTGTCTAGCTTATTTTCAATATGTTAAATTAGTTAATGATTATTCGTGTTTTTTAGATAATTTTATGTCAGTTCGCTTATTTCTTTTCATTACATACTTTGTGGATTGGGTACATTAATACAGTTTGTACATTTTACATACAAGTACTTTGTAAACTGAGTATGTTTGTTTTGTTTTTACCTTTCATATCTTTAATATTAGTAACGATTCTTTGTTCTCTGTCATTAAATTTTTTCATCATTGTTAGATATATACCCTTTCCAAAATTTAATATAACCTAATTGCTTGCCCTTATCTTCTGGGTTACTTTGATCTGTTTGGTTCCTTGGATACTGATTATTAATTTTTCTTTCCTCAGTAATTTCTGTCATTTGGCATGCTCATTATTTGTACATTCTTTGTGGACTGGAAACATTTTGGTATTTTGGCCATTTAGTAACTGTCATTCTTTTGTTTATTGAGTATGGTTCAATAGTTAGCACATCACATATCATAAGTATTATAATATCTATTTATTGTTCTTTCTATTTTTTTCTCGAGTGTTCAAATGTGCCATCACTCCAAATTTTTGTCAGTGTGGAACTTATATGTTTGTCTTGTTACTTCATTAATGTGTTTGTTTCTTTGCCATTTGAGAGACTGTGCTCAGCTTTGATTCCTTTTCCCTTGTTTATGATTCTTAGTCAGCTTTTAAAGTGTCTCATTTAGAAATACAAACTTTAATCCGTCTATATACCCTCCTTTATGACCTAATTCCTACTCCTCCTTGTTTGTGGTGGTTGTTTTTCAGATTTTTATACCATTCATGACATTCACATCCTCTACCTCAACCTTGGTCCTTCCTTCTTAGGGCCTACACAACCAATTATTGTGTTCTGATTTTCACACCCATTTCTTTACCTTCCATTTCCCACCTGTACTTCCATTCTGATCTAGATAGGTTTCTTTATCGTTTCATTCCTTCAGGTGATATTTGGCATGTTCTGCCTCATTTCACAGTTCACATTCCTGACTTTTTATTCTCAAAACTTCTCGGTTTCCAGTTTTCCATGACATGTTACTTACTCCCATTGGTTGGTTTGTTAACTCATCTGGCAGATTTATTTGGACTTGTAGTGAAAAGTTGTCATCTCCACAACCTCTCTTCACATCAGTTTTGTTATATTACTATCTCTTTTGCTGCTCACCTTTGCTGCCTTTTGAAGAAGATAATTTGGCTAGAATGTGAGCAACTTGCAAAACCTTTATCACTCGTAATTTGCTAGATCTGGCTGCATCTTCCATCCATAGCAATTCTACACACATCAGTTTGCTTTGCTTCTTTCATCTATGTTTTCTTTTCAGCTTCTCTACTCTTAGAATCTACTTTATGGATCCTACCTTGTAGCAAGTGTTACCTGGTGAGATATGCTTTGTCTTAAACCTGCTCTAATTAAAGTAATTATATAATGCTCACAGTTGAGATAGGGTGTTTCTGTAAGACTACTGGGCACTTTCCTGATGGTGTATATTTATGTCTTAGAAATCATTAAAACTATATACTTGGACTTCATGGGTAAAGTAGAAGGGGACTTCTGTTCATCCCTGGCGATTCTTTGATTCCTTAATTGGGTTTGTTCAGATTTTAAAAATAGGAAAATGCAGTCATCCATTGCACTGTCTTCTGTGTAATGTTCCTCTTGACTACGCCTTTTTACCCTCCTCCTTTTTCTTCTAGTGAAGCCTCAGAGTTCTTATTACTCTTAGTTCTCAGTTCCCAGTCTCTGGAGGTTTCCTCTTGAGAGTAATTCCATGATACTATACACTTTGCTCATTTATCCACTCAATCAGAAGAGAATAAAGCTGGTTCCCTGCTGGCACTTCCCCCTGATCATTTCTTACTGAGCAGATCACAGTCAATAAAATCAATTATCAAATAATAACTGGGGCCAGCCTAGGTAGGATCCTCCTCATAATTCCAGGTTTAGAATGACCACAGTCTGTTCCTACAGTTGTGTGCAATAGATGCCTCTCTTATTATTAATTCTCACTGCATAGGGTTATTTCCTACATCTTAATCTGGGTCTGAGAGACTTTGTCTGTCTCATTATACCAGCAATGGGAAGAATATGGTGTTTCTATGCTTGGGTGAATGTTACTTGTCTTCCCCATAATTCCAGATACAATTTGTCACTGCCCTGTATTTACTGTTGAATGAGTTGTGATTTTGACTGTTATACTGGCTACAGCTTTCCTTGTTCCTATGACTGAATTAAGGCAACACCAAGACACCATAATACTAGACTTGGTTTGTTGTACTTCTTGCTCCCATGGTGGTTTTGGGAGTTTGTCCAATTTTGGCCAGGTTCACTTCCTCTTCATAATTTTGGTTGCTGTATGCCACTGTTTACTTACAGTTGGGTTATACAGTATCAGTAATATGGTGCACATGCCTTAGCCATCTGTTGTTATTACTTTTTTATTCATTGCTAGAGCTTCCATCTTCTTAACACTCTTACAACTGTGCAAGCACTTTCTACTCTCCACCCATTTTGAATTCCTTTCCTTATTCTTGGTTCAAGAGAATACTTATTTTAGAAGTAGTACAGTACCACACAAATATGCTTCATTTTTATCACTGAGTACACCTCTTTATCCTGTGTGGTCACTTCTGTTTGGTTTGATCTTTGTGTGCCTACATTAACCCTCCATCTTTGCAATGGGGACTCTAATATTTGTGTGAGAAGATGTAAGTCTTTCTTGTAGAGAAAAATATATGTAGAAATAGCTGGTTTGGGTTGAGAAAACTTTTATATGGAGGAGCAAACAACTTTTCAACCTTCTTTGGTCATTGTCAAGACTGATAGCAGACTACATGTTTGAAGGGCTATCAGTCAGTTACCTCTTTCTTTCTTTGTAAACCTGATGATTACCGAAGAAGGTCGAAACGTTGTTCGCTCCTCTACAAAAATTTCCTCAACCCAAACCAACCGTTTTTACATATATATTTTTCTCTACAAGCGGGTTTTCTCGTCATCACTGACCAAGTCTTTCTTGGATATTAACATTTTCTTATACTGAAAATGCATTTTTTAGGCACATATCTCCTCTCACACACTTCCCATCCTTTCTCCCCACTAAAGCTGGTGTTCTCATTCTAGTACCTACCAATTTTCAAAAATGAGGACTGTGTGGGTATAAAAGAGGAAGCTAGTTGCATCTTTATTGGTGGCACAACACTACTGGTGGAAAATATTCACTTGATATGTACATGTTCAAAAATGGAGTGAAACTGGTGGGATATATAGACTGGTGTACTGATCTCTAAATAATTATTTTAATAATACTTTGAGAGTAGACAATGATCAAGATAAGAAAATGTAAGAAAATATTAACTTCTAGAAAGGGATTAAGACACATTCTAGTGCAGCCAAAACAAATAACAAGATACAGTGTGTGTTATTAACAGAAGAAATAGTTTAATAATTTTCCATTTCATGTGGACTGGACTGTGATAACTCAAACCATCACACATTTTCAGTAAATGTGCTCTTCTAGATCCTTACTCACATATCAAATTTTGAGACAATAACAAGGCTATTAAATTCTATAATTTTGTGAGAGAAACCTCCATTTGATGGTTTAAAGTACACAATTTTCTAGTACATAAGACAACAGATGACACATACATAAGTAGTGGGCTACTTTATAATAAGCCAATGTTTTATTATGTTTGCAGTTAGATATTTTGATAGCTTTGAGCATATTTAGAAAATATTGTCAATTTAATATTGCTTAAAAAATTACTTCCATATTTATTATATAATTGGATTAAATGACACAATCTACAGAATCCAGTGTTTTTATAATAAATTAACAACCAATCTAGGTTAAATTTATGATTTGTTTTACACATTGATCAAGAATATAAGAAAAAAAATCTGACTTTCTGATGTTAATACTGTTACAAACATTCATTAATTCAAAATGTCTTTGCAATTTCAATTTCAACTATTTTGACTGAGGTATGAAACCTTTGATATAAATTTTGTGAAAGACTCATGTTAACATGTACTCATTTAAGAAGGACGTTACTTATCTTTGTTAACATAGTCTATAATTATATGATATACCTTAAACAATTTATGCAAACCAACATTTATACTTCCACTAGTTTTAGATAAACAAGGTTTTTTTTTATTACCTTGCATGTGAAAAAAGGAAAATCTCTGGAAGTCATAGATGAGTCAGTCAACTCAGTCATTAAATCTCTTGCTCTTGGGCCCATTACACAGATAGCTGTGTACATAGAAGTAACATCAGCAACTACAACAGGACTGTCCACAGGTAGATGGCGTTTAATCCATGTCTGACAACGCATCTGTTGGTCAGTTGGTCCAATAAGCATGTAACTAAAGAAGGTTTAAGTATAAACAATGTAAATAATATAGCTTATAAATTTATTCTAAATATACATATTCTTAGGTTAACAAATAATACTGATATAGGTTCGGTGTACTTGCATCACTTTCTAGTATTTTTTCCACAATTTATTAGCACTTCAAGCAAATTTTGTTACCCTTTGAGGACAAAATGGATATTTATACTGTTTGGCCTGATGATTTTGCTACACATAAATGCTCTTAGAGTTAGTTACATGTGTTTACAAAACTATTTCTAAAACTTTTTTATAAAGGAAATATGTTTTTATTGTATAATCTACTTATCACATTTCATGTTCACACACAGCTTAAAGCCCAATATATTAAATGTGAAACTATATGTATTTATCTTTAAAAAAAACAGACAACATAACAAAACTAAGAAAAGTTTTACCCAACAAATGATATGAGTACATTGCCAAAAAGTGGTTTCTGAGGGTTGCACATTAAATAAAATATTTTCTTTTAATAGCAGTCTACACAACAGCTTTTCTCTGTGGTTAATTTGTGAAAAGAGCTAAATAATTCCTGAATGAAATTAGAGAAGGACTGTCCAGATCACCAAACAAAGTCTAGATTACAGTCTGTATTCAAATAAAGTTACTGAAATACATAGAAAAAGTGGATTTTTCAAAATCAATTTCAGGTTAATCCTTTCCCAAATGCACCTTTAAATGCTTTTCTTCTATTTCACTGTATTAGATTCAAAGTCTAATAAAATACCTTTACTATCAATGCATGTGAAATAATTAATATTATAATGCATGTTTTGACCTGAAGTTTTATTTTAGCTAAGTTTTAAGTCTTTTATTTCAAAATAAATTTTTAAATACTACTTTAAACATCAAATATATTGTCACATTACCTACGATCTATGAAATTTCTCTATTTTAGCTCTCTATATCTCTAATAATACAATGATAATTGAATAGAGGTATGTCTCGACAGTACGATGCTTATATAACGTTTTTACTCACACATTTCAAAGTTCCCTGAATAAATGCTGTTAAAACATGATAACAGCAACTAAATAGGAAGCTACTGGATAATTATAACAATGGAGAGATAAACATTTTTAATATGTGAAAAAATAAACAGAGTAGCAAAAGTATATTATTTATTTGTTTTATTTATTTTTCTGTTTTTTTCATCATTTCTTATGTCTGTATTATGTAATTCATAATGATACACAGTCTGACATGTATAACTAGTTTATTTATTGTTATAATCTTGAGTAGGTAATTCACAAATTTATATCTTTACCAAGATTAGTTTGGATTTCATACCAATAGATTTCCAGACTTCCTCCACATAAACCATTAATGGAAATAATAGTAATTACTTACACTGAGCACTTGGTGGAAAATTACAAATTAAGAAATGATAAATATCAATAATGTCAAAAAGTAGAAGTAGTTACTGTCACAGATGGTATCATGCTATCCAAACTTTGCACAGACAAATGTGCTTTTCCCAAAACAAATGGTAATGCAAAAGTGATGTCAAAAGAATATTCTGCGAGTTGGGTTGGTAGTAAAATGTTAAAAAGGATAGTGAAATACAGAAGCTACTCAACCAGCTTTGACATTTCAGGAGGTACGTAGACTACATATATGTAGTGTGGCTAAAACAATAAGTTAAGCCATCCACTCAGTTCCATACTAGTGGGATTATACCAACTCTCTGTCAACCTCTTAGTGGTTTGGTACTAGGGAAGTAAGAGTTCTTCTACTCCATTAGAAAGAAATTGGAGTAAAGAAAATAGAAGAAAACACCAAAGAGATGTGTGTGTTGAACACAAATTACACAGAGCTGAAAATTTAAAGTTCACAAAAGTTGTTTTCATTTTAATAATGAATTTTCCATAATTTGGCTATGCAGGTTTTGAAAATAATATTTATGTATTTTCAGTAGTAAACATATTTTACTCATAGGAAGGAGATATTAAAAGTTCCGCATTAAAATAATAACTAACTGACACCTGTCAAAAACTGAAAGAACACTTAATGAGGGTGCAAAATATAATTCTCATATGTACATTCACTTTGGGTATTTATCTTACACAATTTATATTTTCAATGAAATTGTTACATTACTGCAAATACTTGAACTGCTTTAGGATCATCTAAACCTTGACATGTAAAGGTTTTATAACTTTTGCTGTTAATAAATAAGTTACAAAAATCTATGGGATTTTTCAGTATCATAACTTTCTGAGTCCAAAAAAATATTTTCTTCTTCATTTCAGTTTTATTGTTAAAGTTCAATATATATACATATGTAGGTATACTGAAATTTATCACTTTATGTTGTGAAAACTAAAACCTGACAAGGAAAATATCATAAATAACACTGAAAAATTATAAAACCAAGTTAAATCATATATTGGTTCATCAATCATGTAGACATAATTATAGATAGATTGCCTTTTTCATTACTGTATACATATAATGATCCATCAGAGTCTTGGCCAAGTACACTAACTTGGTTATTATTTCAGCTGCTTGAGTGTTCAAGAGATAAAAACTATCTGCAATTCTGATAAGCAACAGTTTAATAACAGTTTAAAATGTTCTCATAAGTGCAGCAATAATACATTGTTTTCCATATTTACTAAAATAATAAACTAACAACTTTTCTTCTAGTTTAAACAAACTACAGCCATTTTCATAACCATCTCACTTGTTCTGAAAACATATTTATTAAACCAACAAAAACTTACAAGTTTTCCCTCCTAATCGAACCAAACTACAATCATTTTCATAACCACCCCACTTGTTCTGCATTCCCGTATGTGTGATGCACCCTATAGGAATGTCAACATCATTGGAACACAGATACTGGAGCAAACTGACCACTTCACATCCTGGAGACTTGGGAAAAAGAAGATTTATGTAAAAAAAACTTGTAGATAATTACACTGATTCAAACAAAACTCTTCACAAACAAGAAAATGCTTAAAAATTAATTGCAGGAGAATAAATTGTTATTAGAAAAGAAAGAAAACTGACTAAAGCAATCAGACATTAAACAAAACCTCATGATTTTTTTAAACAAATTTCCACTGAAATAAGAATTGTTCACAAAGAAATAATTCATTGCACATCATTTACAACACTTGAAAAGTAAAAATGACAAAATATTAAAGAAGGCTTCTGTTAATTTGTTTATTTGATAATGGAAAAAAATATTCAGTGATGTTGGGATTCTAACTGACATGTAACACATAATTTTTTAAATAAGAAATAATTTTACAATGGCTATGCATGTAAATGTTTCATTCACAATATGATCAGGTACATCCATATATTTTAAAAATACCTTCTGCTTAAAGCAGGCTCTATACATAACTCAGAGCTAAAAATACATATCTAATAAAAAATATAATTAATTAATGTTTAAGCTACTATTCTACTTACATGCATTAACTCTCTCATTTCAGGCTCATTTGAATCACCCAAGTTCTTAAACACCAAATTGACTTTTATACCTTCTAATATGTCTTGTGTGTCTTCATGAAATTTTAAAGTATTTCAATAAGTATCAATATTTTATCCATGAATATATGGAGTCAATGTACTCACTGCTCCTAGTGCAAAGTGATTTTTATTAGGCTATTAAAAACATTTTTCATCATAGGAAAATTTCTCATGTATAACATCTAAATGCATTTCAAATTTTTTTAACTTTATATTTTATGTTATTTTTTCTACTTTAACTATGAAAGGTCACTTAGTTTGACCAAGCATGTAATAACCACAAAAAAATGTACAAAATAAACCTAAATTATCGCTTTTTTTCCTTTTGGAATGACTTAAAACTGCAACACAAAACTATCTTTGTTTATCCTGAACAGTTTAAATATCATGACAGTATACATCCGTTTTAACT
Organism: Tachypleus tridentatus; assembly: GCF_004210375.1. Taxonomy (NCBI): domain Eukaryota; kingdom Metazoa; phylum Arthropoda; class Merostomata; order Xiphosura; family Limulidae; genus Tachypleus; species Tachypleus tridentatus. The sequence continues at coordinate 21,833,575 of NC_134837.1, read as the reverse complement.
TAAATGTTATTGTTTTATTACCCTTTGAACCATATCTAACTAATAATCCCACCATACAAATTGTTAATCACTTGAAAAGTATGTACCTCACATTACTCTATTAAATTACATTATTTTACCTCATGAACAGTTTTTATGATCATTATTTTCTTAATCTTACCTTATTTAGCTTATAATAAGTTCTAATTTCTAAATTTTAGTTAATTTTATAATAATAAATAAATATTTCCTACAAAAAACAAGAGATATAATACTTACCTGGATCTTTTTTCTTTTGCCCTCGACTGTTTATGAAACTTAACCCTATCTTTTTATACTAATGGTACTACTACTATACATAATTTTTAATTAAATAATGCAAATAAGAACAAACAATAATAACATGTAAAAAGCAGATGACATCTAATAACTATCATAATTTTTCTGTCTATTTTTTAACAATGCAATAAGAGCTGTTAAAAATTTAGATAAGATTGTTGATGTTTCCTGTGAGAATAAAGTTTGAACAGGAAGAGATATATACAATTCTATAAACAGAAAATTGTAATATAATATGTCATTTGATAGATTAAAACTTTGTCTTTCTACCAGTCATGAATAATAGAGTGTCAGAGCTAATGGCAGATTGTAAAAGAGACAGTGATGTGGCAAAAGGTATCTGATTTTTTATTTCATGACTTTGTAACCAAATAAGATTGAAGGCTATAAAAATTATGCTTTGCATGCACAAAAACAATACTATAATGAGTTATTTACATTAAATGTTGTACTTCTTGGAGGAGTAATAAACAAATTAGAGAAGAGAGGATACCTATAGAAAAAGATTTCACAATAATTATACTAGGGTGAGATTGGGGATTTTTAAAAATATTGCCTTATAAAAGTAACAACATAAAACTTATCTGATATTGAAATTTGATTTATTAACTATATTTCTATGACAAGACTATTTGTATAACATGATGATTAAATAATTTAATTATTACATGTGCACTTTGACCTGCCTATAGTGAGTGGGTTAAAACTAACTGTTTCATCAGTTAGGTATCCTTGATGTTACAGATACTTTCAGCCATAATTGTATAAAAATATTACAAGGTTTTGCCAACACAGAAAACGTAGTTTAGTCCTCAAACCATATACTAATCATAAAATTATTTTTTTCAGATGACTGAAATAACACCATAATTTCTAACAGATATGTTATATATTTGTCACAGATAATGTTTGTTAAACAAAGGCATCTTTCAGTTAGAATCAGCAAAAAAAACAAATTAAGAATTCCTACCCACAGTTCTAGTTTGGTAAATGAAGAATAGTCCAATAGCCCCACCCTCTCTCGGCAGGCTGTGTATTCTGACCAAACATTATTGAACCAAGGAGGTTTGTGAAACGTATGAGTATGTGCAATGCGATCAGATTCCAATGTATCAGCAGAGGCTGTAAAAAATATAAATAAATATTACATACTAAAAACATCTGTCTATTCATTATTTAGTGAAATACATGACTAATAAAAGGTAATATGTGGTAAAACATCTTAATGGAAAGAATTATCTCACAGCTTATCATAAACTATTAAAAATCTCTGACAAGGTGTAATTTCCATGCTAAATTAATAAGTGTAAGATCAATAATAAATCAAACAACTTAAACCTTACTGTATGATGCAGTGTTGAAGTGGTACATAATGACAGTCACATTGTTTTTCTTTTCTCAGTATTTCTTATTTAACTAAAAATAGTCATATATAAATAAAAGTAAACAGTGTTACATACTGTTAGAAGTTCATATCTAGATATTTGTGAAAAATACAGTTATATTAGCAAGTTATTCAGCAATCAACTTCATTTTTTGAGCAAATGAAGAAAGAATTATAAATATTAACTTCACACAACATTTTTATAAAAGAAATTTGACTCTAAATAATACTGATTCCATTTATAGCTTGTAATAACAGTGTAATACATTAAGCTAATGCTACACTATTAATTAATCCAAAGATGGTAAAGACAAACAACAAACTCTCATCCAAAAATAATTTTGTGTTAATTAGTACATACATAAATGTAATACACAGTGGTTAAAAGTGTAGAAGTTGTTTATCTCTTAACTGTTCTACAATATGCAGTCATGTTGAGATTTTATCAAATCTTACTCTACATTAACTATGAAGCACATACTTGTGCTGATAGTATACCACACCTTACCTGGCCTACCTATAAGACAAATAACTTGGTATGTTGAAAGTATATTAAATATTACTCCATGTTAGCTGTTATATAACCAGCTGTGTCCAATGTGTATCAAATATTAGTTCAGGATAACTATAAGATGCAGCTATGATCAGGATGTACCATAGCATAGTCTAGGTTAACTGTAAAAAACAATTATGTGCAATGTATAACAGATATTATTTTAGACTACTTATATGACAAACAGTTGTAACCATTTACATTAAATATTACTATAACTCTTAAGAGAACTGGGATAAACAGAAGTTATATACCACTCACACAGCTGTGTTCATTGTGTATCAAACAGTATTGAAGATCACTCACAAGACAAACAGCCGTGTTCTGTACATGATAAATGTTATTCTGGATTAATTATGTCACAACTGATCTACTTAGTCTATAGAAAATCCTACTCTGGGTTAACTATTAGACAAACACTAATGGTCAACATATAATAAATCTTACCTAGGTTAATGTTGAAAGAAACAGTTTTACTTAGTACATAACAAATATTAATCTAAATTTCCAATGCGACAGTTATGATCAGTGCACACCAAAGCTTACTATTAGCAAGTTACGAAACAAACCATTGTGTTGGTTGGTTGGTTGATTTGATGTTTTATGGCACAAAGCAGCTAGACTATCTGTGCCAAACATCTAGTAAAAAGCTAAAATTAATGCAAATTTAGTAACATTCATAAAAGAAAATTAAGGTAAAACAAGACAAAGCTACAGTGGGATGGGCTGACCAATGGATACAGCAATGTTATCGAAGGACAGACCCAATTCATCCAACTACGCCTAGATATGAAGGACAAAAGGAGAAATGACAGATCATCTGTTCTGAAAAAAAGTATGGCCCACTGAGGAAGGAAAACAGAACCCCAGGTGGGATGCTTTGGTAAGGAACAAAGTTTCAAAGCATATAGTAAAGACAGTTGCAAACGGTGGAGGTGCAAAGAAGGTTCTTGATGATGACTTGGGTCCAGCATTTTTAAGGCCAAGGTTCTGGCAGAGCCATAGAGCAGTGATCCATATTTGAGTTTCGATTGGGCAGGTCTTTGCTGTTGAAAGAGAATTATAGTGACTGAAGACATGAACGAATGATCATTTTGTATCTTGGGGTGAGAGAAGATGTATCCGAGGAATTACCTGTTCCCAAAGCCAAAGAAAATGGTTCTTGAGATTTGTTGGAATGTATGTAAGGGACAGAGATGGGTGTTGAAGTTCATTCATCAATTTTTTTAAACCATGGAGGTCAAAAGACTTTTCATTTGTCTTGAGAATGATTCTTTTGGAGGTACAGAAAGATCCATCTGCACTCCCACTGTAGTAGTGGAATGAAGTGTAGCAGCATACATCCGAGATGAAGTGGTAGACAGCAACTTTCGAGCCTCAGGATAAATAATGTTATGAATCATTTTCAAATGCTGCACCTCTTTTTCTTACAACCATTTAGGGCAAGAATGAAAGTAGGATAGGTAAGAGCCATTGCAATTGATGCAATGAGGGTCTGTTTCACACTCACAGGCATCATGGTCCTTGCCACAAGCACATGTCAAGGAACCACGACACGAGGTCTTTGAATGACAGAACTGCTCACACTGTAAACATCAGAGAGGGTTTGGAATATATGGCTGTACCCTGCAATTAAGGTAACCTGTCTTGATGGTGGCAAGTGGACGTGGTGATGTAAATGAAGATATTGGTCAGAATCCTAATTCCATCTTTGTGAGTGGAGATACGTCTCACTGCAGAAACTCCTTGAGTGGAGAAACCAGCAAGAATCTCTCACTTGGGGATGTTCTTAAAATCCCTCTCAACAATAACTCCTCATGATGAATTCAAAGTAGCACGAGATGTAACCTCAATAGGTATATCCCCAATTGCCTTTGAATGCAAGAGGAGTTCACTGTGTTGAGATGTGGATGTTTCCACTAACATGTCACCAGATCAAAGCTTCTTTGCTCACTTTGGAGAGCCCACAAGTCCCTCTAGTCCCTTCTGAATAAAAAGGTTGGCATTTACTCTAAAGATTTGTCTAAAAGAGTATGTAGTATAAGAAAATGAGGTACAACAGGGGTTACAGATGTTGATGATTGCTGCTCAGATTCTTCAAAACTTGGTCATTTACCAATGGACTGTTTTTTCATTATTTTATTTGAGTTTTTATTTGGAGGATCCATAATAAAAAAGAGAATATTTCAGTGCCCACTGACCCCACCCACCATGGAGCCCTACAAGGAGATGCACTACAATGCCAAACTAGGACACTGCAGGAACTCCAGGGTTTTGTGAGCACTATACCCAAACACTAGCATCAGATACAATGTCCACAACACCTGTTAAAAACATCCACTGGTCCTTGGCTGACCCAAGCCCAAGTGGACCAGCTGACCATCTTGATTTTTTTTGTACATCATATTCAGAGATGTAAGAATATATAGGAAAAATCTGAAAAGGCTAAATAACTGGTGACATGGTCAAACTGTGGCCTGAAGTAGGACTATTTTTAGCTAAATCATAAAAAGTTGCATGTAACTAAATATTTTCATAGGAGATCTAATAGACTTTTAATTACAACAATTGTTGATTTATCAGCTGATATGTTATACTAAATTTAACAAAAACATTCAGCTTTGTATCATATGGTCTTAGAGCTATGGCTTAAAAAATAAACCAATGTTTTTTTACGATTTTGGGTTTGCAGGTGATTTTACAGCCTCACTATGCAAATCCTAAGAGAGATAAACTTGGTTTGAGACCATTTTTGAAGTCTGTGGGATTAGTTTGGTCAGTGTAGCAAATTTCAGCCTTCTACCACCATTACTCTTGCAGCTTTAAGCAGTGAATTCGTCAAAAATAAAAAAAATGAATTAAATTTTACAGGGCTGTAAATCAGATACTATTGGTGATATTGACCTAATCTTTGGTAGTTTTTCATTATATGGGTAGATGAGCACATGTGAAAATTTTCAAGGCATTCTGGATGATTTGACATGGAATGACCCATTTGTGTTCAATATGTGACAATTATTACACTAAGTTCACAATGAAAGAGAAATGTGTATAGTATATATCAATAATAGGTTAGCTATGATGCAAATAATTTTGCTCAATGTATACCAGATATTACTCTAAGTTGCTAAGTTGAACTCACTGTATATCAAATGTGCTCAGAGTATATTGACATCAACAGTTTATGAAGCCTTAATAAGAGGCAAAAAGAAAGTACTAATTTTAAAATCCCAGTACTTTATCTAGCCTAACTGTAAGATAGGAAGATAAACTTACAATTAATTAGCCTGACATATTTGATAAGTTTTAAAAGGCTAGGAGTTAGACTTAAACTTAAACTAACAGTGTATTAACTGCATGTGTGTGTTCTACAGTTTAATTGCGAGACAGAAATGTCAAGAACCGTGTTAAAAACAGGCCTAATTTGGCCTGAATATATATCTTTTATTACTAAATAGTAATTATTACTTTAAAAATATGGCATTTTTGTTACCTCCTGTGTCTAGATCAAAGTAAGCTGGTTTTTCATAACCCATGTTTTGACTGAAAAAGGCTCCTGCAACCTTCAGCCTTGGGTAGATTGGAGACATTCTAAGACAGCGACCTGTTTCAAACTCTGAGAAAGGATATTTCAGTCTGTAATGCATACCTGGAATAATAAAATTTATGTCGATTTATTAAGCATCAATTTTGTGGCACTTTTTTCAATCTGTAAAATATAAAAGAAATCATCTGACAAAACATTCATAACACAGTCATTCTTTTTATTTACAACAGTCATTCTTTTTATTTACAACAGTCATAAAAATGTTCTCAAGAAACAAATGAATATGATATGGGACCAAGTCTACTAATCCATGTTCATACTAAATATACTTTCAGAAACTTGAGTAAAGTTTTAGTAATACCATCTAACATTTTAAACCAAAGATGCAATCAATATACTATGTGAAACATAATAATTAATATTAGGATTTTTTAAATATTTATATTTTGATTAAGAAATTAACTATTGTATAATTCTAAAATTTGAATTATTATCTACAATTTAATACAAACTTATTGGCATATATTCATTAAATAGTAGTTAAATAAAATTCCAAATAAAAGTCTATAAACATGATGACGTGCCCTTTTACCCCTGACCACGGGAAGACCCATTTCAGTAAGGTTAAGTAAGTAAGTGACTGATCAAGATCCATATCCTCAAAGAAAGACTAGCTGTAGCATATTAAAACAGTTATGTGACATAAAAACAGATCTAACATTTATATGTACAATAAGATATATATATACACACGTGTGTGTGTGTAATATTTCAAAAAGAGTTAACACATTTTACTGAGATGTAAGATGTAGCAAAGGCCAAAGTTTCATATATGTACTAAAAAACTTATTGTATAAATTAAAAGTAGGAAAATGCAAACAGCTGGATTTTCAAAAATCAAATTTATACTATTAAAATCAGCTACTACAACAGATTTTTCAAAAACAGAAGATAAAGGTATTAGGAGAAATGCTTTGGTTGACAAATGGATGCAGCAAGCCAGCATCACTTAAGTGAAATACAAATGTGTAGCAATTGGTAGGATTGGCTATTAACTGAATTTCTTACAGGAATGATAGCTTGTGAAATTTTCATATTTAACTGTCTTTTTTATTGCACAAGAAACAGGAATTGCCATGCTCTTACACTTAGATTGTAGTGAACATAGGTCACATATGTGAGTTATAATGAACAAACCAAGCTTTGTTAATGTTCTTGTGCTTAATATAGTAAACTCTATCTGAGCTGGAAAGTGCACAGGGCAGAAACCTGTACAAGCCAGAAATATCAAAATTTTGCAGCATTATCTTAAGACTTCTCTTATATGGTGGAACCTGTGTAACATAGATGGAAAACTATCTTTCACCTACCTCATCTATCAACAAGAAGGATTAGAACCTTAGTAAGATGGAAAAATGTTTTTGATTAAATATTAATTTCTTATTTAATTAATAATTTCATTAAATGTTAATAAATTCTTGTTTAATTAATAATTTAATTATATATTAATAAATTCTTGGATATTTTGTTGCAGTAAGTATAAGTTAAATATATTCTGTTCTTTTTTCTGCTGTCATTATTCCGGAGGTTACTAATTGAAAGAACAATCTACTATACTTTTTGTTGCATTTGCTGATGGAAAACTAGAGAAACCATGGGTAATAGGTAAAAGTGAAAATCCACGCTGTTTCTGAAATTTATGGAAAAATCAACATCCTGTGGAATGGAAAGTGAATAATAAAGCATCAATGACAAGTGCTATATTTGAGGAATTTTGAACAAATTAAACAAAAGAATGGAACAAGAATATAGGAATATTCTACTTTTCCTAGATAATGCAACCTGTCATCCAAAAGTTCAACTTTCAAATGTCCATTTAGTCTTTCTACCTCTATGTATAACATCAGTTCAACAACCACTAGATAATGGAATTATACAGTGTATAAAATTGAAATACAGAAAACTGATGCTTCAGCATATTATTGTAAACATAGAGGGCTGTAAGAAAGCATCTGAAGTGACCAGGAAAGTTGACATGTTAGATGCAACTGCACTTTTAAGTCATTCAATCAAATGCATAATAAAGTGCTTTTGAAACTGTGGATTTATTCTTGACAATGGCAGATAGATTGTGGAGAAGTTGTTTGTTATGACGATTCTAGTGAAATCCAAACTCTGATTGAGAAGGCTGATACAGATGATTCTGTGAACACGGAAAGTTTTATGAACGTTGACAAGAATGTTTTAACAGAAACTGATGAAACTGATTTAAAATATATAACAGAATTACAAGATGATAACAGTGTGAAATATTCAGAAGATGAACAAAATGGAAAAGACGGTTATGAAATAGAAATTCCTACACCATCGCAAATGTTAAGTTATATTAACACTATCAAATTGTATGCAAAAATGAAGAGGAAAATGAATTTCATGGAAAGGCTGTAGAATTGGCATTCTCTTTTAACTGCACGAGAAAAATTAAACGGTTGAAATTGGACACTTTCTTCAAATAAATTTGATTAAGATTTTGTGTATATTTTGAATGTCTATTTTTGTTCTTATTCTAAAAATATAGCATAAACAGTATAATAACTTTATTCACAAACATCTTCCTTCCTTGAGTCGAAAATTGTGTATAATTAAGGAAATGTATGTTCACTGTCTAAGCTGGAAAATCACACCATTTCTGTACAAGGTATATGTTATACCCAGTGTGGAAAGAGGTGTTGAAAACATGGGCAAAATATTGAAAGAGCACATCCAAAAGGGAGAGAACAATGTTTGGATAAAGATCCAAACCACCTAATATCAAAAGCTCAATTACTATGAAGACAATAATGCAGGTGAGAGTATAAAGGATGTGCCCCAAGGTGAAGAGTGGTTAGAGAATAACACTCTGAATGGCAAGTCAATTGCATCCAAAACCCAGCCATCAAAAACTAACATGCATGTGGAGGTAGGACAAAGATCATACTTTTTGATATGTCAACTACAATCCAAAACCCAGCCAGTAGGAACTGACATCCATGTGGATGTAGAGTGAAAAATCCCCAAAGAAGGGTGAACTGCAATTTTGATTGCTTACTCCAAAGCTACATCTCTCAGATAAACCCACAAAGAGATGAAGCATGAGACTGGAGGACATTTTGTTATCTACACCAGCCTTCTCCCTACTGAATGGGTATTTTGCATAAAAAATACCAATCACATTCAGCAGCTTGGAAATGAAAAGTGGTAAGGACTCCCATACTACACTAGAAGAAAATATAGTGAGGAATGTAAACACCAGAGACATTGCAACACAAGACCACAACAACTCTCTTTGTAAAAGCAAACCAGTACTGATTTATTCAATCTAAGGAAAGACAGGGAAGAGCAGCTATCTTCTTTTGCTTTACCCATGAGGTCCATGGGTCAGTATGGTCTAGAATGAGCATATTAACAAAACAACTATATAGCAAAGAAAAACTTACAAGTTGTTTTGTAAAACACCCCGTCTGAGCAGTGTGTTTAGTGGTCATTGAAATTATAATTGATAAGCCATCATAGCCTTACAGTGCAGATTCAGCTGGTTTACATAAACTTAAACAGGCACCATTTTCCACAAAGTGGAATCTGCAAAGAAAAAAGGCTATGTCCTCCCAAAAATAAAAGGAATTTAGACAAAAAGATAACTTACCTAGTCACAGCCTCAAATAGGCATGAATGGCAGACAAGAACTCCCTGCAACCTTTTTAATCATGAAAATCCATGGGTAGGTATAATCTGGATTGGGCTTTATTAAGAGAATAAGTTAACTGTGGTTAACTACACCCTAGCACACAACACTGAGTGAGATCAAGTAAGGCATAACAGACCCTCCAGAAACTTAAGATATAAAGAAAAAAGTTATCTAGTCAGAGATGGTAAAAGTGGTGAAGAATAGTGACTGGAGGTAGTCCATAGTATAATGAAGAAGAAACAGCCAAATGGAGATAGCATGCAAAAAAGGTGTGAAAGGTTGTCCATATGCCAGCCCATACAGACTCTTCCAACAGACAATGGAAGTGGAAAGCCAAAGAGTTTTTAAGGTCACAAATTTCACTGGAAGACATTTGGAATTGCTGACATCAATCCCCATATAATGAAGAATATGCTAAGCAAATGAAATGATGAAGCTATCCAGAGAGGGTAAGAGGAGAAAGGCAATGGATGAAAGAAGTAATCAAAAGATTTAAAAGTCTGGACCAGGAATCGTGAAAGGAAAAGTGAAGGCAAAATAACAATGGAGCACAGGCATGACAAGAGGTGATAAGGATCTGATCAAGAGGACAGATGAGAAATAAAAGGAAGAGAAAGAGATAACTGTGAATGCATAGTTCCCCTTAAGTACCACTGATAACTGAGGGAAAAAAGCACAATCAAGGTGGAGAATGACATAGGAGCAATGAAAAAAAAAGAGTAAAGAATCAATATAGTACATGACAATCAAAAGCAAAAGGATGAGGAAAGAGGTTTTCAAGAAGAGATTATATAAAGATAGGAAAATCAAAGGTTTCCAGGAAATAGAGTAAGGGCACAGATAGCAATATTAAGGTCTCAATGAGGTCTGCAGAACTGACAGGAAAGGCAATGGAAATGAATTGACTAAAAAAAGTATAGCAAAGACTGTGGAGAAGAACAAATGGTAACAAGAAAATTGGAAAGCAATAAAAAGAGATGCCTGGTAACCAGTAACAGTCAAAACTGATAAGCCCTCATTAAAGAGTCCAATGAAGTACACAAACATTTGAAGAAAAGAAGCAGGGAAAGCTGAGCTCTACACAGATGGAAAATGAATACTACCAAATTAACCAAATGCTAAGTGTGAGATGATACCTCTCCAGCCTGACCCACCAACCAAAATGAGCTGTCTCCTAAAGAAGGAGAAGAGTATGTTCATGAGAGTCTCAGTCAAGGAAAAAAAGAAAGATTTGTCTTTACAGGCAAGGGCCAAATTAAAAAAGTACAGAGAGAGTCAGCTATGTTAGAAGGGTATGTTGCACAATATTATTTTTTACTTATAAAGATGTTAGAAAACCAATTATCACAAACTAACTACTATTTTAATCATATGAAAGTTTAAAATTTATTTGTATTGCCTAAATAATCCTTGTCACATTAATTAAGATTTTATATATTTTACCTTAATGTATTTTTATAATAAATTTTAAACAAGGAACTTCCTCATAACTAATGTTCAAAATGATTAAAACCAGGATTTAGAGAAAAAATAACACATTGCAGGGATACATTAAAAACAAAAGATTGCATATGTTGGATAAAATACATTCCAAGTATTAATTACTAGATGATAACATTAAATAATATCTTACCAGGCACCTCTCTCATTCTGGCCTTCAGGAACATCAAATTATTGTGCAAACCAATAAACCTGCGAATGTCCAAATCCCATATGTCTGTTGCAGGTTCACCAGAAACAATCCAGTCAGAAGTCAGCTTTCCAATTCCACCTGCTGCTTCAATACCTATTGACTTCATTCCACTAGCAACAAAGTAATTCTTTACCTAAAAGTTACAAATAAACTGTGTAAAATTTTACATATTGTTCACCAAACACCAAAATCAATTTTTCAATCCAACCAGCAACTTCAATAGCTATGTGATATTCTTTGTTAAGTAATTTTCTCAAAAAAAGGTATTAGGCAGGTTTTCTTTATGGCAGAAAATTTATCAGGATAAGTTATGAAGTCTAAATTTAACTAAACTAAATGAAATAAAGCAAAGAAATAAACACACTGGACATGATGTGTTATGAAGAATAAGCACCTATTATTGAAATCAATGGATAAGCACAGTGTGTGTGTGTGTGTGTGTGTGTGTGTGTGTGTGTATTTGTGTATACATGCTTCCAGGACAATAAATGGTTGCCTGCTACTAAACCTAGTAATTGATCAACATATTTTCTTCCCTCAAGATGTCTTCTCATCACCAAATTCACTTTAAATCACGTGCAAACTACTTAAATCTAACATTTCTTCTTCAGTTGGAAACACTGGATTTATTCATAGTGATTAACACCACCTGTGTAACTGATCATTCTGATTCAACAGAAAGGAGGCCATAACTTGTACATATCATCTGTTCTGCTGGTAAAAACCACTATTGTCATAACCATCTTACACAATATGCAGCATTCCAGCAATATTCCCTGCAAGCAAAGCAGGTATTATTTCAAGAGAACAACCAAGTAACAAATAATAAACATAAGTTGCACTTTTTTCTAGAATGACTCAAAATTGTTAGAGGAAACCACAATTTTTATCCTAAATAGCTCAAAGCTTATAAATGTATGGATTTGTTTGTTTGTTTTTGTTATGACCTATATTTAACTAATAATTCTGCTACACTAGTCATATGTCACTTAGCAAATGTGTAGCTCATGTCACTGATCAAATAACACAAGCTGCTTTCTACAAAGTTTCATCAACACAAGTTGCTCATGAGCATATCTTGTGAAGAATTTTTATGATTGTTAATTTTTCATTACCTCACCTAATCTAATCTTATCCAATCTAATAATTTGCTCATTTTTTACACTGTAATTACTTTTATAATATTAAATAAAGATTGCTGTGAAAAACAAAATATAATATGTACCCCTATCCTCATTTCTTTCCTGTTGATTGTTGATGAAACACAAGCCTACTTTTTATACTAATGGTACTATAACATCAATTTATTTTTTTAATTAAATTATGGACATACAAATGCAGAATAGTATCATCTACAAAACAAACACTTTCCTATAACTATAATAATTGTTTTAGCTTTATAACTATCCTAGGGTTGCCAGAAGTCCCTTATTTCATTGCTTGTTCAACTTTCCCACAAAGATCTGTTAGGATGCATAATTGTCTCATGTTGATGGCCCTAATACCTTTATACAGAAAATAATAAATAAATTACTACACAATAAAAGAGATCAAAACTCATAACTCAAAGCATTGAAGTGACACTTTCAGCAAGTCAAAACTGCCAGTGTCACAGTGTACATTAAAACTCATCAATTCAATTCTGATACTGTTATTTATAAATAATGTTTATTAATAAATTTGTTTAAAATCAACAACAATTTTCTACACCTATTATTTTGGTTAAGAAAGAAGAGGCTTTATGTGTTTTAAAACTTTGCCTAATGTTTATTTATGAAAGTTATGTTTAAAACAAATAATTTAATTTAATATAATTTTAAAATATATTTTAAATTGTGCAAAAACTTAAAGCTTGACATGTTAAATTGCCATGTTCATTCAATAAACATTTTGCATTTTCATTTTGTAATGGTATAAAATATGCCCAATTTTATAATTTTGTTTTCAGAAATCTGGTTTTATGATTTCCTTTTTTTTTAAATTAGCACCCTTATTACAGATTGGTTTGTAGTCTAAGACCCAGGAGTAGAAAACTGAAAATGTTAATAAATTCAGCATTTAATTTAATATATCATTTCTAAGTCTAAACATTAAGTTTTTTAGTCTTCAGATAATACAGCTGTGTTGCACAAGTCATAATCTGTAATATATATATATATATATATATTGGCACAAGCTCTGTTCACCTATTTAATTCTCAATTATGTTAAAACGCAACTGTACATTTAGTAACGACTATTCTAATCAGTGGAATTTTATCAAGAAAGGCTAGGATAATGATGTTGAATGTAAGCCATTTTTATGCTTTTTTGGCATTGCAAACAGCATAAAATCAGACATTGTACAGCAAACATTACACACAAGCATAAATTAAACATATCTTCTGTGGCAGGGTATTCAAAATCCACTGACAGTTATTTTTTAAAGAAATGTAAAGCCTGAAAGAAGGCAAAAAGTGCCACATAGTACCATAATGAGCTAACCAGACAAATAATCAAGTCAAAATCAGAATGGGAGTACCAATGGAAGACAAAGTAAGGAAATGGATGTGATAGCCAAACAGCCTTCATGGGCATCGTAAGTCTGCACAAGGAAGGACTGGTCTGAAAGTAAGATGAAATAAGAGGAATGGCAGAGAATGTAAGTAAGAGTAAAGTATAAATACCTAATCTACTGTATGTGCAAATTATGAGAAGGAAATAGATCTTGAGGAAGAGATGGTAGAAGATTCATGGAGACAAAGGTCCAAAGGAGAGATTGCAAAAGTATAAATGACCACAATGATATCCCAATCAAGCAAATCAAAGGAACATGGAGTTTGCATGACTCTAAATGAGCAGAAAAGGAGAGAAATGATGGAGGAAGACAAAATTAGATGAAACCTGGAGAAACAGAGGGTGTTTGAAAAAGTTGTCCAATAGTTATACACTCAATGTGGACAAGTTTGTATCAAAGAACCAGGTGTAGGTTCATAAATAAGGAGAAGTAGGTGGAAACCACACTGAATAGAACAAAGGCAGATGGTATACCATTGCTTCTGGTGAACAAACACAGAATCTGAAAAGAAAAGAAGGTATACCATTGCCTAAGGCAAACAAATGTGGGATCAGAAAAGAAAAGATGTAACAACTGGAGCCAGTCCCTGGTCTAAGATAGTGGACCTGACAAAAACAGGGTATGGTGACATCTGTACAATAAATATCCAACCAAGACTGACAGAATAGGGACTAAGAAAGGTGTTAGGGTAGAAGAGGTTGTACAAGTAAATGTCAGAGCAGTGAGAGCCATGGTTGTGCCAACCAAGACAGAACTACCAGGAGGATTGAGTGGCTTGGATTAGGAATGGAACCTCAAGAGGAGTTGAATAGGAAAGTAAGCACAAATGTGAAGACCTCCTCCACTCTTGACGGTGAATGACATTGAAGAGGTGTAGAGTGTGACAGACCCCAGAATAAGAAAGTTCCTGAAAAAAAAATAAAGTGTTCAAAGTGTTTTCTCACTGATTATATTCTTTCTTATAAACATTGTCATAATGAAAATAAATTACTGGCTGAGCCTATGAATCTATCTCACAGTGAATTAAGGCTTGCACCTCCTCTGTAGATAAACTGCACCTGATTCATGGGAAGTCATACAAGTAGCTTTTCAACTGCAATGGGAATTTCCATAGTCAATATACTGATTGCAAATTCATGCTAAGATCTCTTATAATTTGGTAAAAAAAATAAATGCAAGAAGACATTTTTGAAACAAGTGAATGCAAACACAGTAAAATAAAATTGTAGGAAAAAAATTGAAATGGCAAAGAAGCATGTTCTTAAATGGTAGCCACATGATAAAAAACAGACACGTCTAAAGAATAATCCATGATGATGAGAAAATCCACTTGTAGAGAAAAATATATATGTACAAATGGCTGGTATGGGTTAAGAAAATTTTTCTTAACCCATACCAGCCACTTTTACATATAGAACTAAACAATGCTGTACCAATTGAGAAAATGAGGATTGAATGGTATAACAGAGAGTGCCAGCTGCAAGCATAGGTAGCACAATACTGTTGGAGGAGAATAGGCACATGTGATATACAGTTTCAAAAGTGGCATTAAATTAATTAAATTAATATAGACTAGTGCACTGAGCTCAAAAATTGTTAACAACACTTAGAAGTCAGATAGCTTTGTGTGAAAGAGGTGAGAACCTGTAACAATTAATAATCTATAATAATAACAATCTTCACAGAACTATTTTCAATTATTATTAATGCACAGAGTATAATGTTTTTTATTTTCCATTACATAAATACCACTTATGTATGAAACAAGAACAAATTTAATAAAAGGAGATATTAAACCTAACCTTATATAATTTATAACATGCAACAGAAACTTCTTTTCATGTTTATTACTTTGAAAGAATTGTATTTTTAATTTTTATAAAACTTATTCTAAGCTAAAAATTATTATATTTTCATTTTTCTGCAATAACAAAAAAAATTAAAGCTAAAATGTTTTGTTTATGATTCACTCCAGGTTTCTTGATTTTTACCAAAATTACGTAAGTCAATACCACTGATTACAAACCATTTTTTCTTTTAATTTGCTGCTATTCTGGCAGTTTTGATTCTCTTTATTACTTATTTGATCTGCATTAATTAATAATAGTTTTTTGATTCCTTAAAATAATGTCCTGTGTGAAGTGGTTTTGCACTTGATGATTTATTAAATTTATTTCTATTTGTGATATTTTAATTTTCTACTTTATATCTAGTTAATTTATATTTTGACAAAATATTCAAGGTAATTCAATGTGACAGCAAAGCTCATGGTGTTAAAAAAATTATAAACAACTGCATAGAGATATAAATAACTACAATAAATCTCACAAGACTCAAACAGAATTTAAATGACTTGCTTTCTCTGTATATGCTGCTTCAAATTAATGAAATGTTAAAGTATAGCATTATTAATATTTCTGCTGTAGATATAACTACAATATCCTCTGCATATTTATTTTACATCTGTGCAATGAGTGTTTGTACTTTAATACCTCAGGTGCTTCTCCCATAATCCATTTACAATCTGGAGTGAAGCTCTCTGGTCCATTACATAGTCTATCAACCTCAACTTCTGCCAAAGAAGGGATGCGAAACAGCATTTGTTCTAATAAAACATCTGTTATGAAAAAAAGAAAAAAAAGATTTGCACTCATAATACATGATCTTGTAATTAGAATATTTTCAATTAATTAAAGTATGTTAGAACTTCAGTGACTATATGCACAGTTTCTGAAAAAAAGCCTTTTAAATATTGGTGTATGTAAAAACTTGAGTGATTTGGAGCACAGTTAATACTGGAAGTATGTACCAAACATGGTGATTTTGTGCAGTTTGTGAAGAAACCTCAACAGCAGATATTGGAGTATCAACCAATTTTTCTGATTCTTTCCCCAAATGTTACTTTCCAAAAAAAACCTCAGCAGTAAATACTGCACCACTTACAAACCTCAGTGATTCTGTACACAGTTTCTAAAGAAATCTTAGTAAAGATTTGTGACTCTTTGTGCAAAATTTAAAGAAACCTCAATACTTAATTCTAAAGTAAGTACAAACTTTAGTGAATCTGTTCAAAGTTTCAGAATAAACCTCAATAGTAAATAGTAGAATGTGTACCAATCTTAGGAAACCTGTACAAAGTTACTAAACTGAAGAAACTTCAACAGTAAACACTCAATGTACCAATGTTAATGATTCTGTGCAGTTTCTGAAAAAAACCTAAACAGTTAATACTGTGCACAGTTCCTTGAGAAACCTCAACAGGAGATAATAGAGTGAGAACCAATCTTAGTGCTTCTTTGCACAGTTTCTGAAAATATCTCAGCAGTAACTACTAGAATATGTACCAACCTTCGTGATGCTGTATATAGTTTCTGAAAAAAACTAAACAGTATATGTTTGAATATGCACAAACATTAGTGATTCTGTGCACAGTTTCTGATGAAACCTCAGCAGTAACTACTAGGATGCATACATCAGTGATTATTGTGAATAATTTCTGAAGAACCCTGAAAAGTAAATATCAAAGTCTGTACTAACCTAACAGAATCTATGAACAGTTACTGTACTGAATAAAATTCAAAAGTAAAAAGGTGTGTGCACTAACATCAGTGATTATGACCACAATTTCTGAAAAAAACATTAACACTAGATATTGGAATATGCACAAACTTTATTTAATCTATGCTCTGTTTTTAAACCAATCTCAAAAGAAAATACTGGAGTATATACCATCTACCTTTAGTAATTCTATACCCATGTTCCCATTTCTAAAAAACCCTGAACAGTAATACCTGAAGTATGTTTCACGTTAGTGATTTTGTGTACAGTTTCTGAAGAAACCTAAACACATACTTTAGTGATTCAGATTCTTAACACTAAATAATGGGATATAAATTTCACAATGAAATGTCAATAAGATTCACATCTACATTTTAGAAGACAAAATGTTCAAAAAGACTACTTGCAAATCTGTTGGATGTGAAGTGCTTTGTCTGTTCCTTTGTTGTTAAGCGCGTGAGCTACTTGTGTGCTGCATGCTGTAGGAACTCCAAACTTGTATTTTATCAGTATAAGCCCTCACACTTACCAATGAGCTGAGCCAAGAAGAGGCAATGATGTATATCCTAAAAGTACTTATTAGGTCTTAATTTAAATTTTTACCCCAATAATCTGAAGATCTCATGCACTAATGCCATATGGTACTATAGTTTTATAAATAAAGAACTGTAAAATAAAATATGTTTCCAGAAGATGTAAACTTATACTGCTGTTGTTAAATGCTAGAACTATGATTGCCGTACTTATAGCTTTTCATACTGTTAATAACTTTACCCATATAATCATTCAACCACATTTTCAACACAATAATAATAATACTCGCAAAGCAAATAATGTTCTATAACTATTATAATTTAACTGGCTTTCTAACCATCTCATAAGAGCCTTAAATTAATTCTGTATGTTTCTCAATCTGAATAACAAGAAAACACTTTCAAACTGAAAATGAAATAGACAAAACACCATAATGAAACAATATAATATATCACTTAGTATAATAAAACTTTGTCATTTTATTGGTTATAAACCTCAGAGAAAATGGACATGTGAAAGAAAGGACATGACAGGTGAGTGTGGTAAGTGGGTCTGACTTTTTATAGTGTATGGAAACAAAGAAGACTGAAGGCTATAAAGATTAGATTTTGCCTTAGTAATATCTATATTATAATGAGTAACTTACATTAAATTATGTACTTCAGAGATGGGTGGTAAATAAATTAAAAAATGGGTAAGACCTACAAAACACATTTGAACTATCCATAAAGAGAGTAACCTTCGGCCTTGGCACTATTTTAAAATTCTTTTCAGCATATGTACTGCATTACATATAAAAATTTAATTAAATCACTTTACTACCAATATATGTGAATGAAATTGATATTATAATGTATGTTATAGTTTAAATTTTAACTTATCTAAGCTTCACTTACTTTGTTTCAATGGAAACATTTCAAAAATAATTGAACTGCAGTTTTTGTGTAACATGATCCACGTGCTATAAAAAAATCTCATTTTGATAAGCAAAAAATCTATGCTGGCATCTGCCAAAATAATATTATTAATAAGCCCTGTTTGCATCAGTTTACATAATCAGCATAGATGATAATAGATGAAGAATTTGAAAGGAAAAATTAAACTCTTGTTAAAGTAACAAGATAAAGATGTGAAAATTACTCATATAAAAAAAAATACAACTATTCTAGTGGATTCCTAAGAACAGTTGAAATGTATGTATTTCCATTTGTTAATATTAAATATTTTCACTGCACTGTATGTTGATGATAACAGATAGTGATACAATTAAGAAAATGGACAATAAAAATATTTACCTTAATTTTAAAAAAAACTTTCAATATTCGTTTATTATGTCCTACAGATTATGCACATGAAATGTGAAAACTGTAAGATGAAAAATTGCATTTTTATATTTATATAAAATTATTTTTTCTGTGAGCTATTCTGAGTCTGAGTGCAAATAACAAAATTAAATGACAAAACTAGATACTTTCAAAATAATTGTCAAATTTCAAACAATTTTGCTCAATTTTACTTTTGTAATAAAATGTGATGATAGGGACATTACCTTCTTTCTGATTATTAATAACTGTTACTGTTTTTTCTTAATTATTAAACACTAATTACTGACATGTATTAAGTTTTCTGCTGCTAATTTGATGATGTCTTCCAAAAGTTCCCGAGAAGAGGTATTTTTGTAATGGTTGTGGTTAGGATTCAATCCCAGGTTTCTTCATAGTGAAGATAGTATGCTCTATCACTCATCTACAGTGTCCCCAATTAGGATTTGAGTCATTTAACTTTTGAATACTTTCAAGTTTTGCCATAGGGGTATCAATATCTTACACTGATTGAGTATGCTATCACAGTTAGACAGATAAAGAGCTTGGGTACTGTCAAAATTCTTGTATTCCAATATACTGAAATACTGAGGGATATTAAAGAATGAAGCATGAACACAAATCTTAGCTACCATTTTACAGTGTTCAAAAACTCCACATAGTGTATTTTGTAGATCACATGCATTGGAGACTAGCATAATTCATTGCTTAGTAATTCAACAAAGCTACGTGGAGAATCACACTTTGTATTAACATTATATGGGGGCAGGGGGCAGCTGTCATTTTAACAATACTATTGAGAGAAATATAAACGTTTGATATATCATACAACCAAATAGTACCAGAGTATGTTTTGCTTCAAAACAATATCAATATATATTGATGATATATCAGTAATACCATGCAAATTAGGAAGATGTAGGAGACTTAACTTTTTCTCTTGTGTGGTTCAAATCCTATTATTTTAATACTATTCCATTTTATCATATCTTCATATTTTCTCAAGTCAGGGGCTACTGCAGACATAATGCACTACAGAATCATACTTAACTCTTATATGAATCTGAATTCTAACTTATTGGTCCTTTTGTTCTTCCAATGTACTGGAATCCACACTCAGAAGTGATGGTATTTTTATTTTCCAGTAGGTCTTTAGGTTGTTCGGTGTATACTAATAGCTTCTGAATACTGTTCTGTTTTTATACAGTTTATATGTTCTCTATAAATTTTCACAGAGATCTTTGACATATGGAAGTGTGGTTGTGTGTCTGGAAACCAGGCAGTCTATGACATTTATTTTTACAATGCTGTAGTCTTCCTGTAATTTCCTGCCTCTCTATTGAGACCCAAGAAATCACACAGTGTACTGGGCAGAAAACTAAACAACTGGTCAAATTAAAAAAGGAAAAAAATGAAAAAATCCCTTCAGGAAGCAATCTGAGGCTCAGAAATTTGAGAAGAGTAGAAGGGGAATACAAAATGTATGACAACAGAACTAGTTTTTAAAAATATCCTAAACCCCAACATCATGACAATGTGAGAATGATAAAAGATAAATGTACAGAAATTCTCACATATCACAAACACCCTCAGGTGTAACAGAAATAGGTTCAATATTGAAATATATAACAAAGATGAGAGAAAAATACATATCAGTAAAAGTACAATACAGATTAAGGCAAGCACTGTAGCAGACAGAGTCAGCTCTACAAACTGAAAACTATTATGAAAACAAACAATTAACATTCATCACAAATTAAATAAAATGGCATACATCAAACAAATTAAGCAGTGAAACAATCTTGGAATCTGCCAGAAATATCAATATGCAATGGCACAAGTACGTTGAAGAACAGCAGGTTACACAGTAGCTATAATATGTCCTGCACACTGTAAGCAAGTTGCATACGTAGATCTTTAACAAAGTTGCAGAAATTCTGACAAAAGCATAAATTTTTGCATCAGACAGAACACTGTAGCAAAAAAAATAACAAAGCTATCAACAGGATTGATTGATTGATTGATTGATTTAGTGTTTTATGGCACAAAGCAGCGAGGTTATCTGCACCAAACATCCAGTGAAAATGTAAAAATAAAGTAAATGTAGTAAAAGACATAAATGGAAATGAAGGTAAAACAAAAAAGTATAAAACCAATGTTGACACCTAGTCTACAATGTTAAGATAAAAGGTAGAGTATAAGAAGTTGTAAGGTATTTACTCTAGCAAAATGGTAATGATCATAACCCGCCAGGAAGACTAACAGATAAGTCCAAGAACCACCGTCAGTCACCTGAAGTTGGCCTTTCCAGTCCTGATTCTGGGTTATGTGTCATAGCAGCCAGTATCAAAATGTAAAAGAATAGAAGTTTTAAAAGACACTCCGCAAAATTGCAATAATGAGTAGCCAAATGTCAAGTAAAAAGATAAAGTCAAGTAAATGGAGTAAAATTTGTAAAAGTAAATGAAGGTAAAAACAAAACAGCAATTAAAACAGAAAATGGCATAAAAACCAATGGTGACATCCAGTCTTCAAAGTTGTAAAATATTTACTCTAGCAAAATGGTAATGATCGTAACCCGCCAGGAAGACTAATAGGTAAGTATAAAAACCACCGCCAGTCCCCTGAAGTTGGTCTTTCCAGTCCTGGTTCCGGGTTATGTGTCATAGCAGCCAGTATCAAAATGTAAAAGAAAAGAAGTTTTGAAAGACACATAGCAAAATCGCAATAATGAGTAGCCAAATGTCCAGTAAAAAGATAAAAGTCAAGTAAATGGAGTAAAATTTGTAAAAGTAATTCAAGATAAAAGCAAAACGGCAATTAAAACAGAAAATGATGCAAAAACCACTGTTGACATCCAGTCAACAAAGTTGTAAAGGACTACCTGTAGCAGAATGGTAATGATCATAACCCGCCAGGAAGACTAACAGGTAAGTTTAAAAACCACCGTCAGTCACCTGAAGTTGGTCTTTCCAGTCCTGGTTCCGGGTTATGAGTCAATATGGCCAGTACTAAAAGGTAAAGTAGTAAAAGTGTGAAATGATATGCAGCAAAAGTATAATAACAACTCGCCAGGACGACTAACGAGTAGTTCAAACAGTAGAGTTAGTCACCTGAAGTTGGCCTTTTCAGTCCTGGTGTCGAGTTATTTAATGTTCTGGCCATCGTCCAATGTCAAATTGAATGAGAGAGATTAAAACTGTAAAAAAGGAACCACAATTAAAAAGGTGTAATGAATAAATATGCAACACTTAAATGAGATTAAAAAGATTAATGGCCATTAAAAAATTAAAAACGTTATCAAGGTGGACAGAGTCACCATTACCAATAACACTGTCCAATGTTACAGATTGACCCTGGGAAAAAATATGTTTAAAATATTGTCATCGTTGAGAATTGTAACGATGGCAAGAAAGTAAAACGTGGCTGATAGTGATTTGAGTGTTACACAAACTACACATTGGTGCATCAGTTCCAGATAAAAGAAAATGATGAGTTAAAAAACTGTGACCAATGCGTAGCCTAGTGAGAACAACTTCCTCCTTCCGAACTTTACGGAAGCTAGATGGCCAAAGTCCAATATAGGGTTTTATTTGAAAAAGTTTGTTGTCGCGTTGCTAACTCCAAGTGGACTGCCAGCTGGCACGGAGCTGAGCCTTGAAGACAACACCATAGTCCATGTACAGAATAGGCATAGGGGTGATGGTGCTGGAGCAGGCAGATTTAGCTGCCATGTCTGCAAGCTCATTCCCGCGAATACCAACATGGCCTGGTATCCAGAAAAACTGGATTGAAGTAGCTGTTAATGAGAAATGGGCCAGTCGGTTTTGAATATCAGTGAGAATAGGATGTGAGCTAACGTGTAGCAATTCCAAGGCAAGTATAAACGAATCAGTATAAATAGTGCAGTTGGAGTACTGCTCAGCTGCAATATGATCCAGGGCAAGAGATATGGCATACAGTTCAGCAGTGAACACAGAAGCTGTAGAGGGGATTCTGCACGCAACTACTGAACCACAGCAAACCACAGCAGAGCCCACTGAAATACCTGATTTGGATCCATCTGTATAAATGGAAACTGAATGATTGTTTGAAAGATATTCATTGAATAAAAGATGGTACTTCCAATCTGGAGTATCTGCCTTTTTAGGTGACTGAAAGAAAAGTCACATTTGGGGGCTGTAATAAGCCATGGTGGGATGGGCTGACCTGTGGAATTTGCAATGTTATCCAAGGACAGACCCAATTCATCCAATTGCGCCCAGATGTGAAGGCCAAATGGAGCAATGGCAGATCGTCTGTTCTGAAAAAGTACTGCCCACCGAGGAAGGAAAACACATTCCCAGGTGGGATGTTTTGGTAAGGAACGAAGTTTTGAAGTATATTGTAAAGATAGTTGCAAACGGTGAAGGTGTAGAGATGGTTCATGAGATTCAATGTATATGCTTTGAACTGGAGAGGTACGGAAAGCCCCAGTGCAGAGTCGAAGTCCTTGGTGATGAATAGGGTCCAGCATGTTTAAGGCCGAGGGTCTGGCAGAGCCATAGACCATTGATCCATAGTCGAGTTTCGATCGAATAAGAGCACGATATACCTTTAACATTGAACAGCGATCTGCCCCCCAACTGGTAGAAGAGAGGACACGGAGGATGTTCAGTGCTCTTGTGCATTTGACCCAAAGCTGCTTTAAGTGTGGTATAAAGGTCAGTTTACAATCAAAGATAAGATCAAAGAACTTGGTCTCCAGGACCACTGGCAGCAAAACTTCACCGATATGAAGTTCAGGATCAGGGTGAATACCCCGTCGACGGCAAAAGTGCATGCATACGGTTTTAGAGAAAGAGAAATTAAAGCCGTTCGCCAGAGTCCACTTCATTACGATTGAGGGCAGTTTGTAGTTGCCCCTCAATATATCTCATGTTTGACGACTGACATGAGATGTGAAAGTCGTCGACATACAGCCCATTCGCAACAGTGAGAGGGAGTTCTTCAGTGATGGCATTTATCTTTATACTGAAAAGTGTCAAAGAATATTGATACAAGATGTTGGCGATTGAGAAAGGCTTCTCTGATAGATGTTTCAAGACGAATTAGGTGGTCTGTGGTGGAGTGCTGTCAACGGAATCCACACTGGGTGGGCGAGAGGAGGTTGTTTGATTCAAGGAACCAAACAAGACGAGCATTAACCATCCTTTCTAAGGTCTTACAGAGACAGCTCGTCAAAGCAATTGGACGGTAGTTTGAAGGAATCTTGGGATCTTTCCCTGGCTTAGAGAAAGGTAAAATAATAGCCTGGTGCCAGGCATCAGGAAAAACATTCTCCTGCCAGATCCGTTTGAAGACAATCAGAAGGACATCAAGAGAAGCAGGAGATAGATGGTGCAGCATGTTATAATGAATATCATCAGGTCCAACAGACGTACTGGCAGACCAATGAAGGGCCATTTTCAGTTCCACCAGGGTAAAGGGACAATTATAGTCAAAGAAACAGTCAGTTCGAAAGGAAAGAGGTGATTGCTCTGCCCGAGTCTTGATGGCCAGAAAGGTGGAGGAACAAGCAGAAGTGCTAGATACCCGGCAAAAGCTTTCACCTAGAGTGTCAGCGATGCTCCAGACATCAGTCACCTCCTGACCATCAGAGAGTAAGATCAAGAGGGGGACAGAATTGCAGTGCCCATTAACCTTTCAAATCCTGTCCCACATGATCTTGGAACTGGTGGTAGAAGATATGCTAGTTGTGAACTTAATTCAAGATTCCTTCTGGCTTTGACGTCTTACCCACCTAGCATGTGCATGGGCCCGTTGGAAAGCAACACGGTTTGAAAGTGTGGGATATCTATGAAAAGTATCCCAGGCCCGTTTTTGAGCCTTCCGTGCTAAGTGGCAAGCAGGATTCCACCACGGACGAGGATATCGTGGAAAACGTGTCGAGGTTTTAGGAATACACTGAGCAGCTGCATGTGTAATACAGTCAGTTACCGCTGCTACACAGTCGTCTATTGATGGCTGATTTACGATGGCAGGATCAAGTTCTGAGAGAGCAGTGAAAGTGGACCAGTCTGCCTGATCCAGCTTCTACCGGGTCACGAGGGTAGGGTGGCATCGACCACGGCCAGTCTCTCTCAAAAGAATCGGAAAATGATCACTGCCTGGTGGATTACTGTCAACCCTCCATGAAAAATGGGAGAATAATGAAGGGGAGCAAACTGAGAGATCAATAGTGGTAAAGGACTGACTAGGTGCATGAAAGTAAGTGGAAGAACCAGTATTGAAAAAAGAAAGATTGTGATCAGAGAGCATCCGCTCTACAGATCGGCCCCTCCCATCAATAATAGCACTTCCCCAGATGGGATGATGTCCATTAAAATCCCCTAGGATTAGAAATGGAGATGGCAATTGTTCAATGAGAGCATCAAGATCTGATTGATCATATGTCTCTCCAGGGGACAGGTACAGAGAACAAACAGTGATGGTATGACCCAAGGAAACACGGATGGCTACAGCCTCCAAGGGTGTGTTGAGTGTCAAAGACAGGGTGGGCACGTGTTGATCAACCAACAGTGCCACCCCTCCATGTACTCGACCATCACACAACCTGTCATTTCTGTACAGAAAAAACTGCCGAATGGAGACAGTATCAGCAGTTTTGAGAAATGTTTCTTGTAAAGAAAGACAAACAGGATGGTAGGAAGCAATCAGCGTTTTGATATCATCCAGATTAGAACGTAAACCTCGACAGTTCCATTGTATCAAGGTGGCCATTTTTAAGAACGGGTAGGTGAAGTGGCTGGAGAACCCTTCGGTTTACGACCACGTCTTTTTTCTTTACTGTCTTTAGTCGGAGGAAGTCTATCAACCTCCATGGATCCTGCTCTGGGTCAGGTGGGCAGGTTTTTGTTATTGGAAGGGGAATCCAGTGACTGAGGACGCAAACGAATAATTGTTTTGTCTCTTGTGGTGGGAGAAAAAGATGTATCAGAAGAAATGCCTGTATTTGAAACTGAAGGACGTGGATCTTGAGGTTTGTTGGAAGGTATGGGAGGAACAGAGATGGGTGTGGAAGTCGATTCATCAACCTTTTTAACCACGGAGGTCAAAAGGCTTTTCATTTGTTTTGAAAATGATTCTCTTGGAGGCACAGAGAGATCTGTCTGCACTCCCACTGTAGTTGCGGAATGAAGTGCAGCAGCATATGTCCGAGATGGAGTTGTGAACAGCAATTTCTGAGCCTCAGGATAACTAATGTTATGTGTCGTTTTCAAACGCTGCACCTCTTTTTCCTCCAACCATTTTGGGAAGAATGAAAGTAAGAGGGGTGAGAACCATTGCAGTTTACGCAATGTGGGTTCATGTCACAGTCATAGGCATCGTGGTCCTTGCCTCCACAAGGAGCACATGTCAGGGAACCACGACAAGATGTCTTTGAGTGGCGAATCTCTGACATTGGAAACATCGAAGAGGGTTTGGTATGTATGGCGAACCCTGTAAATGAGATAACCTGCCTTGATGGTGGCAGGTGCACGTGGTGAAGTAAATGTTAAAACGAGGGTATTTGTTGGCAGTGTAACTCCATCTTTGCGAGTGGAGATGCGCCTCACTGCAGAAACTCCTTGAGTGGAGAGACCAGCGAGAATCTCTGACTCGGGAACGTTCTTCAAATCCCTTTCAACAATAACTCCTCGTGAAGAATTCAAGGTAGCATGGGGTGTAACCTCAATAGGTATATCCCCAATTGCCTTTGAATTCAAGAGGAGTTCACTGTGTTGGGATGTGGATGTTTCAACAAATATGTCACCAGATCGAAGTTTCTTTACTGACTTTGGAGAGCCAGCAAGTCCCTCTAGTCCCTTTTGAATAAAAAAAGGGGGCATTTGCCCTAAAGGTTTTTCCGAAAGAAAATGTAATATAAGAAAATGAGGTACGTGTGTTACACATTAAATCACATGAAAGTTAGGAGGGAAAAGAATTATGGGTAAGTGATTTAAGCTCTGAAATGTAAAAAGGACATTCAAAATTTTTTTATCACATGCTTTGTTAATAGCATTATGTCAAACTCAAAAAGAAAAGGGTTTTAGTACTTCAGATGTGAGTCAATATGAAATGAATATACTCTTACTACTACTACACTCTAGAATTTACATTTTGTTAAAGTAGATACTTTATGAATTTCTATGTGTCACTTAAGAAAAGTACTGAACTTATTTAGACATTATACAACCATCTAATTTTGTTGGTATGAATAGTATATTCTACTGGTATTTCTTTCAAAAAAGTATTTACAAAAACACAAAAGTGACTTACAAAATTGATCCCAATCTTCTGTTAAAGGTTTAAAGGATCCAGGTAATTCTTTTAGGTCTAGAGGCTTTGAAATAGGTTCAAATCCTCCTGCTAAATATCTTCCTTGATTTTCACGGATATAGAAGTGGCCATCATAATCTCTAATCACTCAAAAACAAATACTGCTTTATAAGTTTGGATGTTTTAATTAATAAAATGGAAAACATCATTTAACATAACAAAATTATCAGAAAATACTTAAGGAAAACCATTATACTACAGAATCTTAACCATTTTTATTCCTTTTTAAAATTATAAATCCCTTTTATCATTTTTCACATTACTTTTAAAACTATATTTTTATTTAACTGAGAGCGTAAATTGAAGATAACTTTCTTCTCCAATAATAACAAAATATTTTCATAAACCAGCTGTCAATTTCTATAGTATATTATGTAGTTCAAAGCAGGATTTGATGACTACTGCAATCACCAAAATTATCAAACAAAATACATTAAAGGATATACAATGGAATTTTCTTATCAACAAAAACATTTTAAAAGTGAAAATTAACGTTTTCCTATACCAAAAATGTATTTCCAATAATCCTCTGCTTAAACTTTAGCTTTATCTCAACAAAAGTTTCTCTTCCCTTTTAAACACTAGTATGAATCTTACCCTTGTTCCAGCTTTTATAACCAGTAATGGGCTTAGCAATTTTAATCTTGTGACACTCTTCACTGATACCAATGTGCTCTCTATACCAGATATACATATAAGCTCCACATTATCACTTATTATTCACTTTTTTGAAAGTGTAAAAATTATCAGACCCAAACACTAGCCATCCTGAGCAAAAAGGGCAGTATAGTGTGACAGAAGATAAGTACTGTCAGAAATACATTTTTGGGATAGGAAAGTTTAAACTTCAAAACATACCTTTTGCACACTAGAATCTCACAGAAAGCACCTGCATATATATATAAAGGCATGCAGATATGAGATATAGTAACAGCACACTAATGGGGTCCAAGCTACTTCTGGAACAGGTATGCTCTTTGCCCAGACAACATAAGATATAAATATACCCCATGAATTAAAAAAAATCATGAAACCATATACTGCTGCATACCATATATTCGCAACATCAGCAGAAAAATAACCAACATTTGGCAAAAACTAGCAACAAAATATATCATTCCAGTTAATACCAAACTTATTCAAAAACCAGGCACAAAACTAAGGTCTATGCTATGTAAAAACTACACTGGCAAATACCACACCAACATTATTTATAAAGTACAATGTGATAATGCCAATGACTTCTGCATTGAAGAAACAAGTAGAAAAATGGAAACCAGATTCAAAGAACACAAAAAGTCACCATCACACGTTTTCGAACACTGCAAATCAAACAAACACAACATAACCATAGAAAACACCCAAATACTAAATAAAGAAACAAACATAAACAAACACAAAATTAAAGAAGCCTTACTTATACAACAACTGAAGCCCAAAATAAACCAATACAAAGGAACACCTTTATTCCTATAGTAATAAATAGAATCAAACATCGAAGCACACCCTCTACATTCCTACACTCAATTACACAACCACCTTCAAGCATGTGATCAACTATCGGTCAGTTACCTCTATTTCTTTATGAACCTGACAATGACCAAAGAAGGTCAAAACATTGTTCGCTCCTCTACATAGTTTTCTCTACCCATACCAGCCATTTTTATATATATATAATTCCTAAACAGTAAAACATGACTGGCCATATAGGGAAAATCCTAAAATCATTAGAAGAAAAAGATTTGTTCCAGCTCCAACCATCCAGATGAGGTACCACATCTCATCATTGTAATTACAGGGCTGTGGACCCAACTCTAAATCCAAGGCTCAGTGGCTGGGATAGGAGAGCTGTTTTATTTGGTCTTGTTTAGTAATGTAGTATTATTGGAGCCTAACCTGAAAGTTTCAGAATGTTGTACATTAAACTGCCAGAATGATAAAACAAATCAAGAAATACCCAAGTGAACAAAACCCTTGCCCCAGCCTGAAGAATTGCAAAATGCAACAATCTGAACTTGTAATTATGAGATCTTTCACGTCTCACTCAGTTCATAGAAATAGAGGTTACCAACCCTAAATTTAAAAACAGCAATCCTAGCTCCCCAACCTGAGAGGCAAGACAAGACCTCTTTCCCCCATATTACAAGGAAGATGTAAAATAAACCAAGTTCAAACAATGGAATATGTTGAATTACAAGGAGTTGAGGACTCTCTTCCATGGTTATCAAAATGAAGAGAATTATCAAAAAGAAGGATCACACATAATGCAACCAGACAGCACAGAGTCATACCTTGAAATAGAATTACAAGGAAACTCTTATGTAAGCTGGTATTGCTCCTACCACTTAATGGAAGAACCATCCATGGTTATTAGTAGGAGGACACACAGCTTTGCTCTCTTCTTCTTGAGTGGAATAATAAATTAAAGCATCACTGAGAAGGAACAGACCTCTGTCCACTACTCTAATGACTGGAAACTGGTAGTGGTAAGGCCTCCCACATTCCACTAGGAGAAGGAGGGGATACTAACATAAGGAAATCCTGCGGAATGATGCTCCACAGACAGTGATAAAGTTGGATCACATTCCTTTTTTATAAAGCAAAATGACCCCAACCTATTCAACCCCAATATCAGCAGAAATGGGCAAAATCCTTTCAACATTTACTCACGATAGTCTGGTAATGTATTACTTGTTGTTTTATAATCGTTTACCACCCAGAAAGCACCCAAGGTGGTCTTACGTATCTCCCCACCCCAAATTTTCTGGTTGATACCAGGAAAATAATTTTATTAGTTAACTGGTAGACAGTGCAGATTTGGAAATAAGCACACCTGACCAGGCAAGAACTGCCACAGATGGGGATCCAACTAAAAATGAGAGGGTTCCTGAAAATGAATAGAAATAAACCCTAAAATAAATTAAGTCACTCACCTCTATTAATCAGGGTATAGAGAATAACAATGGGAGTAGCTGAAAACTTTCCAAAAGGCAACTGCCAAATCATGTAAATAATGATTTAAATGTGGTTGACATACCAGCCTGTACAATCTCCTCTAGCACACAATGCAACAGAGCTGCCAAGGATATCAAGATATGGCAAATTTGATGAAATTAAACCCAAAGATGTCTCTGTTCCTTCAATAAAAGCCCAGAGTAAGCAATATGCACCAACTGACAAACGCAACCTGTCAAAGTGACAGGAAGTGAGTCACATGACATTTTAAGATCCAAGTGGATAAACAAATGGTGACATGAACTTAGAAACCTTTCAGTGCATGAAACATAACATCAAAGAGCCCAAACTGGACATAAAAGATGATCTAGATATGAGTGTTCATAAAAATGGAAAATGGAGGGAAGATGAACAGGAGAGAAAGCTATATCTCCTTCTCTAGCTGCTGAAGATTGAGGAATAAAAGACTTATCAAGATACAACAGAACATAAAGGGATGGTTGAGAGCCATGTGAACATGAAATACAAACAAACATTAATATCCACTAGACAACAAGAGACAAAAATAAAAGTCTTAGCAAAAAGTGATATATGGAACATGATGAAGAAGGTAAAGGGTGGATGAGATAAGATGTGGAGAACCAATGAGATATCCTGATTAGGAATCTGGAAAAAATATCAAGGAAGGATAACTCACAAGATTTCAGAATCGAGGATAAAACCTGGAACTCAAAAACTTTATATCTTCCAGAAAAAGTAAAAGTAAATTATGACAGCTGATTTATACAAAGAAACAGAAGAAAGCACCAGGCCTTTATCAAATAATCATTTCAGAAATTATGAAACATGGCACAGTGGAAAAGTATTAAAATTATATCTGAGAGACCATTGATGATAAGCAAATCATTTGCATTAATTGATATCCAATGAAGAAAGATGAACCACATAAATAAAAATACCACCCAAGAGGTCAATGCCCATTGTCATATAATTTACTACCTAAAAACAAAATAATGGTAGTCACTGGATGAAGAACGTCTGAGTGAGGCTAATGTAAGAGAAATGGCCAGATGGGAAACAGAAGAAAATGGCACTTCTGAATATACTGAAAGAATGAAAATCAAGGCTGACCTGGTCAATACAGCACCACAAGAAGAACTCAAAAATGCAAGAAGCCTGGATGACAGACAAATCAGAAAACACACAAAGATGAAGACCTGTCCAAACTTGACATAAATTATCCATGCCCAAACCAAACAGTGAGAGACAGAAGACCAGAATATTCGAGTGAGTGGCAACAGCACTGATCTGAGAAATCCTGAGACAAGAGAAGATTAAAAACAAAAAACAAAAAACTTTTGGTTAATGCATTCAGATAACTTGTTATCCACTTATAAAATTCATAACATCTAGAACATTAAAATCAAGAAAAGCAATCTAATGACAGTGAGCCCAACAGAGAGGATCCAATGTCTGAAAACAAAGAGACCTGTAGTGAGTAACATTTTGCTTGTAAATGTAGAGGATTATAATGTTACTATCTGAGTGAAGCATTACCACCTTTCCTTGCAACAAATCAAAATCATGAATCATAACTCACCGAACTAATAGAAGTTCTAACAGACTCATGTGAAAAAAAGTTTCCTTTTCTGTCCAAAGGATTTTGAATTCTATATTCTCTATAAAAACATTTCAGCCATGGAAAGGAGTAAATGAGAAGGTTGGGCCCAAATTAGTCTGGAATTGGTACTAGATAGATTTTCCTTTTTGATAACAAACTCAGCTCTCACAGTTCCTGATAATAGAGTTTGAGTGTAAAGTTCTGTCAGTTGCCCATGTAATGGTGAAAGTCCATTGAGTGAAAAAGAAGTGAAAAGAATCTGACTAACTGGCAAAGGACACATGGGGCAGATGGAGGGCTGAACAGAATGAAACTGAAAAACTTCGTTGATGTGGATGAAGCAGAAATAAGGCCACAAATATCCTCAATTGAAATATGAAGGTAGGCATTGGTGACATCAGATTTTGCCATCCACAGAACAGGTAAAAAGAGCCAGCTAAGAGAAAGAAGTGAATTTACAGTAAACTGAGAAAGTTAAAGAAAGTTATTGAGATGAGAAAGGTTACATATTGCCCATATTTTTCATATTATAAACAGCCAAAAATAGTAGCCCTAAGAAAGGAATCAACATACACTGCAGCCTCTTTGTGTACATTTTAAATAGCTTATACTGACAACTGGATGTAAGATAATCCTTGGGGAGGAGAAAGACAACCAGTATGAGAGACAATGGAGGAGGAGATGTGAAATGAAGTGCCAATCCTTTTGTAAGGACCTGAATGACCCACACATCAGTGGCAAAGACCTCCCAGATATACACAAACTGAGTTGACCCCCTACAGGACCAAACACCATAGGGTAACCACTGCATTGTTGGTGCTTCACATGAGCAGAAGATGCCTGCTGATAAAACCAGAATCTTCATACGTTGTGATAGAATGTGAAGCTGATGCAAGTCTGTAAACCCAAATAGGAAATGCAGAAACCTTCCAGTGAAAGACCAGGAAAGGCAAGAGGCAAGTGTCTGAAAAGAAAGTGGAAATGGAATACCTGCAATAAACAAATGTCTAACGAAAAGAAACTTCTCTGAGATCTCTAAGGCCTAAAGAAGGAAGTCAAATGCACTCAAGCAAAACATCTCTCTCCAAAAAGTCCTAAGTTTATAAAAGAGATCAAGCTAAATGCAGAAGCTGATAACTTTGCTAAGTAGAAGTCAATAAATGACTAAAATTCTCTTAAAATTAAGCAGGAAACCTGCTCAGACCTCAGATATCAGTTAGTGCTCAAGACACTACAAACTCGACATATAAGTTGCAAAAATGGTGCAGAAGGCAGGATGTCCATCGAAGTCTTGTGATTAACTGTCTGAGAAATGAAAGGTACCAGGAAAATAGAGTTTATATTCTCACCAATCTGCTCTTGATCATCGACAAGTTCAGCCTCTGAGCTGACAGGACACAAAACATCAGACCTCATATAAAACTCCACCTCTTTACATATGAGCAATTAGATATCCTCTGTGTAAAGGGGACCTCTTTCCAATGTCCAGGTGACACTAGACTTTGGAAATAGCAAAGTAGGAGCACTAGAAGGTGCTGCATCAGAGACATTAACATAAAAATTAATATCCAAAATGTCTCAGAAGTTGTTTTTTTCCCAAATTAGACATTAAAGTCAAAACCCACTAATACATGTAAAAAACATCATACATACAACTAAATTATACAAGATGCAAGAGAAACCTGCAGAAAGCATGTAAAATGGTTATAGTAACATTGAGAAAAGCCATATAACACATTGATATAGGTGGAGAGAATCACAAGATTTAACTTGCTATGGGCAATATAGTGGAGGATAAACATTGGAGCATGCAAAGTAACATTCACATCAATGCTTAAATGAGTGAAGAAGAGAAACTTTCATCAGGATAAAACTAAAAGGAGAGTAGAGATAAGTATGTTTCAGAAGGAAGTATTTTTAACATTTTTAAAAACTAACTAACAAAAAGTTTTGGAATCTTCATAAAAGACAAAATCAAATTATAGGATTTTTTTAACTGAATAAACTTCTCTGCATTGATAGTTTGTGTGCCATAATATTACAAAAACTAATAATAAACAAATCTTTATTTACTGGCACAGTAAGAGGAACATTGTTCTTGCTATTTGGTAAGTTTAAGTTTCATGCTGTTTGGTAAAGTAGTTTCACTGTAATAATGAAACAAAATTATGGGATATTAGTGATGCTTCTCTGTTTTGGAAAGTTATTCGTAGCATACTAAAAGTCACTGCCACTGTCTTCAGTATTCTCATAAATTAACTTGAAATAAAGCACAGGTTACTGTTTGACATATTTCATCAAATATAAATGACTTACACGAATGAAAGTTCTAAATTCACTCCTCATTTTCAGATTTTATAAAAGTATTTTTATTTTATATCTATGATAAGCTGTATTAGAAATATCCCCCAAAATTTTTTTCCCTGTCACATTTTCTTTCCAGTGGTTCTTGCATAACATGCAATTGTATGGTGATATGAAAACAGCACTTCCTTCCATATTAATAATGATTGCTGTTACACTACTCCTACTAAGCTAAAATAAATTTCCTTACATAGAAATACAACAAACTCACACCTTAGAGAATGAAAATGCTTCAAATCTTACACAATTTTTCCCTATACAGAGTGACTATAAAGTAACTTTACTTATCCTGTTGCTCATAACTCCCAAATTGTACCACACATATCAGTGCAAATACTACTGAAGACAGTAAAATCTGAGATAACCAAAACGAGTTAATGAAACTAACATTTCGCTGGACCAATTGAACTCATCATGGTAAGAGTCCATAATCATACATAGATTAACAGAAGTGATTACTATGAATAGTGAAAATGTAGCACTGATTTGTGTTCTCAATTAAATATTCACATGCAGGTGGTCATGGTACATAATGCTTTTATATAATCATATAACCATAACTCTACAGATGTGATCATGATGATCAAACATGCAGTAATCCCCTACCGATGATTTGTACACAACAAGAACTGCAGAGCTAGCTCTTCACAACATTAATATTATCTTGCATGTACACAGGTCCTGCTGATTGTCTCCCGTGTTCAGGATGGGTAACATCATGTTATTAGTAGACTGAGCAACTTGATTGCTGATAACACTTACTGCATGCTAAATAGTTCACAAATCCTGTCTTCTCAGTTTTTGTTGGATCAGGTTAAGGAAAGTTCTTGGAATGCACTAACCTCAAAAAACACCTACGTTCTGATGAAAGATATAATAATCCACTCCTGCCTAACCATCAACGGAAAAACTTTAAAAATGCTATGCAATATTGGAGAAAAATTTCATATGCAGGCAAACAAACACATCTAACAGGTTCTATACAGAAGAAGTAATGTCACATAAAGTAAATGGCATCCAGTGGAAAAATCTGCAGACCTTGGAAATGGAAATATGTTCCCACGTGTAAGGTCTAGGAATTATAACGTGTAAGTAACAGAGTACATGCCATAAATTTATAGTCACTTTGTATATTAAAAAGATTAATTTAGAGTAAATATGAACTTTATTATTATTATTATTATTTAAATTTCATAAAAACTGACATACCTGGCATTTGTAAATCAATATCCTTCACAGGTAGAGTGTGCAGGAAGTGATGTTCACATGGATACAGTGGAACTTTAACTTTTGGTTGACTCAGTTTTCCAATATGTCTGGCCCACTATAAGTAAATGAATGGAATGAGCCATTTTAATATTACTGGACCTACAATAAAATACTGTACAAATATTAATAACAACATAAAAAACGTATTATTTCAACAAATTTTAGCAAGTTAACTCCATTGTCATGGGCATCTTTTACTGCACATGACACAAGGTTCTACCAATAGACTTTATGTTATACCAGTTAGCATACCATAAAATCTTATTAACAATAATACATATTTTCATGGTATAAAAGTTTTAAGTTCTTAATTCTAGAAGACAATATTTAAAAAAAAATTCAGAATTTCCCCTAGTGTGACAGATTTTCTCTGAGCACCTTTTCTGTTTTATCCATCACCCCTTCAATAACTATGGAACTGAACAAAAATTACTCACTATAAAATCTTAATTCCTCATACAAACCATAATTTATATAGCCTATTGTTTAGTTACAGAACCCTCTTGCCACACTCACGTCACATACTTTCTTTCAAGATTTTTTTAGTAAATCTCTCTTATGTTTAAAATTCTACCTCATCTATAATCAGTAACAAGCCAAGGTTTTCATCTTTCAAATGACGTGTTGTATAATATTATTTTCTGAATGAAGAATTGTTGATTTCACAGTTAGTACAAGCTTTGTTTCCACAAAGAAGATAATGAAGAGCTTGGACAAATTTGTAATGGCTCTTGTCATACAGTTTGAAAGCGAGAAAAAGAGTTAGGGGAAATTATTTCCTTTTCACTCATCATTACTTAAATTAAATAATAATTATTTAGTGCACTACTATCATTTACATATATTAAAATTGGATTTTTTTAATAAAAGAAACTAAATTCTTAAAATTGGGATTTCTTTAAGGTAGTTAAAGTTAGATTAGGTAAAATAAACAATAATAATATAATAAAATTATTTCATGATACACAAAAGTGAGCAGCTCATGGGTAAATTATCTAAAATGAAAAAAGTATTTTTAATCTTAACATGAAAATCACTTAGCACATAGACTTTTCAAAAGGAATACTTGATACATTCTTGAGTGAATTTGTTTTTCAGGTTACTTAAAATACTTCAAAAATATTTTTTGGGCATGGAAGACTTGTAATATTTACTGAAAAACTACAGATTTTGTGAAAATATATATACTATATTAAAAGTTACAAGTATCAAATCTATAAAGACTTCAAACGAGCACAAACTGACCAAGACTGTAGCAAGTGATAGTGAGGAATAGCTACTGCTAGAGAGCTTTAGACACACTAGTGTTGTGTGTCTCAGGATGGCTGGTATGGGTATTAACTCTTTTACCAAAATAAAGCAAAGAACAATGTTTTAACCTTCTTAATGGTTTATACAATAACACAGAGAAATGTACCACTGTGCAAGTTTTTGAAAAATACAATTTGTTCCAAAGATATGATTTTTCACTTTCTTTCACTGACATTAAGGTTGTTGTGTCTGGGGGCTTTCAGCTTATTTCTTAAGTAATCAAACCTTATAGTTGGTGTAAAGAAATTTCAAATAATTGAAATATTTGCTATTTTTAAAAATTTTGAAATTTCTTTAGTAATTTGGAGAAGACAAACTTAGTAGAAGCAGTATTCACATTAAATTGGCTATATCATTATTTTACTAAAAATATTTTGTTAGGACTGACAAAAATCCATCATCAATCCTTAGGACTGAAGTATTTTTATACACCAATATTTACCAATCTATGTCCTTCTTGATTACGCTACATAATGTTTGAGGGAACATATGAATAGCTTTTCTCAATGATCATTATGTTTGTGGATGCTCACTTACTTTCACTATGGTGCACTCTATTCACTATACTAGAGGATATATTGTTGCAAGCCATTTTTTAGATTGTTCTGATGACCCAAATTGACCATATGTTTTGGTTTTCCTTGCCATTTAAGTTTTAAAAGTCTCATTCAAACACATCTTTATGACCTAATGATAATCTTCTTCCATAAGTTCATATTATATTGCTTTAGCAAGGTCATTTTTAACTTTTCATAGTCCATGGTACCTTCTGACATTGTGCCTGCACATACTTGTAGGCCTCTTCCAACGAGTAGTGGCCAGAGACAGACTGCCCAGTCCCCTTTGTCCCTGTTCTGACTTAGGGCAAATCTTTCATATTTCTCCAAGAAAACATCCATGTCATCTGTCTGTTCATCAGACTTGAGAAACATGGGTCAACTGGCCCAGAACCCATTGTCATTCTTGAGTCCTTCTTCATTTTATTGGGTGAGCTTGGCAATCCCAATCTGTGCTCTTATTCTCTCTAGTTGCAGTTTCTCCCCTCTCTCTTTTTCTCAATTTGTGCTCTTATAATCTCTCTCCTTCTTTCCAGTCTTTCTTTCTCTCTTCTCTTTCTAGTTATTCTCGCTATTTAATAAACTCTCATGGTTCACTGTCTTTTAACCAAAGATGCTCACCTCTTTCTATTTATTTATAAAAATCTACTGACATAGCGACAATTTCATTGAAATATCCACACTATTGTCACCACCACTACAAGTTTGCATATATATATTCCTACTTATTTCTGTTTTTGTTCATGTTTGCTTTCACTGATGTTTAACACCATATAACCATAGCTCAATCACCAAATGTCAAGATTATACGTACATGCAAACAAAGGATTTTTCTACAGTAGGAGCTTGTGATTTGTTGGATATCACAGTTCTATCTAAAACTCTAAGTAATTCTCTTTTCTTATCAAGAGTCCACACAGGCTGATTCAGTTACTTTAGACTCTAACTGACAAGATGAATTATTTTTCTGTACCCTTATCACAATAGCATCAATGCAAATTCTCTTACATTACCCCGGTCATATCCTCAACTTTAAACAAGTGTCTCCTTTTTTTCAAACTCCACACAGCCTCGTTAAATTGCTTTAGGACACCCTTTGAAAAGACAAATTATTCTCCTGATCTTTGTTAAACTGTGAAAGTCACTTTAAGATACCAATCATTAAGGCTAACCACTCACATGATGGCTAAAATCAAGTTTTCTATCTTTAAGTGAACTTTACTTTCACTTCTTCTCTACTTAAAGCTTCGCACTTGCTTGGTCACTAACTTGTCGCAAACTTACTACAAGCCACAAACCATTATGATGTAATTATACTTACATAAGGCAATGAGAAAAACACTGAAGATTCAAGTAAAGTGACATGAACAACATAACAAAAGCTTAGTACAACAATATAACTGTATACACAATATATGACATGTACAGTTACATAATGAAATTTGTCATAACTAAAGCTTTTAAAACAATCACCCTTCAACACTCCTGTCATAAAAATTAAACAATCAGAAACATTTTAGTCACAAAAGAAGTTAAAATATCATGTTTACATTAAACACACTTGTATATCCAATACTCATGTAAAGTCATACCTGAACATACAGTTACAAAATTTCACGGTGTGATACAAGAAAATAATGTGTGTCAATATCTTCTCTGAAGTTGCTGTTAATGAATAATATCCTTTTTTGCACAAAATAATCACTGGGAAATTTGCAATTTTGGAGGTCATTATTTTAAAGTATTTTTAAAAAATATTAAAAATGATCTCATTAATACTAACCCAACCTCCACTATTCACAAAATAATCACAGGATATCACACCCAAGTTTGTTTCTACTCCTTTCACCTGGTGGTGGTCATCAGTTAACACCCTTTGTACAAAGCATCCTTCAATGACTTTTACACCTAGAAAAAAAAATTGCATTACTTAATATTATTCATTTTATTTGTTTCAAACAGTGATTATTATCAATTAAGTCTTCATAGATTATCCTTAACTTACTCTCATCTTTAAAATGTGTATTACATGATATCAACAATTAATAACCTTTGTAAATATCATCTTTCTATCTCCTTTACATCTAGAAAACCTAACTGCATGGCATTACAATCAACTTCTTTTCATCTTTCACCTAATGGTCATTATCAGTTAACAAACATAATATAAGGAAGCTTTCAGTAACCTGTACATGTAATATACCTCACTGCATGATATTACAACCAAGTGTTTTCCATCTTTCATTTAATAACCATTATCAAGTTAATCATCATTATAAATAAGGCCATCTTAGATACATAAAAAACCTGTATGATATGAAAATTAACTTAGATATGGTAGTATGTTGTTGTTCAAATGATCAATAGACAGATAATGAATGACTGAGTTGATCAATAGACAGATAATGAATGACTGAGTTGATCAATAGACAGATAATGAATGACTGAGTTTAGTGGTTGAGCATAATGGTTTGTACACTATACAAGTAATCAGATAAAACTGCATTAAACCAACTTCATGGAAAATTCTTAAATTTCTGTTTCATTTATAGATCATGTATAACTTTGAACAGATTGCTTTCATAAAAGCTTCGGTCTGCATCAACGTCCATGTTATGTTTCCACATTAATAGTTAGAAGTAGTGAGTTCAGGCCTTCTTCACAACAACTTCCCATTCCCAACTTGAGACATATGGAACTTTTCCAGGTAACCTGAAGCATTTCATTCCATGCTTAACATGTACATTAATCAAGTCTGTCACTCATCAAACTACAACTTAATAACCTTCATACTCTGTTAGTAAATCTTGATCAAGCTACATAATGTCTAGGTCACTAGTTTAAAATCTAGAACATTCAGTAAAAGAATAAACGTTAATTTTATGAATAGGGCAAAGATAAACAACAGTTTCTGACCACCACTGGTTACCTTTGAGCACCTGAAAGGTTTTAAATCAAAAACATCAATGTGTACACACCAAGAAATTTCATTTGAACATCTCAGAGTATAAAGATACATATACTAAGTTGTAAAGCAATCTCCAGCCATGTTACCTCTTTGTTCTCCATCTTATCTACTGTATTCATGTATCACTGTTAATCATATTATTGATATTAAAAAATGTCACAACAGAGGTGTTTTTATCCAACTTTCCACCAAAAGATCATGGTCATATGTTATATGTATCAGGAAGTCATTCATGAAATGCTTAATCAGTGCAAGATCATTCTGTGCACAGAAACTTGTAGTTAAAAGGAAGTTATTATCTGAAGGGATCACATCCACTAGGAACTACTGGATGAGGAATCATTAAACATTATGCTATAGAAAAGTGTGTTTTTAATCTTTCAATAACCTTTACACTTGCAGAACCTTAAACATGATATTACACCTAAAGCAAGTTTTCTATTTTCCATCCAATGGTCATTATCAGTTAACAACTCCTCTTTGAAGATTATTTTAATATTTCTTTACACCTTAATTATTTTACCTAATGGTTATCAGATGGAATATTTGTACAGAGAATATTTCAATAACCTAAAAATGTAAAACATATTGTATTAGCAAAGTATGTTTCTTTAAGAATACTTTTAAACAGTTCTCCAGATTCAGATTTATGTTATTTTACTTCACTGTCCAGGCAGCAGTAGGGAATTGATAATAAGCATTTTTATTTCACTGATATTTCCAGGAAAAATAAACAAGGAATAGGATAAAGCATTGCAACAAAAAAAACCTAACACTAAGGATCAGTCCATTCAACCAATCCAATATTTTAGAATTAATGTTTCATACAAATTGTAAAAAATTTAAATTTTCCTCTTCCTAAACAGTGCTTCCACTAATACTTGCTAAGTATTACCAAAAATGTATTTTTGATATGACAAAATGTAAACTTCCAAAGTACAACTACCTCTCTCACACTTTGGTTAGAATCCCACATTCACAAGGTGGAAGGGCTGGTGAGGTGTTCAAAATGTGTGCAAACCGATATATAGATATATAATATAGAAAACTAGTAGGGTCAACACTGCTGCTCTAACCAGTATACTCTTTGCTCTGATAATGTAAAACCTAAAATGTGAACAGTAAAGGCTAACTGACCACACTGTCAAAATTATAACATCATGAGAAGAAACATGCAAGAAAAAGCAACTATTCCAAAACTGGTTCCTCCTGCAGTATCAGACGCATCCGGTCTGGAAATACTATATATGCTCACAAGGGTCATACAGACCCCAAACATGCAGATGAGGCCCCACATTTCTTTAATGAAATTATACAGCTGTTAACCCAAAGTTATGTCAAAGTTATAGTGGCTGGGGCATGGAGACCCACAGTGTGATATAACTGTATTATAGTATTATGATATTAAAAGAACCCAATCTGAAAGTTACAGAATGTTGCATATAAAGCCAGAAGAATTATGAAGAGAAGGCAAGCAACACAAAAGTGAACAAGCTCTCTCCTCAACCTCAAAAAAGCAACTTGAAATAAAAGGACCATTCATTCCCTACTCAATCTGAATAAACAAAAAAAAACAACAACAATACTTCTGCAATAGGCATGCTCTTCACCTGGACAACATGAATTTTAATTCCTAGACAGTAAAGCCCACATGAACATAGATGCAAAATTCTAACATCCTTAGAAGATCGTTAATTCAGTTAGGCTCCAACCATGCAGATGAGACCTCACATCTCATAATCAGAATTATAGGACTGTGAATCCAAATGTAGATCCAAGGTATAATAGCTAGGGCAGTAGGACTGCATTGTATTTGGCTTTGTTTAATAATGAGGTATTATTGGAGTCTGATTTGAAAGTTGCATGATGTTGCATGTTGAGCCACCAGAAATAAGAAGGCAAGTAACACCCAAGTGGAAAAACTCTTGCGGCAGCCTGAAGAAGTGCAAAATGAACTTGGAATTATGGGACCTTTCCTGTCTAATTCAACCTGAAGAAACAGAGATCATCCAGCCTGGGATTCCAAACATAAATTCTAACTTCCCAACCTGAGTAGCAAGACAACATACTCCTGCCTTCATAATTACAAGGAGAATGTGAAACAAATGAAGTTCAACCAATTGCTTAAGGACATGGTGATTTACATGTAGAATTAGGAGGAACAGAAGACCCTCTTCCATGATCCTGGAGAATAATATAAAGATCAAAATGTGAATAGCAAAATGTCACCTCTAAACCACAATTATGAGGAGATTACCTCAGGCTGGCCTTTTTCCATAAAAAATATTGAAAAACCATTTAGGGTTATATGTGGGAGGGTATCCAACTTTGACCTCTTCTTTCTAAGTAGAATAAGCTGTTCAAACCTCACTCAGAAGAAACAGACTTCTGTCCACCAATACTCAAATGACTGAAAAATGGGAGTAGTAAAAAATTCCCTGTTTTACGTTGGAGAAGTGTGGAGAATGTGTGTGGGGGAAGGATGATCTTGAAATGGTACATGAGGTGAACCATGTTTCCAATTGTGAAAATCAAACCAACTCTGATTTATTCAATCCAGAGGTAAGATAGGTTGGGCAAAATCCATTTATGCTAAAGTCATGATAGCCAATGAGTGGTGGTCTTGTATTACACATCATGTATTAGTAATGAGAAATTATGCAGCAACATGAAACTACTAAGGTGGTTTTATGGAACACTATATCAACAGAGCTTGTTGCTACCTGGAATTTTATTTATTACTCTGTTGGTAGCTAGTGTGGATTTGTAAAAAGCATATCTGACCAGGCAACACTCATCACTCAGTAGGAACCAAATGATAATAATGAGGGGATCATTACAGAAAAGGAATAGAATAACACAGAATATATTAAATCATTCACATCTGTCACAATCAAGACAAGGCATGGAGGAGAGCCACAGGGAGTTACAAAATCCATCCAAGTAGGAAACAACTAAATCATAAATAATGTGATAACAAGATGTTAGGTGAGGTCCACATACAAGTCTTTATAATTTCTTCCAATGCATGATTTAACCAAGCTGCCAGGCACACTGAGATATGCTGATCTTAATGAGATAAGACACAAAGACCTCTCTACTCTTCTAATGAAAGTTCAGAATAAAACATGTCTAAATGAGGAATCCAACCTGTTAAAGTGACAGGGGATAAGTCAAGTGACACAGTAGGATCCCATTGGTGATGTTAGTCCCTAAATGCATCATTGTATGCCACATAAATCTGAAGCTGAAACTGGGCATAAAAGATTATTCTGATCTGAGAAGTCACAGAAATGTGAAATAGAGTGATGATAAATAGGTATTGAACCTCTCTCTTTCTTAGAAGTTTTGGGTTGAAAAAAAATCTGTCTCAATACAACCAAATATAAGTGGAATGGCAAAGAATCCTGTGAATATGAAGTGCAAACACATCTGAAAATACAAACAAAACCACATAAATGGAATGTAAATGAAAATATAGTATCAAACCCATTTAGAGACCATAAGGTAACTAGAAGAAATGTTTAAGCTGAAGCAGTAATATTTGATAATCCAAACAGATTTTAATTTGTTTGTTAATG
The DNA here is from genome assembly GCF_004210375.1 of Tachypleus tridentatus. Taxonomy (NCBI): domain Eukaryota; kingdom Metazoa; phylum Arthropoda; class Merostomata; order Xiphosura; family Limulidae; genus Tachypleus; species Tachypleus tridentatus. The sequence goes on along the minus strand of NC_134837.1, from coordinate 21,789,399 downwards.
CTGCAAATTATCTAACAAACTTTGTTTCCATTATTTCTGTAACTCAACCAACTTGTGGCAAAATTTATCTTTTGCTCAAACCGAGCAAATTATGAACACTCTATGAGCATTTCTTTAGTGGTTGTAGTTTATTGTGCTGTCTTTAAATTATGTTCACGATATCTAAGGCTGTAATTGCATAAACTACCAACAAACTGTAGAAGTTTCTTCTATGGTTGTTCCTTGAATGAACCAAACTATCAATATATTATAGTTCTAAATCACTATTCTATTATTACATTTAAGATTTTTTGTGGTGTGTAAACACATCATGCATTTCTACCTTATAATAATAACATAATATTACTCTGAATTTAATGTTTATTCCGTGTACATGTACAATTCTTACATAGCATGTTATAAAAAGATTGCTAAGTTGAGTTAGTTCTAGCTGTTTTTGTTTCTTTGTCACTCTCAGGAGACAGTATCTATTCTGTATATGAAAGTTATTGCAGTTATGCTGCATGTTGTACAAGAATGTTAACACCCATTTCCTTCAGTGGTAGAATAGGTGGTATTTTGAAGATAAGGTGTCATCTGTGTTGTGCTTGTCACACTGGATAAACACAACATTTCTTATGAAATAATAAATGCTGGAATGGGCTCAGTATAATATAAGAGTTCACATACACATTTGCATATGTTTATTTGTTTTTGGATTTCGTGCAAAGCTACACAAGGGCTATCTGCACTAGTTGTCCCTAATTTTGTGAGAATTCAATTTTCCCTTACAGCAGGCACTTTATTCAACATTTTACCTTGCTGATAAACACAAATGAACAATTTCTTGGAGCAACCTACCATAAAACCGTCTTTTCCAATTTGGCACTTCCTAGATGTGCACCTACTGTCATACCTCTTGAATGCTATTATGTCTTTGTCCTTTCCCATATCTGTTCAGAATGTGCTTGTGTCTGTCATTTATAACAATACAGTGATTACTTAACACATCATGTGATCAGTCTAACTTGCATGTGCTGCTGAGGACAGAACCAAGTCTGTTTGTTTTTTTGGATTTCGTGCAAAGCTACACGAGGGCTATCTGCACTAGTTGTCCCTAATTTTGAAGTGTAAGACTAGAGGGAAGGCAGCTAGTCATCATCACCTACTGCCAACTCTTGGGCTACTCTTTTGCCAACAAATAGTGGGATTGACCATTACATTATAATGCCCCCATGGCTGTAAGGGCAAACATATTTGGTGTGACAGGGATTCAAGCCCATGGCCCTCAGATTATAAGTCAAGTGCTGTAAGCACCTGGTCATGCTGGATGCTTGCATATGTTAAGTATTTATACTATAACTTTTGATAGTGTAGATGTATCTTCACAAAACTTAGTAGATTTTTACTAAAGATCAACAAGTTTTTGTACACAAAAGATCAGATTTCTTAGGAAGTATTTTAATAAAGATTTTTGTGTGAAAGCATCAAGTCTGTTTCATTACTAGTCCAAGTGCAATGTAATTTTCCTGCTATGATTAAAAACTATTCTTCATCCCAAACAACTCAGATATTATTTGTGTAATATCTAAAACCTCCGAAATACATTTTAAACATTTGTTGTCAAAAATACTTTATATTTGGTCTGTAATTTTCTCTACCTTGTGTGAGGTCTGTCAGTTTGTCTAACCTAGTAACCATCATATACAAAATTAGGAAATAAATATAAATTGTTTTTTTTTCATGCTAGAATGACTACAGATTATAACACAAAAATGAAAATGTTTAGTCTAAGTAGCTTAAGTCTCATAAGGTTATACATTTATATATATTTTTTATTATACTGATCTTTCAGTCATGCCTGGCTAACATTACACTGATGCATGTACTCATGAAACATAAAACTGACCTTTAATCTTTATAAAGTGACCTTGTATTGGTTGTGTTTTAGTATACTAGTATATGGTCAATCATTATACATTATTTGCCCATACAGGTTATTACTATTTAGAAATAACTTATACTTGTTTTTCTTAAAAAAGAGAACAATAAATAAAGCAAACAATTATCTCTTCTAGCTATGACCTTTGAACTCAGTTGTTGCTAATCACAGGTTGCTAAGCCTTTTAAAATTTTGCACATGGAAGATACGAAACAAAATATTTTTTTTACGTTTTATACATACGCACACACATGGTTGAATAATCAAAAAATCATAAATTATTATATGAATAGCACAGAATTTCACTACAATTTATCAAATTAAGTAACTAAGCTGTATTTTGGTCGAAAAATATGAAACTTTGAGCAGATTAAAGAGATAGCCTACCCCTTGAAATACAAATTTAAAGAATGTGATGGCCTTTTAACATATTAAAGTGGCTGAGAAAATCACTAGGAGGATATTCTAAACTGTTAATTGGTTGTTGCCATCATATATTGAAGTAAATGTATATAAGGAACCATTTCTAAGAAAGGAAATAACGATAATTAATTTATTAAAATAATAATAAAAAAAAAAACCACCACTTAATCCTAATAACAATCAACGAAAGGGGACGAAGAGGAACTACAAAGTTCCTGAACACCCCAGTTGGAGAGAGAACTCTTCTGATTTCTCTCTCTCTAAACTGAACCCCTGCCACGTTAGTTTAGTTTAGTTTAAGAAAGGAAAGAGGTGAATGGGGACATTGTGTTTAATTCAGTACATAATCCATATCTCAGCAAAATAAAAAGATATGAGGTTCTTATTTTATGTTCTAGCTTTTCAATATTGGTAATTTGAGATCCTAATTCATGCAAAACTATAGATTTAGTATTCTGACATTTAAACATCTAATTTGAACCACTGCTGCAATCAATATACCATGCAATTCAAAGAAATAAATACTTAGGTGTGTTCTTTCAATACTTACTTTTAAATTAAGAAAGTAACTCAGATATAATATTAAATTTTGAATTATAATCTACAGTTTGATACCAAAATGTATGACATAAATTTATAGTTCAATAACATTTTGAATGCAAGTAAACAATTGTGATGACATGGTCTTTGAATTATGACTAGTGTCAAAAGGGTTAAACAGTATATAGTCTTGAAGAGTAAGTAATCTAAAGGAAAATCCTGTAAAAGTAACAGTTCAGGATCCAAAACTGGTACACACATACACACATTTTTTCTGTTTGAATAATGATTCTCCATTTTGTATTATGATTCATGTTCACTCTCTATACTTCATTATTATGACTCAGTTATTCAGACTTTCAATAATATTCTGAAATAAATATTCTAATCAAATCTCATATTATTCTGAACACCTATTCAATGTTTCCTGAGTAAACTCAGTTTGATCTGAATTATCATAGTGTTACTTGCAACTTGAACAGTAAGCTATCAATAAATTGGGAATGTCTAGTTACAGTTGTAATTTATTTTTGATTTTAGTGTAACTTATGAATATTTTCAATCCTATTGGATCCAATCAAACCGTAAATGTATTTCTTGCTGTTGTAACTCACCTAGATTTTTAGCCTCAGTAGCAAGAGTTAAGCAACATTTGTAAGGGTCTCCGACTCCATCTCCTGGTATCCACAGTCCTCCCTGGAATATAGAAACAATTCAACTGTATGTTCCCTATGAATTCATAGCATCAACAAGAAAAAGTATAACTTGTTAAATGTACATTAGCTTCACTTAATATATACAGAGCTTATGTCTTATAAAGATTACAGTTACTATGAACATCGGTATAACTCTGTAAACATTGTGCATAAATATTAACCCCTTTTGCCATGGCTATCCCTTATCAGTCATGATAGAAAGTTTCAGCATCTTACATTTAAAATTTATTCAACTATTTTTTGTTCATGTTATACCAATTTGTATGGAATAACATTTTAGTTAATAATTCATACTTTAATATAAGTTTCAAGTTCCTAATTGTACAAAGTTAAAAAATATTGAATTTCCCCTAACATGATACATGTGACACTTTCTCTGTACATCTTGCCTTCTCTATTTTATCCTCCATCCCTGGAAAAAGTATGATATTAAACATAAACTACTCTTCATAAGATTATCATTTCTTAAACAACCATAATTTTTATAGCATTTAGTTTTGTTTGGTTACAGAGTTATTGAATAGAAAAGCAAATCCCACCTGTCACATCTCTCTCTATTTCAGAATTTGTTAATAGTTTTCTCTTAAGTTTAATTTCACATTACTTTTCCCATAGAAAATCAAGGTTTTCATCTATCAAATGGCGTATTGTATAATATTGTGTTCTGAACAAATAAGCATCACTCAGAGTACAAGCAACATTCTCAGGAGAAACTCAACAACTACAGTGGAGAAATTCATAAAAGCTCTTGTTGCCTAGTTAGAAAGCCAGAAAGTTTTAGAGTTAGAGGAAATTGTCTACTTTTTCATGTGATTGATCTATGTTTTTGATGCATTATTTAATTAAATAAAAATTATGTAGTGTATTACTACCATTTGTATAAAATAGTGAGCTTACATTTCCTCAGCAATCAACAGCAAGAGACAAAAAAGACTGTGTAGGTACTTTATTTGTTGTTTTTTATGTCTCTTCTTTATTATTATAAAAGTAACTAAAATGTAAATATAGGTTTCTTTTTAAGTTAGTTAAGATTACACTAGATAAAATAAATAATAATTTAATACAAGTGTTTCACGAGGCAAACACGTGAACAGCACATAGGTAATGTAAAGATAGTGTAAAGTGAGCTCACATGCCCCAAGTCATTTGCAACTTATAATGGCATAGAAAATAGTTCAACATAGTTCAAATGGCAATAAAACAATACAATTTAATTAATTATAAATAGATGTACTGTTATGAGACTAAAGCTACTCAGGATAAACATTTCATGTAACAGTTTTATGTTACAATCTGAAGTAATTCTAGAAAGAAAAAGTGGTAATTTAGATTTTGAATTGTTTTTGGTGGTTACAAGGTCAGTCAAATTGACTGATCCCATTTTTAGGTATATTAGAAAAAGTAACATGTAAAATTAAAATTTTACTGGAAAAAAGTTCAAAATATATTTATGAGATTTTAGGAGTTACACAAAAGAAATTTTAGATTTTTGAAATGACAAAAAGTATTTTTTAATTTTAACATGAAAATTACTTGTCACATACACTGTTCAAAACAAATACTCAATATATGCATGGACAAATCATTATTTTAATTCATTAAAAATACTTCTCTAAAAAATATAAAGTGAAAATCTTACAATGTTAACTGAAAAGCTGCCAAATTTGTGAAGATGTACACATTATACTGAAAGTTAAAAGTATTAAATCTTCAAAGACTTAAAAAATACACAAAGAAGTCACACAGTTGGGCCTATTGACTGAACATTTGTTCAGAGAATTAATTATATGCTGGTCAAAACATAACCCAAACATTTTAGACAAGCAACTTTATATACTGAGTCAAAATGTAAACAGATTTTTTTTTTCCTTCTGAAACAACTACAATGAGCTATTTGCTAGTACCAAAAGATACCTCTAAATCTTCTGTGCTGATGATTGGAGAAATCTTTGCTGCTCCCTGAGGTGTAAGAAGTTCACACTCTATGTTCATGGCTCTGAAAATAAAAATAAAGTGCCTATTAAAATTAAGAAAGTGAGTAAAATAAACAATCAAAAGAGAAAAACTTTATAAACAGCTTTACATTTTGGTACTTTTTTTAACAGATAAATAAACATCTGTTGTAGATAATGTTAGAAATTGAGTGAAAAATGTCACTTAAATTAAGAAATGGGAAGAAATAGTTATTCTTTAAAAAGTGATTAGGATAAAAAGAAAAATGTTAGAAACCATTGCACAGCAAGCAAAGAATATATTAATGCATTAACTAATTTTAACGATAGTTGATAATAAAATTGAAAAACATTTTGATGATGTTTTAATGAATAAGAAACCAATTTCATTCAACAACATATGTAATTCAAAGGTATACAATTTCAAAAAGAAAGTTATACAGTTATTGAAATAAAACACTTCATCGTTATAAATTCTGAAAAATAAGAAAAGGAAAAAAAATTCAAGCAGCTACAGATCTACAGGAAACTTCACTGTGGTAACACATATATTCTGATGTATATGCAACATTTTAAAAAATAAAATATACCATGTTTAGAAGATTAACTCACTCAGCAGAAGCAGCAAGTCTTTGAAATGATATCATTCTATCTTTGGTTCTAGCAAGGAGAAGGCTTCCACATCCCTTCCATCCTGTCAAAAGGAAGCAGGTAACTTATTTTAATTTGGTTCATTATTTTTTTATAAAAAAATGCTTCTTGTACTTACATTTCACTGTAAAAATAAAATGAACAGATTTTTCACCTACAGAACAGCTACAAACTTTTATACTATAAAAATAAAAGTAATTAGCTCAACAACTTGTGGACAACAAATTCACATTAAAAGCTAATTTAAAATATATATATATTTCTTTAAATAATATTTTACCAAATGAAAAATTAAATTATTAATTCTAATTAATATTTTTAATATATACTACTAACTATCATAATAACTGACATCTGGTGATCACACCCTTCACTAAGCACTTTAGTTTTAGTTGTTGTAGTCATCAATTCCCAAAATGTCTGCACCTTGTTCATACAGTTTTGCCTATCAAAGCTAGTTGATGAAACAGATGATTACTTGCATGTTTTCTTAATAGCTTTTATTGCTTTGACCAAGAAGAATACAAGAAATGTCTGACTGTTTGAAAGCATGCAATTTCTTTTATGTGATTATTCCATTATCAACTTTCTGTAAGAATGAATCTGAAAATAAATTATTTTTCTGTTTACAACTGCTCAAACAAAGAATATTACTTAATTAACATTGTCATACCTCTCAAATTTCAGATTGTTTACCACGTGCTGACAGTTCGAAATACTAATTAAAATATCAGAATATACATCGTTCCTCAAGTTCATCATCACTACCACTGTACTCCAAACTTTCAGTTTTCCTTTTTACACACTTACTTACTGTACTGAAATGATCATCACTATGACTTTAACTTGTAGAAATATGAATGTTAGGAGTCAGTAGTATCCAACACATTCTTCTTTCCAACAACTTTTGAAATAACCTCTAGCCATGGGTATTGTTTTATCAACTCTAATTTTGTGCTATCAAATACTTTTCCATCACCTGGTCACACTGCATAAGCATATCATGACAGAACTCACTTCTTGAAATTTCAGTTTTTAATTTGTAATGATATTTTTTGTGATGCTGACAAATTATCGCTGCTCTAAATTTTCATAAGTAAAATCACTGATTATAACTTATATTATTATTCAATTAATAATACAGTATTCCAGACATAATTTACTTAGTGTTGTTTCCCAGCTACCACTCATATCCCACCCCACTGATTAACTTCTCTTTTTTCTTTACAACTTACTCTAGTATACAATCAATGCTACATTAATCGAGACATTATGTGGTGTTATTTTCTAATTGACTTGTAATGTTATTTTATAGCTGCCACTCACATCTTATTTTCATTGATTTTCTCTCTGTCTCTATGCATATTAATATTTCACCTTTGCAAGGCATAATAAAGACAAGGTTCAACACACTGTTTTAAATATAAAGGAGAGACAAAGAACATTTTTTGACAGTCTATCTATCACATGCCAAGTTTAAAATTGGCACATAATTATGTGTCTGTCAGTTTTTTTTATGGGTGCAAATTATTTACAGTAGGTGACTGTGGCTTGTTTGAACAATAAATGAACAACACATATTGCACGTGTTCCAAAAGAATAAATTCAAAACAACTAAAATGCATGTACAAAAATTTGTTACACTTATTATATATAATGATTACCATAGATGTATCCTATCCAGAGTAAATAATTAAAATAATTCTCTCTCTTTTTTGCCAAAGTTCACATTGGCAGGTTCAATTAATTTGGAACACTCTTTGAAAAGACAAATTATTCTCCCCTACTTTGTTATAACAATGTAATTAGTGATCAATTCACTTACTTTACCATGTGTGTAACAACATTTAGATCTTTAATTAATTATCTTATGTCAAAAGTCCTGCTGTTTTAGTTACTTCACATCCCAACTGAAAAGATGAATTAACTCTGTTTATTACAATACAATCTGCAATTATAACACCTTAAAAGTCATCACTGTACACACCTCACAGCTAAACTTACACAGTCTAAATGCATATTTCTCACTAACTTTTTTATTTCCACCAACTGAACTTTCTTTCACTAACTTCCTTCTTTCTGTATCTGCACATATTTAGAACCCACATAACAAAAATCTCGAAATATCTAGCCTTTAGTGACAACAATATTGACTTAACCAGAAAAACTTAGAAACTTTAAGTAAAATAGCACCAACAATAATACAAAAGCCTAGTAATTAAAGTGCAAACACAAAATGATTTATAAACAGTTGACAAAAGTTATCACAATTATTGCCTTTGACTTTACATAGCCTCTGTACGTTTTCAAAGGGACTTCAGAGACAGGAGAATATGGTCGCATGTCTTCAATTTTCTTTCTATTTATTCTAAATTTTCTTCTTCTATATGAAGTAGTCTATTTATCCACTATTATAGTGTTTTAGTTACATGGTATTCTTTCATTTTCTTAGCTTCCTTGGTATTACAAATCTTAATTTTGGGAACCAGATGGTCTTTTATGCTGTTTAGGAGGTCTGATTTTAAGGCAAGGTATTTACTTATATTTGCTGGTTTCCTGTAAGTTCCTTAAGTATACAAGTTATGTCTTGGTAATCCCAAGTGAGAGTTTGTTACCCTATTTCTATTTACATTGTAAATGGTATTGTATAATGTTACCTGTTCAGTGGTTCATGAATTCTTGAATCTCATCTATAGTACTAGTTATTACAAAGGCATCACTAACATATTTGAGTCAAATCTTGTGGCAAAGTACCTGTTTTGAGAATGTCAATTTTGAAATCTTAATTGTAGAGCCTACCAAGTAGTGATGATATGAAATGAGCCCATAGCTAAGCCTTCTCTTTCTTGTTAGTACTTATCTTTTAATCACTTTTTAATCTAGCTATTGGCATGATTAGAGAAAAAAATGGATACATGAAGAAAACCATTAGGACTTTTTAGGTTATTATGATTGCTATTATAGTCTCTAAAAAGTGAGCAAAGTTCATAATTGTTAAGATTTATTACCTGTCCATGGTGTTATTATAATGACCAGATATTTAGCTGAAAAGGGTAGTATGTTATTTCAAATTTGTTTTAGGAATATTTTAGTATGTAATTATATAAAGAAAATATATCACTTTCATATTTTACTTCTAACAATAAAATAAATTTGCTCATATTGATAAAGCACAATTTCCTGTTTTGGATAGAAAAATGAGCATTATACAAAAGAGGTCTTTAAAGTTTAGGTAGTCAAGATTTAAAGTTTGTGAAACATAATATTCAGATTATTACTTTCAAAAACTAACAAGCAAAAAATAGTTCATTTAAGATTGTATTGCAGAGAATAAACAAAAAATAATATATGTTGTTTTTTGCCTTAATTTATTTGGTATTTTAAACAACTGCAAGTCACACATGAAATGAGAGAACAAAATTTCAACCCTTATGTCAACCTACATGAAAATCCAAAACACAATTTATAAATAAATATTTATATCATATTCAGGGTAATAGAACTAAGGTAGGCTCAATGTATTATGTGCAATGTTTACCAAGAAATGTATAATAATTTTGATATTAGTTGAAGTTTTTAGATAATTACTATACATTAGAAAACAAAACATTTATAAAACATTGTGACAAGGAAAAGTTAAAATTAAAACACTGAACAGTCTTTTATTAGCTGGGCAACAGTATTCAGTATCATGGTGTGTTACAAAAAATAAATACTATTAGAAAAGTTCATGAGGCATAACCCAAAGAAAAAGGATAGATAGGTACTATGGTCTATTATGAAAAATAATTAAATAACTATTTTCATCTGGTGGTTTTAGATAGGAAGTGGAATTAATGTTAAAATGCTATAATTAATTAATTAGGTCTTGACTTTAGTTTTGATGTACAAGATGGTACCATATGTTTTATATTCCCTTACTTACTAATATGTAATTTTTTTCAAATTTTTTTATCTTCCCTCAGTTCAGTTTGGGCACAGAAAATTGTTCAATTAATGCATCTTAATAAAGGTCTCACTTTTGTTCTATGGCTCCTTTGCTAAGTCAACACTCACTACAAAACCACTTATTAACTTTGTTTTAAATCAGTAATTATGAGAGAAAAAAAGACATACAGTCCTTAACTTGGTATCCTTCAAACCTACAGTAAGTGGATATTAACTATAATAATAGAAATATACCATCAAAAAAATAATACAATTGGTAAACATTGCTGTGAATTTTTTATGTTAGAAACAAATAAATGGCCACTATGGCAATCCAAAGTTTTATTAGACTTTTATACTAACTGCACTATATGTTAATTTTAAGGCAAAATATTTACCAGGCTTTTTTTTGGGGCAGTTACTTAGAATGCCTTACTCTAGTTTTATTCTCTTTGACATTAATATTTTAAGATTCTAGATATAAAAAATAAGATTTTGTTGCACAAAAAACTGACAACAGTAATATTAAACTAGTTATATATTGCTGTACTAATCCAAAAAATAATAATAAAGAAAAAACAAAATATGTTGAACCTACTTTAAAAGCTCAAGTTTTTACCAAAACAATCTATAAATGAAAACTACATTAACCATGTAAGTGAATATTTCATGACCAAAGTGTAAAGTGTCAGTTTATTAATTAACAATAAACAAAGTTTCACAAATATTATTTTGAAACAGAATATACTTTCATCTTTCACGTAAAAACCAGGCATAACTTAAATGAATAAAAATATCATGATCCTCAAAGATATACAAGTTTACTTATAATACAAGTAAAAAATCCAAAGTAATGTATGAAAACATCATTGTAGAAGATGTAAAACAAAATAAAAATCTCAGATGAAATTTCAGGATTAATTCTCATATAATGATTTACCTTTTCATATCTACTACAAAATATGTTATTTATATAAATGTTCTGCTTTTATGGATTTCCACAGTAAATAAGAGTAAAGTAATAAATACAATTTGTGTGACACACTTTATATATCTGAAGTGCAAAATCTGCAAACTGAAAAAATTCTCTCCTCTTATTAAACAAAAACAAACTTTCAATTATGCAGCACAAAGAAAGCAATGCTATGAAATAATATCAATAAACATCCTCAGTTTTAATGCATGATGAAAGATAATTCATAATAAGTGTTAAAATGCAAATGAATGTTCATTCAGCCTATACTTGTAAATAAGCATTTTATACAGAAAGATTTATGATTGGCATTGGATCAGTCCATTAAATCAAGACTGTACCAAAGAAGTAATATTTCCATAATTTCAAATTTAGTACTTTCATAACACCTGATTAACTTTAGTATACATTACAAGCATGTTGTACACATGCACACACACACAAAAAAAAACAGGATCATAAATAAAATATTTCTACAAAACCCTTGGCTGTAAATTTACTGAGCAATCTGGATTACACTCTAACTAGTATGAGCGATTCAAATAACATGTACTATTTTTCTTATGTAATTATTTTATTACTCAAACTCATCTACTATATTATGACAGACTAACAGACAATTACAATTACTTAAGAGTTTTACACTTGTTTTTACTTGGTTTTATTGCTCTATGAACCACAAGAGTGAAAAGCAGTAAGTCACTCAGCAGAAGTGCTGAAAGTTTGAGGCACAAAACAATTCATATTACACTACACAACATCTATGTCCTCACAAGTTCTGCCTTAATTTTTTTTCTATTGAAGGTTGTATAGTGCTGTCCCACTTTAACAGACTATTACACTCCATGGTTCTCTTTAACATTGCAAAATGTGTCCTGTTGATGTTGATCATCGATTTTGGTCCTGACATCTCAACATTCATAGTTTTCTTTATGCCTCTGTCGCCAACATGAATAAAGAATGCATTTTAAGGCAGTTTCAAACCATAATAAAAATCATTTGTTCTGTTTCTGTCCAAATACCTCATTAAAACCTTTTAAATGTGGGGTTAGTCAAAATCACTGACTTTATATCCATTACAGTGTACATACCATAACTTACAATGCTGCAAGAGTAGCTTCACAAACGTTTGCAATAACGTTCACACAAAAAATAATGTTTTTTGATCAAGTACTTTTACTAAAGGTTAGTTTGTAAATTATGTAGTCAGAATTTGTTTGGATCTCTAATTAAATCATAAGTGACTTCCTTAAATAGTCGATGTGAAAAACTTCAATCTGAGAGCAAAATAAGTTAAGTGTTCCCATAAGAAATCTTACTTTATACATCATTCCATGAATTAAAACTTTGTCTCTCTATTGATTAAAAATAACACTAAGACATCAGAGCAAATCATTAATAATTTGAATATGTTCTTAAGGTGTGTCACTTTAGTTTAATTAACTTCACTGAGGGTTTATAAACAGAGATGATATAGAAAACTCTCAAGCTGTTTTAATTTATATTTGTTCACAGAATTTTAAATTTTACTCTTGTTATGGCTAACCATGATGAAAAGTGAAAACTCTAACAAATGGAAAATAATACAAAGCTATAAAAGCTCTTCAAGAAGGGGGAACTCAAACTGATTCAAATGTGAAACATAACATATTGAAACAATGAATAAAAAACCTGATCAAAAGACAAAAAAGAATGGTTATTTTAAGTTAGCTGTTGGAAAACTTGAGAAAAATACACATATGGAATAACAGTTGCCAAAGGATAAATTACTGCATTTCTGAATGAAACACTATAATTTGAAGTAATTAGTCAAAAAAAGTCTGCTTATCACCTCTCAGCATATTACATTAACAACAGCATGTAACATTACATTGCAAGTTGGTTTGTTTTTGTTTTTTGTTGTGTTTTTTTATAAATATTTTTTTTTATAAATAAAAGTATATAAATAAGTATTTGAAAGTTAATGAACAAAATATTATACAAAATTTTAAAGTTTTTTAAATATAGATCTGATTATGCGATACATCTTTCCAGCTTTAAATATGGGGAGGGTTGGTTTGGTTTGAATTTCTTTTTGCACTAGTCATCACCACCTGCCACCAACTCTTGGGCTACTGTTTTACCAATGAATAGTAGGATTAACCGTCACAGCTGAAAGGACAAGTATGTTTAGTGTGACAGGGATTCGAACCTGCAACCCTTCGATCATGAATATAAGGAGGACAGCAATAATTAATGTATTTTGTTCTGAACAACTTTTCACCCACTTGAAACAGAAGTTTGGAGAATCAGTTATGTCAACAGACCTTACCTGGATCCAACAACAACAGAAATAAGTAGCACAGTTAACCTAATAAATGCTTAAGTTTTACATAACAGTCACTTTTGCTAAAAAAAAATATATACCAATAAATTTAAATATATACATGAAAACAAGAAATTTGTTCCCTACCATTATTTACAGGCCTAAACAGGTTCAGAAAAGTACTCCTAGTACATTTTACCAAGTCTAGTTTTCCATACTGTTGATTGTCCAAAAAAATTGCATGTAACTTTTAAACATGTATTTAAAAACAAATAATAATAATGATTCAAATAGCACAAAAAATTGACAATAACTACTACTATTTACTTGGTTTCTTGCCTTACCTATAAATAAGTTTAAAATGTTTCACTACTTACCAAGTATCAACATCAGTCCACATTCAATAAAAACTACTGGAAATGGCAGTTTTTACCAAAATTAAAATAGTCATCATAATTCCATGTTCACAAAACGTATTTCCTACTTATTACAAAAACATACAATTGACAAGTAAACATGAGTAAGTAATTTCAAAAACATGAAAGTCTGAAAGGAACTTTTGGTGTGGTTGTAATAAGTTTATTGATAAATCAGAAAATAAATAAAGTGGGAGGTAATTATTCATTAATTGGCATTTCTACTTTGTGGACATAAAGGAAGAAAGAACAAAAATCTAAAGTAGAGATTTTATAGCAGAGTAGCATCAGATAACTCAGAGGTGAAGACTAAGAAATTATTAAAATATTTCCTTTTTAAATTAAGAAATTAAACACATGGAATATTGAAATTTAAATTATAAACTAGGTTTTGATACCAACTTCATGAATACAACAAAGAAAAATAATATTTTGTTTCAAAATTCCATGTTATGCACTTTTTCATTCACCAGGTGGCAATATGGATTATGCAAATTTGACTATCATTCAATTACCTTTGACAATTTTGGTTTGAAAAACTCGCGTTTAGTTGTTTGTGAAAATTTCCAAGTTCCAGTTTCCACGTAGTTTGGTAAATATGCTTTATTCTTGCATGTGCAAGTTTTTCATTTCATAAATCTTTAACTGCTAGCTAGATTACAGTTGTCAACAGTATCAAATTTATTGTTGATTATTTGAGTTTGTAGACAACCATCACTGAAGAGTAATAAATAATAGAGTGCTACAAAAGACATGTCTGTCAACTATGTGAAAGTCTAAGCTACAATGGATAATAAATATGTTTAATTAAACATTGAATGTAATTTTCTAAAAGATTATAATTTGTGTACTTTTATCCTATATGTGCACATGGGTTTAACCTCTAACACTTACTGGCCAGATGGGGAGACTGGCATCTCTTGATATTTTTTTAAAGTGGTAATACTTAACCAAATAGCAAGAAACATAGAACAGATTTTAAAAAATTGTATCCAGCTTTGGCTTACAAATTCATATAATTTGATTCCCCCCCCCATTATATTTTATGTTAAGAAATTTCCAAAGTTTTGTTGTGAAACATTTTGAAATAAAATAAAGATATACTTAATTATTTTTTTATTATTTTTTTACTGTGTTAATCAGACAATTCTACTTGATAGATCCAACCACTAAAGTCAATTTTATTTTGATTATTTAGTTTGATAATTGCAGTAGTCACCATTTTGACATAAATAAAAGAAAAACAACAGAAAATGATAAAGAATTATTGCTGAACTACTTATTTTCAAAACAATAATTTTAACAATAATAGTCAATACATACAGATTTGATACACATAGAAGTTACTGAAAAACTTCATATTAGTCTGTGAAACTTATATTTATTTTCTATCTTGACACAGTAGACAATATTCTGTGGCATTTTATAAACCACATAATGTAACAAAAACATTTTCAGGAAAGAAAAGAGCTTTAACAGAACCTATAAAAAAAATTATGGCAGTAATTTATTCAAGTCCTCTGTACTTTCAACAACATTCCACTCTTGTTCTCTGAGCAAGATAAGACACATCACTTTCTCATAAAACCACTATCTGTATCCAAACTTTGTTTTATTAATTGTTGCTCAATTGCATGTTATGAAGTTGAGACTGGTTAGTAATGGACTTTACTAATAACATTCCAAGAATAAGAAGAAAATTAAAGTGTGACAGTTTCTCAACAAAACATAAACCTGTGATTTGGGATGGATAGAAAGTCTGTGAAACATCAATATGTACATCCTTCATAGGTACAATCCTCATTTGATTACTTATTATACTTTATCATTTTTTTAAATAATTAAAAATTATTGAAATACTTAAGTTTATTATTTTTACTTAAATTTTTAAAATTGATATATATCTCACTAAAGAGAGTGGTTTAACCACAGTTCTCATGTTATATGTTCACAATCAGTGTTGATAAGGTACTGAGATACCTTCAATAATTTTGTTAAAACAAACTGTATATTAGCAGTCTAAATTTACTTGACAGGATACAATGCATCTTTCAATACTATTAATGTCATTCTTCAAAAACTGAATTAAGTTCATTATTATAAAGGCAGGTTTTATTCATCAATACATCACATACGAGCTAATTCTACTGTATGGCAGCAAAACAAAGGCAGGAATTAATGCTGTAATGTGTTTTCATAATGGTATCATCCTGCAAGATTTGAAGGTCAATATGTTTACCGATGTTTATTCTTACTCATATTAAATATGGACATATGCAGACCAATAATATTGTACAAGATCAAAGTATAACTTTAGATAAGGATTACCCTCAGAAATATAAACTGAAACCTAACATACAAAGGTAATTTATAAATAATAATAAGAAAAATATCAACCCAAAACTATCAATACAAATTCCCTAGTATTAAGCCTGTTTTAAAGATATTTATAAGTCACATTTCTGTATGATTAGATTCCCTACAAATAAGTGTATGACTGATGGCTGAATTCACATGTGTTTGGCTAACTGTTTTGTACCCTTGCAAGAAAAATGCACTTCATTATGCATGTGGTATACAGATAACATAGTGAATTCTGTTTCTACCCATCTATACAGTGTGACTGTGTGATCCAGCTTTGAAGCAGATACTTTGTAACTGTGGTTAGCCAGACTCAATAGACAATGATTTACTTTATTTGGTTTTGAATGACTGTCTGCCTTTTCCAGGTGTCTTGGTGAGTATACATCCCTTGGATTTGCTTCAAAAATTCTGATTACTAATCACTAATAATTCTGGCATTTTTTAACATTCCTACAATATTTACTGTAGAAAGGAATTCATTTGCTTAATGGTTAATAAATTAAGCTGGTTAAATACACAATTTGGAGTTAAAGTATCTTTAGAAAAATATTTTCTGAAAAACAAAATGCCAAAAATAAAAACTCTGAAAAACATTTAATGAAAAATGTACCTTAAATAAAACAATTTTATGTTCTAAATATTACTACCAGTACTCAGTCCTCTGTTCTCAAGATCTTTATAAAGTCCAATGCTATATTGACACATCTTTGTTTCAATTGTTGTTGGTTTGATTTGTCCAAGAAGACCTGCACCATGCCATGTTGTTCCTCCTCCTAAACTGCAAACACATTACAATCATTACAATATTGATGTTATATTATGTGCACAATCCAGTATAATGCAATCTTTGATCTTACACTACACAAAGTACACTAAATATTTCATTCTCTTCATGAAAAACAGTCAGTACAATGACATTCATTGAAAGCATGAATCACAAGGTATAACTGCAATACACACACACACACACACTTGGTGAAACCAGATATGCAAGTTGGCTGCAGACAAATCTGAGAAAAATCAGCCTTGAACGGGGATCTACCAAACATACTCCCTATGCAATTTGAATACTGTCTATTATAGTTGTTTCTTGTTTTGAAATGATATGCTAGAGAGAGAGTGATTCACATCACTCAGTCATCTCTTGGGCTAGTTTTTACCTGCAAATAGTGAAATTGACTGTCACATTAAAATTTCCACATAGCTGAAAAGGCAAGCACGTGTGATGATGGAATTTGATACCATGACTTGAAGAATGCAAGTTGAATGCTCCAGCTACAAAGCCAAGCCAGGCCACAGAAAAATTACAAATTAATTTAGTAGACTGGTATAACAAAAAGCAATTGTGTATTTTCTTATAAAAAAACTTGTCCCATGCACAAAAACTGTTAGGTGACAGTTTTTATTTCACACAGTAACAAAAATGTTAAGAGTCAATCTTTAACCCCATGCCATACCATATGTTTTGTTGTCATGTGATCCACTTTCAGTTAAAAGTTTAAACTTTCACTATATCTGTCAAATTGAAGTTCAGTAGCATCTGGAAAATTTCCAAGAAATTCTCAATGGGGGCTTTACATTCTAATATTTCTAAGCTTAAGATCAGCCACAATCACTTGCAAAAGTCAAAGCTGTGTTATTGGGTGACAGCTTGAAGTTGAATGGCATGCTTACAACCAATAAAAAGATTTCCCACTATTCAGTTATAGCCTGAAGAAACTTCTTCCAGTATACATATTTATAGCACATTGTTCTCTTGAAGTGTACCTTGTGTTTGGCAAGTATTTCTTGCCTTACATGTATTATTAGTTTGTTAAACAGATTGCATTTAGGTTTTATGTTTATATTTTAATTAGTTATGTATTATTTATGTTAATAAATGTTATTTGAAAATTTTATGACTCTACATTTAACTCCATGCAGCTTGACTTGTGGAAATGCCAAAGCAAGGTGGCATCATTTGTGTTGGCAAGCATTAGCAAAAGTGTTTATAAAGGACCTTTGCCCTCTAATAACTATTATAACCACGTAATCACATTGGCAGCAAAAAAAATAACAACCATTATTTGGAAAAAACTTGACAAAACACAACATTCCAGTAAACACCAAATTTATTCAAAAACCAGATACAAAACTAAAATCCATACTATGTAAAAATTACACTGATAAACACAACACCAACATAATTTATAAAATACAATCAACAATTGCCATGATGACTTCTATACTGGAGAAAGAAGCAGAAAAATGGAAACTAGATTCAAAGAAACACAAAAAAACACCTTCACATGTTTTTCAACACTGCAAATCAAATAAACACAACATAACCATAGAAAACACTAAGTTATTAAGTAGGGAAACAAATATAACCAAAAGTAAAATCAAAGAAATCCTACTTATACAGCAACTAAAACCAAAATCAAACCAATATATAGGAACACTTTTATACCTATACTAATTAATAACCTAACATCCACCTGCAACACCCCCTACAATCCAGTACCCATTTATACTGTCTTCCCTGAAATGTGTCCATCAACAGTCACATTCAAACGCTCTCTCTTTCTTAACCTAAAAATGAACTAGGAAGGTTGAAATGTTGTTCTCTCCTTACCAGTAAAAATGTTAATACCCACACCAGCCATTCTGAGATATAATGTGGGGGGAAATCCATTAATGCATGGTCAGAAGTGTGAGAAAACAAACTCACAAAATAAACTCATCTAATGCATAGAAGAAACAAGCTCAAAAAGGCATAGCATCCTTCAGGGTTACAGGCAGAAACTCATCTAGGCAGTAAAAACATCACACGCTTTACAAAAATCTGTGTTAACCATGTTCCACCTACAGTTAGGTCAGGAATTAAAGGAACAGACTATGATCTAAGAGTTGACACTGGAGTAAAATCATCACTATTTACTGAAATATTATCCAGACTTAAATAATGCTTGGTTACAAGACTAACAGCTTTTAAAACTTTTGTGATAGATCATGCCATAAAAACATTAGTGATATATGATGTAAAAGTATAAATAACTGACCTACTTACAGAATACCTTCTCTCTCTCTCTCTCATATGTTAAGCTTCTCTGATGGAATATTAGTGCAAGGTATAATGATACAGAAATCTTGATAAGAAAATTATAACTTCCCATACTGTACTTACCTCCACTTGAATCCCACATTGAAAAGAAAGAGGTATTGGTACGAAGGAAGAATAGATGTACCTCCTAGAAGTGTCTAAGTACATGAGAAAAACAGATCAGATGATCTAAGAAGGGGTACTGCACCACTTCTGCCACAGGCATCTCTTCTCCATGAACAGAAATGAGTATACATGGCAGAAAAGAAAGGCAGCACATCTGAATGGAATAGGATAAGTGAGGAAAGTTACCTCAATCAGATAAAGAAATAACTCACTCTCATGGAAGGAAAGTTGGTAAAGGAGGATGCATCCCACTGTGTAGAATGGCTTGGGTGTGGCAAACCAAACTTGGCAAGTCAATTACATCAAAACCTCATTGCTGCATATTAGCATCTGCATGAGGGAAGTATGACAATCATACCATCATCACCTCAAGCCTTTAAGTCAGGGATATGAGGAAACAACTAACTCCAGAGCATAAACACCACATCTCATAGGTCAATACTCCAAAGATACAGAAATCATGATGTGATAGAGAGAATGGGAGATAAATGTCAAAGGTGATACACATGCACAGTTGTAAAATTTCCTCTAAAGACAAATCAAGACAAGAAGCCAGAGAAAAGGTGAGATGGCTGATTTGATGGGAGGTAACACAAAATAACATACATTAGATAGGGGACAAAAAGAAGTAAGCCAACTGAATAAAATGACAAGCCCAATTGGTAAGACTTAAAAGAGACAGATCTCAAGAGGAAGAGGGGCACCAGTGAATAAATAACAGGAATGGAGATGCCTGAAATGAGCTATGCAAGCAATATAATAATGAAAGGCATGCACAAAGCAAAGAAGTCTACCTGAATCAGTACAACGACAGAAATGAGAAATAGAAGGAAGGAAAAAAGGAAGAGTTTCACTCATGAGCTGCTGTGATCTTAGAAAGGAAGGTACAATCCAGATAAAGAAAAACATATGTTGGATGGTATAAGTGTGCGAGAGATGTCAGCAGGAAATATATCCAACCAATGCCATTTGCAAACCAAGAGAAGAAGAAAATGTGTTAAGGAATAGAAGAAACAAAGCACATAAGCCAATGAGATCAAACTAAGGTAAAGTAAGGGAATGGAGAGCCATTAATGTCCCAATCAGGAAGTACCAAATGGCAGGAGCTTTTGGTAACAAGAAAAACAGAATCTATAAGATCAGGCTACCCAGAAACCTAAACAGAGTAGACCAAAGATCCCTTCTCAAAAAGCCAGAAAAAGAAACTTGAAAACAGCAGCAACCACTGGACAAGAAGCTGGAATCCCTCATGCTAGGAAGCAGATGTGAAAAACATTTAACTTCCATTGATATACAGCAAAGGGCAAAGAACAAAAGAAATGAGCTATGTGAAATGCACCCAACATGAGAAACTAGATCTCCTTGCTACAGACTGGATAAAAGCTAGAAGTGAAGATAGAGGATATGAAGTGCAGCATGCAGGACCAGTGATTGTAGCTGATGAAAAGGTTGGGGAATGAGGGTAGCAGGTCAAGAGGGAACAACTATAACTGGAGTAAGCAAAGAAACCATGGTTGAGTAGGCCAGTAATGAGTGGTCAGAAGAACTTTCTCATCCATACCATCCTGTGCAAAGACTATCTAATGAAGTAATCAGATAGAAGAACAAACATAACAGAACTTCAGTGATGTCGAGAAAACCCACTTGTAGAGAAAATATATATGTAAAAACGGCTCGTTTGGGTTGAGAAAATTTTTTACGTAGAGGAGCGAACAACATTTTTACATATAACAGAACTTGTTTCCCCAATTCTGACTAAAGGTATTTACAGACAAAGCTCAAGGATAGGGAACAGGGAATCAAAACAAAAATAACTGATGATTGCAGCTGCCACTTCCCATTGATTGCTAAAACCACCTGAAAATCCAAAAAGAAAAAAGCAATTAAGGGACCACCATGTTGGGTAAATCCAGTCTGATCCAGAAAAACCATCCACTACTAGTGTGAAGACACCTGATACTCGACACTCCATCACACAAATATGAGAATTGTGGGTCCAAAAGAGAAGATCAAAGGTGAGAAAACACAAAGATCTTGACCAGGTGCCACCTTGGTGATTGATATGACCCACCACTGTTCAAAGGTCAAGGTAGATCATAAGTAACCAACCCCTCGTGATATAAAGAAAATGATCCAAAGCCCAATGAACAGCAAGGAGTCTGAGGACATTTATAATTAGAGAATGTTCCTTTACAAACTAACAGCCTAAAGATAAGCAGGAGATTTGGGTTTGATAGTTTGAATGATTTGGTAGCTGTGCACAGACCAAGTCACATGTCACATGATTGTGGTGCTCTCCTATTAGTTTTGAGAAGGGTGTGGAAGGCTTGTGGGATGCATTATAAAAAAAAAGTTTGCATGCAGAAAGCAGCACAAAATAAAAAAAACTGGTCTTGTGAGAAGAATTTTGCTCTGCCTAAACAATGTTTTGGAAATAGATATTCCCATAAGAGTTTATTGAAAATTTTCTTTTTATCTTGGTTTTTTTATGCCTTTATGAGGATAATTTAACCTAACATTAAATTCCTCACTATGTGTTATTCTCAATAACATCAGTGTAATTAAGCCTTGTAACTCATACTTTTTGTAAGCTTATAAACAGTACACTAAAAGAGAAATGAAATATTTAATTAGCTTTAGCAGGTGAATATAAATAATTATTTTTCCATTTGAATGAAGCACTATGCACACATGACTTAAAAGTGCTAATTAGTCAAATAGCATTTTAACTCTATCCACCCAGATATTTTTTTTACTGCTCATGAATTTTTTAGTGTCTTACATTTCAAATTTTATTAAACTACTTTTCTATTTACATTATAAATATTAGAGTATTATAAAATCTTACATTATAATCCATACTTTAATTGTATACAAGTTCTTAATTCCACAAGGAAATATTTTAAAAAATTCTAAATTTCCCCTTGTGTGACACATGTGACACATTTTCTCTTAGCATGCCATCATCCCTATTTTATCTACCATCCCTTAAAAAAAAATACATAATTAAACAAATTACTCTTATTGCTAAGAAAAACCATATATATTATAGTCTTCAACTTTGTTTGGTTACAGAGCTATTGAACAGAAAGTCAAACCCCTCCTGTCATACCCACCTATTATATCCTTTTCACATAATTCATTAATAGTTCATTCTTATGTTTAATTATATATCATCTATAACCAATAGAAACTCAAAGTTTTTATCTATCAGATTTGTTGCATAATGTTATGAACAGTTGAATATAGTTTTACTCGATACACAAATATTCCCACGAGAAAGTTAACAACTAGTTTGAATGAATTTGTAATGACTCTGATCACAGATTTAGAAAGCCAAAAACATATTGAGAGGTAAGGGAATTTGCCTACTTTTTGCATGTTATTAGTTTATATTATTTCGAGTATTATTTACTTAAATGAAAATTAACTGTAATACTATGATTGGTACAAAACATTATGGTAAACACACTATGACAACTGAAAGCAAGAAAAAAGATTTGATAAGTGTTTTATTTCTTGTTTTTCATGTTTATCCTTTGTATATAAGTAGAAAAGCAACTAAAACATAAATATAATGATATTTTTAGGTTAGTTAAGATTAGATTAAGTAAACTAAATAAGAATAAAATAAAAATGTTAAAAGGCATGCATGCAAGCTGCTTGTAATAGTTTTAGTAGCTTGTTGGTAATGTTATTCAATAGCATAATGTAAACTGCATGTTCCCCAAGTGATTTAAAACTTAAGCATACAGACAACAGTAAGTCGTTGTTCAAAGGGCAATAAGCAGTTAAATAATTTTATATATATATATATACTGTTAGAAATTTAGAGCTAATTAGAATGAAGGAACGTGGTTTAATATTACAATATGAAATTATTATAGAAAAGAAAAGCTGTAATCCAGATTTAGACTTTTTTTTTTTATATAGTTACGAGGTTGGTCAGATTTACTTATCCTGTTTTGAGTTAGATTAAAGAAAATATAGAAACTATCAAGTTTTACTGACAAAAACGTTTGAAACTTATTTAGGAGATCTTGGGAATTACACAAGGAAGTTTGGTATATTTGAGATAAGGAAAAGTATTTTTAATTTTAACATGAAAACTACTCAATATATTTATGGACAAATCTTTATTTTACTTTATTACAAATACTTCACTAAAAAATGTGATTTTTTTTGTATGTTAAAGACTTATAATAATATTAAGTAAAATACTGCCAAATTTTTGGAAGATGTACACATTATATTAAAAGTTAGAAACATTAAATCTAAAAAGACATTGAAAGAGTTAAATCATATATGAACTATATTTTAAAACTCCAACAGTTCATGAAATCATTTTTCACACTCACCGTCCTTGTTCCAAGAGAACAACTTCCTTCCAGTTATGATAAACTGCTAAATGATATGCTACGGAACAACCAACAACACCACCTCCACATATGACCACTCTCGTCTGTTTCGGAATTTCAGATGTGAACCAGTCATGAAGGATTCCAATTGGCTCTGAAGCAACATCAAATGCTCTTGAGGGTACTTGTGTAAATAAATATGGCCTCAGAATGGAATTGTTAGGCGTTCTTCCAATAAAAGGGCGTTCCCAAACTTTAGAAAGAAATCTAGTAACCATAGCCTTCAGAAAAATACATTTAAATAAAACAGATCAATAAATTCCAAGTTCAGAAATTACTAACTAAAACTAAAGAGCAAGTTTACATTTCTAAAATATGATTTCTCTTGTTTGTTTTTTTAGAACTAAAATACTTCATTGCCTGATTATAGAGAGATCTCAAATATAAAGTGATCCCCCCCATTTTCATAAACCATTGGAATGAAAAGAAAGTGATTGTCGTAACATTTAATAACAAATATGCAAACAATTTATTCCACAGTAAATGCAAACAAATATCAAAATGTTACAAATATTTTGGAAGATAAGGTTTTCTAAAATTTGATCTTCAGTTAGTGTAGATAATAGCCATCTCCACTTTCTTCTTCACTTTAGCTACTTCCTGTATTTTTAAGGTGTGGACTGCCACAAATATTCCCAAAACTGTCAGTAGCATTTAAAAGACAGCATTTCTTGAACCCATGAACAATATTTGTGATGGATATCAAGTCCCAATCATAAAGCACTCAGCTACACAAACAGACTAACCAATGAATTTATCTTACCTGTGTGGTCACTATTTAAAAGCCTGAATATTTCTTTCTTAAAATGTCTTTAAAAGGTTTATTGACCATATCCAAAACTCACAGTTGGGAAGCCATACCTTCAGAGATGACAACAAAATATTCATTTAATATGCAGATTTCTTTTTTACATTTTCAGTTAGGTGTCTTGTAGATGCATCTCATGTACAAGCATTAATTTTTTTCTCTACAGCATTCCTGACTTTCTTATCCATACAATTTTAAGTCAATCCAAAACAAGTCTTTTTCTCATCAAACCCTTTTCTTGTGCTTGCTCTATCACTCCAAAAGGAATATTTTCTTTAGGCATTGTTTTTCTCTTTAAAATGAGATATGAGTAAGGTTTTGTGACATTTGTGAAAATCATCAACATAACTCTAGTCAAAGATTTCACATTTCCAGTTGTTTTTACCAAAATTGTTTTTTTCCCTTATTGTGAACTGTAATATTTGCAGTTACGTCAAAAAACACAGACATTTGATCTGCATTATCCATGGTTTTTTTCCTTAAGCCTATGACATGGAGTTGAAATGAAATCAAGTTTTTCATTGTAATTTTGAGTTAGCTTTTGCACCAAACTTATACATCACCCCAAAGCTAGCCCATTGTTTCATTACCTTATATCATCCCTAACATGCTTTAAATTCAATTTCTGAATTTTGAAATTTCTTTGCTTTAAAACTGGATAACTTCTTTTGTTATTGGAAATCATATGTCCTGCATTCCTTTAACATAATACTGAACAGCACATTTCTTCTTCAGGGGCAAACTAGAAGAGTCTGCCCCTGAAGTAGAAATGTCCATCTTTAGAAAGTGCTCAGGTTATAGGGTTTTTATTTGATTTCTGTCTTGACTTCTTGAACCTACATGTTTTTCTAACATCATGAATTATGGATCCTCAGAAAGCCTTACTTCTAGAATATGCATTAAAGAGTTCAGTCTTTTGTCTCTGCCATTGCTTCCCATGGTTTTCAGTTACACCATATTTTCTAGCAGTAGTACACTTATTCACTTTTTCTGCCTCATGCCCCACCATCATTTTTAGATTTGCATCATAACTCCAATGCAATTTAACACTTTCTTGTTTCCTATCTTTCAACATGGTCACTCATTCTTGCACAATGGTCAATCACTAAAATGTGACAATAAGACAACAATTCTTGTAAAATTTCAAATGAGTGCAGTTAAAGCAATAATGCACCTGCAAAATCCATACTATAAATGAACAGCATGCAGATGGATTAGCTGCAAAAATTGGTGAGCAGATACTGTGCACATGTGCACAGATGGATGCTATCTGGATAATAAGGAATGAAATAGGTTAGAGTAGGGGTAATGGGTCTCTGGTCAGCCATGACTATATGCCAACTATAAATTTTACAGCCTAATTATAAATAAAAAATATTGTCTTATATAACCAGGCCAATATGATAGATCTACTTATGTTATGACTTAAAATATTTAAGAAGCATATACATATTACAAAAAATTATGATAAACAATTCATAAAACAAAACTAAAAAGTGAAATATGTTTGCTTTTAACTGACAGTCATAACTCTTTGGAATAATTATACTACAGATTTTATATAAGAAATTTACACATTTTTATATAACAAATTATACTTAACACCTTCATTGCTTGCAGTTGAAGCTTTCAAGTAAGACACAAGAAATAATATAGGAATCTCTTAGAAACAAAAACACTTACAAGTTGTTACAACTTTAATATAATTTTAGGTTAACAGCAAATTGTAAACACTCCAAATTAAAAAAAGTGATTATACGTATAAGCATGTGAATGAACTAAAAATAACATTTTTTCTCAAGGTATCTGCTAAAAAGATATTGCCAACTAACCCACAGACTTCATCACAAAAATGTGAAAGTGAACATTTTCTTAAATCAAAGATACATTTCCGATACCCCCCCCCTCACACTACAGCTATTACTTAGCCCTTCTATGCACTGGTCTAATCCTTTTTTTACTTGCTCCAATCTTTGACACCACACTTAATTTGCTCTTGGTGATATCTGTCTCAATACACAATACACCCTCTATCCTGGTACTGCATATAAGCACCTCATTCAGATAATGTCACTTTTTCAAGACTCACTCACTCTGCAATCTCCAACACCAGTTTTCTGGAAGAGTGGAAAAGTGCAAGATGAGGTAGGTATTACTGGAAATATATTTGTGATTTAAGAAAATATCAAATTCCAAAACATACTTACCTCCTATTTTAACAGGGAGAAGCCAATGAGGGCATCATTCATGCAGAAGACATCTGCATAAATCATGGGCATGCCAGTAGAATATTAGCTAACAGAACTGCACCACATTCAGAACAGGTATGCTTTTCAATCAAAATTTAATTCCCATACTGTGAGTAAAACTTTACTTGTTACCATCACCATAATACCATGCTCCAAACAGACAACCATTGTTCCACCACTCAGGGTTGTAATTATAGGGCTATGGTCCCTTTATTCCACATTAGTGACAAGGGCATTTGGGCCACAATACTTGTATCTGCTGGCACGTGGATTCCATCCTGTAGTCAAAAAATGAAGTATTCCAAGCCACTGGAATCATGATGAGAAAGTAACCAATACTAAAGTGGACAAACCTTCTCTTCAACATGAAGTCCAATGACAATACCTCCTACTTGAAATTAAGGAATCTTGTATGCAGTACTCACTCTGAGGAAACAGAAGTCATCCAGTCTAGAGTTATGAAGACACATTGTCACTCACCAACTGTGTGGCAAAAGTAAATTCCACTTCTCCCTACTGTGTGTAAAATTATGAGGACAAAATGGACCCTCTTCCATGAACAATGTACTGAAATGCCTTATATAAGGTGATTGTAAAATATGCTAAACCCTAGTGAAAGAGACATGTTAAAAAAAAATCTCCTCTTGAACAACATTGTTGATATGTGTGCCATTTTCATTAATAAATGTCCACTGTGGGATTAGACAGAAATTAAGACAGATGTACGACAATCTTAAAAGTTAAACACCAATGCTAAACAAAGGATTGCACAGCTTCCATGCGTAAAGCATGGGCTTTAGGACAGCCAGATGTACAATGTTGGATCATAGCTGTCTCAAGAGAAAAGACCAAAGAGGAAATGGAAGAGGTGGGCATGCTTGATGGTACTCAAGAAGCATATACCAGAGTTGAGCTGGTCAATCCAATGCTACCAAGAGAACACAACAAGGGTTTGACTGAACTTCAGCTAGATTTTTGGATAACAGATGAATCAGTAGGAAGAAACAGAGATGCAATCCTGTACAGTCCTGAATAAATGCATCTGCTGCCAATGCTGAAGGTTGAGATACTGGAAAATTCATCGATCAGTGTCCCAAACCAAGATCAAAACCTTGCAAAATAGCATTCACTTGGTTGGGAGAATCCAGATGGATTGAGACAATTGACCTGTAGAGAAATTACTCACCCCTGGAACATGGCAAGCTTGTAGTCTGATATGATGGGAGTGAGCTCAATAAAGAAGATCTAATGTTTGAAAAAAGAAAGAAAAAAATCCCATCAACAAGTACCCTCTTGAATAGAAATGCAACACCACCATGGAATTTCCAAAGAGAAGAATGACCATCTTTCTCTCAATAATCCCAGACCATGAGACTTTACCCTCTGAAGAGCAAGAAGTTCTAAAATACTGATGTGGAGGAAAGCCTTGTTGTGCATCCACAAGCCCTGGAATTCCTGACTTGAGATATGCACCTCATCCTCAAAGTGATGCATCTGTGAAGAGATGGATATCAGGACAATGTGGTAGCAGAGGAACACCTATCATAGTATTGTGTTCTAAAGGCAACTGGTATGGGTACTAAAACTATTTAAAATAAAGTAGAGAACAACATTTTGATCTTAGATCATTTTCAGGTCAACAAAGAGTTTGCAACTGTTGTTGGGCACATTTTATGAATGAGTGTGTAAACAAGTACAAAATTGTAAAGGATATTGCAGTTAGATGTTAAGTTATTAATTAATATAGGCATAAAAATGTTCCTTTGCATTGGTTCAATTTTGATTGGAGTTCTTGTGCAAGTAGGGCTTCTTTGATTTCACATTTGTTTCCCTACTTAGTATGTTGGAATCTTCTAAATCATGCTTATTTGATTTGCAGTTTTCAAAAATGTGAAAAGTTGTTTTCTTGTGTTCTA
This sequence comes from Tachypleus tridentatus, assembly GCF_004210375.1. Classification (NCBI taxonomy): domain Eukaryota; kingdom Metazoa; phylum Arthropoda; class Merostomata; order Xiphosura; family Limulidae; genus Tachypleus; species Tachypleus tridentatus. The sequence goes on along the minus strand of NC_134837.1, from coordinate 21,760,612 downwards.
TGAATCTGGTTTCTATTTTTCTGTGGAAGTTGTTACATTATATTTTATAAATAGCATTGGTGTTATGTTTGTCAGTGCAGTTTTTACATAGCATGGATTTTAGTTCTATACCTAGTTTTTCAATGAATTTAGTGTTTATTGGAATGTTATGTTTATCAGCAAGTTTTTTCCAGATGTCAGTTACTCTGTCACTAATATCAGGGATATATGGTATGCAGCAGTGTAAGGTTTTGTAGTTTGTTGTTTCTTCACATTTATTATTGTTTATTCATTGTTGACTATGCTGTTGGTCTAAGTGTGTGTGTGTGTGTGTGTTGCTACATACATACAGATGGTACTTTAGCCATGCACTTTTTCCTGCCATCCATCTGGGAATCAACCACATAGAATTTTATGCAGTACAATCTCAGAGTCATTTGCAAATACCATGTTGATGGCACTGTCAATTTGAAATTTATTGCTCTCAACAATCCAGAGAAGAATTCGCTTTATATCTCCATCCTCATGCTGCAAGATATGATGTTCAACTGCTCGAACAACCTTAGACAAAATATTGTTGCTCTCTCACTAGATGTAATGTAAAAACAATCTGTAGTTATGATGACAAGTGATGTTAACATGCCTTCAAACATGCAAGTTTTTTTTGTGCTCCACCTTCTGTGAAATCACTACATTTTCCATTTTCCCCAGACATTTATTCCACATAAAGCCTTAAAACCTGTTAATAACCAATTATTTTAGTGATGGTTGCATACCATTTGTCTACCCCTGATTGTCTGTTGTCTCTTGGGGCACTTTTTAGACAATTCTCTACTTGGTTTGTACTTACACTGTTCTTGTGGAGCTCAAATATCTCAAGTAAAATGAACAGTGGCATTATGATGGAATGTTTAGTCCTTACAATTTTAGCACATTTACTGCCTTAAGATGCTGCAGAGGCTTACAAGGTATAAAAGAGCCTTGGCAAGGGGTGGCTCAGTACATCCTAGAGCAAATCTTAACACATTTGTATTGCATTTGCTATTCTCTAGCTGTGTAGCACTTGTACTGATCATTGGCACTGCATAATCCAGAACAGAGAAGATAAAGACTTTGGATGACCATAAACAGTGATGTTCTTCAGTTCTATCTCCTACTCCAGGTTTCAGTGGATTAATGCCTTTAGTAATTTTGGTTTTAATGTGATTGGTGAAGTTTAATTGATTATGAAAGGTTTAACACCAAGTACTTCTGTGTTTATTCTGCAGGGACGATACTGGACGCAAACAACAACAATGACTCTTCCTCAGCAGCATGTCTATTGTTAAGTGTTAGAAACATGGTCATCAATTTGCCACGATTGATGACTATTCATTTGTCATCATACTATATATGTAAAAATGGCTGATTTGGGTTGAGAAAATTTCTTATGTAGAGGAGTGAACAAATTTCGACCTTCTTCGGTCATTATCAGGTTCACAAAGAAAGAAAGAAGTAACTGACCAATAGCTGATCACATTTGAAGGGTTTTTGTTTCTCTACAAGTGGGTTTTCTCGTCATCACAGATTATGGTCATCATACTATTTGTTTACTTTCCTAAAAAACAGTTCCATCTCATTTTTTTTATTTGTTTTGCTACAGCATTAACATTTACTTACACTAAAAATGTATTTTTGATAGAAATTCATGTTAATAACTGTGAATAAGATACTTCATTACATTTAAAACCTATAATTGATGATACAGAGTCTGTATTTAATGCTTTGATGTTGATGAATAGGAGTAACACATTTATAATTATGATTGTATGATCACTACAAAAACATTGTTTTACAGTGCCAAACAAATACAGATGATCCTAAAGGCCAGAGTTCACAAGAAAACAATCTGAATTTTTATTACCACCACACAGACACACTAAAAAAAAAAAAAAGAAGCAACACTTAACAATCACTAAACATTCATATCCACAGAAGAGAAGCCATGAAAAGAAAACTAGAAAATGTGAATAAAATTCAAGTAGCTCAGAAAGGCAATATAGTCACATAAAATAAGAAGCACTGAGAGTGGGGTGGGAGTGAAAATCTTTATGTTTCTGTTTACAGTTAGTCATTATGTTAAAACAACAGTTCAATGTCTAGAAAGTGTGTCTAAAATACACATGACATAAAAGTTTAATAATTTAAGTTTCACACTGTGTTCTTCTCAAACATACCAAATCTAATGAATTATTTTATATAAGTAATTCACTACAGGGAGAGGGAATACCATATGTTTTTATCTTAATCAAAACATATAACCCAAGGCTTTTTTCATATTATTGTTAAAGCCATATTTTAATAACAATATGACCTTGCAGTTTCATCAGTAAGTATACAAATTTTGAGATTTTACCCAATAAATTTGTTTAAATGGACTTTAATGCAAAAACCTGAAAATATCAGAGTCATACACATTTATATAATAATATTAAATTCCTCTATAAAGTGACTGCAAAAAAACCTTAATTCAATAATAAGTTATGTAGATATTTTCCAAGCCTCATAAAAAAAATTTCCTTTACATGATTATAAACCTCTATTCATTAAATGAATGTTTTATCTTACCTTGTGAAACCCAATGTAACAAGTTTGCTTAAAGATTTCTTCTAAGAAATACAATTACCATACAAAATTAAATGTTTTGATGGTGCTCTTTAACAGTGGGGCAGAACATATACAGACAACCAACTGCCTTTAGACCAGCCCCTAATGCATTTTAATATGATAAATGAAAACAGCAGTCTGTCTGTTGAAGTTCTTTACGTCAGTCGTTTCTTTTATTTTTGTTCTTTTTTTATTGTTTGGTGAAATATAAATAAAATGCCTAGGCTATTCGTTTATAACAAAGTTATCTATTTCTTCAGAACGTTTTATAGCTTATTTTCACTAATAAGCTAAACTCAAGAGTTCATATCAGACTCACCAAATTTACTCGCCTTTTCAACTGTATGGTGTTATAATGGTTCATTTAATCCCATTATGCATTAGTAAAAAGTACTTCAAGATTTAACACTGGATAGTGTTCACCAGCGAACTCTGAATCACGTACCAAGACAACCTTCGAGTAACTTTTACCGTAACTTTAAGCAAAATTTAAAACCAAACAGTTAAACGTTTAAATAAAACTCTCAAAACACGATTTTGTCCGAGTTAATTGCTTCAATACGTATTCCATTGGTTTAAGTGCAATTACTTACTGTTATAAGTTTGTTGTAGAGGTGATAGTACTTACGAGTACAACTCACTTTCCTTGAATTTGGAGTGGTCTTTAGTAGAAACTATTACTTTCGGTGTAATATATTAATGTGCTAGTTGTATTTTTATTAATAAACTCACATAAAAGTTATTACATAAAATTCTTGCATTTATCCGATTGAAACTGTTAGTGTTATATTTTTATATACTCACCTTGATTTACCCTTACATTTCGCTATGTTACATAACTTAATATTAACATTAGAAAATTTAGAACACACATAAATTACTGCTTGTACATGTGAGTGATCGTGAATGTTCATAAATATATATATATATATATAACTATGTAAATAATTACCCCAAAACCTCTTAACCTAGATAAATACTTAGGCAATAATTCTTATTCAAATTTGCATTAATTTTAATTCGATCGATTTTACACGTTTTAGAGATTTTTACTTTTGTTTGCTTTTTAGACGACACGATTATTTGTTTCTTGTATTTTTGCGCAAATCTACACAAGAGCTTTAAGCGTTTGTCATCCCTATCTTTGAAGCCATAAACTAGATAATGGTACGTAAACTTTGTTAACATTGTCCCCTCCATTAACAAAAAATATCACACCGCCCCACGCACATATACACACCGCGCAGAAACCTATATGTATGAAAATGGTACCTAGTTTAAATTAAACAATTTCCATTTACTCACTAATTTAGTGTGAAAGATTGGCTTGTGTTTATGATAAGAAGATGTCCAATATTAGCCGAAATGTTGACATAGCAATTTGGAGATCCCTCTTTACCTGTAGACGAGATTATTGTCATAGCAGAAAATGTTGATTTACATAGCATTACCGTAGGAAGCAATTTTTGTGTGGTCAATCCATTATTACAACTAAATAACGTGATACACGATGTGCGAAAAATACACTAATGGCGTGCTTCCCAGATAATTTTAAAATTTTAATGCTATGAGATTGATTCTTGATCCCTTTAAAGTACTAATACTGCATACACATAACATAACGTATGGAATGAATTCAAAATAAGCAAGTTATAGTAACACATGCCATGAAAAAAAAAAAAGTCCAGGCTATGTCCTAACTGACTTTATCGCTTCCTACAGCCCTAAACAGGTAAGTTATTATTAAAGACAAAAGCACGTCCTTTGCTTTTCTTGACAGATCAGAGCATCTTTACGAACTAGCACCAAAAAGTTCCTATGAAATTTTGATTTAACTCCTAGCTGAAGAGTTTCAAAAGTTGATAATGCTATGAGCTTTTCTTGAGCAGCCATTGGATTTCTGGTCAAATTATGTTCTCCCATTGATTCTTAGAATTTATCTGCAAACTGACATTTGAGTTTTTGAGATGAATAGAAGCAATCTTACAAATAAGACTAGGACTTAATTTCTTTTCGTCCAAAAAAACATTTCACAGTTTCACCAGTAAACTGCTTTTTTCACAACACAAAGTTTTTGAGAAATGCAAACACTATCACTCATTAGCAAAAATATTGTTAACACAGCCTTGTAGTGACAAATTAAGATCGTTGAGTGTACCGTAAATAACAATCAGGCACCACAATACGAAAAGCCAGCTTTTGTTAGTGTGAGGTTGCAGTCTAACAAAGAAAAATATGAAGTTCATGTTTTAGAAACACAATGTGATAAGGTAATTTCTTGCGAGATTTCTGAATGCAGCAAGAGACTATTATTAAAAAACCTATTTCTCTACAAAAAAAAAAGAACAGCCTAAGTTAACAACACTCACAGCATCTTGTAGCACTTAGTTTGCTTTTGACTGCATTTTTTTTTAAGCTAGCGTTTCTCTGTGTATGATGCAATGTGTAAAAGTTAAACCTGGAACAAAAACACTAACTTCAGCTTTAAACCATATCTTGTTTCCAATAAATGCAGATACCTCACCAGTGCATATCCCAACACAACTTAAAAATATTATGTGTAGTAAAAAACTCATCAATAAGAAAGGAAATGCCTTCTCACTGAGGGCCAGTATGAAAAAAGAGGACTAGAATATACATTTTGGTTGTGAACCCTCTCGTTAAATTTACTTGTTTCTTTTGCAGCCCGCATGCTGACGCATCTCTCTACTCCAACATATTTGCGTATATAGTACATAAGCGTCTGTAAGGTGGGTCACTTGCTCCCCTGGAAAATAAAAAATATAAATATTTCTTTGTTTATTCAGCATGAGTGCATATGAATTTACAAATTTTTATTCAATTCACAATTCCACACTCTTTACTACACTTAATTTTCAGTTCTAATAAAAATCTTCAGGTTTGTGAGCAACTTTACTTGATCTCTCTGCAGCTAAATATTGAAAAACGGTGCAACCAAGGTGGCTTCTTGGATATTTGACATGACAGTTCTCATTCAGATCATTAAAGAGACCGATATGGTCTTGCCAAGATCTCCTGATCTCTGAAACAGTGTAGTCGGAGTCAACCTATTGCCATTTGGCGGTATTACCGGCAGCAGGTTATCAATGAGACGGACACAGTCTTGCAAACATCCCATGAGACAACATGGTCAACCAAAATGTAATAATATGAAGTATATATAGCTGCAAGGCTACAGTATGGCTTAATCTAACCTTACAAATATTAAACCCATGAAATCTGGCTGTGGAAGCTTGCCTATTATCTCAATTTTAATTGCAAATCTTTGAAGGCGGGTCCATCGTCTCTCGATTTTAACTCCTCTCCCACAGCAAGTTTCTGCAGACTCTCATTATATACGATACATGTCATTTCTTTATGCTGATTATTGTTACTGTATTACTAAATATTGCATTAATTTTTAAAACGTTTCAATTTTAAACCTATACTTACATATATAACTTACATGATTCTATAGTCATAGTTGCGTGCACTATTGTTATCTCTTTGCTTTCTTCTTGGAATCATGCCCCATAGTTTGTGTACTGGAACTAGATGGAAGAGAAGTAGTCAAGTCCACCTACTTACAACCCTTTTACCAACAAATAGTGGATTGATAGTTATATTAAATCTCTACAGTTAAATGTGCAAGCATTCTCGGCAATGGGATTAATTAACCTGCAAATTGCGAGAAAATCGCTTTAACATTTGAAGCCTACTGCAACAGTCCTTCTTAGAACGTCTATTCTATATTTTCAGCTGTTTCTCAATATAATAGCTTTTAATACTTTCCATTCTTGTTACACAGTTCTTTTCTGAACTTTTCTAAATTTCTTTTCTGGAGTTACCATTCACATTATGTAATTCCTGTTTACATCTTTCGAGGTGTTCTTAAATAAACTGATTTCCTTGCAATTATTATATAGGTCTGCTTAAGAACGGGACGATCGAGCAGGAAAATTGTAGTTAGAATCTAAAAATTTGACTAGGCTTTACGATTGGTAAGAAACTAACAGACTGGACACATTTGATGAAAAGTGAAACCTTCTTTATTTGTAACACGCATAAAATCAGTAAACACACTTGTGTAGCAAATGGACGATTGCTTCTGTTGCATCGCCCGGCATGGCCAGGTGGGTTAAGGTGTTCAACTGGTAATCTGAGGGTCGCGGGTTCGAATCCCCGTCGCACCAAACATGCTCACCCTTTCAGTTGTGGGGTCGTTATAATGTGACGGTCAATCCCACTATTCGTTGGTAAAAGAGTAGCCCCATAGTTGGCTGTAGATGGTGATGACTAGCTGTCTTCCCTCTAATCTTACACTGCTAAATTAGGGACGACTTGCACAGATAGCCCTCGAGTAGCTTTGCGCGAAATTCCAAAAAACAAAAATAAACTCCATTGCATCAGAGAATAAAACTTTAGCCTTTACTTTCTCAAGATGAATCTCTGTACAACCAGCTAAGTTAAAAGACGAGAATAACTGAACTAGAACAGAGGTTCTGATCTTTCAAGAAACTTCATATTCTTCCTCTTACATTGGCATTATCACATGATTGGTCACTATCTTACTGTATTCGTTGGTTAGAATATACAGAAATCATCTATACAGTGAGCAAATGGACGCATCCACATTTCTGTAAGTAAAACAGGTGATATCAAAGTAGCAAAGACAAATAGGGGACTAGAAATAAGAATTTTAAAAACTTTTCGGCTCATGTTTTCTGGCAAAGCTGTAAGATATGTTAAGGTGAACTTAATTACTTGTAGAACTACACAAATATTTCTGCAAGTTAATTAGAGGTTGGATTAAAACATTGATTAACTGAGCAGTGCTAAACAGAATAATGAGACAAGGCACATTGAAAGAAAAGAACAATATATATTAAATTTTGAAGCAAAATGTATGTACTTGTGACTTGCTCGTGTCAGACAATAGTTTTTACTGGATATGATCAGGTTAAGATCATTTTCTAGAATGCCGAGTCTAAGGTTCCTTATATTCAAAGATATTTCGTGTTTATCCAATGCGACATACAATACAATGTGATTAGTCGTTTTTATTAGTTGTAGATGGGGAACAATTCTAGATATCACCTGGACGACTATCAAATAACATCGCTGTTCACATCCTTAAGAAAGGTTACAATGCTTTTCACCAGAGATAACAGGTATTACCTCCTTTAAAAATAACAGAGAAACAAAGGTAACTTGAAAAAGATCAGTTTAACAATTTTATTGACCATGTGTTATGTAAAACCTGTACATATTTAAAACAAAAAATATGAATTTAAAGTAAATATTTTAACACTACAAGGAGATGGAAACATGTAAAACATTCACATATTATTCGTGCATGGAAGCAAACTGCATAAAATTTCAAATGTTTATGTATTACTAAATATGGTGTAAAAACAACAACGATAAGTAACAGTTTATTATACGCTCGTATACCAAATTTTCCCTTCATACGTGTTTTGGCTTTGAAGTCAAAAGACATTTAAAATAATTTTTGAACCCAATTAATTAGCTTTAAAATCGTAACATGGTCAAGAACCACATTAAAAATTCTTTTATTCATTAAAACATGTATGCGATACGTTGAAGACATGACTTTTGTGGTATTCACGGATGGGACTCATTTTCTTACATGTGTGAACCAAGTAAACCCTCAATATAAGCAGATTCGCCTACGATTCTTGAGAATTTTTTGAGAGAATACTGAAAAAATGTTTTATATTTGAGTTATGAGTAAACAACTATATTTATGAGACCATTAACATTTTCACTCTCCTAAGAAACAACAACAAGCAAACACAAGCTTGCAAAACCTTTCAGATGGTCCTTTATCATCTTGTTGGTGTTTAGCCTTATTGTTTCTTTTCTCTTGAGATCAGATGTTTCAAAACCAAACACGATAATCGTTTAAAAAGAAAGAGAGAAAAGATCCTTTTCATGTATCAACTAAAATGTAAAACGAGAACACTAAGGGCTCGAATCTAAAATGGCCCAGCATGGCCGAGGGGGTCAAGGTGTCGCAGGTTCGAATTCCCGTCGCACCAAACATACTCGCCCTTTCAGCTATGGGGGTGCTATAATGTGACGGTCAATCCCACTATTCGTTGGTAAAATAGTAGCCCAAGAGTTGGCGGTGGCTGGTGATGATCAGCTGTATTCCTTCTAGTCTTACACTGCTAAATTAGAGACGGCTAGTGCAGGTAGCACTCGAGTAGCTTTGCGCGAAATTTAAAACAAAATCTAAAATATTATTTGCTTTCTTTGTCTATTGGACGACATCACCTCGTACTTCTGTTTCCTGACAGAACCGGTTGGCTGCGCTTTCAGTCAACGTCATTATTGGTCAGTATAGGGCATATAAGTTTCAGCTTGGTCAACCCGGATTCCATGCACAGTACTAGAACGTTTCTATGGGCAGAGTATATGTCATCTATTACAGAAAAAAAGGCAAAGCAATTGAAATAATACAAAAGTGATGCCTTTCGGGCCAATCTGCTGCTGTCATAACAGTGTGGAAGCTAAACAATCAATAATTTCGAAAAAGCTTATTTCACTCCCCATCACACCGATAATGCTCGTTCTTTCAGCCGTTGGGGCGTTATAAGTAATGGTCAATTCCATTGTTTATTGGTAAAAGAGTAGCCCAAGAGTTGACGGTAGGTGGTTATGCCTAGCTGCCTTCTCTTTAGTCTTACACTGTTAAATTAGGAACGTTTTGTGCAGATAATTCTTGTGTAGCTTTGCGCTGGAGTTGACACAAAGCCCAATCCCCTGTGATGATTTTAAAAATAAATAGCTTGAAAGATGTTTCCTGAACAATTTCCACTAAGGTTGTATGCTAGTAGCTGTTTCCATCATGTTGTCATTCTTTCTAACGTAACCACAAGAGCATGGGTTGCCTTATCTCTATAACTGTAAAGGTGACATCTCCTGACAGATTACAAGAGCTTTTTTCATACCTGCGTGAAGTGACATTTCGCCAAGCGTTAAACAGCATTCTTTTTCTATAAGTTTCATCAATGTTATTTTCAACTGCAGAAAACTGAACACCTTATCAAGAATATCTGGTCCCATGGAAATGATTCCAAACTTCCTCTTCAGTGATTTTTTTTTTGTAACAGAGATTGTTTGTTGTTTGTTTTTTGAATTTCGCGCAAAGCTACTCAAGGACTACCTGCACTAGCCGTCCCTAGTTTAGCAGTGTAAGACTAGAGGGAAGGCAGCTAGTCATCACCACCCACCGCCAACTGTTGGGCTACTCTTTTACCAACGAATAGTGAAATTAACCGTCACATTTATAACGCCCCATGGCTGAAAGGGCGAGCATGTTTGGTGCAAACAGGATTCGAACCCGCGACCCTCAGATTACGAGTCGAACGCCTTAACACGCTTGACCATACGGGGCCCTATAACAGTGGTTGATTGTGTGAGAGAAGTGACCCATAGCCTGCTGACCCACAAGTGAAATGTCGCTAAAGGACTTTCATTACAATATCTCATTCGACCATTTAGTATCACAAGTGGTCACATAACTCAGCTTTTTTATTTCATCAGAATTAAAGACTTTCGTTATATTTCCCTCTTGAGTATTTTTCTGTCTAATGTTACTTTACTGGTCATACACTGTAAATAAGTTATTTTTAAATATGACATCTTATAGCTCAGAATAAATGTATAATTATATAAAACCTTTATCGTCGGATCAAGACCATCAGCGCCATATTAAAAGTGCTTTGTAAATTATTTGCAGTGAGTTTTTATTACTGTCGAAGTAATAACTCTGTATATTTAATAGTTTTTATTTAAAACAATGGGTCCTATTCTTTTATATTTTACAGAAAAATTAATGTTATTCCAGTTTGTTGTTAAATGCAAAGCTAAATAATGGGCTGTTTGTGTTGTGTCAGCCATGGGTATATGAAACACTTTTTTTTTTTTTACTTTTTTTCTGGCGTTACAAGCCTCCAGCATTAATGCTCAGCTACTGGGGGACTTTTCTTGTTCATGCATTCTTATGATCAGTAATGCATAAGTAGGTAGATAGATAGATTTGGTATGATGTTAGTTAGTTATCACCATTAGATTCTATCAAGGAACATAAGGCCGCAATCGCTTGCGGATTCTTCAACAGGTATTTAAGTGAGTAGGTTGTTAGCCCGCTGCATTTGGTATGATGTATTGTAAATTAATAACTTAATTTTAGAAAATAAGAAATTTCTTTACCGATCTTCGAGTCTTATACAAATTTCTTGGAAACATGCCACACATATACAGCACAAATATTTTGTGTACAAAGTGATATTTTAAAATAATAAATAATATTTTCTAATGACAATGTTTTAATTCACTCAGAAATAATAATTACAGAATAGCAAAATTTGGATCTTATTAAATAAAGTGTGGTTTGTTTTGAATTTCGCGCAAAGCTACACGAGGGCTATCTGCGTTAGCCGTTCCTAATTTAGCAGTGCAAGACTAGAGGAAAGACAGCTATTTATCACCACCCACCGCCAACTCTTTGCCTACTCTTTTACCAAAGAATAGTGGGATTGACCGTACTTTATAACGCCCCCACGGTTCAAAAGGCTAGCATGTTTTGGTGCCACGGGTATCTGAACCCGCTACCCTTGGATTACGAGTCGAGTGCCTTAACCACCTGGCCATACCGGGCCATTAAACTGATATCGAGAAAAATAGGAGATAACCTTTTCTTTTGTTCAACAATCTTTGTTATGTTGATATAAATTGCGTGTGTGTATGTTTTCTTATAGCAAAGCCACATCGGGCTATCTGCAGAGTCCACCGAGGGGTAGTCGAATCCTGGATTTTAGCATTGTAAATCTGTAGACATACAGCTGTACTTGTGGGGAACGCTTTGCTATAAGAAAAATACACACGGACATTAATTAAGGTATTTTCAAAGTTTATTTGTGCATACACATGTGCAAAATATTCTTTGAAGAGAAAGTATATAAATGAAAAGGAACTTTTGAAACGATGCCATAATCAGTTATACAAAATAATTACTTAAAACATCCGCAGAGTGATTTTATATGGCAGTAACATTTTTATACCTAATAAACACACAGATGTGTCAGTGGAGCACAAGATTGATAGAGAGTAAACTCCATAAACTGGTTAAATTCATAATGAACCTAAAAAGTACTTATTTCTGATAATACAAAAATCACTGAAGAAAAAATTAAATTATTAATTTCGACACTGACCAATTTGTTCCAACTGGCATTGTTTCTTTAATTAGTTTTATTTCGTCACAAATTAGTGATATTGGGTGCACAATGAATTTAACCACTATTTGGAAGTTACAGTTTATCCATTCTGTGCTCCACCAACACATCTGTACGCTTATTAGATATGAAAATGTTTTTTTTTTTTTCGAATTTCGTGCAAAGTTCCACAAAGGCTGCCTGCGCTAGCCATCCCTCATTTAGCAGTGTAAGACTAGAAGGAAGACAGATAGCCAACTCTTGAGCTGCTCTTTTACTAAAGAATAGTGGGATTGACCGTAACGGTATAACGCCCCCACGGCTGAAAGGGCGAGCATGTTTGGTGTGACGGGGATTCGAACTCGCGACCCTCGGATTACGAGTCGACTGCCTTAACCACCTTAAAATATAGTAACACATAATTACTGTGTTTATGTTCTACAGTGTTAGACATTTTATCAGAATTTTCCGATTACTGATGTAGTTTAACTATATTATAACTTAATGAGTATGCTTAGACTAGAAATGTGTGACAAGAGATTACTTTAAACATTTTTTTAGATTTTGTTATATGAATAATAATTTTCATTTTCCGTACATCAGAAATATGGTTAGAATAATAATTTTCTATGTGAAATAAAAGAGAGCAAAGTGTAAAAAATGCATCTAGTAGTTTTGTACCACAAATAGGATATCACACATTAACATACATATTACTAATTTACTGTTGTGTTTTCCTCCGGAACAGGAAATTGATTTTATTACGTATGTAATTGTTAACCAGCCGCTGAAAAGAACTAGTTCATAATATAATAGGAAAAGAAACTGAATTATAATAAATGCATGGATTTTATATAAAAATAACCTAATTTATTATGTGAAACTAAAATTTAAAAATAGATTCAGATACAGTTTGTACTTCTACAGTATATTTCGTGTTTGAGATTATTCTTTTGCTGTACCTCGGGACGTGCCGCATAAGTTGAGGACGTTAGGCTAAAAGTAAAACGTGTAATACTAATACAAATAATAGGTAAAACAGCGCAAGTGTATGATATGATGTTATCTGTATAAGCCTAGTAAGTAACGTGAGGTTAAGAAGAGGTGTTGGACTTTAAAAGTTATTTTGTCTATAAACTGTGTGAATTCTCAAATTAGTACTATGATTCCTAAACGTTTAGTGGTGAACTATGTACGGAGAACATTTTTTAATACCAATATATTCATCGTTTACTTAAATGCCAGAGTTACAGCCAAGCAACTTGGGGGGCTTACTCTTGTGTAAATCAGTGAATGTAGGCATCGTTACGCCATTTCGAACAATCGTTCAAAATTGTCATAACGTTGTCTTTATTTGAGCCTGGTGTATTGAAGTTTGATTGCGTATTAAATGTCTGGTAATATTATATAAGTAATAGCAATACTACTGGTTTTTCTGATAGTTTTTATTGTTTCGAAGAAGTAATTCATTTCATATCAGTTTTGAAAGAAGGAAACCAAGTAGTTATCATAATGCAGAAAAGGGAAGAAGCTTCCCGACGAGTCATGAAAACGGGTATTGGACCTAGAACAATGCATGGTCCACAGAAACAAAATCCTTCCACTAACTCTGGCGTGTTGATGGTTGGACCAAACTTCAAGGTTGGGAAAAAAATTGGATGTGGCAATTTTGGAGAGCTAAGGCTTGGTAAGTAGAAAATGTACCCTTCAAAATAAATTAAATTATAAGAAAAGCTACTGACAGTATTGTATTATGTGAACAGAACAAAATTGTCAAGGTTGATTAATTATCAAAATTGAGATATATGTGTGTGTGTGTGTGTGTAATTACAGATATGTTGCATGCTTCCAAGGATTTTTAAATGTTGGGAAATGGTCTACATGGAGCTTAGAATTGAGGATTGGTATTTGAAAACGTTAAGTTTCTTTTCAGTTTTCTAAATACATATTTATCAGTGGGTCATTCTGTATTAACTCACCATGAAAAAAAGGACTTTTCCTAGTTCATATCACAGATTTATCAAAAAAATTCAAGCAAAAACTTCATTCTGATTCATTTGGCCATACAAAATCCTAAAGTTCTACTACATGGCTGAATAAATAAATAAAAATTTTTTTTGCTTAAATTTTTTCAACGAAATCTATGACATGAACTGGGATACCCAAGGTGAGTTGACATGGAATGACCCCAATAGAACCATTACAAATTATAATAATAATAGATGTAGTAAATAATGAATTTTACCAAAGTTTTTTGTTTAAGAACATGAATAATTATATGCCTATAACTTATAATACTGTAATTAAAGTTTAATGCAGTCTATTTTCTAGAGAAACATAAGTTACTATGTTAATTTGACTTGAGCAGTTAGAATTACAAATTTATTATTTTAATGGTTAATAGACTCCATGAAAGGTCATCACTTTTTGAAATACAAAAATCCATGTATTGCTTCTCAGGCACTATTTCTTTGTTCTAACTTACTCCTAAATGGTGTATTCTGAGGAATTTAATTTAAAATGATGCATTATGATGATTAGAAAGTTTAATAAACTTAAATGAGAAACAAAGATGTGCATTTTGATACAAAATGGCAGAAGTACACAAAGAGAAATTTTGAAGCAATAAATAATAAAAGTGAATGTTGTTTTTTTTCCTATTATAAAGAAATGAGAAGGGCATGAATTGAAATTTATTTTCTTTCAGAAGATAAGATAAAGTAGGGAAATTTATCATTCAGATGACTATTGATCAAAATATTATAGTGCATGTGGTAATTAAAGTTTAGAGTCATTAATAGGGATAAATTTGGTGCTGGGATACTAGACAAAATCCTGGTGGGCTGATGATACCTGGGCCAGTAGGGTTATAATGATCCAGTGCTACTTACTAACCTATTTTAAATCTTGTTCTACATATACATTATCCTGATTTTTAAGTATTTGCTTGGGCCATTTTTAGGCTATCAATTCACCTTATTTAGTAAACAAAGTGAATGGCATTTGCACTCAGGGCCCTGAAGGATGTGACAAGGGGCAAATTTTGTGACTCACAATCAGCGAGTGAGTTTAACATGCTTTACTAAATATTAATGAGCTCATTTGGTTTTGTGAGTGATCATAAAGCCTAAAGGAGTAGCCATTAGTGATAGGCAATATATTGAGAAAGTCACTTAAACAAATAAGGCCTCATTGAAAATGATTATTATAGAAGTTTTGACTGGATTGGATGATAGAAACCAATTTTAAGAAATTATTTTCCATATATATAGTAAAGTAATTATAATTGCATTACTATGTGCTTCTTTCTCCAGTACTTACAACAGAACAGAAAGCTACCTAGGATCTAGAGGTTATGATGTTGTGATGTGGCACTTCCAGAAAACAGTATCAACATTCACCACTTCTGTTATCTTATTTATTAAACATTAAGCTACTTAATATGTATGATGTGATATTTTTTTATACATGATTTAATCATTGTTCTATGGATATGATATAAAATACTCTACATATGTGTTGAAATATAGGTGAATTTCAGAATACATATAAACTAGTAACTAGCAATGCAGCATGTTTCACTCTGCAAAAGTAACCTTGTGCTACCCAAAAACTGAAGTAACGTACAGACAAACATCCTTATAAGTAAGTTAACATTTTATTTTAGGAATCAGATAATAATGTTTTGTTTGCACACCATCATACTTAGTTTTATTTATCAAAAATAGAAAATACTCATACTGATTGTCAGTAAGAAACATTTCTTATAACACTGTGTTTGCTGGTCTTGCAGTTCTTACCAGTAAATAAGGAAGATACGAGTCTTCGATATTATCAAATTCCTTAACCATATTAAACACCTCAATCAAATCTCTTCCTACTTTTATTTTTTCAGGAGAAAAGAAGTTTAGATTTTTTTTATTTATTGCCAAGCTACAACCTTTTTATACCAGATATTATCCAAGTGGTTTTCCTCTGAACCTTTCCAATAGTTCAGTGCTCTTTGTAAGGTTAAGAGTTTAAGACTTAACCTAGTAGTCAATGTGTTGCATAACTGATAACCTATATAATGACATTATAACCTTTTTAGACTTGAAATCAGTATTTTTATAAATACAACCTAAAATCATATTTGCCTTGTCTATTAGCAATGGTTCAATACTTGGATAGTTTAATAAAATAAAACAATTTGTATTTTGACTTATCTGTTTTAAATTAAGAGGAAAGAGAAGTTGATGATAAACTGTCATTCCTGAATATTATTGTTAAAAAGGCAAACACAACTTCCAAACTTTCATACTTTGTAAAAACACTCCCATTGAGCTTTACATCTCTTAGAATTTCCTTCATGACCAATGACAAAAATTAGGTATATTAAAATTGTTGTTTGCATGAATGAAATCGTAAGTTAGAAACTTAATTGTTTCAAATAAGAAAATAACAAGAATATATTTTAGTTTGGTGTAAACACAATTCCTCTCCCATTTTTGTTAATGAAGTTATTAATTCTGTTGCAAATAAGCCACAAATTGAAATATGAAATTAATCTGCCACATGTATTCTTGTTTATTGTGTTTTACCATTCTGCCTTTTCTCTAAATTTGTAGATTTTCAAGTGTACAAATCAACAATGTACAATGTGTGTATGTAATATACCTGTATTGTTACCTTAGCTGAAATGTGTAGAAAATTTCTTTTGAAACTTATGAAAAGTAACCAGTGAAATGAAGGTGGACAATTTTATATTGTTGGTTTGCTACAGTTAGTATACTATAAACCTTGGAAGCTATAACTTGGATAGGGGCTTATTAATTGGAAAACTACAAATATTTGACAAGCATTATAAATCCTTTAACTTTGGTGAATGAGCTTTGAACGTTAGTATTTCTATGAAGGTATTGTAGAACTTCAGCAGAAAAAACTTGCATGTGAAGGGATAGCTTGTTAAGTTTACTGTACTGATATTAACTCAAGGAATTTGCTCGTTCTGAACTGTTGGTAAGATTTTTAGTTCCAGACCAGGTAGTAAACCCAGTAATATTTGAGTTTGTAAAACTTTTATAATAACTACTTGTAATAATCATTATTATGAACTGTATTATTGTTGTATATTAAAATATATTTATGTTAAGAAAGAAAACTGTGTCAATCTTGTTGGTAAATCATTAATATGTATTGATATTCAATTAACTTCTTAAATCAAATTCAAATTTCAGGCTATTTGAAATCATAATATATAATAAATTGGAAACTCATTTGAGATAAATTATAATGGATAACTACACATATGCCCTGTTTAGTATAGTATAAGCTAATAAATTATACTTTTTTTTTTTTTTTAGTATAGCATTCAAACCTGTAAGTGTCGTATAAAACAGTTTGGCATGATATTATATAAAGTATATCCAATGTCATTTTGAGCATAGGAAAAAAGTAGCTAAAATCATATGTGAAATTATAGTAAAGTATTAACCCTTTCAGCATGGGCTCAGTTTCTAAAAACCTGCCTTGTAATCATTTTGTGCTTGTTATGGTTTTTATGCTGTAATTTTTAAATTAGTAAGTGTATGTTAGTGGAATTTGGCAGATTATCAGGAAACATTACAAGGCTTCCATATGCAAAATATCAAATTTTTGAAAATTGTAAGGTTTGTTAAGCAGTGTTTTTTCTCGTGTCTTTTTTGCATGTTGCTTCTCCAATACACAAAGTAATTTTCATTTTGAAATCAAAATACTTGTATGCATGAGAAAATTTTCTTATTTCATGCAAAAACCTTATGTCCAGATAACTTTATCAAATGTTTCTTAAGAAAATTTTATTTTTACTAACACTTCTCGGTAAGGGCTCAGTGAATTTAAATGATCTCTTTATCATCATAAAGTAAATTAGGAAATATAAATTGTTTTTGTTGAAGAATGACTACAAATTATAAAAAGAAAATGTAATGTTTAGACTAAATAGATTAAATATCATAACATTATACATTTATATAGATTTATTATATTAACCTTTCACCCATGCCTGGCTGACAATACAGAAGTTACAATGATGAGGCACTCGTGTTATCTTATGATATTAAACTGACTTAGCTGTGTTTTAGTGGACTAGTATTTGGTAAAATATGGTTATATTTCAATTATTATAAATTGTATATATGTATATAGATTATTATTTACAAACAAGTTCTTAAACTTATTTTTTTAAAACATAAACAGTAAATAAAGAAATAAAGCAAGCAATTATCTCATCTAGTTATGATCTTTGTATTCAGTTGCTGCTTGATGTAGTTTGCTAAGCCTTAAGAAATTTTACATGTGGAAGATGTGAACAAAATTTTCTTCAGGTTGTGTGTTTTTATATATATACACAGTATGTGTTTTACACACACACACACACACACACACACACACACACACACACAAAATTAAACAAAATATGTTGCATATTTTTAAAATGATCCTAGGGTACAAGCTACAACATAGGATTATAAAATGTATCCAAGGGTTTGGAAGTATGTAGAAGATGTAGGACCCACATTACAGTGGGGATACACCATCTCTCAGTCTTAACCTCCAATTTGTTAGTCTCACATAAGAAGATTAGAAATTAGGAAAGCGAGATGTGGGTGCTCAAGCCCACAACATCCCACATCTGCATTAGCCTTCACTGTGTGCAAACATTTGTGGGAAGGTGACTGCTCTCCCAAGTTAAAATAAGAATAAGAATATTAATAATGTTGATATACTGATATTAAAATTAATAGTTAATGGATTTAATACAGCAATTTTAGATAAAGTTATTAAATTATTTTGTAATAAATATAAAAATGTACTAAATAAGTACAAAGAAAGTAAAATCAGAGAAATTTTACTGAATTTACTTAATTATTTTTAGTTAAAAATAAGGTCATTTAAGAACTTGGCAGTACTTTATACAGATGTACACCTTGAGCTGCATATAAAAACACAACAGTCACAGTAAACTATCACTTTACTGATGTCATGTCAATTAGTGCTTCTACTATACTGGGTGCAGGAATGCTAACTTCAAGAAGTAAGTTTTATCTTACTTACACCCAAATGTACCTTTTTGTCATTTTTTAATTAAGTTATTTTATTTTATTTGTTTATTTTTTATCTTTTTATGTTTATCTTATTTTAACTTGGGAGAGCAGTCACTTTCCCACAGCTATTTGCAGGCAATGAATAGTAATATAGACATGGAACATTGTGGGCTTGAGCACCCATATATTGCTCTTTTAATTTCTAATCTTATATGAGACCAGCAAATTGGAGGTTAAGACTGATAGTGTACCCCACCTCAATGTGGGTCTTATTTCTAGAATTGCCTCAAAAACCTAGGAAACATTTTATAATCCCATGTTATAGCTTGTACCCTAAGATCTTTTTTAAAAATGTGCAGCATATTTTGTTTAATTTTAATGTGTTTTGTTTCTGGCTGAAATATTTATGGTTATAACATATATATTCTTTCTCCATCAATGTTCTGGAACTCTTAGCTACTCATTGGTTATGTTCCCATTTCCTATGTTGAATTGTGGATTAGAAAATTCTATGGCCATTTTCATATCAGTTATCTAGGTGAGGCTCTCTTGAAGGATCTTTGCTTCTGTGTATTGAACTTTCTATTTTTAGCCCACTTACATTAGGCTTGTTTACCAGCCTGTTATGTTTCGGGGAGCTTTAAACTTAGTGGTGGATAATCTCTATTGAGATCAGACAGGATTTTTCATTGGGTGTCACTCCATTCTCTGGATCTGTTCCCTACTGGGGCCACCAAGGATCAATACCTTCACCAGTCTTCTACAAACCAAACTTCCTCTCTCCTTGTTTCTGGTACTTCATCCAGTTGCATTAGCTGCTGATAGAATCCACCAGAATTGGTGTCATCTCTTTTTGTATTTAATGTTTAGCAGCAACCTTATGTCTCTTTCATACAGGATTGTCATCTATTTGTAATCATGTGAGAGTTTTATTTGGATCCTTGTTTGTCAGTCAGGATTCTCTGACCATGTAGCACTTCTTTTATCCTATTTATGTTGCTTTTGTGCTTGCTCAGTCTTTTGACTGAAGTGGAATACTTTGTGCCACTGCTCTATCCACCAATCTTTCCAACCAGACTGTCTTGCTGTTTCCCACCTTCTGGCCTTTTTTACTTGGTGTTTTGATCATGAATTCATGTTTTTTCATGTTTCTACCTCAGCAGGCTATTGGGCAGCCTTGTCAACTACATATCAACATATTTATGGTGGTTCTGTTTTTTCCTTCAATGTTTTTTCCAACTTATTCATTCCCATCACCCATTTCCCTTTTCCATCCATCACCTTAATTTGGTTTTACATGCTCTTGTCCAGACCATGTTTGAACCATTGGAAATTTTCTCATTGTATTATCTCTTTCTCAGATCCTGATTTCTTCTTCTTATTGATGGTATTTGTTGCACATTTGATCTTTACACATTTGATTGTTCCTGCACTTTGTTTCACAGATCATTTTTAGAACAAATATGAAAAAAAAATGATTTGATTGTATAGAGGAAGAATTAGACTGTCATATAATAGTAGAATAAATGTACAACTTTAAGCGTTTATCATCTTTTATATATGTTCCTTCAATTACACTTATATGTTGATCATTAAAATATTAGTAGGTTAAATTATATCTCCCTATTAACTACTCACAGAAAGCTATTGAAAATTTCTATTGTAATAATACATTTGATTATGTATAAATATGATGCAATTTCAGTGATAGACTTCATGAGGCCTAGGGAAAATCTGTGTTTTGCAGAAATTTGCTGTTCCTGAAAAAAATGCCCCAAACTTAGAGGCTGATGCTTTTTATCACAAAAATGTCCATAAAATGAATTTTTTTGGTTTCTTATTTGGAAGTAAATGTGTGCTGATTAGGTTTCTAAAATTGTTCACTGCTGTTTGTTCAGTGGTTGAAAGTGTATGCAACCACTTCTAAAAAAAGAAATGTGTGCTGAGATTATTAACTGGTATTGACTAAAGTGTAAGATATGCACGACTATTCATTTTAAGTTTAATATGAGAGTATTATTTAGATTATATTGTGCAAGTGTTAAAGTAAATTATTTAGAAGCAATAACTATGGCAAATTTGGTTAGCAATAATTTGTTGTGTAGTCAATTGTTGTGAATTGACATTGTGTTACTGAAACCTGTATTTTTCTATTATTTTATGTGTATTATTACATCATGATGTCTTGTAGTTTGTAAGAATGTTCTAGGCCTCAATGGAACAGTGTGTATATATAACAATGAAGTTGTTAGTGCAAGTTAGTGAAAAAAGGGAAGTTATTCAGGGTGATCATGAGTTTAGATAAAAAATTGTAAAAAGAAGTGATTTTTTTAAAGTTACAGTTACAGATTGCATTGTAGTAAACAAAGTAGAGAAGAATAATTTGTCATATCAATTTGGACTCTAAAGTAACTAAACCAGCCTGATTGGAACTACTTATAAAGATGGTAGTGGTTTGAAAGAAGAAAAGAGTGCCTGTCACCATAGATGCAGCTGCCTGAAGAAACAGATTAGAGACAACCCATCACATTCACCATGGGAAGGAAGTGCTTTTTCCATCATTAAACAATGCATGACTGATGGGCAGTTGTAGGTAGTAAACAGGTCAACAGTATAAGTGATGACTGTAGCATGTGACAGATATCAAGAGGTGCCAACAAATTTGAACATCCCAGTAGGTGAAAGCTGTGTCAGGGTCAAGAAAGTAGTGCAATAGTGTAGCAGTGAGAACCAGTCCAGTATCTAATGATTAGATGATGGTCAAGGCACATCTTTGTGTGCTGATTGATGGAATAGTGAGAAAGTTTCCCATACCAAGAAAGCTGAACATTCCATATTATGTGGGAGACCTTGAAGCTGTATGTATGAAGGCACCAATTTATGGCTTGATGATTGATAATATATCAGGCAGTAGACGTTTGGAGGAACTAAACAGAAAGAAGACTGATCAATCATCTGAAGTCATCACTAGAGCTCAATAAAAGAAAAACAAGCAAGACATCAAGCCCCTGAAAATATCAAAAGGTGACATCTTAAAATGTAGATTAAGGGAAACTGAAGGAAGCACAAAAACTCTTCTTTGCAAAAACTTTGGGACAGTACCTGGAAAAAGTCAAGCAAAAGAAAGGGGGAGAGAGACCTATAGAATAGTGTTTTGTAAGGCAATGCTGTACTGGATCTATTGAGGTAGTTATATTAGGGAAGTTAAACAGATTTTGGAACAAACAGCATGCTGGTTCATAAGTTGATTGTGGAGGGACACCTAGGAGCAAAGAAAACAGCAGACAGTATTACCAGCAACTTCCATTGGCTGGGGGTCTTTAGAAATGTGACCATATTCTTCAGGTCATGTTATATCTGCCAAATAACAATACCTAGAAGGAAGGTATCCACGATGCCAGTGGGTGAAATGATTCACATAGAGGAACCATTCAGCAGAGTAACTATGAGCTTCCTTGAACTACTAGCACCTGTTTTGACAGGAGCAACCAGTATGTGTTGATGGTTGTAACACGTTATTCAGAAACTATAGTACTTCCAAGGGTAAAAATTGAAAGAGTAGCAGAATCCCTCTTGGAAGTATTCTGCAGAATAAGCTTTCTGAAAGAAGTTCTGAGTAACAGAGGGGCTTTCTTTATTTCAGAACTGCTGCAAGAGGTGTGCACACTCATCAGTACTAGGCAGCTCTTTACCATTCTGTACAACCTTAGATGTAATGAACTTTGTGAGGAGGGATAATGAAGTATTTTAAAGAACATGCTGAAGATGTGCCAAGAGAGACTAAGTGATTAGGACAGGTACTTGCATGTAGTATTATCTGCTTACCAAGAAGCCCCATAACCAAGTTTTTTTTCAGTTTTTTTCATGCTTAGAGTTTCTGTACAGAACAGTATGAGGTTTGAAGGAAATATTGAAAAAGCTGTAGATATGAGAAGAAGTCAGAGGGGAGGAGCACATATCACTATGTATTAGACTTCAGAAACTGACTGGGAGAGACTTGTGAACTCACTCAGGAGAGTTTGTGTGCATATCAAGACAGTCAGAAGCACTTCTGTGACAAAAAGTTCAAAGATTGATGTTTCAAGGTTGGACAGCAGGTTTTAATCCTGTTATCCACAGAAAACAACAAATACACCAGCAATGTAAGGGATATTTTGAAATGCAGGAAGTGGTTAACAGAATGGACTATAAGGAGAAAGTGGATGAGAAGACCAAGGTTTACCACACCAATCTGTTGAAGAGGTACTTTGAGAGGAAAGAAGACCTAATGGGTGGAGATGTAGAAACACAAATGGATAGAGCAGGTTTAGCTTTCATAGACACTGAACCAGAAAACAGTAACTTTGTCATAGAAGATGAAGATCTACTAGACCTCAGACCATTGGATGGACATGCAATTTTGAAAGACATCAAAATTAGTGAAGTACTAACTGATGAGCAGAACAAAGAGCTACACCATTCTCTGTGCCTACATGTAGATGTCTTCACAGATAGATCAAGCAAGACAGACCTCATGCAACACAAGATCAAAACCACTGAAGGTGAAGTCCTATCAAATGTTCTATTAGATGAGAGACTTGATCAAGCAGAAAGTTGAGGCAGTGCTGGAAACTGTAATTATTGAGCCTTCATATTCGCTCTGTTTTTCACTAGTGGTATTTGGGAATAAGAGAGATGAATCATACTGATTCTGCATACACTTCCAGAAGCTGAACCTCATGATGAAGTTTGATCTGAACCTTTGGGCATCTTAGAGGCTATCATGGCAAAATAGGATGAAGGCAAGTTCTTTTCAAAAACTGTCCTCAGTAAATGTTATCGGCAGATCCTGATGGAGATAGGATCTAAAGAGAAGACAATCTTTGTGACACGAGACAGATGCTACTGGTTTAAGATGTTATTTGGGTTTGTAAACTAGCAGCAACAGTCAGCTTTGTAATGAGGAGGATGTTGCACACCACTACCAACATCAAGCATTATCTGGACAACATTCTGACACATACAACCATATGGGCAAACCACCAAGAAGAAACTTAGTTGTTCAGAAAAGTGAGTGCAACAGATGATTATTAGAACATCTAATTGCTACCTTGATAATCTTGTACTGGAGTTTGTTGGACACAAGATGTGTCCCTCTAGGCCTATAGGTTATACACTGAAACCATAAAGGTGATTGTAAATGCTGATGTAAGCTGTATGAGTAAATTTTGTTTATGAATTGGAAACACTCTCTATATATAGTTTTGAAGAGAAGCTTAGTGTTAAATATACATGAATTTTCATTTTAAGTGTAATATAAGAGTATAATTTATAATTTTTTTAGAAGCAGTAGTTATATCAAGTTTGCTTACATAATTGTTCATGAATTGTTATATAATTCAGTTGTTTTGAATCAACATCATGTTACACTAGCCTTCTTTATTTTTTGTTGCTTTATGTGAGTTATTACATCATAGCATCTTGTAGTGTGTAGAAAATTCTAGGCCCCAGCTGAGAAATTTATTTGTGTATATAGATGACCAAATTTTCATAAGTTAAGTTTATGAAAGTAAAACTGAAGTTTGACTGGGTGATCATGATTATAGTCTTGAAATGTGTGTAGTGTGATGACTTTTTAAAGTGTTTATAATTGCAGATTGTATTGTAATAAACAGTGAATAATTTGTTTTATGAATTTTAATCTAAAGTAACTGAACCAGTCTGTATGGACTTTTGATGTAAAAATAGCATTATGTAAGTTTTGAATATAACTGTGGTAAACAATAAAGTAAGTAATTTTTGTACACATGTTTGACTTGTTTTGAAAAAATATTAGTTTGTTATAACTTATAAAACAAGCCAAAACAAAAATAAACATAAATGTCTGCACTAATTTAAAAGATCCCAGGGTACAAGCTATAATATGGGATTATAAAATTGATGCTAGGTTTTGGAGGTGAATGAAGAAGTAGGACCCACGTTGCAGTGGGGATACACCATCTGTCAGTCTTCATCTCCATTCACCATTCTCACATAAGGAATAAAAGAGTAGCAATAGATAGAGAAATAGAACTTAGGAAAGCAAGATGTGGGTGCTCAAGCCCATAATGCCCAAAATTTATATCATCCATCACTGCCTGCAGATAGTTGTGGGAAGGTGACTACTCTCCCAGGTAAAGAAGAAAAAATTAATTGGAATAAAAATAAGGTACTACCATTTTGGGGATAAGTAAGTTTAAAACTTACCTCTTGAAGTTAGCATTCTATCCCCCATTATGGTATAAAAGCACTAATTGACAGAACAGCAAATGAACTGTACCAGCATAAAGCATCATCCATTCACTAAATCTACTGTGACTGGCATGTTCTAAACAAGCCTTTATATGCAGCAAGGTGTGCATTCACATAAAAGTAATGCTAAGTTGTTAAATGACTTTATTCATAACTAAAAATGGTTATTAGAGATTTTAAGTAAAATTTCTTTATTTAATACATTCTTTTATTTGGTATTTACCTTCCTTAAAATGTATCAATTTTCACTGTGTGTGTATATATATTGTGGGTTGTGTTGAAATTTATTGTTAATAAGTCACAGACACCTACTGTAAAGAATTTGCCTTATGAAAACCTGATGCAAAGAATAAATCATATGAAAGACATAACACTAAATTGTGGAATGTTTAAGGTAGTGACAGTTTCAAAAGACATACTTGTATCTTTAAAGTAAAGGACATGGTTACAAAAGAGAATCCTCTAATCCAAAAAAGTCATTGTATTAAAGCTTGGAATGTCTCTGCTACTGCTAAGAAGATAATATACAATGATTTAAAGTTGTTAAATTTCACCAACTTCTAGCTGTGCTCTAAAGCTACAGCTGACATAATAATCATAAATGGAAAGTTTGAAGAATATGGAATCACAGTAATCTTGTTCATTTATGGTACAAAATTAACTTAAAAGCAATGAGAATTAAAATTGAACACAGGGTAACAAACAAAATGAAAAATCTTTATTAAATCATGAAACAACATGTGTGTACTTAGGGTTGTTCAATATGAAACTTTTGTTTATGCCATATAATGTTATATCTTCAACTGATGAGGCTAAATTCATCCATCAGACTGTTTAAATTAAACATTTCTCACTTTGCATGCGACTTTAGATTTGTTACTCAGAACAACTTGTTTTACCTACTTGAGCAATCATTCTCACTTAAACATGGAGAGGCCATATTTTCAAACCACTGTTGTAGGTTTCTTCTGTCAACATTTTTGCACAATGTGGAATGTTACAGCAGTATGTATATTGCACAATGTGGAATGTTACAGCAGTATGTATATTGCACAATGTAGAATGTTACAGCAGTATGTATACTGAACAGAACAGATGTGTTATTTTGTCAAGTATAATGTAAGCACCTAGAACAAGATGAAATTAATAACCAGTTGTTAAGTGAAACCTGTATACGTACAGAATAAAGGATGAATTCAAGATAAATGCTGTTATAATACAAGAAGGTAGAAACATGAATATTTATATACCACACAAACATATCTGTTGTGTTTTTTGATACAGCTTCATTATGTCTTATGCTTTTTGATACATCTTTAACTTGTGCCTGTAAGTATGTGTTTATGGCAAAAGCTGCCTGATATCATGGAATCATAGTTAAGTAAAGAAAGCACATGGAGCATGTTCCATGTGAAAGTGTTCACAATTCATATGACATAATAAACCAAATTATAATTTCTATCAAGTGCAAGTTTCATTTGTAAATAAATAACATAACCTGAAAATACACATCTGTAAATACATAACCTGAATACACATGTAAATGCTTTGTCCTTAGACTATTTTGCAATTACAACATACATGAGTGTAATATAGATACATCATGAAATTTTATTTGTTTCTGATTATTTTTCTTTCAGGTAAGAACTTGTATAACAATGAACATGTGGCTATCAAATTGGTAAGTAGAAAGTTGTTGGGTGCCTTAGTATATTAGTTGTCAAAGTAGTGTGAGTTTTGAATGTACTGTTAAGCATCATTTGAATTGAAGAATACCCATGGTACATAGTTATGTAAATAACTACTTTTTGTTTCAAATCTGTCATAAAAGATAAGCTTTTTTATTTCTTAAAGTTGGCACATGTTTACATTCAATCATTGTTGATATTGTCAGAATTTGTTTGATTGTTATCAACCTATTCCTTTTTTAAGTTTAAGAAGCAGGTGTTTTCACTGTGGTTTAGTCTTGTCACTTTGTAGCTCTCTATCTTTGTTTTCCTTGAGGCTGTAGGGCTGGGTTTTTTATGACCAGCTGTTCTATTCATTTTATATTATGGACAGTGATATAATATGGCTAATGTGTGTTTTTTTTTTTTGGTTTTTTTTGAGAAGGTAGAACACAGTCAGAAAACAAAGTACTTTTGTTATCAGTTGTGCATTTACACTTTTGCTGTGACATGGTTTTCTGCAAAATGCTATACTTTATTTAAAACTTAAGTAGGCAGAGAGTTTGAGGTGGGTGCTGTCATCTAGTTGCTTTCCCAATAGTTGGCAGTTCAAAATTAGTGATAGTGATTAGTAGTTTTTGCAATAGCAAAGATATGGTGAGAAGGTTTAATGGCAGTGAAAATTGAATCCAAAAATCTCAAATCACAACTATGTTGTTTTGTGATTAATAACAAAAAATATATAAAGGTAATATTTCAAATATATCAAAAATACTAATGATCAGAAGTTAACATTTACCTTACTACCATACACAGGTAGCTATTTGCACTATGACTTGATAATGTATTATACAGCTGAACCCTCCATCAACAGGAGTGTGAAACCTCTCCTTCTACCTCTACTCCATCTACATCTGTGCTCAAGAATTCTCATTTTTTGATAATGCAATAAAGAGAGATACACTGGGAATCTGGGAAAGGATAGGTGGGAATGTGGATAGAGGTTTCAGATAAGGAAAATGTTAACTCTGAAAACAAAGAACTCCATACATAGATAGCTAAAATATCACACTGAGATGGTGAGGGAACTGGTGCAAAGACTAGTTACATAAGCCTTTTCTTGAAAGCATTTAAAGGAAGCCCATGGATTGTGGTACTTGATGGCAGGGGCTCCATAAGGGGACTGACTACCTGTGAGAGACTGAATCTCTTCTCATCCAAGGTGGCCTCTTTGCCTATTATCAGAAAAGAAGAGTCAAAACCCTGAAATGTATGGCAAGGATGGATGGATGAAACAATTGCATAACCATCTGAGTACTCACACACAAGCCACTGGACAGCCAATAAGTGTAGTGAGATTAGGGCTGTTTTACACTGCACCTTGTGAGATCACCTGCTTTACCACCAGACTTAAATGGTTAAAACCAGCTGTTTGGGAAGGGCACTTGCAATAAGAATCTGTGCACATCATCCAAAAGTGTAGGTCACTGTGGGCCCCATACGAGCTATAGGAGGGAGGGTTTCATATTGGAACATATCATTATGGATACCTAACACTCTGGCCACAAGCAGGTTAAAGTGCACATGTAACAACATGTTATAATTACCTTCAAGATGAAATGAAATTACTTTCTTGTCATGGTATAGGAATAAATTTGGCCTCAAAACAGCCAAAGATCCAAATTTTAATATTATATAAGTTTCAAGTTGTTAGTTTTTATAAGGCAACATTAAAAGGAAATCCTCAGTTTTCTCTGGTATAAGAATTGTGATATTTGTTCTTTAGGTATCACCTCTCTAATTTACTTCCCATTCCTCATAAAAGTATGAAATCTAATGTAAATTACTCAGTATAATTTTGTCATTTTTCAGGTAAAGCATTATTTTTAAAGCCTTCAATCTTATTTGGTTACAAAGCCATAAAACTACTACATCTTCACAAATTGCCAACAGCTCTCTCTGATCTTTAAAATCATATTATTTATAACAAGTAAAAAAAAAACAAGCAATGTTCTATCTATCAAATGATGTATTATATTTCATCGAGTTTTGTACAGAGAATTGTCTGTTTCCTTTCCAGTTTGAAAGTTCATTCCTGTGGGTAACATATTCACATAGTTAGTTGAATTTTTATCAGATCTTTTTAAATGATTAGAAACACAGAAAAAATATAATAGTTGCAGAATATGCCTGCTTTTTTGCATGTTGTAATTCTGTCTTCTTTTATGTATTATTTGAGTAAAATGTTATGCAGTGTATATGCATTGGTATAAAAAGGTAGGATTAAGTTTTTTCAGTAATCAACAGCAAAATATAAGACCCAGTTAAGTACTTTACCTTTTGTTTTTCATGTGTATTATTTATTTATTATTACAGAAGTAACTAAAATTTAAAAATCAGAAACCGTTTATGTTAACCCTTACACAATGGGTCATAAGTTAAATACAATGTCATCATATTTGTTGACTTGCATTCAAAATTGTATTTATGAATTTATGTCAGTGAGTTGGAATCAAATTGTAGATTATAATTCAAACTTTAATATTATATATGAGTTAATTTCTTAATTTAAAAGTAAATATTAAAAGAACACACCTAAATGTAGATATTAGTGAATCACGTGGTGTGATGCAGCACTGTTTAATATTAGGTGTTTGTGATGTAAAAATACTAATTATATAATTTTGTACAAATGAGGAACTCAAACTACCAATATTGACAATCTAGAATATAAAATAAGAACCTTATATCTTTTTATTTTGTTGAGATATAACTTGTGTGCTGAATCAAACACAGATTTGCACTTAGGACTGCAGTAGTTCTAAATCTAGGGCCAACAGATGACTGTCCTCCCAGTGCAATTTAGAAAATATTTTGTTAATATCAATAACAGCTTTCTTTTCAAGCCAGGCCTAATTTCATTTGTTATTATTAACACTCCTATTTCCTACACCACTTTTGCATCTTTCCTCTTGACTGAAGTGGTGCTTATTGTCAGTATTTGTTGCCATGCAATGCACACGCTCATTCATTTAACAGTTAATATTTGCATCAGTAGTTCAAGTTTAGATATTTGGAAGAAGAACAATGCCAGTGGTTTGAGAAGCCCATCACACAGCAAAAACTCAGCATTCTGGTAACCAGAAGACAAAGCACATATGCTGAAGGAAACTGTCAGCTGGGTATTTGAATGAATTCCTGGTTGTGATTTGTATTTGCTGGTTCATCTGCAGAAGCTGGTTTTAAAAATGATAGAAGTTTTTGTAAGGCACGAATCAGAATTATACAAAAATACAATGTATGCACATGGATATTCCCAGCCACAGTTCTTACCTCATTAACATTCATCGTCCATGCTGAACCTTATTTACAGTACATACAACACCCCATAAGAGGTACAGATTGAATGTTTTAATAAGCTGTGACATGTATGTTTGATACATTAGCAAAAATGGTTTTATGAATTGTATAATGTTTGTAATATGTTACTAAATGAGGATGTTTTATTTTTGAATTAATTCTACAGTCACAGCGTTAAACCATTGTAGTTACTTCTCATATGTAAATTGATACACTGTTTAATAATACTTGCAATAACTTTGCATTTTGTAACATTTCTTTACAACATTTGGTAACATTGTTAAAGATTACAATTATTTTGTACAAAAATATTATTTTAATTATTTTAACTAAAGATTTGTCAGTTTTGTATTATAGTTATTTTATACTCAGACACTGAATATTTTAAGTATTGTTATCAGTATGTTGTTCAGTAAAATGTATAGTGTTAATATAAAATGTGTACGTAATTGTTCATGAAATAATCTTAAAAATTTTCCTTCACTTGTATTCTTAATTAAAAGTTTTTACTTTTTCACATGTGATGTATTTTTGATGTTTTATTTACCTTTCCCGTCCTTCAGCATTATTACATATTATGGCATACTTCAATTCAGTTGGCATTATTAGGGTATTGTAGGAAGAAACATTTTTAACCTTTATCAGAATGTTGGGATTTAAATGTCTGCAACATTAAACCTAATGAACTGAGGCAGTTTGGCTTATATGTTCTAAAAAATTCTTAAACCTTGCTAATATGGATTTTCAAACACATAACATAATTACAATATAAAACTAAAACCTAAATATAATTTGCCTATATAAAATATTTATATAAAGGGGAAAAACAATACTAAAATACTAGTGATAACAATACTAAGAGTGGTTTGACAAGTTTTTTTTAGAATTCTTCATGCCAATTTCAAAATGGTTGTTAGGAGATTGTATTTTAAAATGTAATATTTCTATTGGTTATAAACATCAAACTCAATTAAGCATAATTACCTGATAAATTGCAATTCTGTGTAGAAAGTGGGCATGGCATCTGTTGAGAATCAAGAAATTTAGTTTTTCTCCAAATTTGCCCTCAGTTTGAAGAAGAATGTGTAAACATTAATTAACCTGGATTGTTTATATTTATGGAAGGTTTCTGTAGGACAGGAATTATTCAAGTTACAAAGTGCAGAAGTTGTGTGAACGTTTGTGTCAAACTAAAGTTTGAGGCTTTTTCTTTAAGTTATATATTCAAAAACGGCTGGTATGGGTAGAGAAAGCACTAATAGAAGAGCTAACAATGTTTCGACCTTCTTCGGTCATCGTCAGGTTTACAAGGAAAGAAAGGGTTACTGGCCAGTAGCTGACCATGTTTGAGAGTGGTTGTGTAATTGAGTATAGGAATGTAGAGGGCTTGCTTAGATGTTGGATATATTTATTAATAGAGGTATAAAAGCAAAATCAACTAATTAAAGTAAATATATCCCATGGTTTAAAAAATAACGAAATCATATACGGCTGCATATCATATATTCCCGACATCAGCAGAAAAGTAACCAACATTTGGCAAAAACTAGTTACGAAGTATGACATTCTAGTTAATATCAAATTTATTCAAAAACCAAGCACAAAATTAAGGTCTATACTATGTAAAAACTACACTGACAAACACCACACCAACATTATTTATAAAATACAATGTGATAACTGCCACGACTTCTATATTGGAGAAACAAGTAGAAAATGGAAACCAGATTCAATGAACATAAAAAGTCACCTTCACACGTTTTCGAACACTGCAAGTCAAACAAACACAACATAACCATAGAAAACACTCAAATACCAAATAAAGAAACAAACGTAAACAAACACAAAATTAAAGAAGCCTTACTTATACAACAACTCAAACCGAAAATAAACCAATACAAAGAAACACCTTTATACCTATATTAATAAATATACTCAAACATCTAAGCATGCTCTCTACATTCCTACACTCAATTACACAACCGCCTTCAAGCACGTGGTCAGCTACCGGTCAGTAACCCTTTCTTTCTTTGTGAACCTGACGATGACTGAAGAAGGTTGAAACATTGTTTGCTCCTCCACTAGTGCTTTCTCTCCCCATACCAAATATATAATTTTCTCTACAAGTGGGTTTTCTCGTCATCATGGATCACTTTTTCTTTAAAGTTTCTCTTGAAATAAAATAATTAAATCTTAGATAATATAAAATTTTGGACTATACTTTAAATTTTAATGATTATTTCATTGATATACATTGGTCATAAGACCGTTTGATTGGGTTTTGAATGTACGCAGTAAAATATCATGGCCTGTGTAGAACAGGGGTGCCTGTAACTATAGGGTAAATAAAATACGTATAACCTTATTTTTACATTTTATGTGTTTTAACATGAAATTGCTCAACATAAAGGTGTGTGTGTGTGTGTGATTGGGTTCCACACTACTTTGAATATTTTACTAAACTATTAATGTTGCTGCAGTTATTATATTTGATTTCTTTAGTATATTTAAGTATTGAAAAATATTGAATATTTTTATATAAACTTTCCAGGAAGCAATGAAGTCCAAAGCACCTCAACTTCATTTAGAGTACAGGTTTTATAAACTTTAGGAAATCATGGTAAGGTTGTTTTCTTAGTTTTAATTACTATTAACATTATCTGGTTTGATAGTGTATTACAGTTATAGTTAGGTGCCTATGAGCAACACTTACATTAATTAGTAATTTATACTTTGTTGGTATTTAAATGTTTTTTAGTAACTAAAGATACTGCAAACTGTTCAGAACCAAACTTGTAGACTTTACCCAACTTGTGTTTTTCTTAGAAGAGAAAGTAGCCAGTTGGGCTTTGTTTCTGTTGAAGCATTTTTGATTTATTATGAATGAAACTTGATTTTCATTTATATTTTGTTCTTTTTTTATTAATAACTTTTGCACAATTTTTAAAAGTTATTGACTCAAATTTAGAGAAACAGTTTTACCCAAAAATTGTAACCCTTATGTATATCACAGTTTGTAAAAACTTTATCGATTTTCTTTATAGAAGGGATTCCTAAAGTTTTCTACTTTGGTCCTTGTGGGAAATACAATGCTCTTGTGATGGAACTTCTAGGACCAAGTCTTGAAGATCTATTTGATCTGTGTGATCGAAAGTTTAGTTTAAAAACTGTTTTAATGATTGCAGTTCAACTGGTAAGTGAATTCAAAATGTATATAGTTTGTGTGTGTGTGTGTGTGTGTGTGTGCTTAAACTATAATAAAAAAGATAAAATGTTATTTCTTTTCTTTTGAAATTGTTTTTTTTAATTCATTGAAATTTGCTAGATAGTTTAACTTTTATCTAAAACTCATTTTATTAGTTTCAAAATATATGAATGTGGAAGTTATACATTTTTTAAAGAGTTTAAACCTACAATGGCAATAAAGATAATTTTGTAAGTATTAAGCATAATTAACTATATAATTATTTTAAGAAGGTATCAAACTGTTACACGTAAAATTGTATAAAAGAAAGTTAATTATTACAAAATTTTGTTTGGAAATATATAGAGAGTCAATGAAATTAATCGTAACTTATCATTTTACAAGTGCAGTATAATTGACCATGTATTTTTAACTTGGTTATCAAAAACATTATATATTGTTTTACCCTTGTTAAAAATAATATCTAGAGCAGTAAAACAGCAAGAACAATATGTTTAATTGTACCACTGTTTATAAAAGATTTATTTTGATGAGAAATTTAGGAAATATGTATTCAATAAAAAAAACTCAAAGTTAATTTTATTAGTTTTTATTATTTATTCAAGATTTTTGAATCCAAAAATTCAGTAACATAGTTTTGTTATGAGGCATACATGTAACCTTTAAAAATATATTTTAGAACAATAAGAAAAGTTCTTGTACATTTACAAAGTTATTATTTATAAACAAACAAAAACAAAAATGAGCCAATGTTAATGTCACGTGAATATTAGGCAGTGGAATGCTGAAATAGTATTTATGGGTTTAACCCTTTCAGTTTGAGTTGGGTGAAATCTAATGGTATTGTGATTCAGTTAATGTGGAAGTAACAAATTGTATTTAACTGTAACAAGTATAATAATTCTCCATGATGTAAATGTGGAAGGTCTAGCTTATTTAAATCTTGACGTATTTTTCATTTGTTGCTTTGAACAGAATATTGAAGTGCTCAATTTTTGTGGTATATTCCATTGTATGGTGTATGATACATAAGCTCTTATAGAAGGAAGAAGCATGTAATTCTACATTCTTTTGCTGGAAACATCTAGTAGTGGACCCAATCCAGCATTCCAAGCAGAGAGGTGTTTTATATTTATTTGTGACAAGGGATTGCTGCACTTTATTGATTTTATCTTTGGAAGGGAATGAGTTTCTTAGTTGATGTGTATTTATTTAATAAATAATTTATTATCTACAAGCGTGATTGTTATTATATACTAGTAATTGTTTGGCATTTTTAATTGGAAAATAGTTTTTTACTAGAAGACATTATGTTTGATAACTCATGACTGAAGTAAGTTACTACAAACCTTATATGTTTAAATAGTTTAAACCTTAATAACATTATATTTAAAGAGTTCTAGTAAAAAATGTCATTGTTGTAATAAAGTTCTGCTTATGAACATAATTAAAAAAAAAACATCCTGTATTGTCAGGAAATGAGAACTTAAAATTGTTCTTGATTTGAACAGTGAACTTTATCTGAGGATATAACTATTGTACTTGTTTTATCTAATAATAATGTTTTGTATTTTCAGCTACATCGGATAGAGTATGTTCATTCCAAGCACCTAATTTATCGAGATGTGAAGCCAGAAAACTTTCTAATAGGACGACAATCAACCAAAAAACAAAATGTCATCCATATAATAGACTTTGGTTTAGCTAAAGAATACATAGATCCAGAAACTAACAAACACATCCCATACAGGGAACACAAGAGTCTTACAGGAACAGCAAGATATATGAGTATTAACACTCATTTAGGAAAAGGTAGAATTAGTTTACAAAAGTTTAATTTTATTGTAGAAAGAATTATTGAAGTATCTTCAGTTTGTTATTTTTGTATTACTATGGTGTTTTTTATTCAGAAATTACTTTTTCTTTTATTACAATTAAGAAATTTTTGAGAATGCTTACTTTAGCTATAACGTAAACTTGTTTATGAATAAAATACTAAGATTAGATGTCATAAACATTTGTTGTGAAAACATCTCTAAGATTGTATTAATACATGTTTGGTGTATGTATACATGCATATTTTTTTTAAGTAAAACGTTTTCACAAAATTTATGAAAATGCATGCTTTACAAGCTTGTAAATACCAATATAATTTCTGTATTTATGTTTTTCATAATTTCTATATCAAGAGTTTTGTTATTATCTGATAAAACTGCTATTATTAATAAATTCATAAATATAGTAATAAGTGTTCAGATGAGCTGATAGTTATGATGTTTATCACACATATTGGAACCTTATGCACAAGTCTTCTGGTTATGCTTTGATTTTCCTTGCACATTGTTATTATGAAAACAATTGTTACTGACAGGAAAATGGTGGCCATGTGTTTGATTGGTTAAAAGTTCTATCAGTAAACTTTGTTAACCATATTTTCATGGGCATGGACAAATTAATGGGTTCTGTACACATGAAGATATAGCTTTTACTGAGTCAGTTTGCATGAAAGATGATTTTCATGCTAATAAAAATACTTTTCATCTTATAAATATCTAAACAAATATCAAATTAATATCTACAGAACTTTATATTTCATCTCTATTTTCTATACTCTAATAACACTAACTGTACTGACATATTCAATGTCTAGTGAAATGGAAGGTTGAAAAATATGTAATAAATTGGAAGTGCTGTTTTTACCTCTGCACTGCATGCAGTTTTAATCAGAAAGATCAGACTTAATTATTAATTTAACAAATTTGGTTATTAACCTTTTCACTTTTGTTTCCTTTCAATCTTATTGTTTTACTGCAATATTTTGTGTCCACAAAGGCAGTAATCCTCACATCATAACCAATAACTTGCAGCAGAAACCCATTAATTGTTACCAGGAGAGTTGAGGATGTAACATGTGATACTGAAGTGTCATGTTACAACCATTTTTTAAGCTTTTGAAATTTTAGACAATTCATTTTACTGAAGTTTTGTTAATATAAGCTAAAAGTTTCTACTTTTCACACAGTAATTACTTTTGTTGAAAATATATAACAATAAATAAAGTATACATGAAAGCCAAGATTTGTAGTACCTTCTGCATTTTTTATCTTGTTTTCACTCATATTTAAATCAGAGACATTCTTCTCTATGCTTCATTAAGTCTCACAAATTATAATTTCAAAAGAATTAATGGAGCTATTATATGTGCATTTTATAACACAAACAGCGTATTGGATACCAGCATAGAATGTCCCAAAACAGTTGTAATTCATCTGGCTTTCTAAATATGCTATTACTAGGTTAAAAAGAAATTCCTCTGTAGCATTCAGAGCAGCAAAATATGAGAACCACAAACCAAACAATTCTACCAAGTAGAAGTTTACAGTGAAAATTCTTAAATAATAACATGCAAGACTTTCTTAGAGGATAATCTACTCTTTCTGTTGGCTATGAATATGTCCAACATAAATTATATTAACAAACAGTATCAAAATGGAGAGATAGGAGAAGGGCTTTTCTAATGGATTTGACAATTTAATGATATGTCAGCAAATTAAGAAGATAAGTTTAAAGTTTAGATGCTTGTAATTATATGTAGTTTTTTTTAACTGTTTGGAAACTGTAACATCTTATTTTTAATGTTAGAAAATTCTGAAATGGAGAGATCAGAGCTAAGGTGTGCTGTGGCACAAAAATATTTTAAGTATCTCTTTTTGAAATTATGAAGTTATAATTTAAATAATATACAAATTTCAATTATAAACTATGTTTTTGGATCAAATTTATTCAATAAATGTTGTATTTAAAGTTACAAAAGATTATTCATTACATGTGCAAAAGAGCAAGGCCCAGATATGAAGAGTTAATGTAGTTAGATTTGTAAGGTATATAAAGATCATATTCTACCAGTATTGTTATTTCAGTCACAACTATAGTGTTGTATTTCTGTATTAAGTGTTATTAAAATGTTTATTTTGTTAATATAGATAATAAAATTATATGAATGGATTATCCTGAAGTAAGTAGACAACTATATAAGTATCTTTATACATTAAAAAACACATATTTTTGTGGTAATGTAATTGCATAGAACTGAAATATGATCAGCTGCATAGTTGACTTTTGTTCACTTGGAAGTGGAATGTTTTCAGAACAGAGTAGGCGAGATGATTTGGAAGCCTTAGGCCATATGTTTATGTACTTTCTTCGAGGAAGCTTACCTTGGCAAGGGTTAAAGGCAGACACTCTTAAAGAAAGATACCAGAAAATAGGAGACACCAAACGAGCCACACTTGTTGAAGTCCTCTGTGAGGGTTATCCTGGTAAGAATAATGTAATCTGTATTTATTTTTTCAGTGTATTGTGTTGCATAATTTGCTCACCAAGATATTAGCAAGAAGTTTTACTTTTAGCAATATTTTGAAAAATAAGTAAATCATTGTTTAATTATAAAATAGCTATGAATTTGTACATGTCAAACAATGGTGTACTAACTATCACAAAATATTTTAATCTTTATTTAATAAAAAAAATATTTAAAAACATCTTACTTTTTATTAATTTTTTATATTCATCAGTTGTAGATTTTTGTTGTTATTATGCATTTCCTGGTAAAAAGAAGAGTTTTTTTAAAACGTGTAAATAAAGCTACAATTTTCACCAAACAGTATACAGTTGTTACAGTGTTGAATTTTTAATGTATTTTCTTTTTACCAATTCAGTCTGTCTCAGCTTATACCTTATCTTGAGTTATCTGATGTCTTCTCATTGAATAAAATTTCTTTACCTTTAAAATAGATATAATTTAACAAATATAGTTCTGTAATTCATAAACAGAAGAAACATTTACAGAAGCTGTAAAAAAATCTTAAACCTTTACTTTTGCTTTAACATGGTATTTTTTTCTTGCTTTAACCAATCATAATAGAATTCATTATAGCTGTTGTTAAAGTCGTGTTTTATTAGTAAATAATTAAACCACTTGATCTGGCACTATAATGAAGTTAAAATTAAGACCTGTATGAAAAATGAAATGAAACATTGGAAAGTAAAGATATTCTTTGGAATGTACAGAAAGTTGTTGTTTTTAATTGTCATTGGGATGCTTCCTGCTATTCAGAAATGATATTAATTTGTTCTTTATGAATTACATAAAATAAATTATTAAATATGAAAAATACTTTTGAATTAAAACAGTTTACATAGAATCAACATATAAAACTGACTTAACCATTTGTGACAAACACATATGAAAAGTTATAGGAAATCCTGTCTTAGTGTACAATAATTTAGAGGTAAGTTTGAGAACCCATTTTTTAGAATTAAAAGTTTGGAGAAGGCTTGACTGAGTAATGGAAAAAACTATATTGTAAATGTACAATATTTTGATAGTATTATGTCATCCTCAGGTACAGATTGTGTGTGTGTGTAAACAGACACATGCACATGTATTTTACAGAGACATGAATATATATATATATACTGTGTGTATATATGTAAATACAGCATGTAACAAAGAGGTCTTCTGTATCTCTGGAAACTACTTGTACCTGAGGACAAGCTAATATTATCAAAACATCAAACATTTATAATTTAAAAAAAAATAAAAAATTTATTACCATATCAAACCATCTCCAAACTTTTAATAAGGGTAAATTATTTTATTCATTTTAAACTATTGTATGTGAAAATGTATCATACATGCAAAATAGTACAAAACCTCTAAGAGGTTTAAAAATATGCTTAATCACATTTTGCAAGTCTCCTCCTACAAATTTTCATGAGACTGTTGTACTAAAATTAATTAATGTTTTTTTGTTTGTAAAAATAAACTCATTACTTCACGGCATACAGTTATGACAGAAAGTGTTTGTACCCCTGCTTCCCGAGTAATTTTTGCTCATAACTTAAAATGTATCACAATTAGGCTAATAGACATATATTTTATTATAAATATTATGCTAACACACATCTACATAAATTTTTATGTAAATTAAATGACAAATAAGCTGTTTATAAACAAATAACCAAAAATAGGAGGAGCAGAAAGTGTTTGTACAGTTCAGAACATGTGAAAAAACTGATATTCCAGTAAAATTTTTTAGTGTGGCGAATAAAATACATTATACCATTCCAGAACTAGAAACTGGGTTCATAGTTATTGGAATTTAGCCAGCAAAAAATTTACTTCTGGCAATTTAGTGCCATCTTCATCATTATCTGCTTGGTCATTGTGGCGAACAGGAAACAACTGTCCAGTGATTTGAAAAACCGAATTATTGTAAAATACAAGTCTTGTGTGTGTCTTTCCAGTATTGTTACACAATGTGCCGAAATCTACTGTTCAAAGCATAATTGCCAAGTTTAAGCTTTCAGGATCCAACTGCAAACCTCCCTCGTTCAGGACACCCCATTGAAATTCCAGAGAGAACCAAGTGGAAAGTTCTCAGAGAAGTTAGTGGGAACCCTCGTTTAACACGTAATGATATACAGTAGCTGGTAAGGGAAACTGGGGTTGAAGTAAGCACCTCTACAGTTACAAACATGTTATACTCTTCTGGGTTCAAAGCATGCTGTTCTCCTAGAACTCCATATTTAAAGCCTGTTCATTTAGAAGCACGATTGAGGTATGCAAGAAAGCACATAAATAAACCCTTTACCTTTTGGAAGAGTATTTTTTGGTCAGACGAGACTAAAATTGAGCTTTACGACCACAATGATGTTCGCAATATTTTCCGTAAGAAGGGGGAACGAAATCTTCCAAAGTTAAACACGGAGGTGGCTTGATCATGCTATGGGGTTCCTTCAGCTTTTCTGGTGTAGGCAGCCTTCACCACATCAATGGAATCATGAAAAAAGAAGAGTATGTTGATATATTAAGGACTTATATCAAGAATGATGCTCAGAACTTGCGGCTTGTGCATCGTTGGACCTTCCAGCACGACAATGACCCTAAGCACACACAGAAATATGTGCAATACTGGTTTTGCACAGGAACCATATAAGCGTTCTGGAGTGGCCATCGCAGTCACCTGACCTCAACCCAATTGAAACCGTTTGGCATGAGTTGAAGACCAGAGTTTATCAGCATCATCCAAAAAACATGAGATTTGGAGTCCTTCTGTAAAAAAGAATGGAAGGAAATACCAGTTGAGTACTGTCAAACGATCATGGATGGCTATGAGGAGAGAGAGCGCTAAGTAATTCACCTGAAAGGCTACACAACTGACCATTAAAGTAGATGCACAAACGCTTTCTGCCCCTCCTATGTTTTGGTTATTTGTTTATAAACAGTTTATTTGTCATTCAATTTACATAAAAATTTATGTAGATGTGTGTTAGTATAATATTAATAATATACTGTACTTTCATTATCCTAATCATGGTAATTTTTAAGTTATGAGGAAAAAACTAATCACAATGCAGGGGTATGAACACTTTCTGTCGTAACTGTATTCAAATGAATTTTTATACAATGGTAGTGAACTTTACTGCTCTGAAAGAGTAGTTTAAACTTTTGATTTTTATCATGTACACATTACAGTGGAGCGTCATTAAGCCGTGGACCAGTAAACCGCGAAATCGCTTAAGCCGCTGTAGCAAGTCTTGTCCCAAAATTTTTGATGTATTAAATCTACTACCTGGCTTTTTAAAGTTTCTCACACTCTCCTTGTCTTTATAACTTCAAGGGGATATTTAAAAAGGATTTGCTTTAATTTGGGAAATAAGATATGTTACAATAGAAATCGACCATTAATCTACCTTATCAGCTCTCTATGCCATTGTTACCGAATCACACCTCTCCATACATTAAAGTTAATCTGCGGTAAATCCGTGAAAAAAGTGATCAATAATTAAAGTATTATTTTTAATTCGATAATCCAATATTTTTATGGAATTGTATAAATATTGGCCACAAACCCAATAGAAATCACTTCAGTTCCTGAATTAATAGTGAGCATATCATATTGACATGGCAGCCCGCATGTAACACGGGAAGACGAAATTTTACAGGGAAAAGCGAATCATCGCAATGCATTGGTCGTTTGTGTTAAAACGGCACTTGTCAATTGTATCTGAATAGTCTATACATTAATATTATAATAATCACGCAATGTCCAGGATGAGGCTTCTCGGCGGAGCTGTTGGCGACTTCAGCTTTTCAGTCACAAAGGTTTAAGCCGCGGTTAAGCAGGTTGACCACCCAAATACCTGTATTCAACTGTAGTTGAATAGTTCTTTCAGTTTTGGAAATTGAATAATTTTTCAAAATGTGCAAAATTTAATACATAAAATTTGATGAGCAACATCAATGTTCATAAAAAAGTTTAAATGTAAAAGCACATTAGGAATCCTTATGCTGAACATTTTTGATTCATGAATGTTTCAAATTACATTAAATGTTGTTAGAGATCCATATTTTGAGAAATTGTAGCTCCAAATAGGATGCGGGGTTCTATCTAGATATCCATTAGCACTAATGATAAATGTATGTTACTTTCATTGTTTTTCCACTGATAACAAGCTACTACTTGTAACTTTAATAGTAAAATCAATTAGGATGACTACTTAGTCATTAGTAACAGCTCAGATGAGTCAAATCCAATTATTTTGAAATTTTTTTTTGTGGTAATTTTTGTTTCTTCTGTTGTGAATGATATAGAAATAAAACCACTTAAAGACAAACTTTTATAATATTGTAATTAAAGTGAAGTAATTTTATTTAGAAAAAAATTAAAAGTCTACACTTGTATAACTACTGTAAACTATTGTAATTAGTTATTGCTGGACTATACAAAACTTATTCTCCCTATGAGTCACGAGGCTAGCTTTAGTACCCTAGTCTTTGCATTTTACAAAGAAGTAATAAGTAAGTTTTTTTTTTTTGTGTGTGTGTGTGTGTGTTAGATGTGATTAGTCTATTTGTATCACACAAGAGGTGGTGTGTTGTTTAAATCTGGTGATGGTGACTTGGTACTTGTGTTTATAGCTTTCAGTGGCTAAAAATATATTCAATGACTTCTAAATTGGAGCCCAAAATGAATGTTTACTAAAAGAAAAGATTTTGAGTAACATATGGCATTTAATTTGAATTTAGAAGGAAAAAAATATTCTGTAGTGTGCAGTGAGAATGGCACATACATGTGAAGATAGATAAAATAGATAAACAAATTCCCAAAATATTTCCAAACTAATATGTGAATACTGATGAAACTTTGTAGAATGGACAGCAACTGTCTTTTGTGGAGACACAAGTGTGGGGGATGACATTTTGAAAGTCTTCTGCCTTTGTCTTCAGGTCAGTGTGTATGTAAGATGTTGTTGGTCTTTTATATTGTTCTGGTGGATTGTGGAGAGCGTGTTATGATTGGTTGGATAATCACTGTTTCTGACTGGAGAAGAGATTTCCTGTAGATTCAACCAATGGTAGCCACAGATTACTCACCTTTTATCTGGAATCTCTGTTTAGTGAAGGTTTAATAGTGTTGCTCTGAAATGGTTCTTTGATTTTTCTTCTCTTCCAGAATTTGTCTGTGTCAGTGATTCTAGTTTTCTCCTAGTTTATTCTGTGTCCAGTTGATGTGGCATGCTCTTCAGTGGCTCAATTTTGTGTTTTTATGAGTATTATAAAATCTTTTTGTTCTTTTATTCTTGTCATGAGTTTTCTTCTCATTTCTCCAATGTATGTATCATTGCAGGAACATGGAATTTCATAGATGACATTTTTGAGACTCTCTTTGCTGGGTCACTATTTGTTTTTTACCAGAATGGGCCTCAAGGTATTGTAGGATTTCCACCAGACTTTTATGTTGAATTTCTTGGCTATGTGTTTGAGTTTTTCACACACACACACACACACTAACCTGAAGACGAAAGGCAAAAGACTTTAGAAATGTCATCCTCTACACTTGAGTCTCCACAACAAGCAGTTGCTGTCTGTTCTGCAAAGTTCCATCATGAATACTCTTTCTAAACAATTTATTGAAGAATGTGAATACTATTCAGTAACTTTGGATGAAAGGTCAGGTATCAGTGACATCTCTCACACTGTTGATGAAGGTTTCTCAATACATGAAAAACTCCTGAAGTTGCAACTTTTGAATAATGGTACAAAAGGTTCAAGCGTGTATGCAATGCTTATCTTTGTTATTACTCCAGTATTGTGGTTTTCACGAGCATTTCTGCATTGTGATTAATGGTGCAAGAGCAGTGACTGGCAATAAAATGGGATTAGTTGATTTGGAGTTGTTACTATCATTATTCACTGTAATATACACTAGGAAACATTTGTGGGAAGAATTTGAAGATGAGTAAGGTAATGGACAGGACAGTCAACATGAACATTATGAGAAGTGGTGAGAAATCCTAGCAATATGGAACATTCATACTTTTTTATTTAAGAAGTGAATGTTGAATTTACTGATCCACCATTGCTCTCAAATACCAGATAGCTAAGTAAAAGGAAGTGTCTTCAGCATGTATTTACTCCTTGGGAAAAAAAAAAACGATTAACTACAGGACAAAGAATTCCTTTTCTCCTTGGCATTCCTTACAGACATGACTGATCACTTGATTGTGCTGAACCTCAAGTTGCAAGGTTGGCAAAAGATGAGATATATTGAAGCTTTGAACAAAAAGTCTA
Source organism: Tachypleus tridentatus (assembly GCF_004210375.1). Lineage (NCBI taxonomy): Eukaryota > Metazoa > Arthropoda > Merostomata > Xiphosura > Limulidae > Tachypleus > Tachypleus tridentatus. The sequence continues at coordinate 21,716,537 of NC_134837.1, read as the reverse complement.
TTTAGAGTGTGCCTCAATACCAAATATTACCCACTTTTCTTTTTTGTTCTGTGAATTGTTGGCACATGAGAGCACAACAAAATTTTCAACCTTTGTAGAAAAAGTTAAGAATATTTTGCTGAGTTTGAAGGTATATTTTGGGCCTCAGTACATTACAGTTGAGTTTTGAGCTGTTTAGCAACTCAATGAAAATTACTGTTGAGACACAGCCACAAGATCTTTAGCTAGAATTATGTGAGCTACAATTTGACCCCCTTTTTTACCATTAATGGGAAAAAAGATATGATAATTTTTAATGTTTTTTTTCTAGGGAGCATTTCCCAAAACTATAAAATTTTGCACTCAAAATGTGTTTGATATTTGGAAGTGTGTGTATCTCTGAAAGCATTTTTTAACTGCAATGAGCAAGTGAAATCAAAAACATAGAACATGTTAGATAATAACATACTTGATGCATGCTTTCGACTCTTGGCCTCATTACAGAAGCTTATTTTGAATTGGTGGTTAAACAAAAGCCTTGTTCTCATTAATAGGTTAGGATAACATAATATGGGTGTGTATTAAAACCAAAATTAGTACCTTATTCTTTCTGGTTAATATAAAGGTTACATCCTAACATTATGTTAGGATAACATAATATGGGTGTGTATTAAAACAAAAATTAGTACCTTATTCTTTCTGGTTAATATAAAGGTTACATCCATTGTCTCACAGACAGGGAAGACTAATTTAAATGTAAAATGATAAGTAAGGTAAACATTAAAGGACAATATTGTATCAAGTTTTGTAATTATATAATCATATTAAAAATAGTACTTGTGGCCCATAACAGAGTATTATTTAGACTTGTGATCTTTAGGATGTGGACTACTCTGTAATAAGTGATTTTAAATTTTGCTATTTGTTTGTTTATTTGTTAAGTGCTTTTTCACACAATGAATGTTGAAACCAGGTTTGTTTTTTTATCAGAATATGTTCAGTCACCTTGATAGAATAATCAGCTAGTTTAGGGAAATCACTTATTTATTATTAAATTCTACCGATCTTCACTGAGAGCTGGTGTATATTATCTCTGAAAATGTGAGTTGACTACACAATCCTTTATTTCTTACGATGGTTTTTAGACACTTTTTATTTCAAAATCTTGTACTCTAACAGCATTTGCTTGCTTTTCTGTTATATTAATGTTGAGGAATCATTGTAAACATTGATTACATTTTGTAGTTCTGGGCATCATAGTAAACTATGACTATCTATTCACTTTATAAACAAACGTTTTTCTTAACAGAGGAACTGGCTACATATCTCAGATACGTAAGGCGGCTAGATTTCTTTGAAACTCCTGATTATGACTACCTTAGAAAATTATTTCAAGATCTCTTCGAGCGTAAAGGTTATATGGATGATGATGAATTTGACTGGACAGGGAGACAGCTGGTATGTTGAGATACAAATAATATTTAAGGCAGTAACCTGAGACAAAACAAAAACAAACAACTTTATGGTAAAAGTAAAAGGAACTACTAAGTGTAAACAATCACATAAATAAAACAACTGAATATTAAAAGTAAAAAGAAAAGTTAGCTTTTTCAGAGAAATATTACTTTGAAAATGTTATAAATTTACCATATAAGGATCTCTCTTGGGTTATAAACACAAGTCATTCATATATTTTATGAAACAGGGATGTAATTGAAAGCAGTTCAGTATTTATTTCTTTGAAATGTCTAATGCTTCTAGGAAACGCAAGTAATTATATAATTATTTTAGTGAGCAAACAATGCTTTTTACTGTTAATGTTTAAGTAACAAGTGTACCAATAAAGTAATAGTTCCATATTTTCATGATAATCACCATGATACTTAACTTAAGAAGTTCTGTATAAAAATAAGTCCTTGTTAACAAATATTGTTTTGTTGATAACCATAAGGAAACCTGTAGAATTTGATAAAATAATGTATACAACTTGAATAAAGTGAAAATTGTACCTACCATAATGATAAGTTTTTATTACAAATGTTATTGTAGTATTATAATGTGTAAACATGAATTATATAATTACAAACCCTTGTAAAATTTTCTTACCCCCAAGGTTATGGGGCTGAACCCATTTGGTAACTTCATGTGGAGAATGATACATAATTCAACAATACTTACAATAACTCTGAGCTTTCTTAACAAATCTTCACATTGGATAGGATTTTGCTAAAAATTAGAAATATTTTGTGCAAAAACAGTGAGATTATTTTATTTTAATTAAATATTTAACTAAAGATTTCTTAGTTTTGTATTGTTATTTACACTCACTTCAAATGTGTTGAGCATCTAACTAACACGTATATAGGTGAGAAACAATACTAAATTGCTAGTGAGGATGAAAACAGCAACAATACTAAGAGTGGTTTGACAAGTTTTCTTTGGAATTCCTCATACCAATTTTAAAATGGCTGTTAGGAGATTGTATTTTAAAATGTAATATTTCTATTGGTTATAAACGTCAAACTCAATTAAGTATAATTGCCTGATAAATTGCAATTCTGTGTTGAAAGTGGGCATGGCATCTGTTAAGAACCAAGAAAATTAGTTTTTCTCCAAATTTGCTCTCAGATGCTTTAAAGAAGAATGTGTAAACAGTAATTAATCTGGATTGTTTATGTTTATGAAAGGTTTGTGTTGGACAAGAATTATTCAAGTTAAAAAGTCCAGAAGTTGTGTGAACATTACGTTTGTATCAAACTAAAGTTTAAGGCTTTATTGTAAATGTCTCTTTTGAAATATTGAACTTAATCTTAGATAATATAAAGCTTTAAACTATAATTTAAATTTTAACACTAATTTCATTGGCATATGTTCACTATAAGTTTGCATGATTGAAGTTTGAATGTAATAAAATAGTCTTGTTACATGTGCAGAACAGGTGCCATAATCATAAGGTTAATGTATTTCCAGTTTTATGTAACAAGTACTTTTACCTCCAGTTCTTATAAATTTCTAATGTTTTCTAAATAGTACTCCATGTATAACTTGATGTTTTTGGTAATGAACTTGAAAGCCTTGTGTATTGTATAATGTTTGTAAATGACTGTGTTATAATCCAGTATTAAAAAAATATTAATGAAATTAGAAAACTGTAGAGAATATTTATACGAGTTGTGATCCCATAAGTTGTTTTATTTCAGCAGTGACTAACTATTTTTATATTTCAAATTATATTGTCTTACTGGTGCCTGTGATAATAAATTCATTTGAAATGGATGACATCTCAAGCTGCTTATCAAAGTAGTACCTGCATGAGCCTTATATTTTTAATTAGCTTTATGTTCATTAAGAATGTTTTATTAATTTCAGTTGTTACCTCAGGGCTAAAGTATGCTTTGGCAATTGTGAAGGTAGAGAAAAAAATAAAATTGGGTATAAAAATATTTATTATTTAACTTGATAAAACATTTCAGCTTCGCTCCACACAATGAACTCATGGTGATGAATATTTTGAATTGGTTGTGTACAATATATCCAGTACTTATAAGATTCTGTGAAATATTGTTCTGGTACTAACTACTGCTTTTCCTAAAATCAAATATTCTTTTAAAGCATACTTTTTGTGACTTTTGTCTCTGTGTGTTTTCTTGTAATAATGTTTATTTTCCTTCCTGTCATAGGTATAAGTCATCAAACTTTCTTCTGCTACATGAATTAAGAAGTCAATAATAAGTTTACCTTTAAAAGTAGCCAAACTTTATAAAAGTTTGTATGTGTATTATACATGAAACATTTGGAATATACGTCAGAACCTCCATCATAGCAAATCTAGATGTAGTAGTCATTATAGTAGCTAATTTTTTATTTTTTTCTCTGTGAGAAATGTAGAGTTAGCTTTTTATTTAAAATGGTCACAGCCAATATAATAGGAGATGCAAGGGGCATATGACACTATTAATGTGTAATGTTAATTTGCAAACTTAAGTTTGGTTATTCAAAGCACAAGACTTTGAGGTTCAAATTTCTGCCTTTCTCTGATAAACTTTCACTGTAGTTAATTGCATATTTTTTTTTACTAGCTTAGGTTTGTCATATGGTAGAGTTCTGGATTTTGGAACTAGTAAGCTGGCTTGGAATTCACGCAATACCACAAAATATTCCCTGCATTAAAATGTGAGTTCATTATAAAATTGATAGTCAGTCCTTTAGCATGGGTGTTAGTGCTGTCTTCCTTCTTGTTGATAGTTCAAAATTAGGGACAGCAGCAGATAGCCTTAGTAGCTTTGCCAGATAACCAAATACGTTTTTATCCATTCTTCAATACAATAAATGAGTGTATTTTCTTATCACATTCATCATCAAGAGGACAAGATTTATTGGGCTTATTTTTCTTCAAATTAATGCATATTTCTAAGTCCAGTACATTATTATTTCTATAATGTATAGTTGCAGCAAACTGTTTGTAAAATGTACCGTAAGTTGGCTCCAATAACCTTTTTACATTCCCACTCTCTCTCAGTATTTTTTTATTGTAAAAATACCAAAACTAGAAATTAAAAAAAAAAAAAAAAGTGTAGTTGAATAGTGTCCTAAAAATTTAAATATCTCTTTTGGAATGTATCTTTTATTCTCAATTTATTATAGGCCATTTTTATATCAGTATATCCAACTTTCCTTTGCAGTCCTGAGCAGGAAGCGAGACATGGTTATGATCTTTATCAGTAATATCTCGTCAAACATCTTTTAGTTGAATTTTGTAACATCACTGGATTTACTTCTACAAAGCAATGAAAGAATTAGTAACAATAAATTGTATTGTACAAAATTGTTCACGTCTTATTTTATGGGAAGTTCCAGGGGATACTTAATTTAAAACCATGTGATCTAAATGCTACAGAATTCAAGTCTGGTGAGGATGAACTCTGCTTTTGATAATTAAGAGCAAATGTTGAATAGATAAATAGTTTTATGTTGAGCACATAAATAATATAAACTCCTTAAATTGAACATATTTGTATAAATAAAAGTTACTAATTTTCTGTTGAAAAGTGGATAAAAATTCTATTTTAAAGTTTATGCATGTGTCACATAAGTAATGACAATCAATTAACAAGTACAAATGAAACTTCCTATGCTCTTCTGATTTTCAGCTTTTGTAAATTACTAAATAAAATAATATTGTCCATTTAGCTGTAATTAGTCTGAAACCAACAACTAAATTTCCTTGTTAAAATTTTATTATACTTTGTTTGTCTAGAAAGTCTGATATTAAAATATTTGTCCAAATATTTCAGATGATGCTAGATTTTTTTTTTTGTATTTCAAGTTCATATTGCATGTACTGAAGTTACAAAAAATATTTCTGGCATTTGTTGATAGTTAATCATATCAGATAAAAAGTATAGGAATATCTTGCTTTTGTTTTGCTGTGGCTGTTTGAATACTTTTAACAAACTGAAATATTAAAATTGTTTTCTTAAGTAATTGGTACCAGGATTAGTTTGTGACATTATTTCAAAGCAAATGGCTTCACAAATGCCTCCATTGTTGTGTGTGTCCCAGTATAATTAAACCACTTTGTACCTGATTTATAATCATGATTTTTTATCTTAATGTTCCAGCTACATTAGCTTTACAACTGCATTATTTAACGATGTGATACTGAAGAGTGCTATGATGGCATTTATCATAATAAGTTGCAAGATCAGTGAAATCTTATTAAATAAAACTAATGAAAAACAAAGAGCAATACTTAGAAAGTAATGTTATTCATCATTAAAAACAGTTTCCAACCTGAGCAGTTGGAATATACACTCAACAGAAATTGTTACTACATTGTTGTTAGATAGCTCTTGTTTATTACACTTTCTAATTGCATATGATTATAAACATTTTCAATATTCAGCAGCTAGGGTGCAGTTAGAACATGAAGCTCAGCTCAGTTTTCTTCATTGTCAATTGTTAACAGTGTGTTAAACAGTTGAATTTTTTTTTCTGGTAACCTATTCATAACAACCTAGATTTAAATTAATTCTACAAAAATAATGTTCTGATTGTTATAATAGTACAATATTAAAACCTGTATGATATATTAGTGATTAGAAATGAAAAGTGCAAAAAAATGCAACAGGAAAAATGTGTATTTAAACATGTTTGTCCAAATATTCTGTTCTGAACAGTTCCCAGGTTTAGTAGTATACTTTTGCAAATTAGAAATGTGTGCCTTGTATGAGGGTCTCATTTCTAATACTTTATTTTAATAGTCAACTCCAGTGGGCTCACTTCAGACAGGACATGAAGTAATAGTTTCACCTAACAGAGAAAGACATATCACATCAAATACAAGGGTGAGTCCTCTTTTTGGAAAAACATTATTCTGTTTAGTTGTTATGTGTAATAATTGTGCTTTAGTCTAGTCAGAGATTAAAAAGTTACTTGTGTATTTTACATATTGAGCACAGATTGTAGATTGTGTTCAGCTTCAATTTAAAGTATACTTTATTAGAAACAAATGTCCATAAATTTTGTATTGTCATGCTGTTGCATATGACTCTCAGTTTAAGAGAAAGTTGACTTTCACAGAAAATTCTTTATAACAAAAAAATCTGTAAAATAAAGATATAATGACTGTCAAAATGTTTTGACTGTCTTAAGTCATCTTCAGGTTAATAAAAGTTTTAATACCCATACCAGCTGTTTTGAGATGCATAGCATCTGTTTAAAACATTCCTCTAACTAGTAAATGAAACCTTTACATTTACTGAGATGTACAAACTGTCAAAACACTACAGTTACTCAAATCTGATTTGTTTATCATATGTAAATAATCAATTTAGTTAATTTTGCAACAGTTATGCATCATAAAATTTACACACATTACTCTGAAGTGTCTTTACAAAATTTGACAAGCTTTTATAAAAATTACAAATTTGTTGTGTACAAAAAAAACAATTTTTTAATAAAGTATTTTTACTAAACATTTTTTTCAATGTAAGAATCGTTTACTGAGTGAGTTTGAATTAAAGGTAATTTATATAATAATAGAAATATTTGTCTTTTTTTCATCTTACAGTCTTCATGTTTCGTTTATATAACTATAGACCTTTCTAAGTGAAATGTAGAGTTTTTTTGGCGAGTCTTTGTATTTCAACTCATATTGTTTTCTCCACTGTAACACTAACTGTGGTGAAATCATAAATGTATAGAGGGGGCAAAAAAATTAAAAAGTCTGAAATAAAACCAGTGATTCTCCCTTTTTTTACCTCCTAGAATAATAGACTGAAACAGATAGTTACAATTGTTCATCCTTACAGCCTTAGGTTTCTGACTTTTCACTTGTATTTCATTTTGAATTTATTGAATATAGTATGATTAATTATAAAAAATAATTTGTAATTTCGTTTTCAGGCTTTTGTGGGAAAACCTGATCTGACACTAAAAAAACTAAAGTCGTATTTGGATTCAGTGTACTTTTTTTCCTATATAAACAACTGTTACTTTAAAGACAGCAAAAACTATGCAGGGTGGTGTTATTGCTATTTGGAAATAAATAACATATTTTTCTTAAAAAATAAATCTAGAAGTCAAGCAAATTATCATTTCTTTTTGGTTTGACTTTTGAACTCAGTTGCTACTGGAATTAGGCTGTTAAGCATTTTAAAATTTTGTACATGGAAGGTATCAAATAAAATTTTTTTGTTACATTTGTATACAGTTGAATAAACAAAATATCATAAGTAACTATTACTGATACCGTAGAATTCCACTATAATTTATTAAGCTTATTAACTAAGATGTATTTTAATTTTAAAAAATATGAAACTTTGAGCAGACTTAAGACAAGATCTTCCTTCGTGAAGTCTTGTTTTGAAAGAACGTTGTAGTCTTTTCACAGATTAGAATGGCTGAGAAAACCACAAAGGGAATGTTCTAAGTTGTTGATTGGTTATTCATCTGTCATAGAATGTAGTAACAGCATACAAGAGACAGATTCAAAAAATGGAAAGACTTGAATGAGGCCACCATGTTTGATTCCGTACATAAGCTATATCTCAACTTTACAACTTATAATGGTATGGATAACAGACATGGTTCAAAGTGAAATGAAATAATAAAGTTTAATTATAAATAGATGTATATTGTTATGAACTTAAAGCTACTTATGATAAATGAATGTAGTTTCATTTTACAAACTGAATTCATTCTAGAAAGAAAGAAAACAATGATTTTTTTTCATGATTACAAGTTCAGTTAAGTTGATCAACATGTATATAGTTAGGGTAGAGGAAATAACATAGACTACAAAGTTTTACCAAAAACAAATATTTGAAATATATTAGGATGTTTTAAAGATTGTGCAAATGAAACTTGAATTTTTTTATATGAAGTAAATTATTTTTATTATTAACATGAAAATCATTTTACATGTGTGCTAGTTAAAAAAAAAACAACAAAAAAACTTAATACATTCAAGAACAAATATTTTTGTACTTTATCACAAATTTATGGTGTTGGCTGGAAGTCTGCCAAATTTTGTGAAGATAACCATGTTATATTAAAAGTTAGTAGTAGTATCAAAACTATAAAGACTTGAAGGAAATACATAGAGGTCACATGCTTAGTCAGTTTGACCAAGATGTATCATTTTGTTTGTGTACTTTCATTCAAAACTCTAATCAACTACTATTTTATGAATTTGTCAATACGTTTATTATCAAATCATAGATTATAATTCAAATCTTAGTATTATACATTAGTTTCTTCATTTAAAAGTAAATATTAAAATAACACACAAATATCATTTTTGTGAGTCACATTGTTATGTCATATGCACCACTGATTCAAATTAGATGTTTGTGATGTCAAAATACTAAATGTAGTTTTGTACAATTATGAACTCAAATTACCTATACTGACAAGCTAAGATATTAAAAAAAAAAAAAAAAAAAAAAATTATCTCTTCACTTTGCTGAGATATGACTTGTGTACTGAATCAAACACTGGTTCCATTCACCTTTTTCTATTTTCAGAAACAGTTTCTTGTATACATGTATTTCAGTGTATGACATGTGAAGAGCCAAACAACAGCTTAGAATGCTCCCCTGATGGTTTTCTCAGCCATTTTAATGGTTTAGAAGGCCTTGGTCTTTCAACCTGAAATTTCATAATTTTTTAGACTAAAATACAGCTTAATAAGGCTTAGTAACCTATGCTAAACAGCAACTGATTACAAGGTTGTAGCTAGAAGAAATAATTGTTTGCTTTACTTCTTTATTTGCTCTTCTGTATTTTAAGACACAAGTATTTAATAACTTATTTCCAAACAGTAATATTCTGTATGCATATGTAATGTATAGTAATTTGAAATATGACTGCCTATTATAAACTACTAGTCTACTAAACACAGCCAAGACAGGTCACTTCTTATAGGTTAGTTTTATAGTCTTGGATACGGTAATGTGAACGCATCTGTGCCACGTCAATACAAGTTCTGTGATGTGAGCAAGGCATGACTGGAGGATCATTGTAATCCAAATAATGAATATATAACAGTATGAGACTTAAGCTTCTTAAACTAAACATTTAATACTTTGTGTTATAATTTATCATTTTAGAATTAAAAAAAGCATAATTCATATTTCATAATTTTTTTTATAGTGGTTACAAGGACAGTCAAGTTTACAGACCCCACATATTAGGGTAGAGAAAATAACAGACAAAATATAAAGTCTTAATGAAAACAAATGTTTGAAGTGTATTTAGGAGGTTTTAGAGATTACACAAATAATATTTGAAATTTTTGGGACAAAGAATAGTTTTTAATTGTAACATGAAAATGACTTTGCAGTAGGACTAGTAATAAAACAAGCTTAATATTTTCACAAATAAATCTGTAGTAAAAATAGTTTGTTACAAAATATTTGTTACTTGCAGTCTTTACTAAAATTCTGCCAAATTTTGTGAAAGTATGTTTTCTATACAAAAAGTTATAGTATAAATGCTTAATGTTTTTAAATGTGTACGTTAACTCGTATGTTGTACTGAGCCCATTGTGAGAGGGTTAATACATGAATTCTAAAACAAATATTACATAACTAAAATAAAAAATTAAACTCTATATACAATTTAACTCTCTTTATCTTTCTAATTATAAAGTTTTTATGTAAAAATATCTGAAGTTCTATTGTGAATAAAGCAATCAACAATAGTATGAGCAATTACCCAAGGGTGATAACATGGCACCAATTTCAAAATAACTAGTGTTGGATAATAGTGTCAAATGAGCTCTTTCTAAAAACTATAAATACATGTTGAAAGTATATGCAACTTTTATATCCCAACATGAACATTGGGGTGACACTTTGTTGGGGTTGGCAAAGTGTCTTATTTTAACTGCATTCATTGAAAATACTTTGAAGCATAGTGTCAGAATGTCAACTAAACAACATTCTCATCTAAACTTACTTGTACCTTACTATCCTTCAAACTTTATTTTGCTAATTTCTTTAAAATGCATTGATAGTAAAAGTGGTTTAACTAAATTTTGAACATAATTCTGTAACATGCAGAAGGGGTTTTAAAAATGGCATCATTGTTATAGTTAACTTCACAAACATGCTCTTATAAAATGTGTATTTTGACTGTTTCCTATGAATATATATTTCCTGTATTTTTTTAAAATCAAAAGACATTTAATGTTATTTACAGTTGTGTCATAGTTGAAACTATCAGTGATAATCTGTGTTTTAAAATGTGTGTAAGTCTTAAGTGGATGGATGGTCATAGTAATATTAGTGTAATTAAAAAAAACTGGATATAGAAAGGAAGAGTGCATGTGAGAAAATAAGATGAATTATTAAATATAATGAAGGATGAAGAATAAAAAGCAAAAAAATGGGTTAAAGAATAGCCAGTATTATTATTAGTAGTAGTGTTATTCTTCCTGAATTATTAAAACTATTAAATTATTGTACAAATAAGTAAAGCAGAACCCTTCTGATTTTCTTGTCTGTTAATGATAAAGTGCAGGAAAATCATATTGTACGTCTTTTTTCATATTTAATGCCTTTGTGCAAAGTACTTTGAAGAGTGAATTTATGCTTCTGTAAATAAACTGAACTTTAAGGATAATATTAATGTCTTAGTTATTCTAAACAAAACTGTAACATGGGTAATAAATTGTAAAAACGATTACTACAGTTGAGTAACATTTCTTCGTAGCAAGGTCACTTCCAGTTATATACACGAGTAATATTCTTGCCATAAAATACTGTTGTAAGTTAACAATAAATAAAAGTAAAGATGTTTTTATAAAAGAAAAGATTTGACTCCATTTGCAAGAAGCAGGACTAATTGTATTTATCCTATGATATTTGTGTAGGGAAACCAACAAAGAACAGCAATGTGGAATGAACAACCCAGACAACTGACACCAAACCTATTAGGAGGTAACCTTACACCTGCTGACCGCCATGGTTCAGTTCAAGTTGTGAGTTCAACTAATGGTGAACTAGCAAATGATGATCCAACCACTGGTCATTCAAACACACTTATTACCACTCCAGCTGAAGTGGAAGTAGTATCAGAAACAAAGTAAGTAGAAATGTATTAAAACTTCTAACTATACAGGATGAAAAGGAATAATCTTAGAATCCATTTAAGTATAAATATGTTTCAAATGCTAATAGCTTCTTTTGTTAAAGTGGAACTATTTTTAATAGATAAGTAGTTAAAAGTCTATTAACCCTATCATCATTTGTTTCCTTTACTATGCATGACACGAGATTTCAGTGTCTTACATTCAAAATTCTATTAAATTACTTTTTCTTTGTGTTATGCCAATTAGTATAGCATAAAATCAGCTTGTAATCCATATTTTAATAGTATGAGTTTTAAGTTCTTACCTTGTACAAAGCTTTACTGAAAAAAAATCCAAATTTTCAATTAGTGTGACACACAACACATTTTCTCTTGGCATATTCTCTTCTCTAGGTTATCCATCATCTCTCTAAAAATTACAATATTAAATGTAAACTACTTGCTTTAAAACTATTATTGCTCAGATGCACCATAATTGTTATACCTTTCAATTTTGTTTGGTTACAGACACATCAAGTAGAAAGTAGACCCCTCCTGCCACACCTACCTATAACATCCTCTCATCTATCAAATTACATATTGTATAATGTTGTGTTCTTAACAGATAATTGTCAATATAATTTCACCCAGTATAAGTGGGAAAGATGATGACTAGCTTCAATAAATTTGTAGTGGCTGTTGTTGCAGAGTTAGAAAGTAAGAAAACTTTTGAGAGTTATGGGAAAATTGTATACATTTTATATGTTTTTAGTCTATGTTCTTTGGTGTATTGTTTAATTAAATGAAAATTTAGTGCATTACCACCATTAGTATGAAAAAAGTAGGATTAGAGGTTATTGACAATCAACAGCAAGAAAAAAAAATTGTGTGTGTGATTATGAGGTCAACCAAACTGACCAATTCCATATAGAGATATGGTAGAGAAAATTATAGGCAAACAGATACTGAAAATAAATGATTGAAATTTGTTTAGGAGGTTTTCAGAATTACACAAAGGAAAGTTGTGATTTTTAGATAGGGAAAATTATTTTAATCTTAAAATTAAAATCACTTTGCACATTCATATTCAATATATTTATAGACAAATCTTTATTTTAGTTGATTAAAAATGCTTTACTGAAACATGATGTTTTGTATGTGAAAGACATGATGTTATCTGAAAGACTACCAAATTTTATGAAGGTATACTCACTATATTGAATGTTAAAGCATTAAATAAGTAAAGACTAAACAAATACAAAGAAGTTGCATGGTTGGTTGGTCATATTTGCCAAGCCTGTGTTGAAAGAGTTAACAGTCTTTAATAGCTCTTCCAGATGAAGTGAATCTAAGAGAATAGAAGGGTTAATTATGTACAAACCATACAAAACACAACCAAAATAGAAGATTTATCAGTGACCTAGGACTTTTACATTTCAAAATGGCATCACTGTTATTTTTGTCAATTACTTGAATTATAAATTTTGTTCAGTATTTTTGGTTGAAACAAATGTGTAGTTTGTTTTCAGTATGTAGTATCTTATTTTCATAAGATATTTTGCTAATCATTATATTCAATATATATATATATATTTTTTTTTAATTTCATTTTAATAGGTTACTGTTACGTATTGCACTTGCACGATGCTTTGTGCAGAAAAACATTATTTTATCTTTCAAACAGGTATATTAACTCATAAATGGAAAGAATAGCAAGCTTTGAAAAAATTATTTTTGAAATCTCTGACTTATTCCTGAATATGCTCCAGATAAATAATTTGTCAACAGGCCATAAATAACTACTACAAACACATTATTCATTGGTTAGGAACTGTTCTATCTAATATTATTTAGCTATGGGCTTTAATGATTGTCAAAGTTAAGCTTTGTTACTACCTTCAGCTCAAATACTACGACTTCATAAAAAGGGTAGCATGAAGGGTTTTAGTAATAAAACTACTGAAAATGACTAGAAAATAATGATAAGGATTCTTAACTTTCAGGAGATGATGTCTTATTAAATGTGAACATGTATATACTTTTGGATGTGTAAGAAAATTCTAAAATATTAATGAATGCATTTATTTACAGCTGAGATTTTCTTGAGTTATATGGAATTCAAAATCTGAAACTTTTGTTAAATCAATTTTCTTTGTGAAATATTGTAAATAAATGCTATATTATAATGAAATATATATTCCAAAACATATTTTAGTAAAATATTGTTGAAATAGAATTATATTGTTTACTTAAATTTATAAATTTGGTATGCAGTTGTTCAGGTGAGGTAATAATAGTTTATTAAATAAAAATTGACATGCTGTAACTGAACAGTTTAAAGAATATTTCTCTTTTTTTTAACTTAAAATGATATAGATGATAATAGTTTTCACAATTTATTAATAATTTTAATTAGGTAATGAGAGTATATTTTTACTATATAATGATTTCACCTGTTTTAAATTATAGATTTGATGTTCATATTTGAAAAGTACTTGTAACACTGGGTTGAATGTGAATATAAAACATAATCTTAATTTTGTAATGAGTTTTGAATGCAAAGTGTTAGGTTAAACATTATTATTTATGGTCTAATTCAGTTAAAGTAAACTGAGCCCTCTAGGCTGTATCTAGTAATTTAGTCTGAATGTAGGTTAGAAAGTATCTGAGCTATGAGCTTTCCAGGAAAGGGGTGTAGTAGTGTCTGCTCAGGCAAAACTTTTAACAGTTTTTAAGTGAAATTCTTGAGAGAATCATTTTTCTGTTTAATATGTTTAATATTCTTTGTGTTTCATTCCTTCATTTAATATTTTATCTAAGTACTAATTCAAAAGTACCAGGGTTACCAGTCCTGTCTTGATTTAACTTTAACACTCATTATATTGTGATAACTTAGTTTATCTCCCATAATATAGTACTCTGTGTGATAATACTATATTTTAAGTGTGTGTTATGGTGATAGGTTATTTTGTGTTTTGTTCTTGTAATTTGGATGGCTGTGGTTTATCCTTTTTCCAAATGTTGACTTACTATTGTAGGTGCTGCTGTTTTTTCAAGAAAAAGAAAAAAAAGCCAGGAAGGCAGAAGTGACTCCCTGATGTATGGAACCTTGAACAAGAAACTGTGTTGTTGCAGACTTCACCTTCAGAATCTAAAGAAAGTGTTGGTGCTATTATTCTGCAAACAGCAGATGTTTAGTTGAGTTCTCAGCTTACGCTGTTCTTGTGTCATAATAAACGACCATATGTGGTTACCATGTATAGTAAGAACAAATATCTAGCAGCTCAAGATGACAGATACTTGATTTTCAGTTTTGTCCATTTCAAAAACATGGCAGTTGATTTAATTAAGGTCTTAACAAAGCATCTAGACAAGTTCTTGCATTGAAAAACTATATCAAGTAAAATATGATATTTTTTGCTTTGATTAACAAAGCAAACACTAGCAGTTCTATAGTAAACACACGATTAGTGGCCAAACAATGAAGCTCATATTTCTTGACACATAAAGTGAGCTTGTGAAAGATGTATAATTATTAGTTACTTTTGATAGTTATGTTTGAATTTATTGAATGCACAAAAAAAGAGGGACTGGAGTTTTCCTATTGGAAAAGAAATTTCCTTTCCAAGGAAGGTATAATTTGTGTTTTCATTGCATTATCATATATATTCACATAATCATCAACCAGCAACTGTCCCATTGCTTTTCTATTGACTGGAAATATCAGTGTTGTGACATATTTCTCTTTTTGTAGGAGTTTAGGATTTAATTTATTAGTGATAAATTAGTTTCAATTAGCTGATTATTATCATATCACTAAACTCAAACTGAAGTTATAAGCAGAGGTACTTGTCCATATGTACCTTTTGTGACAGTAACTTTTATTATTGTAGACTAGCTCTCTTTTCTTGTCTGGGTTTCACCTTTTTCTCTCCTCAGGACATAAAGAGAAAGGAAGATTGTTTTACTAACATTTCTAGTACTTAAAAGGGTAAGATTATGTACAGCTACTTGAAAAGAACTACTGTAAATCAAGTTTCATGATCTCCAAATCTGTAGTCTTAAGCATTTTGCTTCTGATAAAGTGAAATAATCTTATTAGATTTTCATGTTTATCTTGCCTGTATGTGTTTTAATATAGTCTTATTTTCTCAGGGGCCAGTTTCAGTTCTCTGTTCTGGCTATGTTTCACTCTCCTTGATTAAAATGCATATCAATGTATTGATCAGCTTCCTAAGTTATTGGGAAGACAGTAGAACAGTATTTTTTACTTTAATTTTTGTGCTAAAATTCCCCTTATAAATGGTCTTAAGAGAAGCTGTTTTTTCAGTAATTTGGCCCTAGGTGACAAGTTTGTAAATTACAATTTATTTTTTGACTTGTAAATTTTTAATTCAACTATTTTTCATTTTAGGATTACAAGGTGATAGTTGTACCATTGAAATTCTTTATTTGCAACTTGTAATGAAATTAATGTAAAATAACTGATTAATAATTTTTCCACCATCTGTACCACACAGTTATATTATATTGAAAATCTTTCATTGATGGTAATAGATATATGGTATGTTGTGTTATTGATATGGAGGACTCTCATTAGAAAGTTGACCCCAGCCTTAAATGACTGATCTCTGGAGGTACCCTACAGAGGATAATTACTAGTGTTGAACATGGCCTAAGATAAATGTGGTTTGTTAAGGTCTTTTATTGAATGTGTTTTGTATAATGTATATATTAGTTTTAAATGGCCTTTAATCTCTAAAAGTCAAATGGAATATATCTGCCCTTAAGTAATTTTGATCATAAAAGTTTATCTAGAAAAGATATTTAGTTAAAAGATTAATCTTAATCTCTCCTTACTTTAATCTCTGTGCTTCAACTATAAGCAATATTTGCTTGGTTGTTGAGTTAACATCAGTGTCTAGTGAATTTGACTTGTGAATGTTTAGAAGTTCAATTCATTTTCAGACACTTAATATTTAGTCAATACATAGGTAATATATATATATCATAAAACTAATTTACCATGCTTACTCAATGTTCTTTTGTTTTGATCAACAATAATAATATAAAAATCTTCACTAATTTCAAGAATATTATATTAATAAAAATAGTACTTACTCAGAGGCAGTAACTGAATAAATTTATTCTGGTGGTTATAATAGCATGTGAAGCCCCAGGACTTGAATAGTCTGGTGGTTATAATAGTATGTGAAGCCCCAGAACTTGAATAGAATAAAAAGAAAATTTGTAAGCTGAAACTTTTGTCAGAAAACAAAGAGGTTGGTAAGAGGTAATTAATAATTAATTATAGATTATTCATATTTCAACATATTTTTTAAAGTTTTTCCTCTCTCACAGTGGTGTAGATAAACTATGGAATTATCTATCATTTTGAACTCTTATGTCAAAAATAATTTTAACTAATTTGAGAGTGACATGTTAGAACATTTGTTTGAAAAGAATAATAACTATAGTAAAAAAAAATGTGCTACATGGCAGAACAAAAAATTCATTGTTAAAATGTTTAAATGTGGCTTAGAATGCACAAGTGGTGTTTGAGAAACATTTCTTGTTGGGGATAAACCATACAGAAAGTTTATAAAGTAAATAAATTAATAAATACATCCAGTTATTTATTTTCAATGAGTTTGGATGTCTGCAAAATGTTTCTTTTAATACAAGTGTATTACATGCAGATACAAATTTGTACAGACAAGTCATTCGTGCAGTCATATTATTGTAAGCAGAATCTCCATAAACATGGAGTTCGATTTTGTTCCATGAAATTTTGTATTTATGTATGTGAATATATATATATATGTGTGTGTGTGTATCCCTCCCTTCATCTCCTACCCATAGAGTTTTGTTTTCAGTATTGTCTCAGATGGCATTCTGTCATTTAAGTTGCAAATTAACGAAAATTTTTACACCTACATAACTGCTGAGAATTTTGGCTTTTATTGTTTCATTTTAAAGTTATTCAGCTGGTAACATTGTTTCAAATTTAATATAAATTAGTCTAAGATTTAATTATGAGTTTTAATTTATTAAAACTTATGAAATTAAGTTTTGAAAGACAAGTTGGATTTTGTGATACATAGATGTATGAGTAGAGAGATTTCTAGTTGTCTGTGAAAGGCCACACAGTATTTTTCCTTTCTGTGTGATATTCAAGAATTTTCTCCTTATATAATTAGTAAACTATGAAGTCATGGTTGCAGCTCATGTTACTTAGTTACCAAATTTATTTTCTTGTTTAAAAAAGAGTGTATGCATATATGATATTGTATGGCTGTATTTAAGTAAAATCATGAAATGTGAAACTTGTTTTAATAATAATTTATTCATCATTTCTGGTTGTGTTTGATTATAGTTATCTTTGATATTTGTCTTATTTTCATAGACAAATTACTGGCATTATCCAAGTAAGTGTCACAAGGCTTGAGCTGATGCCTAACAATGGTAAAGTTAAACTAATTGCAACAAGTCTCAATTTAATTTTTCTTTATGAGAATTTTAAAATAACAGAGTTCCCCAGTTTACTGTGATTCTGGTGCTTGCACTACCAAGTTGCAGTGTTAATTGGCACACTCTGGTGTGTAATACTTCAAATACCAGTAATTTTTGAATAACATCAATGAAACTCAGTTATTTGTGTTATGTAGCTAGTATTCATGAACAAAATTACTGGGGTATAGTGTTTTCACTGTCAAAGATAGAACTTGCCCTAGTGTCATCCAGTGAATGAGTAGTATGATTACAGATTTACTAAAGTTTAGGTGTGATTCCTCATGGTGGACAGACACAGATAGCCTATTATATAGCATTATTCTAAATCAAGTTGCACTACTGTACCTAATAGCAAGGTTCTAAACAAGGATTGAAAATCCTGGAAGGTCATGAATTTTGTAAATAAATTTTAATAAATGAAAATTCAGGAAAATTTAAGGATTTTCTTAGGAGAAAAGCAATTGAAAATACATTCCCATCTCTTCCAATATTCTCTGTTTTTTATTGACAACAAGCCAACATCTCAGTCTGGGAAATATGTCATAAAATGGAAATATGCTGACTTGGTTATACTGATCAGAAATAGGGCATGAACTATATACTTCCTCCTGCAAGCGAACAGATGTTACTTCACTAATAATGTTATTGGGATAAAGAATATTAATGTTTTGAAATTTTTCCACTTCCATCGTATAGCATAAATATTTCAAAGTAATTAACAATATTTCTCTCCCTAATTTTTCATCATAAATAAATGAATTTTAATGGCAACATTACAATAGAATGAGTATCATAAACCTAACCATCATGCATAAAATTGTGAATATTTACCATTAAAGGCAGTGTGTTAGCTTGTATACAATTAGGTCACTTGTATATACATACAACTTGAAATGCAGTATTGGAATATATTTTAATATTATTTTGTCTCTCTGTATTGTTATGAGTTTTTTTGCTTGTATGTTTCAAGTATCAAATGAATAGAATTCCTGAAAAAGTGGTTAACAATTTTTACTTGTATTCATCATTTCCTATGATGAATGATATACATGGCAGTAACCTTGACAACAAATAAATGTATAAGAATTGTTGTTTTAAATATAATTTAAATATTGATATGTGCTATCATTCAAGAAAAGTAACAGACTGAACAAAACACTAAAATTCAAAGTTTTTACCGAGTGATAATGTTCCCAATATATATGTAAAAACGGCTGGTTTGTGTTGAGAAAATTTTTTATGTAGAGGAGCGAACAATGTTTCGACTTTCTTTAGTCATTGTCAGGTTCACAACCATTGTTCGCTCCTCTACATAAAAAATTTTCTCAACCAAAACCAGCCATTTTTACATATTTTTTTTTCTAAAAGTGAGTTTTCTCGTCATCACTGATAATGTTCCCAGTTCTTTATTAAATGGATATTCTGCAGTAGACTGAGAAAACCCTTTAAAAATAATGAACTTCAAATATGTGTGAAAAACACAAGGTGTACAATGTTATTAATTTGGGCAGCAATATAATAATGGTCTTTGCCTGGATGTCACAAGATGTATGTTTGCAAGTTGAAATAATGTGTTCAATAATTATTTCTCTTTGGTTGCTAATTAGAGGAATTTTTATCTCTGGCAAAAGCACAGTATTTGTGAGAAAAATTCAAGGCTTTATCACTTGTTAAACCAGAGTTGGAGAAATTACAAGTTCCCTAACAGTACTTCAAATACAAAATTTGTAAATACTTTGTTTAGTGACACTTGGTAATTTAGAATTTCTTTTAAGCTTGATTTATGCTCTCTGTTTTCTGCTTGAACAGGCATTTTTTTTCTTCTGTAGATGTTACTGTTAACACATTTTGTGCATTTAGAAAAAATATATAAAATATACTAATTTTGATAGAATTCAAATTCTGGTAAAAATCAGTAAATTAATTCTTTTGAAAAAGCTATTGTGGTCCTGATAAGTTCTGGATTTTTTTTCAGTTATTTTAAACAAACCACATTACACATGTGATAGTAACTTGGCTGTTTAACTCTGACACATCTAATTTAATTACATGGAAACTTTTCTGACATTAACCAACTAAAATTGTTACAAGGCTTATTGTGGCATTTATTACTACCAAAATTCAAGTATCTAGTTTTCCAAAGTAACAATGTTAAAAGTGTTCATTATTTAGAACATCAAGGTTACAGTGTACCACTTTTCATTGTATTAGTTTTGGCAGTATCCAAGTAACAGATAGCCCACAAGGGTATTTGAGTAACAGCACTTCATGATTTATATGGTCTCCTGGTATGCAGTTTTAGTAAAATCCAAGTAACAGCACTTCTTGTTTTATTTGATGTGCAGTATCCACATAATAGTGTTACACAACTTACCTGGTACCCAGTATTGGCAGGATCCATGTAACAGCACTTCTTGTTTTATTTGATGTGCAGTATCCACATAATAGTGTTACAGAACTTACCTGGTTACCCAGTATTGGCAGAATCCATGTAACAGCACTACAGAGCTTACCTGGTGCCCAGTACTGGCAGAATCATTATAACAATATTACCTAAGTACGTAGTATTGGCAACATCCACATAATAGCATTAATAAGCTATTCTAATGTGTAGATTTACCTAGGAATGTTACTACCTAATAATACTAGAAACAATTCTTTCTACACATGATGTAAGATAAGTGTTCATTTGTAAATAGTAATGATACATTAGCTTGATATAATGGCCTAACCTTTTTTGTGTTATTTGAAGGTTTCTCCTAGCATTATTATACCATACAAATCAGAGTATATGGTGTTAATGTTAGAAGAAATAAATAGGTAATATTTCCTTGTTTGAGTTTATAACCAAGAAAAATTGTTTTTCTAGCATTATCATTCATTTTCTCTCTCTCTCTCTCTCTCTCTCTCTGTGTGTGTGTGTGTGTGATTCCTTGTGAGAACCTTTGTAAAGTAAAATGTCTTCAAAATTGTGTGTGTTTATAATAATTGATCTTATTCTTTCTTATATAGTGAAATTTGCATGATGTAATGTTAAAGATAAGCAAAGTTCCTTTATTCTACTTTTTCAAACATAATTTTTGTGAAATGACATTTATAAAAAATATTGAAAAAGCTACTACACATTTCCAAAATGAAAATTAGTTTTATTAGTTTGTGGTAAATGCCCTTCATCAGAGTTAGCTCCTAAAAGTACCCAATATAAAGAACTTGTATATAAATACAGAATCTCAAGTTTGAGCTAATGAAAAGAACAGAGAAAGTAATTCATATATAGAGTAAGATATCTGAAATATTTTCTAACTTAATCATACAACATTTAAAAATAAAATATAACCAAGAGGATCTAACAGATCTGAACCAAAAATTCTGGGGGGAAAACAAACTACAGTGGTACCTCGGTTCTCGAACTTAATCCGTTCCAGAAGGCTGTTTGAAAACCGAATCAATTTTTCCCATAAGAAATACTGTAAATTAAATTAATCCGTTACAGATCTCCAAAAATTACGCATTAATTTTTTTAGTAAAAAAATTAATTATTTTTGAGTAAAAATATTTCTTATTTATACCTGTATAATAATACATGCATGAAGTCAAGCACAAAAACTATAAACACACTAAAAAACAATAAATGAAAATTTAACTGCACTTTACCTGTGCTGAGGAGAGCTGATGGCATAAGTGAAAGGTGGTGAGGAATGTGGAGAGTAGGAGGGTTATTATTGTTTGGAAGGGGAGTCACCTTCCATAAAAATGTCAGGTAACTTTCCTTCTGGGTTTCTTTCTCTTTGCACTGCTACAATCTGCTTGAGACTCACTGGACCTATTTCTCACTGAAAACTTGTCTAATGAGGTTTGTTTCTGCCTGGCATCCTCCCCGTGTCTCACCACACTATTTTTCAAACCATCCCCTACTAGCCTTAAAGGCATCACTTTTATCACCACTTGTTCCAGGGGTGTTTTTCAGGAGGTCCTTTGATAACCTCTTTATTTTTCAGTATGGTGCAGACTGTAGACTTCACCATATCAAACTGTGTAGCAAGGTCAGACAAGTGAACACCACTCTCATACTTCACTATGAGATCTTTTTTCACCTCTATTGTGGCTCTATCAACTTTTCTTTTTGGTTTGCTGCTTTCATTATCCTTCTTTGACCCCATGGTGACTTATTTAATCAGAATATTTAGAAGAACAACAAAGAGAAAAACGAGATCATTCACAGCAGATTTTAGCAGGGGTGTGGACTGAGCAACAGGTGCAGGTAAAATGATTTGGGCAAGCTTGGCATGGGCTGAAAATGGTCGAAGGGTCGTTTGGGGATTCAGGCCACGACAGCTTGGTTCGGGAACTGAGTTTATGTTCGACAACCGAGACTTTTTTTCTCAAACAATATGTTTGAGAAGGGAGTTGTTCGAGAACTGAGGTACCACTGTATATAATACAGTTACAAAAAACAAGTAAAGTAATTAACAATTTCATAAAAATGGACATTGTTTCTAGAGAGAAATGGGACTTTTCAAGAACAAGGTGTATTGTTAAGGCTTGTGCTCTAAGCTCTTGTAAACATTTGTTTGTGTGTATGTTGGGGGGGATTTGTAAAACAAGCATATTTATGTTACAGAATCTGTCACCTAACCTGCATATTCTTTCTTTAATATAATTTGATTTAATTTAGTACAGAGAATGCAATAAATAAATTTCTAGAACAATTCCATTTTTTTTATATGAATGATATGTAAGGACAAGTAGAACTCTGTCAATATATTGTCTGTCATTAGAGTGGAGACAGTTTGTGGTAAACTGTGTTTTTATTAAGCCTGATCGTTAATGTCATTTGAATTGTTCTGTTGTTTAAAGTGATTAGTCATGTCATTAGTTTTACAACTGAACTTGAGGCAGACACATTTCAAATATGTGAATTGTTAATCCACTTGCATATGTTTTTCCCTCCCACTCACTATCAGGGTTAGGTATTCTTGGTATATAATCTAAAGAGTATGTTCTTACTAAGCTAATGTGTATATACATGTATAACCTAAATCTGTAGTCATTTTATTATTCATGTGGGCCCCATGGCACAGCTGTGAACTTCTAATGCTAGAAATTGAGTTTCAATATCCATGATGGTTAGAGCACAGATAGCCATTGTGTAGGTTTATGCTTAACTACAAATAAATAATATTCATATGATGGCAGTTTAATTACTTGATTTAAAATATTGACTTGTAACCTTTGTGCCTTATAATACCAACATTCAGAATAGAAGCAGATTTCTGCATTAGGGATTAGTATCATGAAGGGTCAGTCCAAAAGGTTATAATTTTTTGTATAATCATTTAGCTATAAAAAATAAACTTTTAATTTACTGTTTCCGCCACCCATGGGACAACGTTTGAGAGATTGTATCTCAACAAAAAATTTGCATATATTTATTTTGCCTCTTTTTTTTTTTTTTTTTTTTATAATCTGCTATTGGTAATCAGTACTGGAGCATCATGGAAACACAATTTGATATATAAAAGGTTTCAAAATTGCAGTTTGCTGACACCAGTGACTTTAATATTGAAATCAATGTGTGCCAACTTTATAGTTTTTGTGATTAAAGTGCACTGGCCAAATGCACAAGTTTAAGAATATATGTACGATTTTTATGTAAGTGATAGGCAGTTAATTAGGATAATTAAAAAACAGATCACAAGCAGTGAGAGATCAAAAACTTAAAATACTAGTTCATGAGTTATGTTTACAATATTAACCTGGAACATGCAAAACATATATTTATAAATGATTTAATAGGTGTTCAAAAATACATGCAAAATAGCCCAATGTGATATCAAAATATTTCTTTTTGACAATTTAATAAGGACTTCATATGTACGTTATGTCTGTGAATGCTTCAAAAAATGTAATGAATTATGTTTGTGTCTTTTTTTTTTTCCTACTGTCAACTACAAATTAGTTTAATTACAAAAGATATAGTATCATGCATATAAATATGATCATCTTGGACCAGTAAAAACAACCTAACAAATACCTGTTCTAATCACCTTGAAAGTTTGCTCAGAATTATATGATGTATTTGTTCTCTCTCTCTGGGCTAGAAAAGGCTTATTTTTTGGTGAAATTTTCAAAGTTCTTAAGCCACATTTTATTCTATCATTTTGATGGAATTAACAAATCAATTATTATTTATTGTAATGTAGATGATTATTTATTATTAACTTGAAAAGCATTTGGCATAAAAAGTTTTATGTAGAAATGAAATGTGACACTGATGATATGTTGTTTCTGTAACTTTATTATTGTAAAGTAGACTTTTAGAAAACAGAAGTATCAGGTCATCCCTTGAGTAATGTCAGATTTTAGGTTCAGAAAAAGAGAAAGGATTTCAAATGCTTTTAATAACATTTAACCAGTAATGTATGTTCCATTATTAATTACTCCCTGCCAACGATTCCTAAGCTTTTGAATGCCACTTCTATAAAATTCATGGGGTTTGGAGGAAAAGAATGTTGTGAGGGAAGTTTTTCATGTGTTCCAAGCTCTTTTCCATCAAGAAAGTTCTACAAACTTTGGAATAGATGATAATCAGATAGGGCAAAGTCTGGAGAATAAAGAAGATGTGGAAGTTTTTGCCAGTCTAGCTCTTCAGTCTTTGCAGATGTGATCTTTGCTGTATGGTGCCATGCATTATTGTGGTGTAACACAACGCCTTTACAACTGATTGAAGCAGGCCTCTTTTCTTTCAGTGCAACATTCAAGTGCTCTAACTGTTGTCATTAGAAGTCTGATGTAATTGTCACACTGAGCAGCAGCAACTCAATGTGGATCACACCAACAATATCCTACCAAAGGCTTTTAACAAGACTTTCCTAGGTTGGAGGTCCATTTTGGGCTGTGCTATAGCCAGTTTATCTGCACTGAGCCATTGTCTGTGGCACTAAACATTTTTATAAAATATCCATTTTTCATTTCCAGTCACTAACCTGTCCAGAAAAGATGAGTTATGTTCACCAGAGTGCAGAGAAGTGCAAATGTCCACTCTTGCTCTCAGGTTGGCCTCTGTCAAATCATGGGGATCCATTTTCCAAGTTTTGACACCTTGCCAAGGTGTTGCAGATGACGGTGAACTGTTGAATGGGTGGAATTAAGCTTCTGTGCTAATTCTGCAACTGTTACAGCACAATCTTCATCAAGTGCAGCCACCAGAAAGTCATTAAATTCAACAGGACGACCTGAACATGGCACATCACTTAAACTGTAATCATCTGATTTGAACTTCTGAAACCACCTTCAACATTTTCTTTCATTGAGAGACTCCGCATCATAAATGCCTTGAATGTTTCATGTAGTTTCTGCTGTATCACTGCCTTTTTTTAAACTCGTAAAGTATTATATGCCTAATGTGCTCCTCAGACACATCCATCTTCATAAGGGTTTATTTGATTAATGATCTGAAAACTTAATTGGGTTAATTTATTTTATTTGTCTGAATATTTTTATACACTGCCTGCTACATATTTTATTCATTAAATCCATCTACAAAGACAGAAATGATGATGCACTTTCTGCATTAAATTTTTGGACATTACTTATGGGATGACCTGATGATAGATGTATGATCAGTCTGATTTTAATTTTAAAATTTCACTACAGATAGATTATCATGTTTCTTTTATCAAAATTACCTTCCTCCAGTGGCCCAGCAGTAAGATGATAGCCCATTGTTTAACTTTGTGGTTAACTAAACAAATTAAAATTACATCCTTTGCATGCTGTTAACTATTCAAATTAATTACCTTCACATTGTGTGACATTTCTGCATTTTGGTTGTTGCTACCTTTTTATATTAATTAATTTTACAGTTTAATTGTTGTTCCTTCTTTAGTTTAAGGTTTATTTTATAGCAGTTTGTAAAATGAGAATGAAATAAAAACTCTTTGTATTCTGTATAGGTGAAATAAATCAAGCTTGTTGAAACTGGCTTCAAATTCCTGCATTGTAAATAATTTTCTATATTTTTTATTCCAGTTATTTTTATTTAGTGTGGTATTCCACAATTATTTGGGTAACAGATGAGTACAAAGTACTTAAGGAACTATGGGAGTATGTTGGCTAGGAAGAAAGTTAAAGTAGACCAGTTAAATAACAAGACTGAATGCAGTTATTTCAAGCAATGTCTATATTGAATACAACAAATTATGTTGACATATCTTCTATTAGTGTAGCTTCCAGTTTAACATAGCACTTCAACTACTGGAATTTTAAACAAACGTAAGAGCATAGACAAACTGTCTGGTCAAACCACATTTAATAAATCAGTAATTTGGATTAACAACAAATAAATCTTGCTCTACCAATTTTGGTTCAGTCTTTGTGTTTATATAAGGAAAAAATGAAGTGATCCTACTCATTTCTTTCATCTTAAACAAGCCCATGAGTGCAAAATAGCCATGCAAATACAAGCTTGGCCCTAGACCATTATCTAAGATAAAAAGGGTATTGGCATGTATACAATCCTGCTGTATGCTTCACTTTTGAGAATGAACTAAATCTAAGAAAATACCTACACAACTTTAATATATATGTGACAGGAGACATATTCACCACAATTTTAAAGGGGTTAACATAAATAATTTAAAATACTATATTCTATTATTACCATATTTGAGTGCATTTTTAGTCTGATCTAATCTGTATTTGCATAATCCTTAGATTTGAATACCACCACAACCACATGCTAAAATAACCCTCAACATACATGTCTTTATTGAAATAACACAGAAAGGCAACTATTTAAAACTGTAGTCATTT
The DNA here is from genome assembly GCF_004210375.1 of Tachypleus tridentatus. Taxonomy (NCBI): domain Eukaryota; kingdom Metazoa; phylum Arthropoda; class Merostomata; order Xiphosura; family Limulidae; genus Tachypleus; species Tachypleus tridentatus. Next base: position 21,689,654 of record NC_134837.1, on the reverse strand, counting down.
ATGATAAATCTGGAAATTGAAATAAAACTTTGATACAAATAAACAAAATATCCAACTAAAAGTACATAAAATTATAAATAAATAATTTAGGGTGTAAAAATATAAACAAAAAATAAAATTATCCAGATCTCAATTAATGATTACACGATTTACAAACTCAAAATGCAGTTTGAAATGATGTACAAAACTCGGATACTATTACTAATATCAAAAGTATCGGAATTTACCAAGCTATGTTGTTTGCTGCAAAATGTTGGACACAGGAAAAAGTATGAAATTAAACTTTTAGTCTTTATAATAAAGAAAACAACTTAAAAAGTTATAAGTAATATAATTGTAGTGCAATAATATGATTCCGAAATTTGAAACATTCATAGTATAACACCATAAATAAACACTTTGCGTGCAACTTTTATTTGATGGATTAACTTGTCTTCATCGACGTTAATGTCAAGTGATCTCATTGCGTCTGTCGAAGAATTTGTCAGACGTCGGGTTACAAGCTACGCGTTTCACTTTTTTTGTAAATAATGGAACATTTCTTTAGACAGTCTGTGAACATTTTTAAACATACTTTGATCGTGGGGTAGTTTTGAATCCTACTTATTATTTTTCATTAACTTCTTTTCTCCAATTATGTCATCAAGACAGCGAGGTGGTTCTCAAGATCTTCCCGGGGTTTCATAAATGAACTATTCCTACATTTTTAACATCATTTTTTATTTCTGGCAAATTATCTTGAGGTTTCCTGGGACCTCGTAACCTATGTGACATCTACTAATCCAGAATCTTTAACTGTGTAAGCCATTCTTGAAGAAATACTGATGGTGAATGGATTTCTTTGGTAAATCATAAAATAGATCGTTGATGAATATGAATATAATTTAGAATGTCAAACTTGTGTATTTTCCTGTTTCACCCTATTATTAACGGAGCTTGGACAAATACTGATTTTCAAAGTTTCTAACAATTTAGTTCCATATACTTCAAATAATATTGTTAGGAATATTTATAAATATCTAAATATTCTGACTTCGTTTCAAGTATGTTTATAAATACTTCCAAATAATGTGAAACTAAAATTCTCATATAAATCTTAGTATGTTTCATATCCAAATACGAAATAAAAAAGGTTAATACATTTTAAAGTTAACACGTCAGCTTTACATATGTAAACCAAATGTATATTGTTTATAGTTGCACTTTCATAAGTCAGCTGCTTGATGATGTACCTTTCACATTATTATAATATTTTATGAGCATAACGTTTCAAGTATGAACTCCATGAGAGAGCGCCTGTATGGTCGAAATATTCTGTCAACAATGCAGAATATCCTGAAGACCAGGCATAGGATTGTGAAGCGCTTGAAAACACTTGTTTGAGAGCTTCTTGAACACAGGAAATTTAGGGACTTTTCAAGAATACAAAGAGTGTTCAGATTCAGTCAATTTGGTTTGGTTTGGTTTGAATTTCATGCAAAGTTACATGAGGGCTATCTGCGCCAGCCGTCTCTAATTTAGCAATGTAAGATTAGAGGGAATGCAGCTAGTCATTAACACCCACCTCCAACTCTAGGGCTACCCTTTTACCAACGAATAGTGGGATTGGCCTTAACATTATAATGTCCTCGCAGCTGAAAGGGCGACCATCTTTGATGCGACGGGGATTCGCGACCCTCGAATTACGAGTCGAGTGCCTTAATCACCTAACCGGGCCGAGCCAGACCAGAGGAAAAAGAGCTAGTTAACATTACCACCACCAGGGGCGTAGATCCTGTGGGGATGGGGGATACATCCCTTCATTTTAGGTGGGGTGTATGGCACATACAATCATCCGCCCCTACAGTTTGGTCTGTTGAATTGTTTTATTGCATCACAGGCCTACAAATTGTATGTTTGTTCTTGTGATTCTCGTGTTCTTACCAATCGAATTACATAATTAAGCATAGATGTAGGTTTTCCAGTACCCGAAATGTACATCTTTAATATAGGCGTGCTTCTAAGCTTTTCGATCTAAGCGACAGTTCGTAAGTATCAGTCAGTAGGCCTAAATATACATGCATGGCTTGCAAGCACTATCACAGAATCTACCTACGTCTTGTACGTAGTGTAAGATTAAGTAAAATTTTCATCACAACAGATTGAACAGAGCATAAAATTCGAAAATTTTACTCCCAAGCGTTAACTCCTGTGATCTAGATCTGGCAGGCCACTTGTAGCTGTATCAATCTTATGTGTATATTGTGCGGTTTTCCTACGCCATTTGTTCTTATGCATGTCTAGCCGGTTTTATTGTCGACGCCTTATTCTCCTTAGTTGCCGAATTCGCTGACCATATTGCACGTTTAGTGTAAAGTTAACGACAGGTTCGGGCCGCTCGGATCTAGATGCGCCCGAAACACTTGTGCAAAGTAATTGAAACAAATGGCAATTTTACAATATTTTCAGTATGGCGGCCGGTGTAGGCTCGCTGGACTTGCTGATTTCCTTTAATAGTCATTTTTTCACACAGACGGTGTCATTAGCTGTGTTTTGCAGTACGGTCGATCTATTTTTGGGATATATGATGAAATTTTCAGGAATATTACGTCATTCGAAATTGCGTTAGAAGGGCAAGGAGACCAGTCAAAAAATAACTTCTTACCAACTCAATGAAGAAAAACAATATCAATGGGGTCTAAAATACAAGAACTGGATGTAAGAACAATGGAGGAAGGTGTTATTCAGTGACGAGACTCATTTCTTCGTACAGGGTCAAAGAAGTCTGCATGTTCGCAGATCTCCAGGTGAGAAACTTCGAGAATTTAACATCAATCAGTTCGTAAAACATCCCTTGAAGAAGATGTTTTGGGGCTTTTTCAGCTACTATGGCGTCGGAGGCTTATATATTGTAGAAGGTATGATGCGAGGAACACAGTACATCGAAGTTTTGCAGAAAAGAGTCGTTCTAGATTGAAAAAGAGATTTCCAGATGGATCTGGCATCGAAACTTGTGAAGAATTTTTTGACTACAACGCGAATAAAGGTGCTAGACTGGCCTGGAAACTCTCTGGACTTAAATCCTATTGAAAATCTTTGGGCGATTTGTAAAGAAAGACTTCGGGGAAAATACTGTACTATGAAGGATAAGCTAATTGAGGCCTTAATTGAGGTGTGGTACCGCGATCCAAAAATTAGTAAAGATTGCAGTCAACTCGTGGACTCGATGCCAAAGCGGATTAATGATCTTCTGAAAAATAAAAGCGGTCATATCATGTATTAATTTGTAAGTAATTTTTGTATTCTCAGAAATAAAACGCAAAAAATTGAAAAAATCGTAATTTCTCGTCTTATTTCAATTAATTTGCACAAGGATGTACATCACCCCCTCCACTCCTTTTAGTCTGAGCCTCGGTTTTACAACAGGACTCATTAGACCTGTGTTTGTGGCCCTCGTTAATCCATGAAATTTCAGATTATCACCGCCCTCTAATAAAGTGCTGGTGCTTTATGGTAAAATAACAATATATTTTCTTATCATACATACTAAAAATATTGTATTTTTTTGTATAATTAGAACACAAAAGGAGCGATTTCAACAGCCTGAAGCCTCTACTCGAATTGTATTGCTAGTTTTTGTTTAGGTGTTTTTATTTAATAAACGTACTTATAGACATTATATCACAACGTGTTTGTCTTTTGATGAACTTTAACAGGAATATAATATATTTGTAATTGTTTAAGTATTTTTCGAGAAACTTGCAATTACTTGTGTTGTAACTGGCACACATTATTGTCCCAGCGATGCCCAGGCAGTCAGTCGGCTCGGTAGTCACTGTGAGGTTCGCGCGTCCGACTTAAATACATTGTACAGTTCAGTCGTACTTCCACTCGGGCACAGGACAGGTAAATCTTTCGGCGCCTGTCCTGTGAAAGTGTTGTTTTTTCTCGGGGCACTCCTGTTTACCCCCACAACAAAATCTTTGGCATTGGATCTTTAGATCCCAGCCAAGGCAACTTTATTGCCATGCCCTGAATCGGGTCGTTTCGTTTCGCGTTTATGTTCACATTAACCATGCCATCTGCCTTTCAGGACGAGTTCTGGCTGTTTTCTCCGGTGCTACCTTTGCCTCGCTCATGAATAATATTAATTTTGACCAACTTCATTCCTTCACCCAAAAAGAGTTAAAATAAAAGAAAAACAAGAACCCCGTCTAAATTCAATAACTTTCCACGAAAGGAGACGAAAAGGAACCACAACGTTCCTGAACACCGCAGTTGGAGAGAGAAATCCTCTGATCTCTCTCTCTCTCTCTCTCAACTAAACCCCTGCCACGTTATTTTGCGTTTTGCGTCGTACTTCCATTCTGTTCTATCTTCATTCGTTGTACGTTAGAGTTTTTCAATAAAGACTTTATTTTAGTCTGCTGAGTCATCTGGGAAACAGATTCCAATTATGACAAGCAAGCGTCTGAAACTTTCCGATATTAGACAGTTCTGCAAGCTAGTTACTAGTACTACAAGTGATAGTGCAGATGCAGATAATCCAACAACCTCAAGCAAAGGAATAGAAACTTGCCATACAGAGGAAATACCATGTTCATCAGAGGACGAGTCTGAAAATGCTTGTGCAACTATTGCACATCATGAGCCACCAGATAATTGTGAAACAAGTTTGTGCAGCAATGAAAAATCTAGCACTCCACAAATACAGTGTGGAAAGCCATATCACCCAGACGCACAACTAATACCACGACAGAAAGCAAAATCTCAAAATATCAACTTCCAGGGCAAGTGGTTTGAGAGTTTCCATGGCTGCACTTCGACAATCAGGCACAATGAAAGCATATGGCTTTTTGAAGTTCCCCTCCCTACAGTTAATGAAGCTCCTGGAAAAGGAAGATCCTGATTTGACGGTCCACTTTTCAAAGAAAACCACATTCACATCACCCCAAGTTCAGAATGAAATAATGGAGATGTTCAGCCATCAAATACTGAGGAACATAGCATACGAAGTGCAGAAAAGTAAAATCTTTGCATTAATGGTTAATGGCACTGAAGATTTTACAGGTGCCGAACAGGAAGCAATATGTGTACGATACGTAGATGAGAACCTTGACGTCCATGAGACATTTCTTGGTTTGTACAGTGTTTTCAATACAACTGGTGAAACAGTATTCTCGACTGTACTTGATGTACTGACTAGACTCAATTTACCACTGTCAGGATTAAGAGCACAAACTTATGATGGAGCCGCTGATATGAGTGATGCGTACAATGGATGCCAGGCAAAAATAAAAGAAATGCAACCGTCAGCTTTGTTTTTTCACTGCGGAGCATACAAGGCTAATTTAATAATGCAACATGCAGTTGAAGCCTGTGAATGTGTTCAAGATTCTATTCAATAGTTACATGAACTTGGTGTCTTGCTTCAGAGCTCAGACAAATACAAGACAATCTTTGAAAACATTGTATGGTCATCCAGCCACAATAGTCCAGTTAAATACATCCGCTCACTGTGTCCAACACGCTGGTTGTGCCGCCTATCTGCAATTACATGTACCAGTGATCACTACAATGATATTGTTGATTCTTTGTATGAATTATCAAATGAAAAATCAGATGTAGCAGTGAAAGCACGAGGTCTGCTGGACAGATTTCACAAAGGAAAGACAATTTTAGGATTCTTGATGTCTCAGCATCCATTAGCTGCATTAAAGGAACTAAACCGTGTATTTCAAGCAAAATCAGCGACAGTATCATGATTGAAGCATCTGCAATGACAGTTGAGCAATTGCGGGTATTGCAAACAGAGAAAAATTACAACAAGATATTTGATGAAGCTGAGAAAAAGGTAACTTCCCTGGATCTGGTGCCTATTGAACTACCACGCATTCGCAGACTCCCAGAAGGATCACAGGTAATGGCTCAGCACACCATTCTGCAACAGCTAGAGATTACTGCAGAATCCAATATTTTGAATTTTTGGACACAGTCAAAGAACATCTGACCACTAGATTCAATGGAGACAATAATGATTTGAGGCAATATTTGGTTATAAACTTTTATCTAGAAATCTCTGCACAACGGCTCGAGGTTTAGTTGTCCATGTTCAAAGGAACAACAAAAGCAGTATCTCTGAAAGGTGCGAAGGATGCTTACTGTAAAATTCATGAAACAAGACAGCAGATGTTTAGTGAAGTGTTTCTTCTGATGAAAATGTTGCTTATATGTCCAGTATCCAGCTGCGAATGTGAACGCATCTTTTCTACATTAAGACGGTTGAAAACGTGGTCAACTATGTCTCAGTGCCGCCTCAACAATGTGGCAGTTTGTCACACTCACAAAGATGAGGTCGACAAGATAAATATAGAAGAGCTTATGAAAGAATTCCATAAACAGATCATCACAAAGGAATTTTACGTTTGGGAACATGTAGAATAGAGGACTAAATGAATCTTACTTCAATAAAAAGTACGAATAATTGTGCGTTACATTGTATTGGTGTGTAATTTTCAAGAGTTTGCAAAGACATTTTAATTATTTTTATCAAACAACATGAACAGTTTTTCAGTAGATATAAACTTATCAAGGGTAATTACTGATTTTATTAATATTTGGAAACGTAATTTATGCAATGAATGTTATTACTAACCTTGTCAAATATAATGGCCATCTTTTATACTGTGCAGTGTGCAGAAATAAATTCATGTGCTAGTTAATCTATGACACATTTGTCTTAATTTCAGTAACATTTTGAAAACTGTTCACAACACCTCACTTATACAAACCTACATAGAAACCTCGAAGTAACGTGGCAACAAGATTACTCTGTGACTGCATGTTTACAGCTTTCAGGTTCATGTAATGAGAGATTACCAATTTGCAAATTGAACAGTCCATATAAGTGGTTGTAAAATCATCCCCCATCGGGTGTAAAAAATCCACGCCCCTACCCACCACCAACTATTGAGCAGCTCTTTTTCCCCAACGAATAATCGGATTAATAAAACATTTTCAGCTGAAAGGACAAGTATATTTAGTGACGGGGATTTGATGGCAAAAATGATAGTTCAGGACATTTAAACATCACATTACAAATTGACGATCACAGAAATATCACTTCACCTTCAAGCAATATTTATGTGTTAAGGTAAAATGTCAGACATATGAAGAAAGCAAAATCATCTACTCATAAATTGATAAAATATGTTTCTCGTCTTTTGCTTTTCTTTCTCACATTTTATTTCTATGTTGCATTAAGAAGTATATTTTTATGCTTTTTATTTTTTGTTTAATTTTTTATTATTAGTATTGGTTATAGACCTGAGGCGCTATTTAGTCAAGGTCTTTGCTCCTAAAATCGTAAAAGTGTGGTTTATGGTGAGAGGTGTGTTAATCTAGAATTTTTTTAAAAAGGGTACTGTGTTGCATCTCGTTTAATTTTGAAAAAACCTTTTCAAACCGTGTGGTAATGGTCTGAAAAAATTATATTATTGTAAATATGAAACAAAATTATTTTAGAAAAATAAATGCATTTAGATTGACATAGTTTATCGTGGTAATTATAATTTATAATTAGTGCTAGTAATATTGGTAGATAGTGATGTTGTGCGACCAATTGGTGCACAAATTTGGGAATCAAGGGGGCGATGGGAAAACTCCGTCTTTGTTAGTTTAAAATACGCCATGTTTTATCGTAGTTAATATTGAAGTGTAGTCGGTGTATTACTTGATAGGAAGAGTAAATTGGAAATAATACTCAGAGGGCAGTTTTGGAAATTACTCTTGCGTTAAACAAATATCTCATTGGAAATAAATTTCCAAACATTACAAGTACAACCTAGTTTCTTCTCAGAAATAGTACTTGTTTTGTTTTAAGATATTAAAATTGCCTGCATACATTTTATTAGCAGAATAAAACTGTTGCATTGCAAAATTAAATTCCATTTTTTTTGCTTGAATCAATATTTGTCAAATAACCATAGTTTACTGCATAAATGAATGCTTTTATCCATTTAATGTAAAGTTTACAGTTGATGATTTTCTTTAGATAATCAAGAGATTAATTTATACCAAAATACATTAGGGTGGGTATTGTGTTGTAATTGTACGTATTATGGTTAAAAGTTGTTTATACGATTTCAAACAGTGTAAACTTGTTAACAGCTCCCTGTCATCTCTTTAACGATTTGATGTTTTTTAAGGCAGTCTTCTGGGTCAAAACAGGGAAGTTATCTGACATCATCCATGCATTTACAGGTTTATAAAATAAATTGTATTAAGTAATTGAGAAATTAAACTAACTTACTCCTCTAATTTGACCATAATTCCCACATAAACCAAGTTGATAGTAAGGTGGATAAAGCATAAGTTTAATCTTTCAGTTGTTTACTGCAATATACACTACAGCACTGATAATTAGAACACAGTTATTTGAGTTGAAGGTTTTGAGAAATAAAAGCAGCAACTTGTACCCAGCAGTTGCAAAATTAGAAGTAAAAGATACCTTGAGTCATTTTTCACAGTTAAAATTATTAATATTTATCTGTCTAAGTTCCTTAGGTTCTCTTATCTCTGTAATTTAACACTTCTAAGTGTTAAGACAAGGTTGTAGGGTTTAGTATGAAGTGAAATATTCCAAACTTAAAGTTTCTGTATACATGAAAAATTTATATTATTGTTGGCATTATCAGTATCACTTTTTATGCCTATGTTTACTACAATTTGTATTTCTAAAATGTTTTGTGTCAGTCGACAGTGCTTAAAAAAAAAGATTCATAGGAGCTTGATATTAATGTTACAACTTTCACACAAACTTTTGCCATTACTTGTTGAAAATTGGGATATGTCTCACCAGATTTTGAACAATATCTCACCCAAATATTTTTATATAGTCTCCCTTTTTATTTATTTTTGTTATTACTTTGTTTGAAGATATCTTGAAAGTTTGTTTGTTTCGAAGTGAGAACCTAATTAAGTGGGTAAATTGGATAATTATAGCTTGGATTTTTCAAGATGAGAAATTACACATTATTGCAAACATTTTGACAGTTTGTTGCATAAAACTGACATCTCATTAGAAATAAATGGTTCTATTTCAATAAAATAATTATCAAGCACTTTTTTCAGTTGAATACAAGAAACTAAAAATATTCAAAAAATGATTGGAAAATACAAAAGACATACTTGTATGAAAAAAAACAATTTTGTCTGAATACAAAACAAAGACATATGGTGATTCAATTCATGTAAAGAAAATTTATAACAATTTCCTACAAATGAAACATCATTGAAGAAACTTTTTGAATATATATAAAAATTTAGAGAAATGTTGCTGGTTGACTTCATTTGATTACCACATTCACAAAGTATGCATTTTATGCTTTATCAAAGTAATGTCAAATCTTTGCAAAAATCTGTATTTATGAATAGGAATGCAACATCAGAAGTTAGTTTGTTTTAAAGTGAGAGTCAGTGATCATGGTGGTGAGACATTGTCCTGGATACTTGAAAATCACATACTGTATCAGTTGTTATGTGTTTATGAATTCTAATTTATGCAACTGCAACTTGCAAGTTTGTATAAACATCAACAAGGTGAATTGTGCAAATAGTATTAATGGAAGTAATTTAATTAGGTTCCACACAGTAAATAGCTATAAAATGACCATTTGACTGTTTAATCAGTGATGTCAAGAAAACCCACTTGAAGAGAAATATATATGTAAAAATAGCTCGTTTGGGTTGAGAAAATTTTTTACAAACCTGACGATGACCAAAGAAGGTCGAAACATTGTTCACTCCTCTATGTAAAAAAATTCCTCAACCCAAATGAGCCATTTTTACATATACATTTGACTGTTTACTTGATTGCTTTATATGTATTAGTTTTACTATTTGCAGGGTGGCATTGACAACTACCATTTTAACCTACACATATACTGTCATCATCACCATTTTAACCTACATATATACTGTCAACACCACCATTTTAACTTAAACATATACTGTCATCACCACCATTTTAACCTACACATATACTGTCATCATCACCATTTTAACCTAAACATATACTGTCATCACCACCATTTTAACCTACACACATACATCATCACCACCATTTTAACCTAAACATATACTGTCATCACCACCATTTTAACCTAAACATATACTGTCATCACTACCATTTTAACCTAAACATATACTGTCATCACCACCATTTTAACCTAAACATATACTGTCATCACCACCATTTTAACCTAAACATATACTGTCATCACCATCATTTTAACCTAAACATATACTGTCATCATCACCATTTTAACCTAAACATATACTGTCATCACTACCATTTTAACCTAAACATATACTGTCATCACCATCATTTTAATCTAAACATATACTGTCATCATCACCATTTTAACCTAAACATATACTGTCATCACTACCATTTTAACCTAAACATATACTGTCATCACCATCATTTTAATCTAAACATATACTGTCATCACTACCATTTTAACCTAAACATATACTGTCATCGCCACCATTTTAACCTAAATATATACTGTCATCACCACCATTTTAACCTAAACATATACTGTCATCACCACCATTTTAACCTAAACATATACTGTCATCACTACCATTTTAACCTAAACATATACTGTCATCACTACCATTTTAACCTAAACATATACTGTCATCATCACCATTTTAACCTAAACATATACTGTCATCACCACCATTTTAACCTAAACATATACTGTCATCATCACCATTTTAACCTAAACATATACTGTCATCACCACCATTTTAACCTAAACATATACTGTCATCACCACCATTTTAACCTAAACATATACTGTCATCACCACCATTTTAACCTAAACATATACTGTCATCACCACCATTTTAACCTAAACATATACTGTCATCACCATCATTTTAACCTAAACATATACTGTCATCACCACCATTTTAACCTAAACATATACTGTCATCACCACCATTTTAACCTAAACATATACTGTCATCACCACCATTTTAACCTAAACATATACTGTCATCACCACCATTTTAACCTAAACATATACTGTCATCATCACCATTTTAACCTAAACATATACTGTCATCATCACCATTTTAATCTACACGTAGCTGTAAGTATTACTTGGATTATAATTATTAAAGAATACTTTTTATATTTTTGTTTTCTGCTCTTATTTTAAAGGATTTCAATGTGTGTGCTTGAGAAATTATTTGGTAAGTGCCTTACAATATTTAATTGGTATAAGATCATCTTTTATGGTAGTGACTCATAATATGGATTGCAAGAAATTGCTCTGGTCCAGCATGGCCAGGTGGTTAGGGTGTTCAGCTCGTAATTTGAAAGTCATGGGTTTAAATCCCCACCACACCAAACATACTCACTTTTTCAGCCTTGTGGGTATTATTATGTGATTGTCAGTCCCACTATTTGTTGGTGAAAAAGTAGCCCAAGAGTTGATGGTGGGTATTGATAAGTAATTGTCTTCCATTATAATTTTACACTGTTAAATTAGGGACAGCTAATGCAAAAAACAAGCAAGGAATTGCTCAAAACTTTGAATAGAATGTTTGGTAAAGAGTACCTTAAACAAATAATATACCAGTTCAAACAACATTTCAAACTTCTACTATTGTCTGGTAAGGCTGAACACATATAGAAATGCACAAAAAAAGCATGTATGTTAGACCTACAAGGAAAAGAAAATCTACTCAGTAAGTATAGTCCATTTTTAATTCTTGATATGTTGGATCCAAACTTTTTGTTGAATGCTAAATAGGTTGCTGTGAAAGTTGTAGAGGTGTTGAAAAGTCATTGTGTTTCTTCTGTATTTTTCATCAGCTAAAATAAAATCCTAATTCTAGTGTAAATGGAGTTATCATTACCCTTTGAAGTTCTATAAATATTGGTGTTCCTTTAACAAACCTAAGTGCAGGATGAAACAGGATTTACCAGCCAATAATAGATGGAAGTTAGATGATTGTAACATCTAGGTAACCAGTGCTTTGTACACTATATAGTTGGTGCCTTTAGGAGGCTTACTCCTATATTAGGTATGAAAATTATGAGTAAAAACAACAACAATACATTAAATATTAAATTCTATTGTTACAAAGTACAGGGTGTTCAGAAAGTCACTGTGCAGTTTTGTAATCAGTATTCATTCAGCCTGTTTCAAGTCAGCAACTGATAGTGGTGTTTAGAAACAAAATAAGAAGGATCCAGGTTTGTATTGATGCCAACGGGGGTCACTTTCAACTTTGTTTATAATTGTCATTCATATTTACCTCCTGTATTCTGTATTGAAACATGTCTGTTAATAAATATATAAGTGCACAGTGACTTTCCGAACACCCTGTATAAGGAAAGCTGCCATATCAAATAATCCTTTGCCTCATAATTGAGCACATAAAAAGCCAGCAAACAAGATAAATAAAAATTGGGAATTTAAAAATCTTCAAAAGAGATTGTAAAAAAAGTAAGGAAACAAAACTGGAGATACTGTAGATATTATTCACTCTAACTATAAAACTATTTGGCTCTGTACTGTTATCTGGAGTTAACTTTGGTGAAGTCCAAATAAGGACTTGTAGTTTGATTAAGTAATGTCCATCTTCAGTCATGTTTCCTTACATTTTGCAAAATCTATGTTTGCAGGTTTTTAATTCTCAGCTATTTATTTATATTGTTACATTTATTTAATCATGCTTTGTTCACACTGATTTTAAAGAAAGTCGTATATATTTTTGATGGCATATGATTTAATATGATTTTCCTTTTATTGTGAACACTGAACTTGTTTAATTTCAGTTAGTTGCTGGTTGTAATTTTGAAAGAGAAAAATGGATGAAACTGTTACAAGAGTGAATTTAGATGCACCTTGTTGGGACCAAACAAAATTTATTGGCAGGTTAAAGTACTTCTTCAGCATAACGGATCCTCGTCATGCTTTAGCAAGTGAAGAACAATTATATAAGGCAAAAGAACTACTTGCATTATACAGGTACTTATTTTTATTAAAATTTATGTTACTGTAAGTCTAGAAATTTCAGTATAAAAACTGTTTGAAATGCTTTGTATTCTATAACTTCAATTTTTTAATTATAAGATTTTTTAGTGTACAGAGAAATTATATGGGAGAGTTATGAACATATTTATTGAGTTAAATTTTAACTTTTTCAGAAGTAAGTATTTTATTTTGTAAACCACTGCTGGTATTCTGAAATAAATTAGGAAATGATTTTGAAAAATATGCCACTAATTTTAGTCATTTTGATGTATGCCACCTTAAAAATAAATGATGAGGAAACAATTGAGTAGTAGATGAAAGTTTTTTTTTACTCTTTACTTACCATTAAAATGTGAATTTTTTTCTTAAAATATTCAGTTTTAAACAATTAAGGTGAAAGATTTTATAGTGTGATAAAGGGCATTTGTTTTATGGCTGTTTCTTTGTGTAAACTTGGAGGAAACTCCATCAGTTTTGTTTTAACAGCATGTTTTTATATGAAACAAAAGTATTAGGAAAAAGTGTTAGATATTTATTCAATCTTTAGAGTTTACTCTTCTATCCAGAAATATAGTAACCTAATTGTCTGTCTCATTAATGTATCTGCTCATTAAAAAAATATAAGCAACTTCGAATTTTGAACACGCTTCAGAAGATCAAGCATATCATTCAATAAATGTATAGCCTCATGAAAAAAATGTCTTAGTTGATGAAACGTTTTTACTTAGTGACATTGGTATCCGAGCTAATATTTTCCACCTTAACATTACACCTCTCACACAAATTGGTCCAGCATAGCCAGGTAGATAAGGCACTTGACTCATAATCCAAAAGTTGTGGATTCGAATTCCTTTCAGCAGTGGGGGTGATATAATGTGACTGTCAATCCCAGTATTCATTGGTAAAAGAGTTGGCAATGGGTGGTGATGACTAGCTGCCTTCCCTCTAGTCTTACATTGCTAAATTAGGGATAGCTAGCGCAGATAGCCCTCGTGTAGTTTTACACAAAATTTAAACACACACATACATATCCCATCACACCAAACATGCTTACCATTTCAACTGTAGGGGCATTATATGTGACAGTCAATCCCAAGAGTTGGCAGTGGGTAGTGATGACTAGCTGCCTTTTCTCCAGTCTTACACTGGTAAATTAGGGATGGCTAGTGTAGATAGCCTTCATGTAATTTGTGTGAAATTGAATTAAAACTCAACCAAACTCTCCCAAATTTTCCATTGGAAAAAGTATAAATTTTCAGATCTATTTTATATATTTAAATCTCATCATCTGTAACTTTTTACATACTAGAGAAAACATGGTCAAAGTTTGTTTGCAATTGAAAATAAATATGAAACTCAGTAATCTATCATTCATTTACTACCTGTCATTTAGTTATACTTGTTTCAGAGAATTCCACCTCTATCAATAATCTTGGAAGAAGGCAAATGGAAAAAAGTGAGACAAGGCTTTTTATATTCATGAGCTATATATTATACATATATTTTTTGTTTTTTACTTACAGTTATATAGGACTTGTAGATATGTAGTATTGATTCTACAAATTTATTCATCGAAAATTTTTTTTGGACAAGGTGTTTAACATACTAAAAGTAAAAATGAAATCAAATCTATCAGTTGGTTAATCTGATTTCTAAGCTTTACCAGTTTTAGGGAATTCTGTGCCTCATGATCAGTTTTGTAGAAGGTCATATTGAGAAAACAAAACTTGGCTTTCTTTAACAGTAGACAGGTTATTTATTTATCATATTGAACCTATTTTTATATAGTATCTGAAGAACATCTAACATTGATGTAATTTATTCATTCTTCATAATTATTCAGCAGACAAGCCCCTTAATGTGCTAAAATATTATTCAACTTATCACTTAGTTATACTGCTTTGTGGGGAATTTCATTCCTCACCAGTAACCTTGGACAAGGGCAAATAAAAAAAAATAAGACTATACTATTTATATTCATGGAGTGTCTATTAATATATGTTTAAAGAATGACTTTGAAGTATATTTCAGTTTCTTAGTTGGTAGCATGACAGCTACCACTGTTTAGCCCAACTCATCAGATTTGTACATTTTGTGTTCTTATTAAAGCTCTTGCTAATATTTCTCAGTCATTCTCCAGATTTTTCCAAGTTTTTGATTGTACAAATTGTTCAGGATTTTATTTTCTCTCTATGTTTAAAACAAATTATTGAAGACAAAGTGTCTTTTTTTTTGCTAGAGAAAGTTTGTCCACATTGGTGTTGCTTACCTTCTCATTGTGATTCTGGTGGTTTGGAATGCATCATTCTGTATCTACTGGTTGGGATCCAGTCAGGTTTATATATTGTGGTCCAAATGCCCTAGCTACATGTGTGGCTCTGTAATTCTAACCCTGAGCAGTGAAACCTTGGATATCTGGGTGAGACCTGGCCAACTGTGATGATGGACCATGTCAAATTTTATCGACTGTACATGAATTAGGTTCTGGGTGATGAGCATACATGTTCTGAATGTAGTACATTTCCTGTACTAGGTTGCTAATCTTATTTTGCTACACTTATGATGTATGCAGATACATTCTGTATAAGTAATGCCCTCACCAATCCTTCCACCTTATCAATATGGGATTTTAGATGTAGTGTAAGAGAAGGTATGTATCTTTTGGAAGTTAAAATTTTCTTAAATTAAAAATGTATTTCTAATAATACTTCCATTTACACTCTGCTACTCTTTCTCCACATTAAAAGCTGATGTTGGAGACTGTGCCCTGGGTGAGTCTTGAAAAAGTGATGATTTTACATGAATGAGGTGTTTCTATACAGTTACCAGGATAGAGTGTGCATTGATGTAGGTAGGTAGTGTCACAAGACAGATACTGCCAACAGCAATTAAATGAGGAATAAAAGACTGGAGCAAGTGAAAAAAAAATTATACCAATGCTTAGATGGGCAAAGGAAGAAAAACCTACAGATTCTTTGTCATCAGAATGGGGTGTATACTTCATTACATTGGAGATTTCAGGCCACTTTTTACTCAGGAGGAGTTAGGTTTTTACATCAGCCTTTTGGTACTCCTTTCTGTTCATGGGGCAGTAGTTTATTTTCTGTCATCACTGTGGGGTATGGCAGTTATGATTCATTCCATCAGTTCAAAGGTTGTCTCTTATGCCATAATTCAAGGAAGCACTTGATCCTATTCCTTATTTTTCTGTATGATAGATCTCTCCATTTGGGTTCATAACTGTCAAAATTAATTTACTGGCTTGTCACATTCTGAGTGCCCTCAGTCTTGTCACAGCTCATCAGTCCAATCCTGGTAAGATTTTATCCACAGAGTGATCTTTTGATCCTGGATATTCTGATGGCTATGTACTCGGTTGGATCCTCTTTAACTATGTTAAATTGAATGCCTAACTTTACTTCTGAGCCTCTGATGCTAAACTTGTTGGTGATCCTGGACATTTTTAAGATAATTTAGATTCACTTTTTCCCAGTCCTTTTCTTTATGCATATTCTAGCATCAGTTTTCTTCCGTAAGTAATTTTTCTCATCCAGTTCACTCTGTGGTTGGTCCTTCTTGTGTCTCCTTTCTTGCTGTCCCATCTGAGGTTTTTTGTCTCTGTTCTATCTCCAGGAATGACCTCCTTTACCTCTCCCTCCTTCTCGGTTCCTACTCTGACAACCTCACTTCATTCATCCATTCTTACACTTTGGTTTCACATGTAGATTTTGTTTTGTCTCCTGTGAGGGGTTTGGGGATATTTACACATGTAGCATCTCTGTTGTTACATGCTGTCCATTCCTTATCCAATCTGTGTATCAGTGTAAGAGAAAAATACTCCATCTTTAATCTGTTCACCATGGATTCACCTCTTCCTCAGATCTCTGTTTTTACAAAGTTGTTAACACCAAACTGTGTTTTTCAACAACTGCAGGATATAGGGCAGCCCTGTCATTTCCTTTTCATTTTAGACATTTGATTTCTTCTCCAGTTATTTCCCTTCCTTCTATATTTACTCCTGCTATGATCCACATAATCTCCTGTGTCTGGTCAGTGCTTTAGTGTATTACATATCACACATAACATATGGTTCTTGTTCCCATTTGTTTACCCTTTGAAATTTGTCCAATTCTTGTGATATTTCTCCTATCAACCTTATTGGTTGGGTTTGCCAGGTTATCCATATTTTTTTGATAAATCTTGACAGTTGTTCTGTATATTCTCCCATTTTATCTGTCACCTAACAATAATCTTGGTTACTCACTATTGTCATTCTTTGGAAGTGATTATCCAGGCTGGAATATGGAGCACTCCCCACGTTTTGGTATTGTGCTACTTGCACCATGTGGCAGTTTCCTGCTCAGCTAGATATCATTTTTTCCCTGTAGCTTGTTTTCATATGTTTGTACAGTTTTGAGTGGGTAAGCTGTTTTTGTTTCTTTATTTTTTTTTCAGGGTTTTACTTACTGTGTTATGGATCCCACTCTGTAACAAGTGGTGCCTGTCAAGGTAAACTAATATCCAAAATCTGCATTGTGATATCTGTTAGGTTTGTCATGTTCACTATTGAAGTGGGGTTTTACACAATATTACTCGCAGGTTTTTTCTTGTGGTATATTGCTTCATAAATTTGTTTGCTGGATCTTACACTCATGCACTAACATTAATAAAGCAGAAAGAGAATGGTGCCCATTTCTAACATTCTGTAGATTGCCAAAATTGGGCACAGTCTGCTTTGTCAAGTATAGGGTTTTGTGCTCACTCATTGTACTTGTTCTTTCGCTATTATGTTTTCTCCAGATTCTTCAACATATTTCATTCCCTTTTCTTTTAGCAGAGCACAGGGGCCCTTACCATTTCCCCACTCTTAGCAATTGAGGTGGTGGGTCTTGGATGAATCCTCCTGAGTGTGCACAGTTCCATTCAGTAGAGAATAGGTTTATGTTATTCTGCCTGTGCAAAAGACATGACTGTTCTTCAACCTCAGGTCTGTTCTTTTATTCTAGATGCCACCAGCCTGGATTGGAATTTTCCATCTATTTTGCAGTTTGCTCCTCTGGCTGGCAACACTCTCTCCTACTGCTTTCTGGATGCTGATTTTCAGGTTACTGGTTTTGTTTGGAGCTGGACCAGCTGACGTAAGTCTTATGTGAATGCAGGCTGGAAACATTTCTCCTACTGCAGGCTGGATATAACATTCCTAATGCTGATTGGTTTGGACTGGAATTGACCCTCCACATTGCATTTCCACCTTTCTAACATTGCCTAGTTGTAAATTCCTTGGGCTTATTGCTTCCATTGTGTTAGATTTGCATATATATTGGTTTAAATTCTCAGAGTGGAGGCTTCTCCTCCCTTTCAGTTTATGAACCTGAGGTGAATGATTGAGGAGCTTCCTTTTTTTTTAGGGGCTGGTGAAATTTCTTTCAGTGCCACCATGCTTAACTAGAGTTCACATCCCGATTACAGTTTGCATCCTAGCCACTCTACATATATTCTTCTTATTTTTGGATTTGGGGTGGATCACTTGTTCCAATCTTTGATTGCAACACAGTGTCAGTTGGCTCTACTCAGGCAAAGTGTATACCTGATTCATATGTAGTTCAGTCTCCTACAAGTGTGTTTCCTCTACACAGAAGTGACAAACTCCATGGATGCTTTTCAGATCCTTTTGAATGGTAATCACCTTGGTAAAATTTTACATCAGCCCTTCCTCCTTCTCAATGTGGGATTCTAGCTGTAACTGTGAGGAGAAGTGAGTAATCATATTGGAAGTTTGTATTTTCTAACACTTCCATTGTTGTTTTTCATGCTTAATCTTGAAGTGATAATTGGATTCAACAGCAGAGAGGGAGTCAGCTGCAATAGCAGGTATGATGTTACACTCCTGTTGGTGGAGGATTGTTGCATACTAACATACATGCTTAAATGCAGCCGAATCATGTGGTTTACACATAGAATTAGGTAGGAGTTTGAAGCTAGTGGGAAGCTAAATTTCCACAGTAGATGGCAGTTAAATCATAATAGCTCTAACTGTGTATGGAGGTCAGTATATATTGGAAATGTATTATCAGAATAGGGAAATATTAACTTTAGAGCAGAGTTGTAACCAATGTCATTAATTGTGGGGATTAATCTCTGTGAAATTTTGAATTGAAAATTTAATTATGTTCTGAGTATTTATATTTTAAAGAATGCTTGTTTAATTATTTATAAAATAGGCTGATATTTTGTTTTTACTTATGAAATTTACACTTTTTTTATTATTTGTAGACTTGGCAAAGAACCCCTAGGTACAACAAATGAACAAGTATTGTATGCCAAAAAACTTTATGAATCAGCATTTCATCCTGATTCAGGAGAATTACAAAATGTCTTTGGACGAATGTCGTTCCAAGTACCAGGAGGTATGGCCATCACTGGCTGTATGTTGCAGTTTTACAGGTATTGTAGATGTGTGTGTGTGCACTAACACACCATATATATATAAAGAACTTTTATTTTTATTACTAATATTTTTTGGTATTTGAACACAAATAAATAGTATATGATTTTTTAAGTATTGATTTAGCAGTCTTTGTGACCTTTAAATTCTATGAAATGTATAATGAATATGAGGTAATTGAACTTAATGAATGTGGTGTTTGTTTTTTTATCACTGCAAAAAAATTATTCAGATACTGCTATTTGCCTCTCTGTACTGCTGAAAGATATTAATGTGTACACATTTGCCATGGAATTTTGTCTACACACTACAAGCCTTGAACAAATTCCCACCCATACATCTGTATACATGTGTTGCATGAACCTGTGATGTAATTTTCATAATACAGTAGCTATTCCGCAATAGGAGGACAACATGATCTCCATGTACAGTAATCCCCAAGAGTGGTAGCATATATCCATAGAGTCATTTTTTCCTTAGTATTGCATGTGTTTCGATGTTTTTTCCTCTGATTTTAAAGTTTCTAGCATCCCTAATTCCATGCCTTTCTCTCTGTAGTGCTGCATTGCTTTTGTCCTTTGTTGTAGTTTTTTTTCCATTCACCAGCTTGCAACTTTATTTTTTTCTAGCCATAGTAATTCTAATTTAGGTTACTTTCAATAATGTGTGGCGAGTAATATGTGTATACCTACATGCGATAGATCTTAAAATTTTCACTTTTGTGATGTACTTCAACATCATGGATCATTTAGCTTTCAAAACAGTATTGAGCTATGATAAACAATGGCATACCGTCAAGTTAACTGACATTGTTCCTGTTTTCATACATCAAGTTCTTTTTTTTTCTTTTGCTTATTTCTTCATCATTTCAAGTTCTTTATCATTTTGTTTCTTTGCCAAATCTTTTGTGAGCCTGCTTCACCTCTGGATGATTTTGGCTAGCTCTTCCACCTCCAGCTTTTGTTTCTGGTTTTTCTTTCTCTGATAAGGAATAGGTACATAATAATCCTGTGCATAATAATCTCTTTGGTTGATTTATTTCATGTTCCTGTTTTTATTCTAACTCCATGTTGTTTTACATCTTTTTTTTGTCATGTTTGTCTTTGTGTTTAGGCTGCTTCTTTTTCTCCATCTTTTGTTGTCTGTTTTATTTTTGTCTGTCTTTATTCTGCTTCTTTCTTTCTCTCTACCCTTGAACACATCATTAAGGCTTTTCATTACATTTTTTCTTCCTCTCTAACTTTTGACCTGTTTTCTATGTGTTTTTTTTATCTCCTTTGTTAGATGTCCATATCCCTTCCTCCTATATTTGGAACTTTCATTTCACCTTTTTGTTTACAGAACTAGTCTTTCAGGGTATTTCCATTTTCTTGTAATCATGTACTTGGGCTAGTTACCTGCAATTTTCTATTGTTTCCTTATTTTCTCCAACTCATTGGTTCACTGATATCTCTTTCTGTTACCCATCCTCAGAAGTCACATTCGATTATTAAATAGTAGCTCTTCTTTGGTACTAATCTTGGTTTTTGGTCCCATTTGTACCCTACTTTTCCTCTTTATTCTCCTATGTTTTTCTTTCTCTAGGAATTATTTCTCATTCCTCTTCCTCAAATCCTCTGAAACTTCATCTTCAGGATGTGATGTACTCTTTGTTGGTGGCAGAACTATAGAACCCATTTCTCACCTCGTTCAAGGCTTTTCTTCCTATATTTTTGCCATCCCCATGAAGCTGTGAACTTTGTTCTATGTCAGTGAACTACTTTCTTATTGTTCTTTTATTACAGATAAATGATGTGCTCAGTCTCTGATGAGCCCTCTACCTTGGGTTATGCTTAACCATGTAGATGTTTCAAATGCCTTTCTTCTCATTTTCATTTTCATCTTTCCTGTCATTCCCTTGGTTTGTATTCAATGATCATGCCTTTCAATTTCATGAACTTCCATTGAGTCTCTACAGCTTCTTATGTTTCCAGTTAAAATATTTGTTCTTTTGCTCAGTGCTTGCATCTGTTGGGTCCTCATTTTGCTATTACATGATTACCTGGCTCTGCCTAGTGCTGTCTAAACAGGAACTGGCAATTATTTCCTCTACCCTTCTTTATGAAGCTTTATGTATGGCTGGCTTCTTTAACTTCTTGGTTTGGAGATTTTGGTACTAAAGTAATTTCTTTCTTTAAATTGGGACCCTTGTCTTTCTAAAAGCCCTGACTCCTCTTATTCATACTCAGATGAAACTTCTTTAGTGAGCTTTGGAAGAACATGTCTTGAACTACTTTATCTGTCCTTGTGCTTCTTTCTTCATGGCACTTATTTCTTGTTTTAGAGCAGTTCTTAACTCCAACATTCTCTTGTGAGGAGCATGTTCTGCACATAAACTTTCTGGAGGTGTTTGCAGGTTATCAGACTTATTTTATGAAAAAAGAATTGCTCTCTTTTCTTTTTGTGCAAGCTTTGTTCCCTTGGGAAAAATACCAACCAGTGTAAATAAATTTCTAACAGCTCTTGTTGCATAGATAGAAAGCCAGAAAAATTGTGATAGGTAAGGGACATTGTCTGATTTTTGCATGTTAATATTCTATGTTCTTTTGTGCATCATTTCATTAAATACAAATTATTTAGTACATTACTACCAATAGTATAAAGAAAAGGGTAAACTCTGTATTTTTTGTTTTTCATGTGTATTTATTTATTTTTATAAAAGTAACTAAAATGTAGAAATAGGAATATTTTTAGATTAGACAAAATAGATGATAATAACATAATAAAAATGTTTCATGAAGTAATTGGTAATGTATTTCAATTGTTTAACATGACATTCATGTTCCTTAAGTGATTTACAGCTTATAATGGTTTATAGCTGTAATAGCAGTGGAAGTAATTATGGTTTGAGAGGTAATATTTTCTTAAATTGAAAATGTATTTGTAATAATTTTTACCTCTACTGACACTTTACCACTTTTCTTTCCCTCTGAGAATGTCAGTCTCAAAAAAGTAATAAAATTATCTTAATGAGATGCTTATATACAGTGCTAGAATGGAGGGCACATTGACACACGTGAAAAGTATCACAAGACAGTTATTACCAAGGGCAATTGAATGGAGTATAAAAGACTGGAGGAAGTGAAAAAATCAGACTAATGCTTAGATGGCAAAGAAGCCCTGGTAGTCAAGTGATAGTTATAAGAATCAGAAGAGGTAAGTATTACTGGAAATACATTTTCAGTTTAAGAAAATGTTAATGTTTCTAGTAGCTGTGTTGGTAGATGATGGAGACTTCTTTTTGGGTATGCTCACTCCAGTTCAGTTGAGAGTAGGATGGTGATATTCTGCTGATATAACTGGCAGTGGTACTCATCCTACTACACACCTGATGTACAATTCCAGATACCGTCAGCATGCAGTTTGCTCCTCTGACTGTTGTTTGCTGGCAAATACATTGATAGTTGGAGCTAGACCAATCATATTAGTCTTCACTTGTGCAGGGCTCAATTTTAAGGACATTTTTAGCCAGTTCGAAAGACTGTGTGACCTGTATCGTGGGTTGTTCAGAAGGTTGTGCTGGTTATCTGTACAAAAAGCAAAATAACTTAGTCCCTAAAAAAATCCATTATGAGAATATTGATATACAAATACCCTAAAAAAAACAATCACAAGACTTTTAGTGTTTTAAATGGGTTTTATTTACAAAAATTACTGATATTTTTTTAGTTTTTGTACCTTTATTCAACTCAATATGCCTGACTTCCTTTCTTGGCCAATAGTGTTTTTCATTAGTGAAAAGATTGTGTGTGGTTTCAACCAGTGATAACTACAGATTGATCACCTCTAATCCCAAATCTCTTTTTAATGAAGGTTTTATTATGTAAGTGTAGAAATATCTTTTAATATTTCTTGTTTTCCAAACTTTGTGTTGATGATTCTGGTTTTATCCGAGATTATTTTGTGTCCAATTCTCACAGTATTTTCTGCAGTTGCTGAATTTTGTATCATTGTGAGTCTCATGCTGTGTTTGTTATCTTTTATTCTTGTTCCAAGTCATCTTCCTGTTTCTTCAGTGTATGTTTAAATACAAGAATTTCATATATGATGTTTTTTGTTATTCATGATTAGGTTCCTGTTTGGTTTTCACTGTAATCAGTTTTATTGCCTTGTAAGATTTCTACCAGATATATATGTTGGACTTGGCTATGTATTTGAATTTTTTTACTGAAAGTTTCCATGTAGGGAAATAAATGGTGGTAATAGTGTTTTTTCTTGTCTTTCCTTTGTGTTGTGTTCTCCTTCAGGGAGTTTTTGATGGAGGTAAAGGTGTAACCATTTTGTTTAAATGCTCATATTATTATATTTAATATCACATTTTTCCCCTTTTCCTTCCTCCTCAGTGAAAGGAGTGTGCAGATTTGGAGAAAAATGTTTAAATTTCAAATTCAGAACTAAAACAAAAGAAAATACAAGCAAAAATAGAATTCAATAAATAAAGGAAAACATAAAAAAGTAAAAACGTTTTGCCTTTAAAACTAACAATGAATCCTTATTTAAGGGCAAATATATTTTGCCATTTGTTTTACAGTGATAATAAATGGTACCACAAATAGAATATTTGTATTTTTTATACTTTATTTCCTTTGAAGTTTTGTTACATTGGAAAAAAAATCCCAAACATGCTAATGTTATATAATATCTTAAGGAAACATACAGTTTTACAGCTTGTAAAACCTTTACATAGAACAGCAGTATTAGCCAATTATGTTCAAAATTTTCATTCAAACTAGCTTGGCCTGCCACCAAGTGCAGTTGGTAGAAAGACAAGTCTTGCATACTATGTAAAAATTCCTTCACATTTATTAATCTTAACCAGAGACTTTTAAAGTCCATTCTCAGATTTACAACTGATCACTACCTTGTTTCACTCGCACTAAAAACTAAACATCAAATACAACAAGACCCCCTGTCAGTATTTAGCTGCAGTATTACAGACTTGAAAACTTTCAACAACATAGCAAACAATTTTCCACTGTCTCTCAAAACCAGTGTTGAAAGTAGAACCAAGTTTGACATACATATTCAACTGAAATTACAAAAGCTGTTGCCACATCTATAAATATCAGGCCATCTCACAAGTAATGTTCAAAAATTTAGTGCAGAAAGTGCATCATCATTTCTATCTTTGTAGAAGGCTTTAATGGCCAAAATATATCACAGGAAATGTATAAAAATGTTCAGACAAATAAAAGAAACTCACCCAACACCACTTTTTCTGATCATTAATCAAATAAACCCTTATGAGATGGATGTGTCTGAGGAGCATATTAGGCATATAATGCTTTATGAGTTTAAAAAAAGGCAATAGTGCAGCAGAAACTACATGAAACATTCAAGGTGTTTATGGTGTAGAGTCTCTGAATAAAAGAAAATGTCAAAGGTGGTTTCAGAAGTTCAGATCAGGTGACTACATCTTTAGTGATGCATTATGTTCAGGTCATCCTGTTGAGTTTACTGATGATTTGCTTCTAGCTGCACTTAACAAAGATTGTGCTGTAATCACAATACTGATTGTGATTTTGTTGAAGAACTAGAATAGAAGCTTAATTCAATCCATTCAACAATCCACCATCATCTGCAACAGCTTGGAAAGGTGTCAAAACTTGGAAAATGGATCTCCCATGATATGAAAGAAGTCAACCTTAGATAAGATTGGACATTAGCACTTCTCTGCTCTCTCATGTTCGTAACTCACTTTTTTTTGCACAGGATAGTGACTGGAGATGAAAAATGGATATTTTATAAAAATGTTAAGCACCACAGACAATGGTCCAGTGCAGGTAAACTGGTTAAAGCACATCTCAAAATGGACCTCTACCCTAGGAAAGACTTGTTAAGCATTTAGTGGGATATTCTTGGTGTGATTCACTTTGGGTTGCTGCCACTTGATGTAATGATTACATCAGACATCTATTGTCAACAATTATAGCGTTTGAGTGTTGCATGGAAAGAAAAGATGTCTGCTTTGATCAGTTGTAAAGATGTTGTGTTACACCAGGATAATGCACAGTCCCATACAATAAGAATCATATCTGCAAAGATTGAAGAGCTAGACTGGGAAAAACTTTCACATCCTCCTTATTTTTCCCCATCTGATTATTATCTTTTCTGAAGTTTGTAGAACTATCTTAATGGAAAAGAGCTTGGAACACATGAAGATGTCATAACTTCCC
The DNA here is from genome assembly GCF_004210375.1 of Tachypleus tridentatus. Classification (NCBI taxonomy): domain Eukaryota; kingdom Metazoa; phylum Arthropoda; class Merostomata; order Xiphosura; family Limulidae; genus Tachypleus; species Tachypleus tridentatus. The sequence continues at coordinate 21,663,954 of NC_134837.1, read as the reverse complement.
TCCCACATTCTTTTCCTCCAAACCCCAAGAATTTTATAGAAGTGGCATTCTGAAGCTTGTGAATCATTGACAGGAAGTAATTAATGATAATGGAACATACATTGTTGATTAAATAACATTAAAAGCATTTGAAATCCTTTCTCTTTTCCTGAACCTAAAATCAAACATCACATAAGGGATGACCTGATACTATAATACCCACATCTGTAAAATAACACATACAACTATTGGAAACTTACACCAGAATTACAGATAAAAACAGTAGCAGTAGTTTTTATCAAATAAAATACAAGGACATTATGGCAAAAACAGACTTAGAGAAAGCAATTCTCCTAGCTAACAGATTGGAAACAACTTTTAGTTACACTTCAATTCATCTGACTAAAAACTAGTTAAGAGACCTTATTGAAAATAATCATCAATTATATACCTCGAGTTTCCCAGCTAGCAGCACCAATGATCCAGTTTTTGTTTGAGAATTGGATTCAACATTATGTGTTGAGTGTGGGAATGGATAAGTGTAGAGTATATTGCAGTGCTGATGTGAGTAACGTTCTCTTCCAGGAAGCTAGATGCCTATCGAACAACACAGGGTTTAAATTGGTTGTTTGAGGAATTTTTTGTTGTCTCAGATAACCAATAAAATAAACCTCTGATGTGTGTGGTTGCTTAGCCTCCTTCTACCATGAACTGTATGATGCATTCCTATTGCCACATGGTGATGGACTGGGGATACACCCTGGCATTACTGTTCATCTTCCTATCATCCCCCTAGATATCAGTTCCCAGTGGACATGATTATAGTTGTGTAGGATGTGCACACATGATGAAGGTGAGATCTCCCCTTGTAATTTGAAAGGGCAACATTAAAACAGAATCTTGAATTATCCCTAGTATAAGAATTGTGATGTTTGCTCTCCAGGTATCCCCTCTTCTCTAATTTATTTACCACCCCTTTGAGAAGCATGGACCCAAAATGGCCAGATGGTTAGGGTGTGTGATTAACAATCTGAGGGTTGCAGGTTTGAATCCATATCCTACCAAACATGCTGACTATTTTAGCTGTGGATGCATTATAATGTGACAGTCAGCTCCACTATTGGTTGGATAAAAAGGAGTAGCCTAAGAGTTGGTGGTGATGTCTAGCTGTCTTATTCCTGGTCTTTCACTAGTAAACAGCTAGTGTAGATAGCCCTCATGTAGCTTTGTGCAAAATTCAAAAGAAACCTAATTTGAGAAGTATGAAATTCAATGTAAATTACTCAGTATAGTGCCATCACTCATACAAAGCATAATGTTTATAGCTTTTAATCTTATTTTGGTACAGTCATAAAATTGTAAATCAGACTACTATTATCCAGTTGTGAAATCCTCTCTTCTAGAAATTATCAATAATTCTTTCTTATATTTGGTACAATGTTATGTATAATCTATCAACTGACATATATATAATAACCATAAATTTTTAAGTCAAAACATAACACATTAAAATTAAACAAAGTGTGCTGCATTTTTTAAACTAAAGATCCCTAAGCTTTTTTAACAGTTGTTATCACACAATTAGAAAGTCAGATAAATTGTGATAATTCTAGAACATTATCTACATTTTACTTTATTATTCTGAGTTTTTTGTTGCATAATTTAATTAACTAAAAAATATTTAATGCAAAAAAAGTATAAAAAGTAGGGATAAGTTTGACGGGATAGTCAACAGAGAAAAAAAAGAAGACCCAAATGGGTATTTTATTTCTTGTTTCTCATGAGTATTTATACTTATGATTAGAAAAAAATTAAAATGTAAAAATCAAACTTATTTTTATTAGATGTGGTTAGATTAGATAAAGTAAAGAATAATAATAGATATTTTTCACATAGTACACTTGCGAACAACTTTCGAGTAGTATGTGTGTTATTTTGATAGGGAAATGTGAGCTACGTGTTTGCAAAGTGATTTACACTTTTTGTGTTGGAATTGTTAAATGTGGTGCAAACATCAATAAAATAATAAAATTTGAGTATAAACAGATGTCTACTGTTACCAGCTTAAAGCTATTTAAGAAAAAAATTAGTTTCATGTTACAATATGAAGACGTTCTAAAAAGAAAAGTAATATAGACTGTTTTTTGTAGGTTGTTTGAATTCACTCATAAATATCATCTTGGATAAATCTAATCTTTTTTATCCATTTGTTTTGTTGGAAATACTTATGGAAATTTACAGGTAATCCATGTAGATGAGTTACAAACAATAAGTGATTATAATAAATGGTTAGTTTACAATGTAGTATTGTATGAAATTTCTGACACCTGTGGTTGAGATTTTATGTTTATTGTCCCCTGATATGCTATATTATAAATGTTGTATGTCGACTATGATACTTTTATCTTCTGCACTATACAAAAATTATTATTGTCAAACAATTTGAATTTGAAATCATATCTAAAGAGCATGCTTCTCCAGCTTTGTTCATTTCCTGTTTGGAGCTTGTTATTAGGTTCAGCTTTATGAATTAGTTATTTCTCTTAAACAGTGATTTTTGAGCAGCTAAACATTGTTGAGGTCATTTCTGCTAATGTCTGCTTTACTGGTTTGGAATTAACCTTCACACCTATACTTACAGTGGGATAATTAACAGATTTGTACTGGATTGTTGTCTAAATTAATTAACATCACTTTGGAAGAGATAAAACTTATTACTTCTGCCTGAGTTTTTATGTAGTTCTTATAAAAACACGAACTTCAGTTTATTGTGTGAAGTAGTCTTCATATTCAAAACTTTGATTTCTAGCATTTCTCATGTGTCATTTATGGTAGTGGTGGGTGCAATCACCACTTCATTCACTGGAAGCAAGATGACTGTATTTTTTATAAGCATTATGCTAGTGTGGTTATGTCTGATTGGTTACAGCCTTTCACAGTGTAAACTATTAATATGTTTTATACTATTGTAAATTTCATTTAGTAGAGAGAAAAAAATCTTATTTTCATTTTAATCTCACTTTATATACTGTTATCTTGATTTCTAATTCTGTACATATCAAGCAAAAGAAATCATAAAAATGATTCAAACTATGAGTATAAACATTACCATTAACAAACTGTTCAGTAATTGTAATAATTTGCAAATGAAAACAAAGAAGAATATTTTATAATATAATATGAAATATCCATTATAGACAAAGCCTTTTGTTCCAGTGCCAGACTGGATGTGATCTGATGGACATGGTAGTGCAGAAATAAACTTTAAAATCAGGAAGATGCATGATATTATTTGGATGAAAAATGAATTTTGAATTAGCTATGTCTCACCATCTTTTGTTTAAAGTTTGATCATGAAAACTTTATTTTGAATTATCACTTGTTCATTCACATCATACAAAAGCATCAATTTCTGTTTGCAGAACAACATCAGCTGTCGTGTTTTGGCAGTGGGTTAACCAGTCTTTCAATGCACTAGTGAATTACACTAACAGAAATGCTCAGTCTGAACTCAGTTTAAGGTAAGTTTGGTTGCAGAAAATTTTATATATATATACTTTGAATAATCCAGAAGTGCAATAAGTAATCTCTGATTTTTAGTATTCTTTCATGGTATATTCTGAAAATAAATTAGATTGCACATGATGTACTAGAGGATCACATTGTTTTACTGTATGCTAATAAATAGTATACAATTTCTTAGGCTTCTGCTGTATATTCTTTATTGTAAGTGGTGCTTTTTATTTCCTTGGTACATCAAATTGTACTTGCTACTGTGACACTTGTATGATGATGTATATAATTTAGATATTTAGTTCTTTACCATAAATAAATTCTTGAGACACAATTTAAACTTAAACACAGATTTCAGTTGTCTTTGTGATTGGTTTTAAGGCTTAAATTTTCTTAATTGCTTTCAGATTTGAAAGTTTTAATGTTATAAGTTTTATAATCTTAACAAAGTACTAATCTGAGTACGTGACTTGATTTCTCTTGAGTGGTGTGGATTTTATGTAATGCAGGAAAAAAAAACATTTTTAATTTTTTTATACAATATCTTTAAAGCATTTTCTTTGACTAAATTTGTAATTTCAGATTTGTTCCTTTTCACACATAATTAATTTTTTATGGTTTATGACTTATTATTTATCCTGACATAAGTCAGTGATGTTCTTGAGATGCATTACAGTTTCCCAGCAAAAGTATAGCTCAATGTGTAATGTTATTAGCCTTAAGAATGAATGCAGTGTATGATATATATTTAAAAAATGTTTATACATTTCAGTTATGCTTTTAAAACATAACTAATACACAAATAAGTGATATATAAGACCTAAATACAGTATCTCTAGCTATAACATTTAGGTAAGAAACAACTGTAAGTGCTTTAGTAGATCAAGCACCCAACAATACTAGAGTCAGTTGTATATAATTTAAGACTACAACTGCACTCCAATTTAAAATAGCTGAATAACTGTTGTTAGATTATAATGTGAATATACACTTATATGTAGCATCTACTTGTAGATTATAAAGCTCAAATCTGTTGAAGGTGATTGTGGCATCTGTCAGAGTTTGAAAAAATTTACTACAATTGTATTCGTTCAGTGATATTTGAACTGAACATGTCATGAGGGTATGTAAGCAACTTATTGTGTAGAAGTACCTCTATTCAGCTACCATTGTTTTATTGAAGATACAGAGAGCCAAAGTAGAGAATTTTCATAACTTGTTGACAACACACCTGAAGTCTTATGTTGTTTTTTAAAGGTTTACTTTCTAATAAAGGAATTCAAACTTGGATAAAAATAAGACTTTAAATCATAACATACATTATATTATTGATTTCATTCACATGTGATAAGGGTAAAGGTGTTTAATAAAATTTTGAATATGAAACAGTGACTTGCACAGAAAAGCATTTAAAGGGGCTCCTGTTAAGAAAGGATGAAAGTCCTTTATTTTTGTGATATATGTATAAACTTGGCATCAAAACATAGCTAATTACCTAAATGTTAATATTATATAAGCTTTATATACTCTTCAAAAAAGAAACGCAAAAGGCAAAATTTGAGACATATTGTTAACAAGTTTATTCTGGGCAGTTCTGTATGACATGTGTGAAACTTTGTACATTCACTGCTGAACATCCAAAGTCTGCAAAGGCGAAGTCCACGCTCACTAGTTTAATGTCACTCAACGTCAATAATGAGTATTTCCGTGAGCATCAATAACTGCTTGGCATCTCCTGCCTGTGGAAGCTATGAGATGACGAATCACATCCTGTGGAATGGCTGTCTGCTCAGCCTGCAAAGCTTTGCAAGCTGAGGTAGAGTCTGCGGTTGAGGTTGTCGCCGTCACAGACGTTGGTCCAACTCGTCCCAAAGATGTTCGATGGGGTTAAAATCTGGTGATCTGGAGGGCCAGGGAAGAGCATTGATGTTGTGGTGTCTCAAGAAGACAGTGGTGAGTCGAGCTGTGTGAGGACGGGCATTGTCATGTTGAAAAATGTCGTTGACATTCACCATGATGGGTTGCACATGGGGCCTAAGAATCTCGTCGACAGTTGCGTATGGTCTAATCGGAAATCCTACGCAGCCCTGGTATGGTTGAGGCAGTAGACGTCGCAGTGGTGGTCCTATCCTGAAGGTGACGTAACCGGATATAGCGATCTTGTGTGGGCGTGGTCACACGAAATCTGCCAGATTGTGGACAGTCACGAGTTGATCCATGTTGTTGGTGACGATTCCATAGCCTTGTGATGGTGCTTGGGTGGACATTCACAGCTTTGGCAACATCTGATTGAGATTTGCCTGCTTCCAAGTGACCAATGGCATTGTTGCGTTGTGCTTCAGTCAGTCTTGGTGTAACTGTATTGCGTGTTGGTGGCTTAACACTGAGCTATGGAAACCGAGAACCTGTCACTTTTATAGGGATTTTGCACATGTTGCACTTGCAGAACATGCAGATCTCTCAAACAAATTTATTGGACACGAATGCGTTTTGGCGAAAAATCCGATGTTTTCCTCCGTTTTCAAAGTGCACAACTTTTATTGTCATTTTGGTCTAACAATCAGTGCCTTAACACGTGTAACATCACATACTCTGAGCTTGTAATGTTATTACATATATTTCTCTTTAAAATAAAAAAATATCCCTTTTGCGTTTCTTTTTTTGAAGAGTATATTTTAATGCTGTAAGACAATATTAAAAAGTTGTCTATTTCCTTGAGTATAAGGGTTGTGAAATTTGCTCTTTAGGTATCCCCTCTTCTCTAATTTATTTACCACTCCTACAAGAAGTACAACATTTAATGTAAATTACTCATTATAATATTTTCATTCTTCAGGGAAAGCATAATTTTTATGGACTTCAATCTTATTTGGTTTCAGAGCCATAAACCAGAAAATCGGATCCCTAGTTCAGTTCCTACCTGACACGTTCTTTCTCTTACACAAATAGTCAGTTGCTCTGTTTGACATTTAACACTGTATTATTTATAACCAATAGAAAACCAAACTTTTAATCTGTCAAAGGACATATTATGTTATATTTCTTTTTTGTATGCAAAATTCTTTATTTTGCTTCCAGATGAAACTATATTCCCATAGGGATCACATTGATGAACTTAGCTAAAATTTTCACAGCTTTTGTTAGATATTTAGAAAGCCAGAAAGACTGTGATACTTAGGACATTCTTTGCATTTTGAATGTTGTTATTCTGTGTTTTTTGTTGAATTATTTAATGAAATAAAAATATATTTAGTATAATAGTACAACTGATGAAAAAGTAGGCTAAGATTCATTGTGAGATGAGAGTAAAAACAAAACAAGATAAGTACTATATTTCTTTTTCTGATGTATTCTCTATTATTATAAAAGTAACTTAGATTTAAAAATTATTAACTTATTAGGTTAGATTAGGTAAGATAAAGAGAAAGTAAAATAAACATTATTTTAAAGGTGTGCTTATGTGTTACATATTTTGATAGAATAATGTAGTAATGTGAGCTGCAAGCTCTCTGAATAAATTACGTCTTGTGAAGTGGGATTATTAATTGCACATTATTCAATGGAACAATAAAATAAAGTAGAAACAGGTATTTACTGATACAAGCTTTAAGCTATTTAGGCTAAACAGTTGCAGTTTTTTTTTACACTTTACAGTCATTCTAAAAAAAAAAAAGGTAATTTGGGTTTATCTCCTAATTTTTTATGGTGGTTACAAGATCAGTCAAATTGAGCATCCATGTATAAAGTTAGAAAGTGGAAAATAACATAAAATATAAAGCTTTTTTGAAAAGAGAAAATGTTATTCAGTTAGAAGATTTTGAGATTACACAAATTAAATTTGACAGCTTTCAGGTGAAGAAACATTATTAATAGAAAGACTTAAATAAAAAAATCTACTTTTTTGTGTATAAAGTCTCATGATATGTACTGATACACTGCAGAAATTTGTGAATATAAATATATATTATTAAAAGGTATAGTATGACTAATCTCACAGCTAATTTGATGGTCATGAATTAGGTGCAATGCACCTAGCCTGTTTGGAAGTAATTAATAAATACTGTAACTAGAGGAAACTAAATTTAAAAAGAAAAATTCTCTGCTCAAAGGCAGTAAAGATATATGATTACTGGTGATTATGTAAAACGTGTTTCTATGGTTGATATTATTCTCAACATTTTCAAGTCCACTTCTGTAACTGAAGGAAGCAAAAGAAAGAAAATATGACACTATAATTCTCTTGTGTGTGAACAGTGATATCTGTATGGTTGTTTATTTTTCAGAATGGAACAGTAGGAATTTTAAATAGGATTTTCACTTACAGTTACATTTCTTTATATTTTTCCAAAATTTAACAGAACAATTATCTCACAGTCCTGAACTTAAACCTGTTCCAACGGGTCATGGGTCAAAGTCTTGTTTATTGATTTGCATTTAAAATTTTATTCTTCCAATGTTTTATGAATTTGTGTCAGTATATTTGGTATCAAACTGAAGATTATAAATCAAATTTTAGTATTATATATTAGTTTAATTTAAAAGTAAATATTAAAAAAAAGGTCTAAATATTGATTTTTATGGTTTGTGATTTGTTGATTGCAGGTTTGGTTCAAGTTAGATATTTGTGATGTCAGAATACTAAGTCTGTAATTTCATTCAAATTAGGAACTGAAATTACAAGGTAGAATATAAAATAATAAACTCATATCTTTTCTATATGTTGAGACACTGCTAATTTACTAAATTAGACATAGTGGGCCACTCACCTCTTTTTGTTTTTATGAAATTGTCCCTTATATATATGCTTTAATTCAATATATGGCATGTAAATAACCAATTTAAAACTCAAAATATCCCTGTGGTTGCTTTACTATCTATTTTAAAGTACTTGAAAGCCAGTCATTGTTTTGAACCAAGATTTCAAGTTGTGTCTTAACTCTGCTTGAAATTACATTTTTTTAAAGAAAAAAAATCAGCTTAGTTCTAAGCTTGATAAATCATAGTGGAATTCTGTAGTATTGATATAGTTATTTTAAAAATAATTATATATATATATATATAAAGGTAAAAAAAAAAACAAAAAAAACTTTCTTTTAACCTCCTTCAAGTGCAGAAGTTGAAAAGGCTTAGCAACCTAAGGCAACAGCAAACAAGTACAAAGGTTGTAATAACTAAAAGATATAATTGTTTGCTGCACAAAAGTAGAAGCACAATTTTCTGTCCTATTACAAAAAAGGTTTTATTCCATTGTTTAATGGACAGTTACTTCACCTTGTAGAGAAATAATTTATGAGTAATAGAAATTAAAACATTATTAAAACAATAGCATAGAAACTAGTTCCAAAACAAAATTTTCTGAGAGTTTTCAGGAAGATTTTAACTTAAAAGAAAAATATTTATTCTGAGATCAAGATTCATGCTGTTTGAGGTTATAGTGTTTAAAGTACTGATTAAGTAGGCCTTTTTTTTCTCTCTCTGTTAGTTCTTGATTAAAGTACAATTTCATTACCAAGGAGAACTGTGTAACTGGTGAAATGGTCAAACTTATTAAAGTGTATGGCAACATGAAGGCCTTTTCTTAGTCTTGACAAAGGTTTTGTGGTTAATTAACTTCTATTATAGTATGGATTTATACAACTTACTGATAATTGCAGTTCTTGAACTGTATTTTGAGTTTTAAAACATTGGTTTTATGATGCTATGAGGGATTTTCCTGTGTTGATCAAAGAAACTATTTGCAATTTTTTATAAAGTTAAAGGCATGAAATTTAACTTTATTACAAGGGAAACACCCATTTTATGAGACAGTGTAATTCACTTGTGTGTGAACAGTGATACCTGTATGGCTTTTTATTTTTCAGAATAGAGTAATGGGAATTTCAGAGAGGATTTTCTCAGAAATTCACTGAGCTCTAAAAGATGGAATGTTTTGTAAGAATATGTGAAGCATTTATAAGTTTTTGATAATATATGATAGCTGAGGAATTTGGAGTTTGCTTGGGATCAAACTGGTTGAGGCATCAGTGTGTGAAATTTTGTCAGCTTTATTCACAAAGTTTATAACCTTTTCATCTCCTGGAAATCTTTAATGTCTCAGTGTGTATTTTGTCATCACTGCTGTAATGCAGATTATTTCATGTGAAGAACTTTGATGAGAATCAATATTTTACTCTATGCAGCCAGATGACACGTTTGGAAGTAGAAATATTGTCTGTTTGTTTGTACAATCTAGTTTGAAAAAACGTTTGAGGGACTGGGTTACAGCAACCAAAATGAAGAATAACTCACCACTATTTCATGTCAATTGCTGCTAAAATCAGTTTTAAATTGGATTAAGGAGGAAAAGTACATATTTAGTTTTTTTAAAAGTTCTTATAACTTAATGTTAATACCTCTCATAAATTCATATCTGCATTTCTTTGTAGTGAAATTTAATTGCAATAAATTCTGTTGCACTTGTGAGTTTATTTCTGTAGTTGTGTGATGAACATCTATTTGTATTACTCACATCAATACTATGTTATTATTCATATTAAATAGTTTTACAATCCTGTAGTTTAGTGCAATGCAATATGTTTGTTGTGCTTTTATTTTTCATTCTTTTGTTATCTATTTTATATGCTCTTTTTCTTTAATATTATTTCCATAATGCACCTACCTAGATTCTCTTATAGGTTCCTTCTAAACTGGAAGTTTCTTTTAATCTTTTTTGTTTCAGTACTCTTGTACTTTCTTTTTATTGAACCTCCACTGACTGTGATCAAGAAATCTACTTTCAATTCTTTGTATTATTATACTGTGTATTATTATGGAGTGCCCTAATGAAGGTCATTTGGCTAAAATGAACACCATGTATATCTTTCTTTCCAATGATTTAATTTTTTGTGTATGTTTATGCTTGTCATGTTGTAGCTGCATTTGTTTATTTATCTAACTTATATGTATTGTTCTGTATATTTTTAAATACATAGTTTAATGTTTATAACACCATATATGAAGCCTGAGTATTTCAGGTTTCATTCTAGACAATATGGTTTGATCATGTAAATGAAAATAATATCTTTTCTCTAGAGACAGAAATTGTAAAGCATATTTATTTTCTTTGTATATATGATCATGACTATTTCATTTTTATAACGTTGTTTTATATGCATATTTACTTAAACTTGTTTGTTTGTTTTTTTTTAGGAAAATTGCATTTGCTTACATATCTGCAACAACGAGTGCAGTGATAACAGCTGTAGGTCTGAAGAACTTCTTAAAGCATGTGAGTTACATGATTTGTTCTGTGAAAGTAAAAAATAAAGTTTGTTATACTTAGTGGTAATTTTATTATTCCATTACAGTCATTCCTCTTCTCATCTGAAGGTATCTTGATCTTCTTTCTGCCCCTATGCATTGGTAACAAATTTTAATGCTGAATACACTTGTTTATATTCCCACAAATTTAATACCACTTTTGAACATGTATATAACATGCGACCGCCTTACACCAATAATACTGTGGCACCTATATTGGTGCAACTAGCTTCACAGTTAGTTATCATTTTCTCGATTGATACAACATCATGCAGACGTGTACTTTTATACATGTGACAGTTGTTTACGATTGTACTTCCTTGTCAATATATTTATCACCAGTTTTATTTTACTGTTTGCATTAAATTGTTTCTTTTTTCTGCATTTTTTTATTGTTATCAAGTTATATGATAACTTAGAATAACCTCAATACATAGACAACAGAAATTACCATCACAGCAGACAAGGCTTTTGGTATCACTACCTAGGTATCGGGCCTGACTTTATCTACTGAAGAGGTACAGGTCTTAATGTGCAAGATTCCTAAGCTTTGCTGACAATTTCTTCTCATTTTCATCCTGACAGTTCTTCTAAGACTTAATACAATTCAGGAAATGAAAATTAGATTCTCTCTTTTTTTGGTTTGGCACTTTTTATTTTGGTCTGTCACACTCTACACCTTTTCTGTTACAGCTGGTTGATCAGGTATGTTGTTTGTTACATATTTCTTTTTTCTGTAGGCCATTATAACAGGTGCTGCTTTAGTGCAGAGACAGTGTATCACACAAAACTGCATAGTGTTGTACAAAAATGTCCTTTGAAACAAATGATACATACACTTTGCCTGTTGGAAATAGTTCAGAGTCTAAAAAGGAGAACCATATGGTTTAGTTCCCAGCCACAGTTCCTGTATGAATTCTGAGAAAGTAGACCATTCTGGTCTACTAGGAAATTAATATGTAGGGGTTTGTTTAAATTAAAAAATGATGAACCTGTAGAATCAGTTAGTGTACAGTAACCAATAAATAACTAAAAATTGCCATTACATTAACAAAACAGTCAGAATGGATTGAAAACAATGCTATTGTACATGGCTGCTCTCATGTGAAAACTTTATGTAGATATTGGGCACAAACATTACATTTTAGAAGCTGCAGTTCATATGTTTTGACACTTTTACGTTTATCATTTTCACATGGGATTCTGCTTGGGATGTAACAATATATATACCTACAGCTTCTTGTGTTGCAGTATAAATTAAGTACAGTTGCAAACTTTTGAGAAGCTTTGGGTAAGAATAGTTAAATGATACCATAAGAGTTGGATGCTTTGTGTACTTTCCTAAACTGCCCTGGGACATAATATTTGGCCATATTTATCCATACATGCAACTTAACATATTAAGACTTATCTAAGTTGTAGTTTTATCAAGTGTATAAGCTACTATGTGTACATTAACTTTAAACCAAACTTACACATCAGAGTACAAGGTGGAAAGATGTAGAGTGAAAATAACAAGGGATGGGAACTGGTTTATAATACAGGGCAAGTTCTGTTAACCATCATCACAGCTGCAACAAATGATGAAACAAGTTGTTGTATGAAATATCTTTGAAACATTATTTTAACATTCCTTACTATCTATCTTCAAAATCAGTGACACATCTGATGTTATCTCTTTAAGTCCCAAGACTAGCCAATGTGATTAGGATGAACACTTACCATGTGTCATGATGGCATAAAGAGTAAACTAACTGAATAGGGGTCTGTAAGTTGTTTGCCAAACATGCTCATGTTTGGGCAAGAAATTGTTCTCCCTGTTGTTGTAATGTATGTTCTCTCTTTATAGTAGATGTCTCATGATGTCTGTATGAAAAAGTGGAGTTGTTAAGGTATGCAATAGTTGATACACGCTATTTAGCATATCAACAACTGAGAAAGACTACTAAATGTTGGAAGTAGTATGGTCAAACTGTAAAGGAACACATTTATTATCATGGAAACAAAGCTTTGCATTAATGCATCCAAATTCCATAAAAGCATCTCAGACCTGGGTAGAAAAGGTTATTGTACTCCATGAGATTGGAGATGCACTGGCTCAACCAGGAATGAGAAGTAGAAACTGGTAGTCGGAGGAAGATGAGAATGTTATCATGTCAATTCACTCAATGAAGAGGAGAGAGCTGAAAGTATTTACCTGACTGTCCATGATAAGTTAGATCAGGAAATGCAGGAGTTGGAGGTGAAAGACTGCTCTGACAGTTGATTGGGTTTGTGACATTGACCTCCTAATCAATGTAGCAGGGATTGATCAACTTCAGAAGATAGGGTACTTTGATGATTACAGAATTAAAGAGATTAAAAGGGCTTAGCAACCTTTACATTTTTGGCTTTGAAACTGAGTTTTACTAAAGGAGATATCAGATAATAACTACTTGATTATCACAAATAGGATGGCTAGTTTTAGTAGACACAAAGCATTCTATATCAGTTTATATGACAAGATGGTAGCTCTGAGTTGTTTGACAAACATGCTTATGTTTGGACAAGATATTGTTCTCTCTGTTGTTGTGATGTTAGGTGCTGTTCATGGTATAAGATTTTGAGATTGCCACTTAATTTACATCATGATCTGGTATAGTTCACTGGTCAATCGTTGAAAGAATATTGTAATCCTTGCCTTATGAGTTATCAGGATATTGCTTGTTAAACATACTTGTATTATCTAGGTGAGTGGTAAGAACTCTATAGAACATGTCAACTAGTTTATCTTAGATTTTTCTCCGTACATTTCAAGAAATGTGATTGTATATGCATGAGGGAGTGTATTAATTCTCAATGTATGTTGATATATAGTAGTAACAGCATAAATATTAATCCTGATAGATGACAATTTTAGCAGAAAATTATTAATTTGACTGAATTCTGTGATTATTTATTAAAAATGAATTACATTTGATGGTTCCTAGATGGCAGCACATTACAAGACTGCAGCTAGTGGATTATAGCTTTGGAAGGTAAACCAAGAAGGTTATAAAAGTAATTTGTGCATGAGCCAGATACTATATTTACATATATGTATTATAAATGCATAAGTGGATGGTCTTGCACTTGTACAAACATCACATTGTCATTTATGAAACTAGGCCTAGAATGGTTTGATGGTTATGGTGCATGACTCAATCTGAGGGTTGTGGATCCAAATCTCTTTCACTAAATGTACCTTTCAGCTGTGGGTGCATTATAATGTGACAGTCAGTCCCACTATCCATTGATGAAAGAATAGACCAAAAGTTTGTGATGGGTGGTGTTGACTAGCTATCATTCCTCCATCTTTCTCTACTAAATAAGGGACAGCTAATGTAAATAGCTCTTGTTTAGCTTTGTGTAAAATTTAAAACAGATAATTCTTAATGCCATGTAACACAAATGATCAGTTACACAAAGGACAAAATAGATTTGCAACATGTGGAACAATATGCAGAGATGCCAACTATTTCAAATGACTGCACGTAATGATTGTAGACAGAGCCCTTTCACAGTTTTAGTCCTTTAAGATTTGCCAGAAACAGGACAATCTGGTGAACGAGGCATCTTTTTTTCCACCTTGTGAATGATCGCATTGGTGTTTCTATGCTGCTTAGAAAACGAGAAATACCTATCTATGTGAGCGCGCTGATTGGCTGACAAGCACTGATGACGTAACTATAGATTCCCCCACGTACCTAGTATGGAGAAGCACCTCACTCAAACTATTGGTAGACGTAGGAGATACAAATATTTTTTATCATTTCAAGCACAAACATGATTATCGCATGTAGCCATTTGGACTATGTCTTATTTATTATCAAAATGTATTTGTATCTCACTAGAAATTTTCTTTTCACCCCTTTCAAGCCCTGGGGGAACAATTTATCACTTTATTGTATAGGACTATATAATATATAATAATTTGGGAGTTGCAACAAGTCATAATATTTGTCTGTATGAGCATATAGTCGTAATGTATTCACCAAAATCATAATGATTACGCTCAAATCGTAATGGTTGGCATCTCTGCAATATGATGCGGATGTTAATATCCTATGACATTAAGTTAATGGTGACTGCTCACCTATAAGATATTTAAAGATGTAATACACCTATAATTTTCATTAATACTGGAGAGAATGTTGTAATATTGACATAAAGATATTCAACAGGTAGTGATTTTTATGGAAGGATAAAAATAACAAAGAAACATCTGAGACAAAAATATCCCTGGTGCTTCCTGATTGGAATTAATTGAAATTATCAATAGTAAATTAAATTTACAGACAGTAGCACAGATATAATAACAAATGTAAACTTGATGTACTGTTTTATTTGGTTTGTGATAGAATATTTTTAGTAATGAATAATGAAAAATTTTATAACTATATAGTTTTCAAAACCTTTTCTTAATATTATTTCAGTGCAAGATGCAGTCATAATACATGAAAATGTAGTCTTTGAGTGTACTGAGGGATGGGGAGAAATTCCAACATTGTGATACTTTGTAAGTTGCATTAAAGATAATTGTACTAAACTTGTAACTGAAAATAAGGTCTTAAGGAAAGATTATGTAAACATTATTGGATTCTAAATGCTTAAAGTAATGGGTTTTTTTCACCTGTATGTTGGCATCAGCTCGTGTAAGAATCAGTTTTTACAGTATTTATCATTATTCTATCTCACTGAAACAAGGTTAGGTCCATGTGATAAACAGATGGTAGTAAGGGGTCAATAGCAAGTTGGAGGATAAGCTATTTTGGTTATTGTTTGGCAAGGACAACATGGTTTTAGGTATTTGTAATGTGGAGACCCAGTGAAGCCAGGGATTTGTGAAATATCTTTTATGGGCAATATAGGACATGGGTATGTATGAAGCCTATACAAATATTATTTCACTAAGATGGACTGAAGATCAGGTCATGGTTGTAATTGAGTAATTACAACTTTTTTTTTAATCTGTACACTTTGCTGAACTTTTGATCTGTTGAAATTCATATGACCTTTACTTCAGACTTTTACTATTTAAAGTTGAATTATTGTAACCAAGTTCGTGCAAGTATAAGTTATGCAAGCGATCACTTCAGTGAACACCAGTGTATCCAGGACTTATTTTATAACACAGGAATGCACTACATGAAAAATCCTTAAATTCATAGTACTATCCTGATATTTAATGGGGTTGAGTTCATGGATGAAGGTGCATTGCTTGCCAATGTATTGAATGTGTAAGAACTTGTTACGTCAGTCATTGCTCTGGTGCTGAGGTCTCAAGGATCTGAGCAACTCCTATCAGCAGCAGTAGGTCACTTGTAATTTAGGTTTCCTCTGAACTTGCTGGTGATAGAAGGAACCACCATAGCAATCATGTCTTCAAACAACTCAAGAGCAGACATCACCACCATTGGTGACTTTAATGAAAGAAGAGTCAATCCCTGTAAAGAAGCACAGGAACTTGCTTTTAAAGTAACCTGTCAGATGTGATGCTACCCAGCAGTATCTGAGCCAGATGTGATGCTACCTCCTAGGAGATGTTACATTTCAATACTGAAGAAAACCTTTCCAGAGCTTGGATTCTCTCTAAGGTCTTGGAGATTGTAGACTGGATTGAGCCTGCTACCTCTGAAGTTGTAGCCAATACAATGGATGCCATCACTCTGACAGCAACTACTATGGCAGCTTATATGAGCTAACTAGTTCATGCTATTCCATCACCTCTGCCTATATTTTGTATCTTATTACCTTATATTTCTTAAGACATTAAGATTTACTACTATTCTAATGAAGAGTAGCAATATTATTGTGTTTTGGTTTCTAATCTTTAGTCTTATTGTTATGTTCTCTAAATATGTATTCTTGTACAAATTCAGTTATCTTATCATACAACTTTGTTGGCTCTGAATGATCATTGAGTCTCTGCATTAACATATAAATTGGAAAGTGTGCTTTCTCTGAAACTTAATATCTCAGTTTCTGTGTCTATTTGACCTCTAGTATTAGATGTCATTGACTTTATTTCTTAGGAAATTTTGACCTAAAGTACCCTCTATATATCTCTCTTTTTTTTCTTTTCAGAAATGATACAAATGTTTGAGTTGTAAATCTCTATCTTCTGTTTGAATGTGATATTTTCCTGAGATTTTAAATGGGTATCCTGTAATGTAAATCAATATGAGTTTTGCAACTTCCTTACATATGTTATCTAATAATGATTGATTTTTCCTTATGAAATATAGTGCTTGTGCCAATTAATGTATTTCCAACAGTCTGTACTCTTTGGTTGAATTACTAGATAAATCTCACTGACACTGTGAATATACATTTTTTCTAATAATAGCTACTACCAGAAACTACTTCTAGTTAGCATGCAATGTTGTGGATGAACTTACATTTTTATTACTTGTGCTACAACTTGCACTTGGCTATATCAACTTTTTTTTGGAATGTTAAGTCCTCTGAATTTAGTTAGATTTCTTCATTTGTGAACATTTACATTAATGTGTTATAGGGCTCTGTAAACTCCAGTTAAAATATTATATTTTTTTTATTTTCACACTTCTTTTAATGTTTTCAGTTTTATTCTCTTACACTGTGTTTTTATTTTTACTTGGCTAGTTTTTTGTTGTTGTTGTTTTTTTACAAGCAAATTTATCTAGAAATTCCTAGATTGATATAATAGCTTTTCTACAAGATCTCTCATAGCTGCTAAATCTTGTAATGCCACTTGTGGTTCTAAGTATAATTTACACTCATCTTTATTAAGCTACTAATTAAATTTCTTTTATAATTCAACAAAATGTGTTTTTTTTATCTTCACTTTGTTTAGATGTCCATAAGCTCATACTAATCTGATACCTGTTTCTTTAAACACATGCTCAGATATCCAGATAGATTTTCCTCTTTGTTCAATTAGTATACTTATTTATGTTGTGAACATGTTAAGCATTTATTGTCTTCTGTATTTATATTAAGTCATGAATTAGCCTTAACTTGTCATAACCCTCAAAAAATACTTCTTCAACAGTGTTCTTAGTCTTAATATATCACTTTTTAAACATTTTTCTAGCCTGAAATGCACAGTACTTCATCTGTTACATCGAAAATAAATTTTCAGTGTACTCATCTAACTTATCATAAAAAGAGAGGAATTGTGTTGTAAATGAACATGTTCATTCTAATGTCCACTGGTAAATATGTTTGTACAGTAGTTGTAACGTTTATGTTAGTGTTTAGTGGTTGTGGTGGAGGTAATGTCCTAACTTTTAGTTTAAGACCATATACATCATATACTGGACCTGCTTTCATGTGTACAATTACCATAGCATTTTCCAATGCTTATCTTACTCATTTACTTATATTGTATAATTCTATTTATCACTAGCAAATATACTCTGTTTATTTTACTCACAACTTGTTGTTTGCTAAACTTTTAATCCTGGAAACATTGTATCAATTTATAATTGGTTTGGTAACTCTTTCACTGCGGGTTCGGTACAGTATACACAAGTTCATTTACACATTTGCACGTATTAAGTATTTGCACTATAACTTTTGATACAACATGTGTATCTTCACAAGTTCATTAGACTTTTAGTAAAGATTTAGTAAAAATTTTATCAGATTTTTTAATGAAAAATTTGTTTGTTATTTTTTCATTATTAGTCTGAGTGCAAAGTGATTTCATGTTATGATTAAAAAAACTATTCTTCTTCCCAAAAATCTTAGACATTACTCACATAATCTCAAAAACCTCCTAAATACATTAAAAATATTTGTTTTTAATAAGACTTTATATTTTGTTATTTTCTATACTGTAACTATGTGGGGTCTTGTCACTTGACCAAGTGGTAGGCATAAAAAAAAGGAAAAAAAAAAGGAAATAAAAATAAATTATGCTTTTTTCATACTAGAGGGCTAAATATTATAATACAGAAGTACAAATATTTAGTCTAAGTAGCTTAAGCCTCATGATACTGTATATTTTCTGTGTTGACACATGGAAGATATCAAACAAATTTTTTTTAACTTATATGTATACAGTTCAATAACCAAAAAATCATAAATAACTACACTGATACCATAGAATTCCACTATAATTTATTATGCTTAGTAACTAAAATTTATTTAGATTTAAAAAATGTGAAACTTCAAGCAGATTAAAGACACACCTTACCTCATTGAAATTTTAGATTGAAAGAATGTGGTAGCCTTTTCACAGATTAAAATGGCAGAGAAAACCACTCTGGGATATTCTAAGCTGTTCACTGGTTATTTGCATGCCATATGCTATAGTAAGAATATGTAAGGTACCATTTCAAAAAATGGAAAGTGTTGAATGAGGCCACAGTGTTTGATTTAATACTTAAACCATATCTTAGCAAAATAAAAAGATATGAGGTTGTTATTTTATATTCTAGTTTGTCAATATTAGTAACTGATTTGAGTTTCTAATTCGTATGAAATTATAAACTTTGTATTTTGACATCACAAACATCTAATTTTAAACAGCACTGCTTTCAACATATCACGACTCAGTAAAATCTATATTTAGATGTGTTATTTTAATAGTTACTTTTGTATTAAGAGATTAACTCATGTATAATATTAAAGTTTGAATTATAATCTACAATTTGATTTCAAACTTATTAATATAAATTTGTAAAATAGTACTTCAATAAAATTTTGAATGCAAGTCAACAAAAGTGATGACGTGGCCTTTGTTAATTAACAAAAAACCTGTTACACAAGAATGTAGGAAGACACAAATATTAAAATTTGAAATTTAAATGTTTTTAATTGTTCCTTGAAAAACATTTTGCAGTGAAATCCTCATTACTTTTCAGTTCAAAAGTTTGAATTATAAAAATGTGACTTATCAATTTCCAGTTCCAAGCCACTGGAGTTGTGGGATTTGAAGGTATCCTTCTGAATGTATTAATGAAATACAGTTAATATGTATAAATGATTATAATCATTTATAAATACCTAGCCATTTGAAAACAGTATTTGTGCAAGAAAAGGATGAGGGATCCAACTCAAAGGGGTGGGTATTATATCTAGAGCTGTACCAATCAGTGTAGATCCTGACACGTATTACAGATGTCTCTATTTACTTGCACATTTGTACCCTTGTTACTCCATACATGTTGTGGGTTATGATGGAGTTACTTGCAGATTACTACTGTTCTTCCTCTTCTGTTATCCCATGATGCTTATTATTTCAAAGATGTTACTGTGCTTGTGGTGGTTCCAGTAATTACATATTTGAGTCAGATGAGTTATATTACACAGACATCTTTTTGATACTGGATGTTGGGCTCCTTTATCTATCATTAAATTTCTCATATTGTTATCACATACTTGTTCATAGGTTGGGGGATATAAGATTTCCTCTGGTTTCATGAACTGCAGATGAAGGTGGTATGATATTCTGTCCTACCCCCATCAGATGGCTAGATTTTAAATTGCAGTTGACTTTCCACTGTCATGATCCTCTTTCCTACCCCAACTTAGATTTTGGTATCCCGGTGGCCAGGTTTTAGATTGTTGTTGACTTGTTGATGGTAAGAACCTTATTCTACTCTTGCATGGATGTTGTTTCATAGCAGCTTAGATTTTTGGATGTTGTTGGCTTATTGTGTATAGTTTGTCATGCCTTTGACACTGTACATTTAGAGGCATATCCTTTAATCTTTTCACTTTTATCTTTTCCATGATCGAGTTAAATAATTAACATATGGTTCAAATCACTATTCTGTTATAGTTCTTTTGCATTTGGATGTACTCCTCCATCTTTGCACCTATATTTTCAGCATCTGCTCATAATGGGTAAATATTATATCTTGTTGAGAACTGTTACGATCTCCCATATATGATTTTAAACTTTGATGATCTCTTTTTAAGAAGTATTCTTCAGGCATTTTTGAAGCATGCTTCTTTCTTTCCTTTGTACTGGCCCCTCCACCTGTTCAATGTAGGATCCTAGCTATTTACATGAGTGGAGGAAATTTACTCTTACCAGAAGTTATAATTTTCCTACACTGAAAATATGTTTCTGATAGGTGCTTCCCACCTTTCTTTCTCACTGAAAACCAATTCTTCCATTTTCTATCAGTATTCAAAGTGATAGTTGGGTAGAACTGAATAAAAGGAGTCATGTCAAGATAGTGTGTTACTCTCTTATTGGTGGAGGGTTGTTGCATGATAATTTGCATGCAAGATTAATTGAAACTAATCAGTTCTGGATGGGTGAGGGTTTCAAGGCTTGTGGGGTACATAAAGGATTTTTTGCATATCGACAACAGCACTGAATGAGAATAACTATTTATGTTAGCAGAGGTAAGTACCTATCGGATACATTTTTAGCATAGGAAAATTATAACATATGTACTAATGATATGGGAGGAATAAGCAAGTAAATCACTGGAATTAGCTCTGAAATGAATCATATATCTCCATGAACTTTTAAAACCTGTGGTAGGAGAAATAAATTAATTTTTCGTATGTTAAGCATATTGGACTTAATTATTTTTCTAAATAATCCAAGAGAATCACACTCCTCAGTAGAAACCTTTAAAACATTATTAAGTGTTAATAAGCTAATTGCATGTAGCAGGGAAAATAATTTCAACAATGGAAGAAAGATTCAAGTATGAAATATGTTTAGTGAAATTAAAATTTTAATTACTGATGGTACTTTAAAAATTATAAAACTTCTTGACAGAAGGACCATTTGCTGATTAGGCCATTGTTCTTCTTTTTGGGAAAGATCTCTCCTTGGGTGCCCTTGTATGTATTTTAAAAGATACCTTTGATGTCAGTCTCTCTATTATATCTCACAGAATAGATGAAAACTTAGCACATAGACAAAATACAGTTATTTTAATCTTTATAACATTTACCTATAGGATGCCAAATGTAATTTATTCTTTTTCTAGATTGTTGCAATAGATTTATATTATTTTTGTAGCATACAGTATTTTAATAAGTTTTTAATAAGGTACACTTTGTTTATAATTTTAATCCATTTCCACTTCTAATCTACCTCTAGTTGTTTTTTTTGTTTTTTTCTCCAAAAATTTAAACTTTTGTTCAAGAGTCCAAGAAGTTTGACCTTATTGTTCTAAGAATTAAAGTACCTAATTCATAAAGTCTAGAATTATAGCACAAGAAATGAGGTTATTTATGTAGAAGAAGTGGACTTATTACTTGAAGAAGTTGAATATTTTGTACAGGAAACTTTTACTTGTAACTTAAAGTATTAGATTATTGTTCTAGAAAGTATTGCCTTACTACTTTATGGCATAAAAAAATCGTTCCAGAAGTCTGAATGTCTTATTTCAGGAGGTAAAACAATAATGTCAAAGATCTTCATTTTTGTTGTTGTTGTTTTTTGCAATATTTCTTGCATATTTTTATGTATAATGCTTTTATGAGTAATTATTTCAGTTTATAGTACTTTACCTCTTGAAAATGATTTTTTCATCATGTTGACTAGTTTAGTCTTAGTACATTTTTAAAGGGTATTTCAATATACTGTTTAATTATGACACTTTTAAGTATTTTTAACATACATTTTCACATGATATTTAATTGGTTTGTTTTATTATGCTAAATACCTTTGTGGTTTTTCAGAGAGCCAGTTCCTTGATGCAAAGATTTGTTCCTTTTGCTGCTGTAGCTGCAGCAAATTGTGTGAATATTCCCCTCATGAGACAGAGGTAAAAACAGTAAGAATGATTTGGTTAATTATATTTTTGTAAGATGATATTATTACCCTTATTGTATTTTAAAACCCTGTAATCTTTGGTTCCATATTGTTTTTCTGAAAAGAAGGGGCACAAATGAATTTGTACCACACTGCATTCATAATAATTAAAAACAGATCTGTGTTTAAATAGAAATGACAGACTGATTGTCTCCTGTTGTAACATTTGTCTGTCTTTAGTAGTATTTCAGAATATTGTTAGCTCACTTTTCTCCTCCATTTCTTACTTTAAATTACCTTGTCCATTTACAGTTGGAGTTTAAAATTAAGCTGTTTATATATTGTCATGGGAATGGTAACCGTTTTATTAAAACTAGTTGGCTTAAGTAACTAATAAAGCATTATGTTTCATTTTGCCTAAAATAAATTATAATTCTGATACAGTACATTATCTCTACTAACATAACTTATCTATTCTCATTTAGTGTTGCCCTCTATATGCAAATCATGTTTTTGCGTGTCACAAGCTTTGAGCTCTTAAGTCCCTTTTAGCACATTCACCCAAGCTACAAGTTGGGGTGTCTCATCTTTGGTTGTATCTGCTGTCATCTGCTGTGAGATTTTTCATTATATGAGTCAACCTGCTTTTCCTGATCTTGCAAGTATTCTTCCTTATTCCTTAATATGCCAAACCTGTTTGGGGTGGGGGGACAAGATTCTCTGCAGCCTCATTAAGGTGGGATGATCCTGGTATAATTCTCATCTTACCCTCACATGGATACCAGTTCCCTGCATTCTGGGTTTAAGATGTAGTTGACTTTATGTGTGGAGTCTGTCTTCCACTATCTTCTGTATGCCTGGAGGCACAACCTTTTACTCTCACTTACATTTATGCATTATGAGATTGAGATTCATATATGATGGAGTTTAAATCCTTATCCAACCATAATTCTCTCCCTATTAGATATGCTATTCTTTATTTCTACCCATATATTCAACATTTTCCTACAATGGGCAAAAGTATACCTAGTTCAGAAGTAGTGCTGTCTTTCATGTATGGTCTACACTTAGAATATATATCTGATAGGTACTTACTGCCTCTCGCATTTCTAGCATTTTCTCTCCACTGAAAGCCAAAACTTGAAGTGATAGTTTGGGAGATTTGAATAGAGTAGTCACATGTCAAGAGAATGTGTTACACTCTTATTGGTGCAAAGTGGTCACAGGATGATTTACCTGCAAGATGCATTTGAATCAGTTAATTGTAAGGAAGATGGGACCTTAAGGCTTGTGGCATATGAAAAAAGGTTTTACATATAGAGGGCAGCACCAAACAAATAGCTATTTATGTGAGAGGAGGTAAGTATCTGTCAGAAATATATTTTCAGTATAGGAAAATTATAACTATGCAGTCTTAATATTTTTATAGTGAATTGACTGATGGGATTGCAGTGTTTGATGATAATGGTCAAAGAGTCACAGAATCAAAGGTAAGTACATTCATTATCTATACTTGTGTGAACAACTTGCATATCTGTTTAACCCTTGCACTTATGCCTTGGTGGATTACACTAACTGTGTGACCACAAAATGACCATCAGGGTTTCCATACAATAACTTTTAACATGTTTTGTATATCTTCATGAAAGTTTTAATACTTTTAGTAAACACTGTAAGTCTTTTGTAGACAAAAAATTCAAATTCTTTATTAAGTATTTTTGCTAAATATTTGTCCATGAGTGTATGGATTCAGAGTGTTGACTGCTCCAAGTGCAAAGTGATTTTTCAGTGTGAGATTAAAAATACTTTAATACATGTATAAATTATTAAATTTAATTTCTATAACTTCTAAAACCTTTTAGATAAATATCAGACATTCTTCTTGACACAAATTTTACATATATTTGCTATTTACTTTACCCTAACTTTATGTGAATTTGATCAGTTTTACTTGTAAACACCATAAGAAAAATGTGAAATAAAATGAGTAGTACTGTTCTATTCTTTTTAGTATTGATCATGAAGCTCTAAATTACTTCTCCCAATGGTTTCTACTTCTAACCTTTCCAAATCTGTTTCCTGTGTTTATTTCACTGTTACTGGCTGAAATAGAAATCAACAGAACTAAAGTCAATGAATCACTGCTCCTGTTATTAGACTGTTTATGTTGCACCATAATACTATGCTCAATGGCAGAAAAGCATGTTTTAGTTCTGAAAATACTGTGGGAGAAGATTTATTGTCTTGTTGTTTTGGCAGTATTTGTCTCCTGACTTTCTCCCCTACTTCAGTGTACCCTCTATCCTGATACTGTATAAAAGCATCTCATTCAGACAACGTTATCATATTTCATGATAAAGTGTTCACTAATGAGTTTCTTATCCTTAATATGATTATTATAGATACTATGAGCATTGTTAGTGTCATCTTAATGTGTGTTTTTTTTATTATTGGCAAGTCAATATGCAGTATGAATTCCTGGATTATTGTTTCCAGCACAGAGGCACTTAGGTCTCTCCTATCCTACTTCTAATATTTAGTGGAGTAGGGATAGTCACTCTCAGTTGTGACTATTCATAATGAGATGGAAATATATATTTAGTTCAGTGGTGTTTGTTTTGTAGGACTCTGATGCTACAATTCAGGGTAATCTTGGACATTCTGGAGAGAATTTCTATTTGTTTTTTCACATGTCTTCATTTATTCTGTTTGCCTCTCAGTCCCCCTGTGAGACAGTGGTAAGTTCAATTTCCTGTCATGTATGTAGTAGATGATCCAACATTATTTTGCTCCAACAGGGTAAACTCACCTGACCAGATTTTGTTCCAAGCAATGGTAATCAAAACAGTATTTAAAAAACATAAAAAAGAAGGTCGCTTTGGAATAAGCTGCCTCTGGCTTATTTTCTTCTGTTAATCCATCAGTGTGATGATTTGGATTTTTCCCCAGTGGCTGTTGAGTTAATATTTGCTTGATGGCTGTCAGGTGTCAGAGCAGGTACTTAGTTTTCTCTCTATCCCTAGACATTGTAGTTCATGCAGGGAGGTTTATTGCTCAGTTACCTGACAGGATAGCTGTGCCTTATCTGTCACTGTTGCCAGAACTACGAGATCTAGCCTACCAGTAACAGGTGGATATATATTGTGACTCAAATAATACATCAACTCCTCAAAATTCGAGTCACTAATGAAGAGTTTATAGTTAACCACAATAGAGCAATGTTTCCTGGTAGGAAACATCCTGGTGATGAGCTGCACCCATTGTTAGCATGCATGTTGGTTGAATTGTTAACTTTCACATTTGTTCCTGTTGTCATTCATTTCTTTGCTTCCATTGGCTTCCACAGGGGATCATATTTCTGCTGCTTTTCAAGGATTCTAACCCCTGTCATTAACTGTTTGGTACAGTGGTATCCAGAATAGATTCTATCCATATTCATGGATTTTACTGCTAGGTCAGAATGCCACTGGCAGTGCAAAGGATTATTGTATGCATTTGGGATCTGTAGGGGCTTGGCTTTGAGATCCATATACACTAAAGGTCCTTGTATTGGGATTAATCTTTCAGTTCACATTTTTACTATTGTTACCCACCCTACCTATATGGTTTCCATCTACTGCAGATCCTTGGATTTTGGAACTTGGTTGAGTCATTAAATATCAAATTTTCATAGGTCTGGTGGCAGAAAGAGTCATGCTAGTTCTTGTGGAGTTTTATTTCAGTCTGTGTTGGCTGTAAGGAGACAGGAGATTGGTCTATAGTAATAGATTTTCTCCTCTATAGCAATTAATAGATTCTCCAAGATTCACAAGTGTCTTATTTCTCAATTTGATGGGTATTTTTTACCAGGATTGTGGATTTTCAAGTTTAGAGTAGTTGGCTCTTATCTGCACATTGCTGTAGTGGAGGCATTCCACCACTATTGACATTTTGACACACAATGCTCAGATACAGTAGTTAGGGGGTTTTCATCTTTGGACTAGCATCAACACCATATGGGTTCTGCCACTTCCATTACTTAGCCATGTGCACGCACCATTCAGTGGACAATTGGTTACTGCTGGCACCATCTTATCAAGTGAACAAATATCACACCTTATTCTACTTTTGGAACAACAAAGGCAGACATCATGTTATGGAATAGGAAGCCTGACTCTTACTTCCTTATTTTCTTTTACTTTACAGATGATTCTTTCTCTTTTGGGTATGTGGGTGTCACTGAAATCCTTTAAGATAAACTCACTTGAGATCCTCTCAATTGTCTTTATGTGACCAAGAGATCATAAACATTGATTCACTGGATTTTCCAGTTATCTTATTCAGGATCTTTCTTTGATTTTGAGGGTTTGTTAAATTGGGACATTACTAAGTTATGGGTTCCTCTACCACTACTATGTCCAGAGATCCATATCTTTACTAGAACCTCACTTCAGGATGGGATGCATATCTCAAGAGTCTGGAATTCCAGGGTCTATACATGGAAGATGAGGCTTACCTACACAATGTTTTAGTTCTTCTTGTTATTCAAAAGGGAAATACCTCTTGGTCTGGGCTTATTTAGGAGAACATAGGCTTTAGTGCAAAACTTCCATGGTGGTGTCTTGCATATTTTGTGAAAGGGCACTTTGTCTAGGGCTCTTTGCTTTCAAGCTTTGGCTCTTCTTTATCAGGACCATTACTATTATATCACCGTACTAGCTTTCTATGTGCCACAGGTGATGACTGCAGTAGCATATCAATTGTCTGAACCAAAACAGATTCTTCCAACAGAAGAGATGCTATATTGCATGATTTTCTGTTGGATAGACTTTCCTTTTGCAATGCTGATGGCTGGTGGGTTGACCACTTATTGAAACAATCGCTACTGACAATTTGGCCTTCAGTACCTCAGTTTTGGGCTTTGACAGTAGATGCATTCCATTAAAATGGGATGGGATTACAAAATTAAGACTTCCATCCTGTTTTTATGTTACCTGAAGTACTAACTATGATGTCCCCTGCTGGTACAGCTGTAAGTCTATGTATTTACAACTCTAAAATCAGGGGTTTGATTCCCCTCTGTGGACTCAGGTGATAGCCCAATGAGGCTTTGCTATAAAAAACAAACACTAACAATGATTTGTTTCATTGTTGCATTCTATTGATAGCACCAGATTGGCAGCTACACTCTGGTTTATGTTTCTATCATACCTAAAGGAGTACCCACCTCTTTTGCTTTCTCTTTGGCCATTTCTATGGATGCAACTATGATTTGACATGGTACACCCTACTATCCAAATGAAGTTTATGCAGTTCTTCACACAGCATTGGAGTTTAAAATCTAGGGTTACCTAGTATCTGCCTAAAGCTTTGCTTTGTCCTACCATGTCTCACTTTATCCATAGATTTGTTTTTAGTTGCTGCTGTCTCACAGATATCGTTGGTTGGAGTGGTTTGCTTTGATTGTCTACAGAAAACGTTTTATAGGAGGAAAAAATATTTTTACCAATTCATCTGATTACTATTTTTCACTTCTGTAACTAATCAAATTTTGATAATTTGTTATGTTCAGTGAGTGTGTTGATGGTTTTGTTACCCATACTAATGCCTTTCAAGATGCTAAACAACAAACTTTTATTCTTTAAGATCAATCAGGTTTCCAAGATTTGCACTCAGTAACATGTACAAGGTGAATATGAAATTCTCCCATATTGCTTATTCTTGGCTCTCTTTGAATTTGAAGGCAAGGAATCATCAGTGAGTCACATCGAATCAGATTAATCACATATTGATGTCTTTAACAGCCATTTTAATTTCCCTCCAGAGGATATTGTGTAGTTTGGTATGTTGACCTTCCCAAATAATTTTATCTTACATTATTTGCATGATGTGGTGGTATTTTCATTGGAAGATGTTTGTCTACATCTTGTATCTGTCTTAACCATTTCTCTTAGGTTATACAGAAGGTTGAGTATTTTTGTTGCCAAACTTGTTTCGTCTTTACCTCATTTTTACAGAATCCCACTCTTTGGTGAGTGTTGCTCAGGCAGATGTGCTATCATTAAACCAATTCTGCACTATCAACCACTAGGTTGCATTGGCCTCTGTAGAAATGAGGTGTTCCATAGGACCAGTCAGAGGCTGACCAAGTGGTACTGTTGTACTATGTTAGAACTATCATGAGTAAAGCATAAGGAAATTCTGCCTGTTTCTGCCAATCATTGGAAAGAATAAATTGTGGTCAATCTGCTTTTGAAAATTTAGGGAACTTGGTTCACCTATTGCACTGTCTCTCAGGGCTCTCCATTGTGCATTATCCTCCAGATTCTACTAGTGCAGCTAGGTAGCCCTCACAACACTGGGATGGTGGACAAAGGTTTTTCCTCCAAGAATGTTAATGTGAACTGCCTCCATTCTTAGAATAGAGGGTGAAGTTGGGGGTCCTCCTTACCAGGCCCCTGGATATTTTTCCCTGGATGTCAGTAGGAGAGACACTAATTTATACAGTAGCTTACTTGCAATACCAGTTTTGATTCAGTGCATGGCTATCCAATTGGGTTGGGTTTGGATCTTCTTTTTGATCATTATTGGTTCAGTACATTGTTTGTGGAAGAGGGTCCATTGTCTCCTTGTAATTCCAAATGCAAGGTAGTCCAATTCTGGGTCCTTGGTTGAGCACATTTGTTCCATGTTCTCCCTTTAATTCTAGGGACAAGTGGAATGAGGATGAGTGTTCATAATTTTAGACGAGAGGAGCTCTGTTTCCTCAGGTTGAGTAAAGCATATAAGATTCTGTCACCAACACCTCTACTCTCTCAGCATTGGATTATAGCTGTAGATAAGAGAGGATGTAAGTATGTTTTGGAAGTTAACATTTTCTTAAGTCGAAAATGTATTTCCAATAATACTTTCCTCTATTCACACTCTCCCTTCTCACTAAGTGCCAGAGTTAGAGAATATGGATTGAGTCAGTCTCAAAAAAGTGATAACCTAATGTGAATGAGATGCTTTTATGCAGTACTCAGAGAGAGAGGACTAATTAATATATGCAGAGAATGTCATGAGACAAATATTGCCACCTACACCATTTCATATACATTATCTCTATCGGCTACATAACAATGGAAATGAAATGTGTACAACACAACACAGAGAAATAAACAATTCCCAGAAAGTTTGATGACCTTTATGATGCTACTAAACTAAATCTTTTTATGTCACTCGTTCAATTATACTGGGCATTTCCAGATTGCCCCTGAAGAAGAAAGGTCCACCTTTTGAAAGTGCTCGGGTTATAGGGGTTTCTATTTCAGTTTTTTGCCAGAACTGATTAAGTGTGGTTATAAAATACTGGAGGAAATGTGAAAAAGTCAGACTGATGCTTAGATTGGCAAACAGAGAAACCCTAGCTGTTGAGTAATAACTGTGAGTGTGTTATTGGAAATATGTTTATGATTTAAGAAAAAATTTAGTGTTCTTGTTATTTTTCCTAAAACATAGAACAATAAATAACAAATATATAGAGAAACAATATACAAAATTGACTTGCACTTGTTTTGATATTGAATTTCGTGCAAAGCTACACAAGGGCTATCTGTCCTAGCCGTCCTTAATTTAGCAGTGTAAGAGTAGAGGGAAGGCAGCTAGTCATCACTATCACTACCAACTCTAGGGCTACTTTTTAACCAATGAATTGACCATCACATTATAACACCCCCATGACTGAAAGGGTGAGCATGTTTGTTGGGACAGGGATTTGAACCTGCGACTTTCAGATTACAAGTCAAACACCTTAACCCACTTGGTCATGCTGTACCTGTGACAAGAGACAAGTGGAGGGAGAAGTAAAATTTGTTTTTGCATTTTAGAAAATTAAAAAAAATTATTTTCTCTACTTGTACACACAAAACCTTAATTATTTCACTTTCTAACTTCACTACTTATGGGTTTTAAAAAATATCATTTCTGTTAAAAAATAATGACTTAGTCAACAGACTTCAGCATATTTAGTAAAGCAGCAGCCTTCTTCTTCAAGCCAGTTACAAATAATTATCAGGTTTATTTAGTTTGGGATTGGGCTCTTTCTGTTGGTTATAAACATGTACTTTTAGAGAAGTAGACATGATAAACAAAACCTTTCAAAATAATGGGGTAGTAGGAGGAACTGTTCTGGTAGATTAGTTAAATGTATTGATATCTCAGCAAATTAAAATAGTGGGGGGGTTCTTATTTTATATTCTAACTTATTAGTTTCTGAAATTTGAGTTTCTAATTTGCTAAATACTAAATACATTGATAGAATATAATAGAATATAACCTGATCAGTAAGACAAGAGGTCTATTTTTAGCATTTTATTAATAAATGTTTTGTCAAGATTAGATATTGAAACAATTAAAACATATATAATATTAACAGTTAAATTATAAACTGAGTTTTGATTCCAATTTCATGTGTATATTTTTATAATAAAATTTGAAAATAATCAAAACCTAGTGACATTTGGTCTTTGACCTAGCTATAGCAGTAGGTTTAATGTCTCTAGTTATGCACAGTATAAAGTTTTTTATTATTTCACATAAAAGAATAACTAGATTTTATTTATATGATTTCAAGTATGTTAATAAGTATCTTTTACAAAATAAAATGCTTTTATTCATTTTTATATTTCAGATCTTCCCTTCAAATCAACCTTTAATTTAAGGTAGTAGTGAGATTAGAGGTTGGCAAACTAGAGTATAATTTTGAAAAATATTACTAGATCTAATTTATTTTGATACTTACAATTTCATGAAATTCATGAGAGAGCCCAATAAAAGTTTGAATCATTTTATGATTATTTACATTACTTATATTTGCCATAATTATTATTTTATCTATATTTAAAAATACTGGTTTTGATTTGATTATATTTTTAATCATTCATCTTTAAAGTTTGACTAAGATAATAGCAGCAGTGTCAACAATAAAGGTTAACAACTTACTGGTTACCATGATTGATATTTTGTCTTTAATAAAAAAGTAAGTTGACTAAAAAATTACTTTGGTAAAAGTAATTCAAAGGTATTAGATTCTATATTACATAATTGTTTCATTCTGTTTATTACAAAACTATATGCTGAATATCTTAATTGAATATTTAGTCTAGATTTCTAAACATCAGGTGATAATACTGTGGCTTTCTTAACTCTGCATTAACCTTCAGAAGGTTTCCAGTAATTATTCTGGGGTTTGAGCAAACCCCATAATAAAAAGATTAATTTAAAAATATTTAAATAATAATAAACTATTATTTTGGAAACAAAAAACACTAACACTCAAAATATTTTCTTTTATTAATCAGAAAGTGAACATTGAATATTAGAGATTGTTAGTTTTTACCACTTAAACTGCATGTAACAAAATATCTGAATACTGAAGCTATTGAGAAAAACAAACATATACAAGTTTTCATCTGTCAGTGCCAATGTTTACAAAATACATGGGGTCTGTGAAAACCAAGGGAGACTAATGCAGGGTTAAGAAACTTAAAATTAAAATACGTTATTCAGTTTTTAAATGGTAAGATTATGAAATTTTATGAAAATTCTTATAACTAACAATTGTGCTTTCTATTCATTTAACATTATTTTTAAGGTTGCTGCAGCTAAAGCAATTTCTCAGGTCGTATTTTCACGTATTTTCATGGCAGCCCCTGGAATGAGTAAGTTAGTTGAATTTATGATGTTATTAAACAAAAGATAACTTTTAAAAATTTGCCATAGTCCACATGAGTCGTAGTAACTGTCTTAGAACCGTTTGTAATGGCCATTCAGTCATAGACATAAGCTTTCAATTATTATTCATCAAGTGAAGAATCCTGTGCCTAGTTAATTTATTTTGGCATTTTAAATAAATAGTTGTGTAATAACTTTCACAGGATAAATAATTACTGATATTATTTGAATATGAGTGTACTGCTTTACTTTGTTTTATTTGTTTCAAAATATAAATATTTACATACTGAAATTTGATTCAAAGAACACTTTAGCAGCATAATGATTCTTTAGTATGAATGCATGAGTGCAAGCCCTTGGCTGAAGCATTAGAGATATATAAATACAAGAAGGCAATAACTTAGAAAGAAGGAAAAACAGAATAACTTGTATTAAATGTCTAGCCCACGAGGTGTCTGTGTAACTAGCTTTAAATAAAAGAGAGTAATCATAAAGCTCATCAGAGTTGTTGTAACTGTATAGAAAATGCAAGAAGTAGCTTGCAAAGCTAAAACATTGAATATGTTTATAATAAACCTTATAGGATTTTTTTAGAATTACTTGACATTTATAAAAGTATTAAAATAAGGTAGATGAAGCTAAAGTCCAAGATTAGTTTCAAGTCTTAGACTTTTATTATGTAAAAAATTGTGTTTTGATACTCATAGTTGGCACAGCACAAATAGGCTGTTATTATGTAGCTTTGTGCTTAATACCAAACCAAACAAAAAGTTATTTTAAGAGGTTGTGGTATATAACACTTGAAATATATTATCATTTTCAAATAGTGATTGACATTTTGTAGTTTATAAAAGCACAATATAGTTGTGATTACAGTAATGTTAAATAGTGTTTTAGTTTTTATATGGTGATGTGAAAAGTGAAAGACAAACTTTTGAATGAATACACGTTAATTCGTGATGTATTTTTTGTAACTTATCTGATGGACTTACCAGATATTTACGTCAACCATATGTTACTGTGATGATCTAACTTTTTCTGAACACAGATTGTTTTAAAGTTTTCAACTTATGAGTTTGAATTTGTAAATTCCAACTAATTTTCAAAGCAATTTTTTTTCCTAAAATTTTATGTCACTATTGGGATTTGTTATACCACTTGTGTTTTACAGTATTAGTAAAATTTGCATAGAAGCTAGGATAAAAGCTAAAGGAATCCAGTAACTTGAATGTTAACTTTCAATTATCATTGCATAAAATGAATGAGATAAAAAGTGAAAAGTTAGTTGTGATGGTAAATTTGGTGACTTCTCCTCTTTAATCACAATGTAATAAAAGTGTGCATGTTATATTATTTCTTTAATATATCACATGATGTATGTCAGGTTTTGTGTTGCTTGGATGGAAAAGGAGAGGAGGTGAAAAAGTGCTTAAGACGATATTAACAGGCAATATGATTTATAGAGTATATTGCAAAAGAACTGTGGGAACTAATTCTAACTTCACTTGATTATATTGCTAAAATTACAGTAATTATGAAAAGTAAGAAAAAGCTTGAAAAATAATTAGTAGAGGTCAGTAAGTGAGTGACAACACCAAGAGAAATGTGACAGTAAAATTACTCAATAATACTGATACATGTGCAAAATTTTATTTCTTTGGGATGTACAGTATTAGAACACACATATAGGAATGATGATTTTGAAACTTTTAATGTTAAGAGAGCTGAAGAGCTTTATTCAGTGGATTTTGGGGATTACTAGTCCAAAATATTTTTATTTGAATTTAGGTCACAAATTGGGTCAAACACACTGTCCTAGTTTTAAAATATTTGTGAATAATGTGTGTTATTTAATTTATATAAATGACTACATCTCAACTTTGAATAGTGGTATTTGTATCAGTGTATTAGCTTGTTGCTTTGTCAGTGGCTGTACAATATATAGAAAAGTTCAGAAGAATATTTTCTTTACCAGTAACACATATAGTGTTTGTTTGATTTTTTTCAGTATACAGGCAACAAAAAAACAAGTGGTTACTTTTCTCAGACAAAATTTTAAGACAAATACATTGTTTTATTTAATAGGTACAGTCTAAAGATTAATTAATTGTCAAACTTAGGCTTAACAATATTAACAACAGGGTGCTGGTATTTGATTGTAGTATTTATAGTCTTTATTCTAATTCTACACAGAATACAATTCAGTTTTCTTATAGCAAAGCCACATTGAGTTATCTTCTGAATCCACCAAGGGGAATCATACCTCTGATTTTAGTGTTGTAAATCTGTAGACTTACTACTGTACCAGTGGGAGACTAAAAGCAGTGCATTTAAGTGCAAAGATCCTATTCTGTTGAGCAACAGATTTCAGCATGTGGCTGATGTAAATGAGAAACCATTGGAAGGAGGGAAACCAAAGTGGATAGAGAAGAATATGGATTATGAATATAAAGAGGTTATGGTTATAGGTGATTCCCTGACAGAACGTATGGATTGAAAATTGGGTAAATAGGGGGGGAGTTAAGTTATGCTACCTTGGGGCACAGGTGGAAGATGTAACTGATAGAACAAGAAATATAATGAATGGGACTGGCAACAATGCAGTTTTTGTTGTCCATATAGGGGCTAATGATATAGAGAAGAGTAAGTCAGAGGAATTAATTAATAACTGTAAGGGGTTGATAAAAACATTTAAAGATAAATGCCATAAAATAATTGTGTTAGGTATATTGTACCAAGAATTAATTATGGAGATTAAATTTTTAGTAGGTCACTAGAGCTAAATGTGAAGTTGAAATTAATATATAAGGATGAGTGGGTTAGCTGGTTGGAATTATTGGAACAGTTGAGTGAATGGAGGGAACCTTTTTGAATGGATGGTTTACATTTAGATAGGAAAGGTTATTGACTCAGCTGTGGAAGTTTTCAAGTAGGACTAGATAGTGGCAAGGGCAAAGATAAACTAAAATTAAACAATATTGAGATAGAGAGGAAAGTTTAGCATAATAAATCAATAAAACAGTAGGTATAAGAATAGGCTTAATTGTTACTATTGTAATGTTAGAGGCATGAAATAGATGACTTTAGGGCACTGGTAGTAATAGAAGATTTTGATATAATGGCAATAACTGAAACGTGGTTAAATGTAGATCATTTTGATGACAGAAATCTCTTTAAAATATGTGGTTAGAGGTTATTTGATAGGGACATAGTAGAAAAGAGAGTAGGAGAAGGGGTTTTATATGTAAATTTCTAGTTACATCTTATTGAACATGAGAATATTAAAGATAATAGCAAGAAGATTGAATCCATTTGTATTTCTGTGAGTAGATATGAAAGGAATATGTTCTTAGTAAGAATTTGTTACAGACCAACATATTTAAGACATATTGACTGGGAATTGTTAGATTCAAATGATAAAGGAGAAAGGTTTCTGGAAATAGTTCAAGATGGTTTTCTTCAACACTTGGTCAAGGAACCTACCATAAATAACCTGTTGTAAATTGGACAGCTGAGTTATTTAGAGATACTGAGCAATTGTGGTAGTATTTTTTTCAATATTCAAAGCAAATATATTCCTTACACAAAGAAAATGGTAGCTGCAAGTTAAAAAAAAATGGTTAGTTCACAGAGTGTTACAAGAGATAAAATTGAAGAAAATCATGACAAATTTAAGAAATTTAAATTGACTGGTATTATAGAAGATTTAGAAAATTATAGAACATCAAGAAGTTTGGTCAAACAGGAAATTAGGACATCCAGAAGGATGTATGAAAAAAATTTGGCTGAAAAGAAAAATTAACAGTATATTTTTTTTAAAGTACATTTGGGGTAAATAAAATGTTAGGAGGAGAATAAGACCCTAGAGGGATAACAAAGAAAGGCTTGTGTCTGATGATTATGAAATGACTAGGTTAGTAAATTCTGCTTTTTTTTAAGTTTTTACTAAGGAAGTATTAAGCAGTATTCTTCATCGTGAACAACTGATAGATGAAAACAAAGTTGAAGAAGACAGTTGCATAAATTCTGAACTTGTTAAAATTGGGAAGTGTAAAGACTGATAATGTTTTCCAGAGGGATTTAAAGGAGGTTAATGATTGGGTAAGTAAACCACTTGCCAAATTTTTTTGTAACTCTTTGAATAGTGAACTGATACCAACAGATTGGAAATTAGCTAATATCACTACTGTCTTCAAGGGAGATAATCAAAGTTACCCCAGTAATTTTAGTCTTACAACGGTTGTGTGAAAAGTTTTGGAAAGTTGATAAAAGATACTTTGCAAAGTCATTTAACAAAGTTTAGAATTTTATTAGATATCCAACATGTTTTCACTAAGGGAAAACTTTGCCTTATAAATCTCTTAACATGCTTTAAAAATGTTACTGCATATGTAGATGAGTTTAAGGGTATGGATTTGTTGTGGCTTGGTTTTCAGAAAGCATGTGACAAAGTGCCACAAAAAAGAGTTGTAAAGAAACTTGGGGGGATAAGTTAAGTAACTGAATAGAAGGAGTGGCTTGATGGAAGAAAGCAGAGGGTTGTTATAAATGGAGTTCAGTCAAACTGCATTAATTGCAAGTGGTGTACCTCAGAGCTTAGTCTTAGAGCCATTGCTCTTTTTTGATTTACATTAATGATATAGATGAAGGAACGGTCAATAAATTACTTGACTGATAATATCAAGGGCTTGGATGTTGCTGGCTGTGAAGAGGGTGCTGCTGCTTCACAAAAAGATTTAGGTCATTTAGTGATTTGGGCATATAAATGGCAGATTGGATTTAATTGTGATAAATGCAAGATCTTGTACGTGTGTTATTGTAATTTGAAATATAAGTATAATTTGGATGGGAATAACCTTAAGAGTGTCATGAAAGATCAATACTTGATCAGCCTCTTAAGCCATCTAAACAGTGTGCTGTTACTAATGGTAAGGCAAATAGGATTTTAGATTGTATCTACAGAAATGTTGAATACAAGTCTAAAGAGGTTATAATTTCATTGTGTATAGGTCACTGGTTAGGCCACATTTGGAGGATTATGCTCAGTCTTGGGCTACATACCTTAGGAATTACTTTGAATTTTTGGAAAGGGTTCAGAGGAGAGCTACTAAAATGGTACATGGGATAGAGGAGTTGTCATGTGAGAAGAGATTAAAATCATTATAATTTTTTTTTCTTGAAAAAAGAAGAGTTGTGGGGGATCTGGTTCAAGTACGAGGATTGTAAAAAGAATTGATAATGCTGATGCATCAACATTTTTCACATTCAACAATGAGAATTATAGAACTAGGGGACACAAGTGTAGATTAAGCAAGGTAGAAGCCATCTTTAGCTAAGACCATTTTATTTTTCAAATAAGATTGTTGGCCTATGGATGTTGTGGAGGCAGTCAGTATGGGTGAGTTTGAAAAAAGCTTCATAAGTATATAAATAATAAGAGCTGGCTTTAAAGTTTCTTTCTTTAGTTTGATTTATAGAATCGGACAGTGGAGATGTACCAGTTGGTCCCTAGTTGCTCATAAATATTATGTTAATTGTTGTGTAGAATAAATTGTGATTAACTATTTGGTGTTATGTATTCCTTTGAAAAAACACTCTTTTTAAATATTATTGTCTTCAGATTTTTCTGTAAGTATCCAAGATGTTCTTTTTTATCTTAAAATGATAACATTTTTTACTGTTGATCTTCTAGTACTGTGCCCAGTCATTATGGAAAACATCGAGAAGTATCGTTGGATGAAACAAGTTAAGCCATTTCATGCACCTATACAGACTTTAATTGTTGGATGTTTGTAAGTTTTTGAAACATTTTTTTTTCGGATATGTCTTTTCGTGTAATAGCTTTCCTTGATTATTTTTGCCCTCTATATGTGCAATCTACATTCACCATTAGTCTTGAGGTTCCCACCTAACATCATATGTTTACAAGTGGCATAGCTGTACATACAAATGAGCAAGCTAAAGTTCTAGCACAACTGACGCCCTTTATACAATAGAACACAGTCATCACACCTTGATTTGGCACTTGTGCACAATGATGTTTCTTTTTTTTTTTTTCTTTTGAACTATTCAGAGAGGAGAATTTTTAAGTGAAAGTATGTACAAATACTTTGCCTGTTGTAGAAGTATTTATTGTTGGATTTTAATTTTTTAACATTTTTTTGTACCTTTATATTTTGTGGTCTTTTATTTCCACATTATTTCATTAGTATCAGTAACTTCTACTTTATGTGAGACAAGATGTTCATGCTAGCCTCACACCTACATTAGCATGTGGAGTGGTGGAGTGTTTTGTGCAAATTGTATCTTCTTTTGTAGCTGACATACCTCTACATATGTGTCTTGTTCGTGACGGAAAGTTATTTGCTGTTTTTTTTTTTTTTTCTCACTGCCTATGCCTATCTTTGCCTAATCCTGTGGTTTCTGGGATTTTTTGTAATTTTTGGAATAGATTTCTCAGGTATATTTTCACCCCTTTTTATAATTTGTTCCCTACTTTTTCTTTTTGTGTTTTTATGCTTTCTCTCCAGTTACTTTTACAACTACTGAGGTACATTGTCCTCCTTCTTTTACTTCATACGACTAAGCTGAACTTAGTTGTATTGCCTTTCTTCAACCCTTCCTCCTTGTCTTACACTGTGTCATTCTCTTATTTTCCTCCATTTACCTTCTTTCTGTGGTTGTATACCATTCCTTTGGGAGGATTTTGCTGGACAGTCCTTCACTTTTCTCTGGTGGTTTATTTTCCATGGTATTCTTCCTTCATATTTGGTTTTGTTGCTGTGGTTTATTGGGGTGATTTTACTGATGTACTGTTTCTCTGAAGTCATATGTTGGAGTTGCATTACAGTGTTCTTCCCTATCCTCACTGATTTAACATCTTTCCCATGTTCTTTCTTTGCCTCTCTCTATCTCCTTTCCTCCTGCTTCCTTCCCTTTCACCACTTCCAGTTTCCCCGTTTCTATCCATCTTCCCACTGCTCATAGACTTCAGAACTGTCAGTCTTGGCAGTAACTACTCTGTAGGCTCAGGGATGTTGGGTCCTGTTTACTTAGGTTTACAGAAATTTGTTTTCTGTGTCTGAACTGTGTATTACCGGGAGTTGTGTCATTGAACTTTATTCTTCATGTTTTCTCTCCTCTTCTACTCTATCCTCTTCCCATTACTTTTCCTTCTTCATGGAGTCTTGTTTTTTCCCAACATTCTTGGCAGTGTTGTGCCTAGTAATTAAAGACTATTAGGTGGATTTCTCATCTATATATAGGATTTATTCCTGTCTTTTTATAATTCCAAAGGAATTTGTAACTAGGCATCTGGCCTAAAGTCTTTTCATGACTCATTTGGTTTCTTGACCTCTCTTGATTTATCATGGGAATTTTTTCTCATCTCATGGTAGTCTTTTTTCCCTAGGTCTTGGGATGACAGAGGTGGACTTTTTGGATTCATCTTTCTCATTCAGCTCTGTCCTGACAAGTCTCTTCCACTCATCCTCTTCTCCTTAAAAAGGTGATGAATTTCAGTTGGTTGATCAACCTGGAAAGTCACCTCTTAATCCCAATTAGTACCTCATTCACTTTTGTGTTTTTCAGTTTGCTTCTCCAAAGGGATCAATCTTCTCTTCTTTTGTGAAATGATTAGTTTTCCCATGCCTTTTATTCTCCATCTCTCACTGTGTGGGAGACTATTTTTTTTAGGGACTTGGACTTCCATGGAATATTGTACTCTTGGGTCATGCTTATTTATGATATAATGTTTCTGCATGATCAAATGGTTTCTTGCTTGGGAACCTTGTGCTACAACATTTTTCTTTCTCCTCTTTACCCAAAGACTTTATATGGTGACTTTATACACTCAGTAGCTTAGAGCAGTGTTTCTTAACCTTTTTAGGTCATGGATCTCTTTGATAATCTAATTCTAAAGGTATGGATCCCCTTCTCTGAAAAATGCACATATGTACACACAAAATAATGCCTTCAAACTTTACTAGTATGCCATTTTGCACGTTGTTTCAATAAAAAAGGCTGAATACTTAAAAAAACAATTTTAAAGTAGATTTGAAGAGTTTTATTTCAGCAGTCTTATTCTTTTGACTTTGTACATCTCAGAACAAAATATCCATATCTTGAATATGCTTTCTCAAAAAAACATTGTAAAGAAAAAAAAAGGATTTAATTACTTCATTAAAGCAAAAAAAAATAACCATCACTCTTACTGTAAAGTAATAGAAAGGAACTCAAGGAAAATATAAATTTTTTATCCTTTGTTCATGGATCACATAGAGGATGTTCCTCTTCCTTCTTCTCATCCAGGTCTTTACCTGTTTCAAGGTGCCTTCTGAATGAGGTGGAGAGCATGTCTTGATTCTCAAATGATTTGGGGTTGGTGATTTCATGATGATTCATCGCTTAATATCACTGTCTTAGAGCTTATACTGATATGACAGACTTTGAATCATTTTGTTATTATAATTTGTGAATTTGTAGTGATATCCACATAAGTGTAATCTGCTGTCTTCTGTATCACTTACCAGGTGGGCACTTGGTCTTGCTGTTTGTTTCCACACTTCACCTTTTTTTTTTTAACCTATTATTTATATATATATGTCCATTAGCTTGTCGTGTTTCTGGTGCCCTGATCCTTGTCTCAAGTTTTTGTTTTTTTAGGGTAGACAAGATATTTATATAGTAGTCCCTCAATCCTCTGGTGTTCCAGTAGCTATGCTCTTGTCTGAACATTCCTCTTCTAGATAGTTTTGCAACTTATCTCAATACCATACTTCTCTTTTTGGTTCCCAGTTTATCATCCCTCAGCTCATGCTGTAGATGCATTCAGTCAGGACTAGTACAACCTTGTCCTCTATGTTTGCTCTCATTTGTTTTCACCCTTGTGTGCTTTATACCATTCCAGTCACTCCATGTTGAGTCCTCCTGCTTTCTCCACACTGTCAGGCCCAATTGTGGTTTCCTCAATTGAACAATCTCCTCTTATTCCTTTATCTGTGTCATGCTTTATGTTCTTTAAGCCTTACTTCTCTTCCTCTTATCTGGCAGTGTTGACACTTTGGCTTCATGTGTGGGTTTTATCCAGTCCTTTGTGAGCCATTCCAGACTCTCTCATGTTGTAGTCTTCTTTCTTTCTTGATCCATTCATTCTTCTTTCCTCCTTGTTTGTCCACAGAAATGGCACATGTAGTTAATCTCCACATTGCACTTTCCTATCTTTCTATCCCCCATCTTGCTGAATTTTAACATGGCAGTTCATCCAGATCTTACTGCTTTTGATCATTACTGGCTATAGGGCAGATCCATATAATACTGTTGTGTTTTCTCGTTATAATAATGTATTCTCCTTTACTGTCTTTTTCTTTGCTCTTGCATTCATTTTTGCTGCCTTTATTTTCCTTGTCTGGCAGTCCCTCCTGATTGGGGTTAAATATTATCCTCCATACTTTTTGCACCCTTATTTTCTTGTTTGTTGTTCCATCTATCACTGAAGTTTTATATTTTCCACTTTGTCTGTGGCAGTAGTATGTCTAGCTTACATCATCAAGCTTGTCTGTCTGCCATAGTGGATTTGCTTCTCTTCTGCCTGTCTTGTTGATAATTATTTTTACTGCAGGCAAAAATTACACCCTGGTATAGAAGGAGATGAGTGTACACCTCTAATCTCACAGTGGTGATTGCACTATACAGTATAGGTGGGAGTCATCTGTATTAGGAAGGAGTGTCACATTTCTGTTGGTGGAGGATGTTTGCATTCTCATTTGCATGCTATATTGCTACTTTACCATGTGTAAACACATAATGTTAGGTGGGAGCCTCAAGGTTAGTGTCGAATGAAAATTGTGCATATAGCAGGCAGTGCAAATTAAGGAAAGCTATTATGTGAGAAAAGAATAAATATCTAATGTAAATACCTTTACAGTGTTGGAAAGTGTTGACTTCTAAGGTTAATTGTTGAATATTTATAAGATACTCCAAACTGCTAAGTGTTTCAAATCAATTATTGTTGGATGTTTTTAAGACATCTGAAACTGCTAAATCTGTGAAAGCAAGTTTGTAATTTTGGAAATTTCTAAACTACATCTTACCTTGTTAGACTTCCATTAAAGTTTAATGTTGAATATGTGTAAATATTTGAAACAAGTAGATGGTTTTATCTGGTTTTAATTGTTTTATCTTTTAATGCTTTTGACCAGTTCATGTTCTCATCTGTGTAAGCATTAGTGTTTTACCACCATAGAATTGTAAGATATTTTTTTAGGGTTTGTGGTGCATACTGGTGCAATATAGTTTTTGGCAAAAAAGTTAGAGGAAATGAAAAACAAAGTTTTCTCACCAGATAATAGTAGCTTTCAGTTACCATTTCGTTCTTGCAGCTTCAACAGCTCTAGTAGTACGAGAATCACAATATGTTCAGTTGTGTATTGAAGTTCAAATCTTGAACCTTCCTTTTTACAGTCTAGGAAATTAACAGCTAGGCTATGAACAGACTTTTATGTTATAAAACTAGTACATTGGTACAATATTTCTTGTAATACTAGCCCTGATGAACCTGTGAGAGTAGAATAT
Source organism: Tachypleus tridentatus (assembly GCF_004210375.1). Lineage (NCBI taxonomy): Eukaryota > Metazoa > Arthropoda > Merostomata > Xiphosura > Limulidae > Tachypleus > Tachypleus tridentatus. The sequence goes on along the minus strand of NC_134837.1, from coordinate 21,621,161 downwards.
TGGCTGGAATTAAAAATAATTATAACCTTGAGGGTAAAGTTTTCTTTCTCTAATTTTATTGCCACATTTTGCTTTGATATGTTAGAAATAAAAAATTAAAGAATATGCAAGCTCATTTTTATCAACTGTTATTCATGCCCTTTAGTGAGTATTTACCCTTCTCAATAGTGCTTAACAACAGTGAAGATATCTCAATTTTTATTTTATTGTATCTATTTCCTTTAATTTCTGATGTAGAATATCCCCCAAATTATTTGCTATTTGTTTTAATTTTTGATATGTAATATAGCATTACTTTAATAAAAGAAGAGTGTTTGAATGTTACATGTACATGTGTATTAAGGTGTCTTACTATTTTTTAAAACTGAAATATCATTGATGATGTGGAACTAAACATTGTAGGTTATATGTACTTTGTTCATGTAGAGAGATTAACTGCATTATATTAAAATAATTTTGGAGATGCAGTAGATGTCTCATTTCTTGTCATTTTGTATGTCAGTAGTGACATATTTTTATACTCATGACATGCTAACATACCTCACTCTGCTGTCACCTGGATGTTGATTTGGTGTTGGATCAGTGTAAATCCATTCAACAAGAGTTCTCCATCTTGCTGTTTCCTGAATGTCAGTTCCTGCATATTCAGGCAATGAATTGAATCAGCCAGCATACATCCTCAGTCTTACAGCTGCCTAGATGTCAGTTTCCATGTGGTCTGTTGTTGGATCAGAGTAGGATCAGCCAACATGTCCCCCATTCTATTGTCTTCTGAATGTCATTTATCAGGTGGTCTAATGTAAGATTAGTCTATGTGCCCTCCCACCCCACCCCCCACTCTACCATGTTCTGGATGTTGCTTCCTAAGTGACCTGCATAAGTCATCATCTTGTAGAGGTTATTCTTCAACTGTGAACCAGACAGAAAATTCCTGTTATGACTGTGTGGTTCTGCACTAGAGTTGACACACCATATTTACATTTTTTCTTCCTACCATTGCTTGGATATTGAATTCCTGGGTGGCATAGTGTTGGAAATGTACTGGGTCTGCACACACATACTCAGCCTGGGTTGTTGGAATGTAAGTTACTTTTCCCTTCTTGCTGGTCATGAGGTGAAGGTGGTTGGCACCTCTTACTACTGTGTTTTGTTTTCATGTCATTTGAATGTTGTGCTAACTGATGGGTACATTGTGTTCAGTCTTAACTTTTTTGTTAGGCAAAATAATGATGCATCTATAACTCATCACACACCTAGAATTGGCTCTGAAAATTTTATATCTCAATACAACTATGTATGTGGCTGTTGTGAATAATATATTTAAGAATACATTAAATCTCTTTGATAAACTGGCAAACCCAAATGCAGTTTTTTCTGAAGGAATTTATTAAGCAATGTATTTAGTATTCTAAAGATTTCTCTTATAGATGATTATATGAGAACTGTCAGACATTTTTGCATTTGCTGTGTGCATGGTCTCATACAAAGTAAAGAAGCTTAAATTGGAGAAATAACCCAATATGACCCAGCATATTTTAAAGTGCTGACACTTCTTGTGACTCAGACAGTTACTGAAGGTGAGATGTGAACACTTGATGTGTAAAGGATTAGAAGAGTGTGGGGACACGACAAACAGCTGGCCTGATTGGTTCTGAATTGGACTAAATGTATTTTCAATAATGGATATGGTGAACATGTACAGTTGGAGTACTGTTATCATAACTTTTCTAATTTTTAAAAATCTTTAAAGATTTCATGTTTAAAATATAATAGGTCCAATACTAAATAAATATGACATGTATAACTAACAAATTGTCTTTACTTTTAGTATCTCCATTTTTGTTGTTTTCTGACTGAGAAAAAGTTTTTCTAATCATGAAGTAAAATTAAAAAAAAAAACAGAACTTGGTTTTTAACTTTTGTTTGCTCCAGGTATAAATAAAAGTGCTTGTCCCAACAGTTATTTGCAATACAAATACTATTAGGAATTTTAAGTAGAAAAATGATAAACTTGTATTTTTCTCTGTTTTACAATGTTGATTTTTTTGTTTACAGTCTGATATTCATGGTTCCTATAGGATGTGCTCTTTTTCCTCAACGTTGGTAAGAAACTTTTCTTAGAATTTAATAATACTTTGGTAAAATTTCACCCTTTTTGTTAGTTTCTATAATTGCCTTTGCTACAAAATAGAAATCAATATATTTAAAAAGGAGTAAAGTTTAATAATATTATTATTAAATGGAGGACAAGAAGGAACTGTTTGTTTGATTATTTATTCACATCCAAGACATTATTATGGGTATTGTAGATGTCTGATTTTTTTATTTATTTTTTGCTTTCTTCTATCATTATGTTCTAAAACTTCCATAATGCTTTTAGTGTGGTTCCCACTTGGACAGAGGTTAATCTACAAATTTACATTGCTAAAATCAAGGGTTCAGTTCCCTTTGGTGGACCAAAGACAACCTGATATGGCTTTACCATAAAAAACATAGACACAAATATGCTTTTAGAATGGATGAACAATGACTTTTTATTCATTGGGAACATTCAGTTTCCCAGGATTCATCCCTGGTTACATGTATGATACGAGTATGAAATTGCTTCATATTACTGATTCTGGTCTCTCTTTGAAGACAAGGAATCTTCTTTGAGTCTTTTGTATGTGCTAGTAATTACCAATAGTAGTATTCATACCTCAATGGAAATAATTTATAAAAATTGAACATCTGGTAAGTACTCTACAGAAAGTTTTCAAATTGTGCTGATATAAAGTGTAATGTTTTTATATATTAAAAGAATTACACTTTATTGAAAAAGTAATTTTTTTAGTATTATTCAAAAATTACCTCAATAAAGATATAATCAAACATTCACATATAGTCCTGGCGAGTTATATTCTTGTTATAAGGAGAGTAATTTTATTTAAAATTGTCTTCTATTATTAAGAAATGTTTGTTGCAAATACATATGATAGTCATTCTTCTAATTATATAAATATTTATAGACAGCATCACATTGTATTTAATATTTAGGTCACATGCATATATAGATATACACTACATCCATTATGGTAAATTAATTTTTTAGTACTGTTTAATTTTTACTGTAATAAGAATTTATAATTATTATATAAAGTACATTTATATCTAACAACTGATTTCTTACAATTTCATCTTCTAATGTAGCATTTGTATTACAATAACCAAAAATAAACTTTGAATCCATTTTTTTAAATGTGATTTTTGTTCAAGAGAATGTTACTTGTTAAGCCATATACTGTCAATCCATATTGTATAACAATTTCTGTTAACAATACATAAATATATTTTTAAATATTAATAGGTAAAAATTTTGTAGCCTGCATAACTTTGCAGTAATTTGTCTTAAGTTATTGCAAATCATGTTTATATGTTTATATCAACTTTAAACTTCATCTGTAATGAACCCTAAGTATGTTTTAGTATTAACATTTTCAGTACACTTACAATCTGAATGCTGCTTGTTTTCTACAAATAAATGTTTGTATTTAGTATTACACCTATGATTATAACTTTGTAAAAAATATTTGTTATTACTGTTTGTATATTGTGAATGAATTATCATAGTATTTGTTTTATCAGTATTCATATAGATTTAATTTATATTAAGCCAGTAGTTTAGTTTACTGAAATCATCTTGCAAAATTTTTTTGCTAATTTCCACAGTAACATGACTCAAAATGAAACATTGTAAGTTACAATATTTTATTGTTATTGGTTCATGCATTATATCTCCAATTCTTGTAATTGTGGCCCTATCACTCAAATAATTCATACACCTGTTATATAACTTCCTTATACTTCTGTTACTAATACTAATAATAGGGGTGGTAGTGATGATCATTGTTAAGAGACTAGTAGCTATACCTTCATCAAGGTACTTACATCATGTAAATAACTACATTTGTCATGATCGTAAGCATCAGGGTTGTTGTGTTTTTTTGCATTGGTAAAAAACCATGTAGTACAGGTTGTCTTTCATGTGGCATGCAACTTATGATTCTATGATGCATCAGTTTGAGTCATCTTTTGAAAGACTAAATAGAAAAAAATTTGATGCAGTTTCAGTGGATTGTCCCAACATAAGTCAAAACTTAAGTGACTTGTTGAGAAACTTATCAATACAGTATAGTATGATAAGTTTTTTGTTTAGATGTTGACAGTTGTGGTATACACACTCTTCATGGCACTATCAAAGATGGTGCTTTTGCTTCAACAAGGCTCTTTCAGAATCTTCTGTTGTTCATTGGTAAGAAAAGAGGACTATATGAGGTCTGATCAAAAAGTTATAAGCCTTCTAATTTTACAGGTGCCAGTATAGAGGCAGTGTGTTTCACTGAGGTTTGTACAAAGTACAAATAGTGATCTACCTCATGAACAAGCAATTTCTCTAGACCTTATGCTTGTGTTGCAAAAAACATGTTCAAAGACAAATGTATCTCTTGCCTCTGTCATAATAAAAATGGACAGAAAAGAAGAGCAAGGTGTTTTTATCATGTTTTGTGTGAAAAATGGTAAAGGAGGAACAGAAATCCTCAGAATGTTAAGAAGTGCCTTTGGTGATGACTACTTAAGTAAGGCTGTCATTTATCAGTGGATAAAACACTTCCAAGATAGCCGGGAATTGGTCAAATATGACCCACATCCTGGGCGACCATTTACATCATCCACTGATGAAATGTTTGCTAAGGTGAAAGAAAAAATTGAAAGTGATAGTTAATTAACTGTCTGCAAAATTGCTGATGAACTTGACATTTACTTTGGATCATGTCATACGATTTTAACTGAAAAACTCTGCATGTGTCAAGTGTCTGCAACATTTGTTCCAAGGCTGTTGATGGATGACCAGAAGTTTCACTGTTGATAAATGTGCGAGGATCTGAAAAGAAGACTAGAAATTGATCCTAAATTCATCAATGACATTATTACTGGTGATGAGTCATGGGTATATGATTATGACCCTGAAACAAAACTTCAGTCATCCAAGTGGAAGTCTCCATCATCACCATGTCCGATAAAGGCGTGACAGTCTTGATCAAATGTGAAAACAATGTTGATTGTGTTTTATGATGTTTGAGATATTGTTCATCATGAATTCATACCTCATAGCCAGACAGTTAATCAGGCCTTTTATAAAGAGGTCTTAATTCACTTGAGGGAGAAAGTACGAAGAAATTGCCACAAGCTGTGGGAGAATGGTCGCTGGTTTCTTCATGGTGACAACACACGTTAATACACTGCTGTGTCTGTTCAAGAGCTTTTGGCAGAAAAAAACATTCCTGTGATCCCCCCCTATTTTCCCAATCTTACCCCTGTAATTATTTCTGTTCTCAAAAATCAAAATTAATTAAAAGGAAAGAGAGTTGATGACATTCCAACCATCCATAATAATGTGAAAACAGAACTTAGTTATATAACAGTTGAAGACTTCTAGTATTGCTTTTGAAAATAGCAGGAATGTTGGAACAAGTATGTATCACCTGGGAGAGATTACTTTGAAGGGGATAGCATATAATACTGATGTATGTACATTATTCTTCAGAATAAAGATGAAGTCTCAGAATCTTTTGATCTTATCTTATACATCAGTCACTGGATCAGATGCTTTTCCTCTTTAAGTTTAGTTCTTATAGGTGACTGGAAAATTTCACCATAGCAGAGCCTGCTATGCAAATATGGCCAAATATTGTTGCTCATCATTTCAAAATTGTAGTCATTTACATCCATTGCTAAACTGATGTGACCATTTTTGTCAATTTATCAAACAGAAATACATATGATGGCATTTGTTATGCAGAATATTTCATCATGGTAGTGAAAACTGAAATGTTTCATGACACTGGAAGTGCAGGACAGTATTACCATTATAAAGTTCCAGAGTCTTGATTTACAATAAAATTAATTTTGGATTTGCAGCAGAACAATAACTTAATAAAATCCTTTCATCCTCACCAAAGGCCATCAGTGATATCCAAGTCATGGAACTTCAAAAGAAATGCAGTGATTTTATGGTGAAGCTTGTTAGTAAGATACTGGAAAAATCTCCATTCATATATCACATGCCTCAGCTCCAGAACCAAAACTATGTGAAAAAGATGAAAAAAACTACTTGCTTTGCTGGTAGAGCCTAGGAAAGTGCCCAGAGGATTAACATTCTGTGATCACATATTGACCTAGACTGGAGAATTCATTGGTGTGGATGTAATGTATAACTGATCAGATTTCCTGTCATTTTTGCCACACAATAAGGAATGTTAATTGGATTAATATTTGTCCAAGTTTCTGTCTAAAAATGTCCACTTAAACAAAGTCTGGAAGGTTGTAAAAGATTTGCTACTAATTTCGTCTGGACAAGTAACTGTAGAAAGAATATTTTCTTTCAACAAGGAAATTTAGTTTGAAAATTTACATTAACAATTCCTCATTACACAGATATTAATCTGTGACCATATTAATACTTTTAATGGAGTCCTTAATGTTTACTTATTACTTGTTTTTAGCTTAGCATCATCTGCAAGGCAAAGGTATAGAACTTTTATTGAGGAACAATAGAAACAAAAAGAACAGGCAAAATCTGGTCAAAAAAAGAAAAACTGTGATGGATGAAATATAGAGCAACAACAATACAAAAAACAACACTGAATGTGCAATTAATGTGACAGTAGGTGGTCTTGGAGGATGTCAGATTTCTACAGGTAATGTCATGAAAGACTTTAGAAATATTCAGATAATACTAAGGAAGAAATGAATGAATAAGCTGTGTAAAAATTCTTTTTATCTTACAGGATTTTTTTTTCCATTTTCATTGGTTACACCCTAACAGTATTACTTCATATTCAAGAATGTAGACAAGATTATTTTAAACTTGATCAAAGACTATGGTAAGAAGTCTAAGACCTACAACATAGAAGAAAATTGTTTAGCTATTTCGTTGAAGCTGGTGACAAACGGAAATTATCGGTCAGTTAGGAAACCAGTGACTGACACAGTATTGGCGAGAAGAAAAATAAAAATATTTGTAAATTAATAGGAAATATTATTTATATTAATACTTCTACAGCTAGGTTTTTCAATTCCTTTAAGAAACAAAACATTTTCAGTAAGCAATAATCAAAGTGCTAAGATTTTGCATATGTCCATCTGAACCTGTTGTTTCCAAGCATTTATCATTGATGTCACCTTAACCTATTTACCCTCATTTGCATGATGCCATTTCTACAGGATACCCCTCGGAACTTGCCTTGACACAGCTTGGAAACTGTTGACCTAAACATTTATAAACAAGAAGCTAAATGTTGTATTGTTTATGCTTGTTAGAAGTAGGTGTACTTGTTATCTAGAGTTCAATTTCCTACCCTTAATTACTTTTAGTATTCTTTTTTACTTTCTTTTGTATTTTACTTAAAGTGCTGGTAAGCTGAATTAGAATTCTTTATAAAGTGGGCTAAGACTGGAGTAAGCTGTTTATTTAAAAAATTACAGTTTGCTTAGCTGATGCAAAGCTTTGAAGTAAATGTTTTGAATTTGTGCTAAAAACTTTACACCTCTTGCTGTATTGTTATGAATTAACATGCATTGTAATTTTACAATCACAGTTATGGGAAATTATTTTTACTTTATTTTAATTAAGAGATGTGGTCATAGAAAGTGTTTTATTACCCCACAATTAATTCACATATAAATCTTTCAGAATTCCTGTTCATACTGAACATATATCCATGAGTCTCTCAAAAGAACCACATTGGTTCCTTTTGTCATAGATACTTATGGAAATATGTCAGTTAACTATGGTGTCACATACTTTTCTGTGGGAGATATTAGTCACATAGAATATACTGTATAGAAATAGACATTGACATTTTCCACTGGCAACTCATGCAATTTATAGGATTAAAACAGAGTGATTAGTCTTTTGAAACTCTTTTTAATTTATTGTTCCATTAATTAATTGATTGATTAACATAATGTGTTTCAAACCATGATACTTATAAGAAGCAATTCAAGAAGAAAAAATAAAATTTAACATCTATTTTTGCTTTTTCTAGTTGAAGCCATCTGTGATTTCATCCATTATGATATGGAGATATATATTTGTCCTGGGGTGTTTCTTCTATGAATTCTGAGGGTGCTTTTTTTGATAATTCAAGAAATTCTGAATTTGGACTCAGTTTTTCCTTCACCTTTATTTACTAAGTCAGCATCTCATGAGGCCAGTTTGGATCAACCACTTCCTTCTCCTTTTCTTCAGTTATTCACTCAGGTTGGTGGTATTTATGGGGGCTTTCCTGTGAGGTCTTTCAGTCTACTCCTTCCTTGATAGTGGAAAGATTGGGAAGACTACTTAGCCCTTCCGACTTCCCCTGATATTGCTGGTTCATGCTGGAAGATTTACTTCTTTGTTTCGTGACAGGATGAAGATACCTTTTCCCCTCATGCTTTGACTTATCACTGCCAGCAAGATGAATATATTCAAATTCCATAGATTAAATCCACTTTTGGATCTATTGGGATCCAGACTGAGCCCTTTGATCACCTTGAACAGATCACACTTTTCTTTTATTTGTTTGACCCTGTGTATGGATTCATAGAATATATTACATCTTTAGTTTCAAGACTCATCCACATAGGGCAACTGTTGCCAATGTCTATCCTGGGTAAGTGGGGCCTGTAGGAGTGTGGTTGTAGTTGATGGTCATCTAGTTTTTATCCATTACAGATTCATGGGTACTTCAGACTCTAGTGTTGGGATTGGCCTTTTCATTTACTTCTTCATCTCCATTGTCTTTCCAACCTGTGGTATTTCCACCTGAACTGATCAGTAGGTTTTATTCCTGTTTATTTGTTGCTCCAGAGGCAATAAGATATTGGCAGACAATCCTTGATATTTCTTGGCTCAACCTACAGTGGCATTCTTTACCATGTTTGTGTATGACCAGGTTTGATGTATTTCTCCATATTCACATGGTGTATTCATCCTGCCATTATCTACATTTTATGCACATTGGTTAGGTTCTGCAGTTCAGTGATCTGTCCTTTAACTTTGCATCTGTACTGTATGTCTTGTGCAGGGTTGTACAAGTTTCTCAACTTTTTTTAAGCAGGGCTCTGACAACTACCATCTGGCTCCAGGCTATGGAATTGGCAGTCAGGCTGTTATTTGGATAGTTCTATCTCTTTTTGGGGATGTAGACAACCCTTCAATTTCTTATTCCTTTGGGAAATGACACATGCAATCCCTTCAGTGGTTACTACATAACCAGTGGATCTGGAATTTCAATCCACTGTGTTACTTTATCAGAACCAACATCTTGGTTCTTGAGTGGGGATTGGATCAGATCAACACTAACATTGGTGTGCCAATAACTCCCATTTGTTCTGAGTTTTCTCTTTTCATAGACGTCTCACTTCAAGGATGGGATGTACATATCAGAAGTCAGGAATTCCAGGGTACATGGATAAAGGAGAAATCTTCATCCACATCTGTAATTTAGAACTTCTTTCCATCGAAGAAGCTATGGTTTAAGGTCTTAATTTACTGCAAGGGAGTGTCATGATCATTTGTGTCATTAGTTCCACAGTGGTCTTTTAAATATTTTGCCATGGGTGCACATGTTCTCAGGAGTTTTATCTTTGAATCTGGTTATTTTTCTTCAAAGCTCTCTCCAGTTGTAATAGACTCCTGGCTTGCCATTTTCCTGGAGTTATAAATTTAATAGAAGATAACTTGTCTCAGCCTATTCACATTCTCCCAATCAAATAGATTCTACAATGCATTGTTTTCTGATGGAGTTGCTCTCAGTTCAGGTATTCAATGAACCTCAACTACCAGCAGTTTTGGTCTTCAATTCTTCATTTTCAGGCTTTGGTGACAGCTACATTCATTCCAGATTGGATGGGATTGTACCTTTATGCCTTTCTCCAATTTGTCTGTTCCTCAGAGTTCTGGTTATGACTTGAACCTTTACTTCAGAGCTGATGCTAATCCCACATGGGCTGGCCTTACCATGGTTTCCCCTTCTATAGTATTTTCAAATGGGTTCCCCTCTTCCTCTTTGTTGAAAGAACCACAATCCAACATTATACACCCATGCTTTTGCTAGCTCACTGGTTTATACCCTCTAAAGTTGCCTTCTGTTTATGTCACGAGGAATTTAATCCTAATTCACCCAAACATACTCATCATATTTTATTTTTAACCTGATTTTTTTACTTAGGTCCATCTTCATTTTCTCTCACTTTATGTAAGGCAGATTTATCAAATACTTTTTGTTTTTTTAAACATTTGAAAGTTTTGATTTCCTTGTGCTATCTTAGCATTCTCTACTTGGTTAAAATCCATCTTCCTGAACAGCCTTTTCAGTTACTTAACTGGGATATTAAGGTGGTATTAAATGCTTTGCTTTATCATCCAATTGAATCTTTAGCCTCATGTACCATCTCATCTTTCCTTTAATAGATATTTTTATTGCTTCTTGTATGATGATGTCATAGACTAGAGTTATTTGCATTCCATGTGCATTGGACACTTTATCACCCCATCTGGTCCTGCTATACATTGAGAGGTCCTTTCTTTCTAAGTCTTTGGCTTCCAGAGAAGAGGAATAATTCCTTCTTAAAATTCTTTTGCTGGTCTTTTCTCATCTCTTCAGCCAATCAAACACTGATCATTTGTTATATCCTTTCAGGGCTCTGAGGTGTTATGTTGCTCACACTAATTTTTTTTGAAGTAATGGTGCTCGACTCTGTATTCATTGGGATCCTTCAGTTTCAAGAGATATATTCCCAATTACTCTGATGAGATGTATTAACAGATATCCATGTTGATTATTCTGGACTTTCTTTGCAGGCAAGAAATCTTCTGAGAAGCACATCTCATCAGATTCATTACATTTATATGTCTTTTATTGATAATTTCAATTACCCACTGGAGGACATCTTATAAGCTGGTAAGTGGACTTCTTACAATACTATTCTCTCTCATTCTGTACATGATCTGGTAGCTTGTTTTTTGGAGGGTTTGCCTACCCCCTGTGACTACACAAAACTAGCTGAGAATTAAGGGATGATGCAGTATTTTTTGTTCTCATCTTGTCTCTTTACTTTCCAGGGTCCCTTACTCTTTTGTCACTGATCCAACTCTGTATGGAGCATTGCCCAGATAGATATGCTATTTTTTCTCAATTCAATCCCACACTAACAACTGCTTCAGCTACACTTTCTATCAGTTGCAGTAGACTCTGTAGAAATGAGATCTTCCACAAGACAGTCTAGGCACACACCAGATGATATTACCTCATTTTGCTAGACCACCACTGATAGGCTATTAAGGCTAAAGCTAAAGAGGATCCTACCTGTCTTTTTAATCATTGGATTGAATACATTGGAGTTAGTTTTCTTTTAAATATGTAAGGAATTTGGTTCACTTATTGTACTGTTTTCCTGGAGTTTCTGATAAACATTACCACCCCCATTCTACTATTGGAGCTAGAGAGTCATCATCACACTTAATATCCACTTTACTCATCAGATATATGTTTTATTATGGGGTGATAGACAGAGGATTTTCCTGTAGTGTGTTTGAGTGAATTCTTTCACTCTTGGAGAAGAGGGTTGAGTTTAGAGGCTCTACTGTTTGGGCTTTTGGGGTATTTTTCCCAGATGTCAGTAGGAGAGGCATTAGCCTCTGCAGCAGCCTACTCATAATAGTGGTTCAGATTTGACACAAATTATCCAGTTGGGGGTGTACATAACTCTTCTTTTTGATCAATGTCAGTTTAGTATATTCATGGAAGGAGGTTCACTGTCACCACACAATTTTGAATGAGCTTGGGGTGTTACCTTTCAGACTTCCTCAGGTGGAGGAGAAAGTTTGTTGACTTTGCTTATTTTCTTCTCATTATTCCCATGTTTTGGAGTGCATAATTTTATGGCTCTAGGTCAGGATCCAGTCAAAAGCATATATATAACATTGCAGTCCAATTGTCTTAGTCACCAACATGTTATATAAGGACCAAGATCCTTTAATTCCAGCTCCAAACTGTGAAATCTCAGCTATCTGGTTAAGGCTGGCCTATAATGATGATTACTCATGTTATATTTCACTCTTGATACAGGAACTAGTTTCCAGGTGAAGTGCATACCTGTTCTGGATATAGTGCACTTCCTCCATGTGCTCTTTTCTTGGTACACCACTGATCTGTACAGATGTTTTTTTTTGTACAGATGCTTTCTTCACTGGCCACTCCACCTTCTCATTATGGGATTCTAGCTAAAGTGTTATCAGATAATAAATATGTTTTGGAAGTTAAATGATTTTCCTAAATTGAAAATGTTTTTTTTAATAATATTTACCCTGCTGACACTTTCTTGCCTTTCCTCCCCACTAAGAGTCAGTGTTAGTGACTGGGATGGTGTGAGTCTCAAAAAAGTGATTACACTATATGAGTGAGGTGCTTGTGTACAATACCAGGATAGAGGGTGGATTGACATGGGTGGAGAGTGTCACAACACCAAGAGCATCTAAGTATGGTATAAAAGACTGAGCAAGCAAGTCAGATGTTTAGATGGGCAAAGTTATGGTTGAGGAATAGCTGAAGTTTCAGCAGGTTAAAGTATTATTGAAAATGTTAACTTGTGAACTGTATTTACATGGAAAAATCATTCAGTACTACTACAATCAAGACCAGAAACATTGGTTTTGTTCAGATGAGGTCTAATCCATTGATGTCATGTAATAAACACACCTCATAAACACATCATAGTTTGCTAGTTGAGGACTGAACAAGCATTCTTGATTCAACAAAGTGGTAGATGTTCAGTGACCTGTTTGTTGACCATGACAATATATTTGTAGAACTAAATGGCTGGCTGGACCAAACAGGAGTAACTAACTGTTGTATAGGCACCTGTTAGTTGACAATTACAGTATATTTGTAGAACTAAATGGCTGGCTGGACCAAACAGGAGTAACTAACTGTTGTATAGGCACCTGTTAGTTGACAATTACAGTATATTTGTGGGACCAAATGGCTGGCTGGACCAAACAGGAATAACTAACTGTTGTATAGGCACCTGTTAGTTGACAATTACAGTATATTTGTGGGACCAAATGGCTGGCTGGACCAAACAGGAATAACTAACTGTTGTATAGGCACCTGTTAGTTGACAATTACAGTATATTTGTGGGACCAAATGGCTGGCTGGACCAAACAGGAGTAACTAACTGTTGTATAGGCACCTGTTAGTTGACAATTACAGTATATTTGTGGGACCAAATGGCTGGCTGGACCAAACAGGAGTAACTAACTGTTGTATAGGCACCTGTTAGTTGACAATTACAGTATATTTGTGGGACCAAATGGCTGGCTGGACCAAACAGGAGTAACTAACTGTTGTATAGGCACCTGTTAGTTGACAATTACAGTATATTTGTGGGACCAAATGGCTGGCTGGACCAAACAGGAATAACTAACTGTTGTATAGGCACCTGTTAGTTGACAATTACAGTATATTTGTGGGACCAAATGGCTGGCTGGACCAAACAGGAGTAACTAACTGTTGTATAGGCACCTGTTAGTTGACAATTACAGTATATTTGTGGGACCAAATGGCTGGCTGGACCAAACAGGAGTAACTAACTGTTGTATAGGCACCTGTTAGTTGACAATTACAGTATATTTGTGGGACCAAATGGCTGGCTGGACCAAACAGGAGTAACTAACTGTTGTATAGGCACCTGTTAGTTGACAATTACAGTATATTTGTGGGACCAAATGGCTGGCTGGACCAAACAGGAGTAACTAACTGTTGTATAGGCACCTGTTAGTTGACAATTACAGTATATTTGTGGGACCAAATGGCTGGCTGGACCAAACAGGAGTAACTAACTGTTGTATAGGCACCTGTTAGTTAACAATTACAGTATATTTGTGGGACCAAATGGCTGGCTGGACCAAACAGGAATAACTAACTGTTGTATAGGCACCTGTTAGTTGACAATTACAGTATATTTGTGGGACCAAATGGCTGGCTGGACCAAACAGGAATAACTAACTGTTGTATAGGCACCTGTTAGTTGACAATTACAGTATATTTGTGGGACCAAATGGCTGGCTGGACCAAACAGGAATAACTAACTGTTGTATAGGCATACTTGTTATTAAACAGTTCCCATGCACATTTTGCTGATGCACTAGAAATGTAGTTAGTGCCAAGACACAGCAGATGTTAAAACAGAATCATGCAGCCTTCTGATAGTGTGTGAATTCCTCTAGTAGTGATTGTCAGGAAGGAGCATATGCCAAAGTTCTGTATTGATTTATGATTGGTAGATGCAGTAACCTGTGTTAGTGTCTTTCCACTACTATGGATAAATGCATGTCTGTATGCATTTAAAGGGGCTTGGTGGTTCAGATCTTTAGGCATTGACATCTGAATGGTGAAAAGTCAAGCTTTATGGTGAAAGCAGAGATCAAACTGCTTTAGTGTTCAAGATAGTTTTTATGAAATTTGTTTCATGCCCATTGCCTTGTGTAACTGGACCTATCACTTTCAAGAATCTGGGGAAGTTTACCCTGAAGGGGCTGCAATGAGAAAATACATGATATGTGTTGATGTGGTCTTGGTGTTTTGCCATACATTTGAGTGTACTGCTGAAAACAAAAAATAGTAAGTGGATGAGAATGACATGGTTGAAGTTGAAACTAGGAAATTGTATGCAGGAGAGTTTTTTATCATATTTTGAGAAGAGATAGTTTTTACTGACCCTGAGAAATTTGCAACAGTATGGAACTGGCCTCAACGTGTAACTAAATGAGAAGTCTGTAGAACAAACTTGTAATGTTTCCTGAAAGCTTATCAAAATTTGTGAAGATAAATGTATTAAGTTCATAATTATTGTAAAGATTATTTATAACTTCACTAAGTTGGTTTAGCCTTATCCTTTGGTTGCTATTTCAGTGCGACATGTAACTGATGTAGTGGTGAAACACTGGATAACTCAGTTTTGTACATTTGAAAAATTCCACATCAATTGGAGTAAATTTCAATAATCAACTGTTTTCTAAGTTGTGTAAAGTTTTGGGTTTGGTAAGGATTTGCATTTCACTGTATGACATGACTTCAGTGTGATTGTTTTTAGCATGGGTAGAACAAACTATGAAGTGGATGCTAACAAAACTTATTAATCATGGTTGATCCAATTATGAAAAACTCTTGCTTTACATCATCATGGTTTACTCTACAACAGAAGAAAAATCAGTTGTTTGTCAAACATTATCGTGTTAGGGCTAGAAAAAATTCTTCCTTATTTAGGTGATATATGGTTCTCACATTAGAGTGTATATATTCCAGTGTTTGAAAGCATATTTTCAGTGGCTGAAGTTTGCATTTGTCAATATGCACAAGTCTGCAAGCCAAACACTAAAAAGAGCTACAGTATGGCAAAAAACATTTTATGAAAATACAATAAAGGAACAAAAATTTTAGAGTGGACAGTATGTATGTGCCAGTGGCGTGGACGTAACTTAGCTCTGGATAAACAGCCCCTTGGCGTACATAAACACATGTAGTGTGTTGAATAGCTACAACCTAATATTACTGATGAACCTCATGCTCTGGTTTGACCAAGACTAAGAGGTTTAGAGTTATGAAATAAAGGATGAAAGTACTGTTCCAAATCATTATGGCATAGTTGATGAGGAGAAAGATGCTGAAATTGCTTTAGCTAGCTGTTCAAGAATAGGAAATGCCTGTAGGAAAGGTATCTGATAGCTCTTGTGTTTGGCCAAGATGCTGCAGCTGATCTGATCAATACTACAGGGATTAACTGATGGACCAGTAGTTAGGAAAATCACTGATATTAATATTTGTGACTGGAAGGAAGCGGCCTTCAGTGTTTTTTAATTTATCAGGTGGTATATCATGACGATATGTGTATTCCACATTTTCTGATTGCTACTTAATTATTATGAAGTTAGGACAGTTTGTTAATCACAAAATTAATTGGACTGAAAGGACATTGCATATTATACTTTTCAAGCTATCGAGCAGTTTCATAGAGAAATATTCATAGGAAATCTAATGATAGCCGCTTTATTTTAACACAGGACAGCTAACTGTTAGTAAATGCTTATTATATCATCAGCTGAATGAATTTACTCATATTTATTTTTCTCAGACTAAGTGAAGAGATTGTAATAACTTTTTGATTGGCAGCAGAATATCTTTGTATTTTGGTGATGAGTGTTAGCAGCCATTTAAGATGGTGAATTCTGTGAGAAATTACTTTTTATTTCTTGATGAGAAAAAATGTGTTTAATGGGTCATAAATAGCAACACATTATGGCACTGTTGATGTCAAGACAGATCTAATACAGGTATGCATTGTAAGTCACCAAAATAACAGTGAAGAGCCAAGTTGTCTGCAGTTATTAGTATATGTGATGATGTGTGATGCTGAGACATGCACTATAGTTCATAAGTTTAGAATTAACAGATGATGTACAAATGGTCTGGGGGTGAGTGTGATATTGTTCATTTTTCTTCTGTCCCATCACTGGAATACTAAAATCTTTGCATCCCTGACACTAGAGACTGCTCAAGCCCACAACGTCTTACATCTACTTCACCCTTCACTGTGTGCAGACAGTTGTGGGAAGGTGACTGCTCTCTCAAGGTAAAAATAGGAATATGAAAAAGAAAAACATATAAAGATGAAAATAAAACAAAAAATAAGGTACTACCATTTGTTGGTAAGATGAAACTTACCTTTTGAACTTAGCATTCCTGCCCCTGGTATGATAGAAGCACTAATTAACACAACATTGAACTATATCAGTATAATAAGTTTACTGTGACTGTCATGCTTTTATATGTGGCTCAAAGTATACATCCACATATATAAAGTATTGCTAAGTTCTTGAATAACCTTATTTTTAACTTAAAATAATTATTAGGAATAATTGTCAAGGTATCCAAACAAAATGAGAAGGACAAGTTTCTACACTGAGATCAAGAACTGTTTATAGTGTGTGTATCAATAACACCTGAATAGACTCCTGCACAAAGAAACACCATCTATCCTTATTTTCAAGCTTTTTCTTTTTGACAATAGTTTCTTTCGAGAACTGTTTTTGTTATATCTGAACTTCTCTGCACAAGTGGAAGATGGGCATAGCCTAGTGATTGGCACACTAGGCTATATATTTGCTGTTTTATAGTTTACATTTTGGAGTCATGGATGCATTGCAAGTGTGATGATCAAATTACATTACACGATTAGAGTAGCACAGAAGTTGTCACTGGAGCTGTTGATTAGCTACTTTCCCTCTACCATATTGGTGCCAACTAATACCAGGGATGTAACACAGAAAACTTATTTTTTTCTTTTGTTAATATATAGTTGACAAAGTATGGCACTGCTAAGTATTTTGGTTTGTTTTTTAGATTCATCAAGTTGAACAATGTGCAGGTGCAGTGGAAGAAAGTTGTTTTTACGAATGTTTTGTAAATTTAATTTTATATTGCCTACCCATGGAAAGTAAACATTAGGCAATTAAAGTTGTAGAGAAATATCTTTGCAAATATATACTAAGCAGCATTAAAAACACAACAAGTAATAAAATGAGTTGTTTCCTACAGGCTAAGCATAACAGTGCAAACACATCTGGGTTTTAATCATGAGTATTCTCTGAAAACAGTTCAGTAGTTCAGATCATTTTAATCAGTGTGATCATGTGCCAGTTTTTAAACCAGTCAAAACTTACCTATCCCTTGCTGTTGTACATAATGTGAGAGTACGGAAAAACTTTTGTATGCAGTACACACTGTTCCTTCAGCTTATAAAATGCCGGGTTTTAAAAGTTTAATTTCACTGCAAAGAAAGATGTCATGACTGATGCAAGAAAGCAGAGATCAGGCAGGTGGGATGCTTATGAAATGGATGATATCAGCCAGGGCCACAGCACACTTTGAGGTGTACTTTCATGCACGAGAATACACATCTGCACAAGGCAAAGGTGTGTAGAAATTGTTTGAATGAGAACAATATAAACATTCTGGACTGGCCTCCATGTTTGCTTGATATGAATCCCATCAAACATCTGTGGGATATTCTGGATCAGCACATCCGTCATCAGGATCCTGCCCCCAGCTCTCTTGCTGAACTATGTGCAGCACTTCTGGCTGAATGGGACGTCATTCCCCAGAGGCAGTTTAACAATCTGGTGACATCTATGCCATGCAGGATCCAGGTTCTTCTGGCAGCAAATGGAGAACATACCCATTATTATTGTTTTGGATGTTGAAATCCTGATTAAACTGTTTGTGTGCAGTTTCTAATCAAATTTGAATATTTTGTAGTGCAAAGACATGATGATTTCATGATATGTACATTCAAAACTTATGTTTAATCTAGTGTATTAAAATTGTTTAACTGTATGTACATTGTTGTGTTTTTAATGCCTCTCAGCATAGGTTTTTTATTATAATTTTTACTTGCAGCAAAACTCAGTCTGTTTCAAACCATTGATCTATTAAAATTTAAATTTTATAAATTTACTATTCAGAAGCTGTAAGGTATAGATACAACCAGGAAAATATTTATTTTTTGTTATGATAGTGTGTGTTTCACTTCTTTATACCCTCCTGGAGTAAGTTTATAGACTTGTAACATTAAAATTTAAAGTTGGATTCCCTGTTGTAGATGGAGCACATACAAATCATTGTGTAGCTTGTCACTAAAAAGCTTCTCTCTCTGTAAATTATAAAAATCTTGCCTTTTTTCAATAAAAGATGAAGAAAATCAAATATTTACTTAAATAATTTAACATAAAATGTTTATTAGTAATATTGATAGTGTTAGTGCAAAATGTTAAAATAATTGAAATGCCAAAAATACAGTTTTACTGTTTTAATTTTTGGTTATGTTGTGCGTTCAGTTTATTTATATTTTCACACTTTGTGTAATTTGCTTCTATAATATAATGATTGTTTAGTTTTTTACTGTATATTTTTTTTATGTTTCAAGCTCACTGAAAATTGAATCCCTTCAGAGATGGGAGCCTGAAAAATATGCTGTTGCAATTGAAATGAGCAAGGTTTCTAACCTCACTCATGTTTACTTCAACAAGGGTCTTTAATTTTGGAAATATTGCTGTAGACTACAATGTCCTGTTGCCATACCTATATTTTGTAAGACAAAGTAATAATATGTTTCCAAATAGAATATTATTTGTTACATATGTATGCAAAAATGAAACATAACTTTGGTGTGTTTCCAAATCTGTGTGATTAGGTAATTTAGTAATCATAAAACAAAATATGTTTATCTGTTGTTTATAATTTGAGCTGTTAAAGTTAGTGTGTGAAGAAGTTAATGTTTCACATCTTGTAATTGATAAAAAAATTGTATTTTGGAAATGAAAGATTTATTCTTTTATATATTAATTTTTTATTAATTGTTGTGATTTTTATAAGAACTGTTTTTATCTAGTGTTTTAATGTTCAGATTTCATGTTACAATTTTTAGGTAGCTAAAGAATAAAGACTGAAATTTTCCCTGATTTCAAATCTGTTTTGAATTGACTAATAGAAATTATAAGAAAAAAACATCCACAGTGTCTAATGTGATGTTACAAAGTATTGTCTTTTTTTAACTTCTTTTTACTGTATGTCATTTTAGGCACTTAAAGAAATTAGTGTTTCATACTTCATAAATATAAAAATTCCAAGTGTCTTTTTGATTGCTCTATGTTCATCTGATTAGTTAAATTCAGGTACTGAAGGAAAGACCTTTGGGAAGTAATTTGTAAGAAAGAAAATTTACATCTGAGAAACACCAAATTCAAATTGTTTCAGAAATTAACTGTGAAATTATTTGTATGAAAATCATCTAAACACTGATGATATTTGTCATATAGTAATAAAGAAAGACAGAATATTTTTTTAGCTATAGACATAAAAGTATCTCAAATGTCATCCCCAGAGATGCCAGTAAATACCTTTCAACCGAAAACTCTAAAAACGGTCATCATATATATCAACAATAAAATCCAGCACTTTAAGAGACTTACTCTAAACCTCTATGAATAAAATTCTATTTTTGCCTTCATTGATAATGTATACCTCACAAGACTTATCAACATTAATTTTCTTGTCAATGGTGGACTTTACCTGAGCTTCTCTGGTATCTTTACCTTAGCTTCCAAATTCATATATGTCATTTCTCTTAACATTCTTCTAGTTCTTATCTTTATCTTTCAACTCTATGCTACCTCAACCCAGGGCCACTTGGAGCAGTCATAAGCCTATGAGAAAAATGCCCTCCTCCCCAATCGTTTATTTGTTGAAATTATTCAGTGTGCCCAAATGTTTGAAGACATAGTTAATGTTTACTTAAGTGTTCCATTCCAATTTGATACATCCCATACACATTTTTTGTTTCTTTCATGCTCCCTCTGTTGGACATGAGGCTCTAAGAGATTATGTCCAACCTCTTTTTGTTAATGAGATCACTCCAACCAACTTGCCTGGTTGTTCCTAATAGCTCTTATTTACCTACTCTATTAAAATTTCACTTAACCTAATGTGCCTGCTATCAATATATTTAGTTTTTCATTTAACCTATCCTTCCTTACCAATGTTCATGTTCTACTTTTTAATTCATCTATTAACATTTCTTATTTTTTATACTTCTGCTCAAAGTTCTTCCTACCCCAGGACTGTCCCACTAATCATCTGTGTTTGGAATCCCTAAACTTTATTACTGTCATTATTATATCTAAACAACAGTCTTCAGCACAAATCTATGTCTGTTATTTATCAGCTAATATATGTATATTTTTATTCCATTTTTAATTTTCCACCAGCACCAGCTCTCTCTATAATGATATTCTGTCTTACCTTTATGTTACCTTATTTTAGTTGACATTTTCTAATGAAAGTATCTAACTGACATTATACTGAATATTTTTTTATTTATCTAGGTAGCTCTTTCAATAGAATACTTACTATCCTTTGCAACAGGGGGCACCTTATGCTACAGCACAAGTTTAATGGTTCTAACCAAAAGTTTTTTGATTAGCTGAAAACATTAAGTAGAGATGCTCTAGATAACTTCAGTATAAAACATGTCTACCTAATACCTTACAGCTTATAAATATACTACATTACTAAGACACATATTACAATAAGTGATAATAATATGTGACACCAAGCATTTGAAACTACCTCTGTAGACTTTAATAGAAATTACTAAGAACATTAACTAAAGTTCTATAAATAATCTAGTATAGATACAGAACTCATTGAACCATACAGAAGTATGAAACCATTTTAACTTAGAAAAACTAAACATGAACAAGAACTGATGAAACATATCAAAAGCTGAAGCAAAGCATAGTTTTCATTAATGAAACTAAACTTCATGACCTGATGGTTAGAGTACTCAGACTTGCATTCTGTAGATCATAGGATTGAAACCCCTTGCCAAATATGTTTCTCTTTTCATCCTTAGGGGCAATGTTATGTTGGTAAAGAGTAGTCTAACATTTGGTGGTGGATGGTGCTGTTTAGCTATCACTTAATATTAGAGACAACTGGTGTGAGTACTCGTGAAGCATCATTGTGCAAACAATTTTCATAAAGATTTGAACACAAAACCCATACCTGTACCTTCTGTATTATTATATCCTTATTAACATCACAAAGCAAAATATATTTAAAAACATATACTTAATTGTCTCTAAAAATTAGCTCTTTCATTCTAATATTGCTGCTGATAAACGTTTCTAATTTAATTATATCAAATAATTCCAAATTTTTTCTAATGTTATCAATCTTCCAAACAGAACACTTTCTAATGCAGAAGTCAGCTTTCTTAGCAAAGGTTTTAATTGTTGTTCAATAAATAACATTAATAATATATTAGAAGTATGTTTTTTTTCACTCACATGAATTTTCTCAAAATGCCAAGACTTTAGTAGTTTTTATAACATATTACCATGACAATCACCAACAAGCAAATTTTCAAAGAAAAGCTTTCTTGAACTTCTATGAAGAGAAACATTTAAAGCATTACATTAAAAGTGGAAATCAAACCAAAAAACAAACAAACAGATTTTAAAAACTTCAAAATTGACAAAGATGGCACTGGCACTAATACCATTCTTAAGAAATATGTCTGTTAATTTAATGACACCAGTTTTTGTAAGAAACGTAATCAATTCTTTTTTGTTAATAAAAGAAACTTGATCAGTACTATACAGCTCAGTTTTCAAGAAGTATTAGTGAGAAACTTAAAAAACTAAAATAACCAAATTAATAAACTCAATTATTAGTTCTTGACATCTAGGTAGACTTTCCAAACTTTTACAAAACGGCTTAAATTAAACTGTTATATGTATATTTATCACTTATTTTTATGGATTACATGTATTTTATTTAATAATTTTAGGAAATGTTTTATGAGTAGCATTTCGTTTCTAATACAGCACAAGAGAAATTTTCAACCATCTAAATATTATGTCAGTAATTTTCACTCTACATTTTTCATTGTTTCCATTCTAACATTAGTTGCTCAGCAAGAGTTAAATAATCTAAGCTTAAATGATTAGGTCAGAACTTAAATCGTATTACTGCAGGGCAACATGTTCAGTTGGTTAGATGTTTTGGTTTTTTTTACTGTAAGTCAAAATATTTTTACTTCTAAAAGACTTTTGTAAAATTAAAATTATGATAGTACAAGTTAGATTATCTTTCTAGATCTTATTATAAAAATACTGTTTTTTATCTTACAGTTTTCACGTTTTATTTACATAATCTTTAGAACCTCGTATATGAATATCAAAAGTTTTTGAGGTAAGTGTTTGTATTTTATCTTCCATATTTTCTGCTATATCACTACTTATCCATTATCATTGACATACAATGATGGTAAAATGTGTAAAATTACTAAATGGAAGTATGAATATACCTTTTAACTTTTCTTAGAAACATGTGACTTCTTCTGTACACCTCTACTGAACTATCACATCTTGTTTGGCAGTGCATGTGCTTGGATGTGTTTCTTTTTTGACCTGATTTCATTTTGAGATACAATTTCTTCACAAAGTTGTTATACTTTATAAAATTACCATTTTTCTTTAGAATTACCTTAATTCTAACTCATTGTAATTTTTCTTTTATAAACATTCATCTTTTTTCTGACACTTGAAGCATGAATTCCAAAGTCAATGTTATCATTTCGGGTGTTTCAATTTTGATGGTACTTTATCTTGGGCCTCGGGTGCAGGTGACCCTAACGGGAGATTTATCAGTGTTTATTTTCAGGGAGACTGAATGGTTTATGGACCAACCTCTACCTCTAGACTCAGATTTGGTTCTTTCTGAACATGTTGAATGTGTTCAGACTAACAAGGACTTCAGTTACCTCTTTTCACCTCAGGATTTTGCTGTGCTTTCTGATACCTTTCCTAAAGATTCAGTTCAGCCTTCCATGATTTTGTCGACTTTTTTTCTCAGTTATGAGTTCTTTTATCCTTTACCATTATTTCTTATGACCCACATTCTTCCTTACCACATGAACATTCTACCCAGTCATATTTGGTTCCCCCCTCTTCTGATGTTTGGGTCCATGCTGAGCGATAGGCTTCCCAGTTAATCAGTGGTGTTAGCATGCCTCATCCCTCATGGACTTCATATTATCCTGCCCTCTATTAATTATCATGCAGACTGTCTTTATTTCACTCAACATTTGTTGTGTTTTGATTACCCATTTGAATGGCAGGACTCGAATCTCTCATTAGTTTAACCCATGCCCAATTTTCCCATCTACGTGATACCCTCATGACTCTTTTGGGGAATGTTTTCACTATTCATTTTCTATCTGAGGTTCTTCATAGACATTCTGAGGAGTTTCTGGGGACATTCATTTCCTCCTTACCTCCATGTTAATTTATTTGTCGTCTTTGGCTCTGGCATTACCTCTGTAATTTCTTTGTTGTTTGGACCTTCTAGGTTAGGATGCTATCTTATGAAGAGCATGTTTACCTACACCTTATTTCTGGGATTTTTGTATGGCAACATTTTTATGGCATTTTTGATATGATCCCAGAGCCTTTGTAATCTTGTGTGGCATTGGTACAACAACAGTCTCTCCTTTGCAGTCTGGTACCTGTTTGCCTCAGTCAGAGCTAAATGTGCCATTTGTTACAGTTTCCTCTTCTTTACCTTACTAACCTTACCTGTCTCTTCTTAAGGTGCCACAACTCATCATTTTCCTTAATGATGTTTGCCACATTGCTGATGATACCAGTGACTACCCAGTAGGCTTTAATCCAGTAGGAGATCAACTTGTTGCTTTTCTCAGTCAATGGCACTTCTTTGTCAGTGATGTTTGTATTCTTCAAATTTTGTTGGAAGGATTTAAGATACCTTTTTTTATCAAACCTTCCTTGTCTCCCTTATTCATTTCCTTCCCTCCACCTCTGATCTCATGGTTTGTCAATATCTGTCAGAGATGATTCCAGTCGCACTCCTTTATCAGTGATGTTTGTATTCTCCAAATTTTGTTGGAAGGATTCAAACTATTATTTCTTTCCAAACCTTCCTTGTCTCCCTTATCCATTTCCTTCCCTCCACCTTTGATCCCATGGTTTGTCAGTATCTGTCAGAGATGATTCAGGACCTCCTCACTCAACAGGCTATCAATCCCAGGATCTTTACTTTAGATTATTTTTGTTTCCAAGAAAATCACGGACTGGAAGCGTGTCATTGATTTGTTTTACCTCAATCTCTTTGTTAACTTTTCCTGTTTCACTCTGGAATCCTGCCTCAGTCTTCAGTTTTATAGATGATCATGATGGACATTGCTAATGCTTACCTGCATATTTCCATCTCAGCACAATCTCATCCATATCTTTGGTTCATCCATCATGAGATGGTGTAGCAGTTTTATGCTCTACCTGGTGGGCTTACTTCTGCACTTTATGCTTTCTGTTGGGTAGTCAGAGCATTTGCGCTTCGTCTTCATGCTCCTGGGCTACATTTCTGTTGTTATGTGGGCAACTTGCTTCTTCTGGTCCATTCCAAACTGGGGTCATTCTGTCATGCTGATCAGCTCCTTTAAGTAGCTATTTATAGAAGCTCTAACTCCATCTTACCCATATGCATGTCTATTTCAATACTTATCTCAGTCAGATCCAACCTTGCCGTCTCTGACTGTGTTCCATGGAATTGGTAGTTTGTCAAGCCTTGTCTGCCTCCTCACTTTTTGCAAACAAGTTTCTATCACTTTTGGGAATGTGGTCTTTCATGGTATCACTCCCCCTCTGTTGTGCACATATTCATTTCTTACAATAGACTCTTTATGATCAATGGAACATTACTTGGCATCCCTTGGCTGTTTCTGTTACACCTAACTTATTGCAGTTAAAGTATTTAAGCTCATCAGCTTTAGGCTGAGTTGGGTGTTCATAGTTCTATTAAACTTCTGCTTTCTAACCATTTTTATAGCTGAGTGTTGCTGCTTATAAATTTGTTGTTCTCATAATTCTTCCCTGGTAGCTACTTATATGAAATCTGATAATGTAGCATTAGGTATATTTGCCTCATTTATGTTTCTTCTAGTTAAATTTCCAATTAACCCACTCTCATAATTTGATTTCAAGGTAGCCTGAACTATCTCTTCAACAAGTGGATGTCTATATGCTCTCCTTAATTTATTGACTAAATTCTACAGCATATATCTGAATTCTCTAACTGATTTACCTTTTACTTGAACTGCTGCTTGTATTCTTTTTATTTCTGTGTTAGGTGTTTCTCATATACCATAGTCTTCTGAGAATCTACAACCTACATGCTTGAAATCTGAAGATTTTCTCAATTGCGCGTAAGCCTTGATAAAATGTTGAGCATTATTGACTGTTCTTAATCTGAGTATATTTGCCTGTTGAGCAACTGGAGTGATATTCTTGCAGTTTTATTGATAGAGTTTAAAAACTTTGTACTACCTCGTACGGCTTGCCCTATAATACTTGTATGGCCAAGGTTAGAGGAGTAGCACCTTTCTTTGTTGGGACCACTGGCTGTTTGAGTTTTTCATTTACATTAGCAGCTCTAGATTGACTCTCAGGAGCAGCTGTTCTCTCTCTGCTTTAGGTCCAGGGCAAGTGCCATGTTTAGCAGTAGCATTAGCACCAGCTGTATCCATTGTGACTTCTTATATATATGCCTACTTAACTTACATGACATATAAGTAGATATGCTTACTAGGTTTTGTTATTTTACTTAAAGGGTCTTTGGTTTACCCAAAACTTTGATCCCATCTTTGTAACAGGCTGCTGTATCATGGGAGCGAGAAAGCATCATTTAGGGAGACAGACACCAATTACTATATACTTGTTTAAAAACCCAAGTGCGTGAATGGACACACAAGTCAGCCAACATAAGGAAATTTACAAGTAAAGCAAGGAATAAATGATACCAAATTCAATCTAACATCTAAAGAAATACATTTTATTGACATTGATTAATGTATGAGGGCTTATAATGTTTGAAAAACAATAACATCATTTACATAAAAGCTTACACTTTAAGTAACAAGTTACTTAATTATAATCTTTTTCACCTCACTTAATGGATCTTATGTGCTGAGTGAAAGCTTCCCACTATCATGCTACCTTTGTAAATGTTAGAAAGAGATGTTGCCCATATTATCGACTATTTGTGGAGGATGGCATTCTACTGTAACAGGCAAATGCCAAATGGTTCACAGTTGCAGATGAATGAGCTGTCAGTTGAGGCTTGTTGCACATTCCTACTTGCCCTCATTTATTGGGGCTTCCATGAATTCAATGAGGAGCATTTTAATTACCCTTGGTACCTCAGGTCATGATTTGTGGTTTCTGCTCTGGTGTGTCTATTGCTTCACCTGTCAGGAAGACAAACCTAATTGGCAAAATGCTTTTGCCAGCAACAGAGCCATATTGTTTTACTGTGATTTACAATGTGCTATGTGCCCTATCATTCTGGTGAACCTAAATGGTCTGCATTTCCATGTAACTAAGACTGATCATCAGTAATTCTCACATAATATAGGTGCAACAGAAATGTGCAGATTACTCTGAGTTAGAGGTTGAAGTCTGACTGTGGTCATGAACTTCCACAATATTGGCAAACGTTCTACACCCAGAAGGTGACTTCACTTCGACTCAATATTTGTTTTAATCAAACATCTCTCTCCATGAACACACTTTGTTTTCTGACCATGAGTGCTTTCACATTCAAAAGAAGCCATTCTCCTCACATAAGATTTTCCTTAAACTCTTTTTAGCAAAAAGGTAAAATTATGTATACACAGTACCTCATTGTAAGATAATCCTGTAACAAATCCTGGCAACATAACTCCAATTTTTTTCTTTCTATCTACTTGTAGTATGTTGAATCCAAAATTAATTTTTCTAAGAGCATTATACAGAATTTTCCATAATAACAGCCGAAATCTTCAAGATAATTTATGAAAACTATTATGACTTAAATATATGGACTCGTTCTTTTTAGTATAAGAATAAATAGACTGGACAGGTTTTAAGAAAAACAATCAAAATTTTGTGGAACAAAAAAGGAAAGTTCATTGCACTTACCAACATATTATGAAAGACAATCATCATTCCTTTCTAGTCAATGCTTATTATTTTAATTTTCGTTCTCTCAATACTGAAGACTCCACTGCTAAAGATATAAAAAAGCATATCTCTATTTTAAATGAACAAGGAGAGAACTGAACGAAGAAAATGTGACTGCATTTCAAACATCACTTTGCTTTCTTTGTCTGACAGACAGAACAACATAATAACATTTGATCTCTGATAAAATTGGTCGTCTGTCATATTCAGATAAAGTTACAGTTCAGTCAGCAAGGGATATTTCAGTTTTAACTAGTTTAATATAGGTTCAAAATACACACTGGAATATCATCGCAAGCAATCTTTTGGATGAAAGCTTTCATGAAAATGTCTACTCCATTATTAATAATTATACTTGTTGTATGTGGATATATTTCTTTGTAAATTAAAAATTTCTTTTTTTATAATTGATATTGAAACCATTGGTATTTGGTGAAATGCCATAAATACAGAATTGAAAAACAAACAAAGAAACCAAAACGTTCTATCCATGAAACATAATCGTGGTTTCGTCAGCAAAAACGTCATCACGTACAGTTTATTTTTCTTTTGTTTTTTGAATTTCGCGCAAAGCTACTCCAGGGTTATCTGCACTAGCCGTCCCTAATTTATCAGTGTAAGACTAGAGGGAAGGCAGCTAGTTATTACCACCCACAGCCAACTCTTGGGCTATTCTTTTCCCAACGAACAGTGGGATCGACCGTCACTGAATAACGCCCCCACGGCTGAAAGGGTGAGCATGGCCAGGTGGATTAAGGCGTTCGACTCGTAATCCGAAGGGTCGCGGGTTCGAAACCCTGTCGCACCCAACATGCTCACCCTTTCAGTCTAAACAAAGAACCATAAATGTCCTCGATATTCATCTTGAGAAAAGGGCGAATAAGTGGTTTCGTCGTTTAGAACTTTTTCTGGACTTCTTTTCAGACTTTTATTTATTTATAAAATTTCCAGCTCTCTCGTTTTTTACCTTCTTTACAGATATAAATGTAGCATGACCGTGAAATTCTTCGGTAGTTATGGAATAGTTATCCATGTAACTCATATTAAGGATCTATCAGAATGTTTAATCGGAATTAGTTAACATTGTAAGTTAAGCTTCAAAGAAAGGACATAAATTTCACCTACCAAACTGAGATCTTAAGCTTGAGAGAGAAAAATAACTATATATCAATTTTAAAACACTGTATTCTCAGGATACGAGCACCATATTTATCACTGTTAATATATTCCATTCAAACATAAGGAACGTTATTCCCTCAATACATCACCAAATCTACCATTGGATGGCATGATTGTCCACATTCTTTCACAAAACACAGTTTTAAAGTAAAATCCACCACTAAAACAGTTATTATCTCTAGAGAATAACAAAGGAACAAAACGAATCCAACGACTTTATCATTTGTTATATGAAATCTGCACATATACAGAATAAATAATAAGTTCAGAATGATGTTATAATCAACTACGAAGGTAGAAATGCAAAATATAATTATATATCACACTTTCTTCTCTCATCTAATTCGTTCCTTGCTGGTACAGCGGTATGTCTACGTACTTCCAACGCTAAAAGCAGGGGTTCGATGACCCTTGCTTGACTCAGCGGATAGCCCATGGTGGTTTTGCTATAAGAAAACACACCTAATTCAGTACGCTTTCAAGTTGACAATGACATTTATGTTTAAAACGAAAAAAAAAAATCAATATGAGTCTTGCCCAAAGAGTGTGTTATCTCTCTTTCACACGTATAAACAGTTACACATAACCCAGACATCAACACTCTATCAAAGAAAGTGCAATACACAGCCAACTCTTCGTTCATGAAAACTACAATACATTATTTCACTTGACAAAAATACTATTGAACACAAACATTTATAACACAAAGGTAAACTTTTACAGACAAATTCAAACATGTTGCAAAACCCTTAACAATGACTCAGGAAAGAAAATAAAAAACAAAGACCTTTGAATAAAAACCCTTGAGCACATGTTAACCCAAAACAGTATAGATAAATATGTATACTAAAATATACAACAAAACCTTGACAAACAGGATTAATGTTACGTACACGAATCATACATTTATCATATCCTTAAACAAACTCTTCAATTTTAACTTTAACTTTTTAAAAACATTAAAATAACTTTTCAATAAAAAGAATGTTCAAAACCACTGTAAGCAAAGTCTACATAGTTATATATATATATTAAAAGAAAATCAAACTATTCTGAAGAAGAGAATGAGGTAAACACAATTATATATAAAAGTTGCATTTATATTAATAATGTAGGAAATACATCTCATTCCAGGAATATGTTGCATGATTATATTAAGGCACATTTAATCGTGTTTTTTTCACCACTTAAGTAGAGTTACCACTTAGAATGATTTAATCATCTCCCAAACTACACATTATTGTGAAATGTCATGCCTTTTAACAATTTTTTTATTGCTAATAGCTCCCTAATATTTACAACATGAGCTTGGTAAGTAACGTTAAGAAAGACATTTTCAATAGCTTTGATATCAGTGGTCTTCAGAGTTTCCAAAACTGTTGTCACTTTTTCTCTACATCTTTGCCTTCTGTGGCTTACTGCAGCATAAGGTGAAATCAACGTATTGAAGTGCACTGCCAGCAACATACTCACCTCTACAAATTTAAATTCGGTTCTAACTATGCCTAAAGTTTCCTAGAGTTTTCCTTGGTATTGTGGTATGCACATGAAATGTTTTAAATTATCTATTATTTAGTTTTTATGCTGTTACACGTGGTTCAAGATTGCTAGTATTATTTTATAATACTTTTTCCACCCCGTTTTTCTTTTAGTAGGAGACACTGTCTGGCTGCAAGAACATTGCAGTTTTGTATATTGATTCTGGATTAAACGAAGTGAAAACAAAATATTCTTTAGTGGCCGATTATGATATCAACCATTGTTTCTTCATAGGAATTCTTGAAAACTTCCTAGATGACGTGGGTAGTTATTGTAGAAAATACTATCTGATTCTTGTCCAGAAATACGTTTTTAACTCAAAATGCAACAAGCAGATAGAAAAATAAATTAGGTACCATGAAATCAAGATGTATTGCAGAATTCTTTGTAATAAGATATTGTGCATGCGTAATGATGCTGATATTTTACTAAACGAGTTTAAAGCAAAGATTCCACAAAGATAATGCCTTTCCCCGAGTATAAAAGTACTTGCAGGTGAGAAAGATAGTTCATTTATCATGGTCGAGCAGTACCAGTGATTGCACTTCTTTCGAATTGAAGGCCTGAAAGAAGGAGATCACTAAAATAATGACCACCTACTTGAATTATCTTCTGCGTGTGACAGTGTACTCAGATATATTCTCTGCCGATTGGGAGAACATTTTGGTGAGTAAGTTCAATGACGGACACCCCAGTGAATTTATAAGATAATATTTAGGGATAAGGGACAAGATCACCCTAATTCTGGTCATGACCATTGTAATATATTTTGAAGTGCTTATGTCGACCCATAGAATATAAAGAAGAGAACCAACAGCAGCAGCTACATTAACAACTCCATCAGTGAATGGTGTAGCTCAAGTGCTTCTCCTGCAGTTGACCAAAACCAATTGAGGGACTGCCAATCGGGCACCTCCACTAAACTGGAACTGAAAACAACAACAGTGCTGTTAGTGAGTGGACAAGTTTATACTGACCTTCCCACAAGGCTACTAACAAGACAGCTTTTAATCTGTAGTTGATGCTTCCACCTGGACATTATTCAAGGCAAGAATAGGGAATCATATATTTTGCTGTAGGCTTATGGAACAAAGGTAAAGGAACTGCTTGTACCCTTGGACCACAAGAATATAAGAGTTAATTGTTTTAGCCAATGGTCCAAGAAATTCATACCAATTACTTATTATTTTTCACTTTTTTGAGCAGTAAATTGGGTGCAAGTGTCCATAGTATTATCGGTTTGGCATTATACTATTAGTAATTCGTGAATCATTTTTAAACAACAGTGACATTTTTGCCTAGTTTCATGACAGAGGAAATAAATTTTGGTAGAATGAGGAGTTTCACAAAACATTCCTGTCCCTAAACATTGTTTAAGTGGATACTACGGTGCTAGTTCATTATTAACAGCAATGTGAGATTCTATTTAATACAGATGCCAGCAACAAAGGATCCAGAGCAGACCTGAAAGATGGAGTGAATTGCATGGTCACATTTCAGCCATATGCTCACAATCTCCAAATGCAAATACTGCACTACAAAGAAAGAGCTGCTTGCCATGTTGTCTTCTTGAAGAACTTACATCATTACTTTTATGGTAGATAGTTCACCATTTGGCTGAACAATGCTTCACTGAAATAGTTAATGAACATTAATACTCCAGAGTGGATGACGGAGCATTGAAAAATAATATTTCAAAAGTATAACTTTGTCATAATTTATTGTCCTGTATGTTTATGGAATGATCTGTTTTGGACACTGTATTGGAGTTAAAACCACTATATCAGCAATTGCAATAAAAACACATAAGATAGGCGACACCACTAAAGAATGGGTACCAAAGCTAACATTTTAATAACTTCAGGATGAGCAGTTGAAGTATCCGAACCCAGCATGAGTGCTTTTAATGATACATCAAAGAGATATCCACCAAGTACTAACAAATGAGCTTAGCATTGATACATATAATTGGTGGAACTTGTATCTACAACTGCAAGTACAAGAAGGCATACTGTAAAATTACTACCAACCCAAAAGTGCTGCTGCTAATAGTTCACAAAGCTCTGTGATGAGTGATATATTATTGATGCTATATAACCATTTGAACTGGAGAACACCAAGATGCGACACGTACTTGCACTTTTAAGATTTTCTATTTTACTGTCAACACTCTACACTACGTAGCACTCAGAGGAAGAACTGGCCAAAAGAGAATTGCTGGTTTTTCTGTATAGATAATAGTTCTGAACGTCACTGATCTACTTCTAAAGACTCCAAGAAGCAATTGCTACATATTCGTGGTTATATATTACTTCATAAAGGGAACAGAATCCTGTACTTTACCTGATACACTAACATAGGTAGTCAAAAATGTGTTAGCTGAGAACTGGATAGCGTCATTTAGAGCACTGGAGAAGATACATATGGACAAAGGGGCCAACTTTAACTGCTAGCTGTTCACCAAGTTATGGAAGGTGTTATGCCTGGTGAAGACTCCTAATTTACCTCATTAAGCTAATGGCGTATCAAACTATCAAGCAGATACTTGCAAACCTTATTGAACCCAACAGGATTGAAAAAAGGAACACACGTCACATGTAATGATGTTGCACAAAAGAAGAGAACGGAAATTGAGTAGTTGTTTTCGAAATTTACTCCTTTTTATATAAGAGATATCATTATTTGTGGATGTGTTGTATGATCTGTCGCAGATGACACAATTGTCTTCAATGGTAGAGAATTAATAGGTAAAAAAAACACCAATGCAATGAAGGGGCCACAGATTGCAACAAGAATGACGATGGGAACTTCATCAGTACTGATGATGATAACATAGGTGAAGATTAAGACAAGAAGTCCGGTAGCGTTTCCCATTGGAGGGCATGCTACTATGACTAGATGATTTTGTCAGATATGCTGATATCTTCAAGAAGGGCACCACATCCTAAAGCTGAAGACCTTCCCATCACTAATTGGTTCTTAGGAGCACACATGCTGTGAGGAGACAGTGACAATGGAACAACGATTGTAAGGACATGCTGCTAACCATGAACGATTAAGCCTCTTCCTCAAGGTGCTCTGGAAAGACATACGCCTTTGATGTCAGTGGTAAACTTCTGTCTTAGAGGAGTATGAGGGTAGGGCTCCCAGACAAGCTTTCAAGGATAATCAAACACTAGAAAAGATCCTGGGGTTGAAAAAGTCGTTCCAGAATAGAAAAAAGAATGGGCGCTATATAATAAGGAAGAACGTGGAACAAGGAGGTGAGGCTGGTATGGCCAGGCATGCTGACAGTTTGCCTTAAAGAATACTTCGGATAGTCTGAAGAAATCAAAAATAGCCAACTGTAAGGAAACAGCAGCCCGAATCTGAGAATGTGGTTTGTATAAATAGGAACGATGTCTCAACACTAGGATGAATTCAACGCACTGTAGACATGTTTATTTTCTTTCTATCGATTTATCATTGTCTTTGGAAATTGCTAAATATATAAACATTTAAACATACTAACATTCAAAACTTTAGCCAAATGTACTTTTAACCTCTTTACGTTTTTGGTTGATATTATGAAATCATTGCTTAAGTTTTAGTATTTAATGTTAACTTTTTTATTTTGTGTTTTAGTCCGTTTTAATTTTAATTTGAGTATCTTTTACATGAATATTCGTTTTGAATTTACATGAATCAGACGTTCTGACTTTCATGCAATGTTAATTTTCATTTTCTAAATTCATACCGAATTCTATTTAGAATTTTCTCATGTTATTTAGGTTCTGACTTTTGTTTAAAAAGTTAGTACTTTTTTTTTTTATATTAGACATTCCACCCCTAAAGTGAACAGAATAATTCAGCATTTTATTTATTGTATAACATTTTACTTTTCAAACATTTTTGTTTCTTTGAGTATCCCTATTGTTTTTATAACAGTTATTTCTTGTAATATTATTATTTTTGTATCATTGTTAAAAGAAAAAGTGACATGCGTTTTAATTCTTGTTTTTTGCACGGGTATTATTGATGCATCGTGCATATAACTTAATATTAAAACATTTATGTTGTTGAAACTGAATTTCATTACTGTAACGATTCTGGTTTAAAATTAAGGTTTTGTTACTGTGATTGTAAATGCAAATTAAAGGGTATAGCGTTTGTGTCATGTATCAGTGATTTCGGGAATAAGGTAAAGTTAACACACGGTTCTTAATTACATTGTGAGTTTCAAGATAATTGGTATTAAAAGTTAATTTTAATTAATTGTTGGTCTGAGGAAGAGAAGGGAGAGGTGTGATATGCAAGCACACTGTGGGTTTCTGTCGTTTATAATAACATGGAATTTTTTAAAGTATTGATCATTTAATTTTAACATTGCCATGGCAGCAATATTTAGTACAGAGTTGCTGACTTTGTCTTATTTTAGTTATTTAACCTTTTGTTGTTCTAATAGGTAACGTCATTTAACCACAAGCATAGTTCAATGTATCAGGTTTTGGTTAAAAAAAACTAAAACTAGAATATCAGTTGCTGGTTGATTATGACATCAAAGGGAAATGATAACTAACCAGTGCTGTTAGGGGTAGAGGTCAGGTGGTAATGCTATTCACTAGAAAGAAAAAACAGTTTAGAATTGAGGTGCATTTTCTATGTCCAATTCTTTCATAGTTTTTTGAAGTGAATACATGTTTTATGCAACAAAACATTTGTGTTGACATAACAGCCCTTTATCTTGAGAGAAAGTGAAAATTTCAACACTTAAATGTCTGCCCATCATCACCTGTAAGTACAGGTGTTAAGTTTCTTTTTTTGCTGTTTAAATAAAGATTATGCTTATTTGTTTGAAAGTTGTGTAGCCTATTTATTTACACAGTAAGAAGAACATCTAGTCAACGTAGAATGGCCATAGGAATTCTTTAAAACTTCATGGATGACCTTTGCACTTATTGTATACAGTTCTAACTGATAATTGTTGAGGAAATTGGTTTTAACTTTAAATACCACAGTAATTTAGAATAGTTCGTAATGCCACTGAATGTATCATTTCAAGGCACTTTTTGAATAAGACTTGAAATTATGCACACAAGAAGAATACCCTAGCTGTTTCAAGAACAAGATAATCATTAGTCAAGAATTCAATCATACCAAAAATTTCAGATTGAAAATGCAAAGTATGAAGGTTGAAAAGGATATCTTGCTTAGTTAGAACCATTACTCCCCTCACACAGGAATTACATTTAAAGAGAGTAATACATGGATTATCTTGGTCAAGTGTCATATCTATAGGGATTACCTATTTACACAACTAATTGCTTATAGAAAATGAATCTCTAATGTTTGTGGATTTTTCACTTTTCAGGCTTCTTGGGGCCTCTGCTTGACCAGTATCTTATTAGCCATGCAGCCCCTTGTTACCATTTCCATGTCAATGGCAAATATGCTTATCATTCAACTGAGATTCATCCCTTCCATTATTATGTGGTTGTCATATAAAGAGTGTTCGGCTCTAGCAGGAAAGGTTAGGGTTAAAACTGCAGAATTAGATATTGTACACATGAGGTGACTTGTGGTAGCAGATTGCACTGTATACTTCTGATCATAAAAATTAAATATTACTTTCTTCATTTCTCCTATGTGATTTTGTGCAGGTTCGAGGTTAGTACTAGATAAATCCAGTTTTTATTTCTTTTGAAGTTTTATCATTGGGTGTTATTTTCTACCTCATAGTACACTCGCAGACTCCATTTTCATACATCTTGTATGGAAACAAAGTGCAGAAAATATTCAGAAAACTATGTGGTTTACTATAAATAGCAATATGCATGATTGAAGACATTCCATCACAAAAAGTAAAATACTGAATATACAAAGTTGATGCTTGTTATGATGTCTAAGCTACTGCTGGTGAATTGTATATATTAATATTGATAATTTTAATCACTCAAACATTTTAGTTCAGTGCAAATGAAATATCTTGCACTGCTCTTGCAAACAAAATAGCAGGAAGAACTATGTTTTATATGAGATAGAGTGCGAGTCTTTCTGTTTCTCTTATCTTTCCATGATAATTCCCTTCCTGAGAAATACTTCAGTACTGAAATTGATAATTTATCTTACAAGTACTTAGGAAAATAACAGGCACACTGTATTTGTAAATTATTTTGTTACAGGCTATTAATAACAGTTAATTCTATTTTAAAAAGTCTTAATACTGATAAAATTCTCTATTTCCATTCACATGTGGCTTTATAGATATGATTACGTGTAACTGATCCATTCATGTTTTGCAACACTCATGAATAACCTCATGAACATTACAATATATATATCACTATTACACATTTTCACAGCGCCACTAAAATACAGGTACAATGGAGAGCCACAAAGAGTTGTGTGAATATTTTGTCAGTTTTTTATTGATCTGTTTCTATGAAATTCCACAATTGAGCATGGTGCTTGTGATGGATTAACACTGATCTATGGACATATTATATATATATATGTATATATATTGAGAAACATTGACACACACTAATAGCATACCCATTGCTGTAACCTTCTGAGGTCACATCGTGCAAATTATGTCTCAATTGCTGTGGTACAGTTATGTTCTACCATCTAGAAGCTGTCAAACTCAAAACATTTTTCTTTCCAAGCACTGTGAAGTATGACTGACATAATTCAGATATCTAAGACTTTTCAGCTAAAATTTTTGTAAGCCATGTTACAACAGCACGTATTGAGGCACTCGAGAAATACAACTCCATTACTTCATATAAGCAAGTGATATGCTCTTCACATGATGGGAAAGGTGTAGCAATGGCTGTGCATAATTTTTTGTAGAGCTCTTGCCACTCAGTTATATGAGGTGAGTTATTCTTGCAAAATGCTTCCACCAGTTGCCCTTGCTTCACAACAACCAAGTGGAAATCACAATGTAGTTCCACCTTTGTATTATAAATATTTGCGAGGTTTGAAATCAAAGATCACTACTTCCTTCAATGATCCCACAATCACTGACTGTGTTAGCTCATGGTGGTTTGGTTTAATCTTAGCATTATTGATTAAGAAGCCAGATACAATGGCTCAACCAACTCTTAGAGCTGTCTTTTGCCTCTGTGTCTAGTGCTTACTCATCTGGCTCACCGTAAACAGCCAAACAAGTATTCTCAGCTTTTCCCTCCACATCCAAATGCTTGACCAACTTAAGCACTTACCAATATAGATTGAGCATCAGGTTTTGCATTGCTTGTTCTTAAGTTTTGAGGGAGAAATACCCTTATCCTTGTTCAGGAACTATGTCATTCTGATAAGCAGCAATCCTCTGTTCTAGGTTGGCATAATGAGGTGTACACACTAACTAATTCATCATTTCTGCCTGACCTTGGGATTCATTGAGTGTCCTGTGTTTTGAAAGTGTACCTTCCATCTTGCAGAGCATAATCGTTTCCCTATGATGCAGTTACTTCACCAGTTGTTGCCTAATGCCCCACCTGATGTTAGAACAGCTCAGGTTACCAACCATCATCCAACAGTGGTACCATCAGTCTCTCTTGGCTGTTTTTAGGTGGCTTCAACCACAGCTGTTATCACTCTGCCTGAAAATTTTGTATACATTGCTCATTTCACTCTTGAACTCATCAACCTATATGTTACTAAAATCAATCTGAATCTTCTTTGCTTCTTGAAGACTAAGGTTGATTCTGGTCTTGGAGGAAGAACCCAATTAAACATTGTAAGGACACCAAATTACAGCAGTTCTTCTTCCTGAGTCTGCAACCATAATGAATAAGAAGTCATAGATATTTGTAGCATGACAAAAACCTCTAAAGCCCTGTAGAAAATTCTCTAAGACTAGATTACTTCCTCAAACAATTGTCTGTCCTCACACATCAACTATTCTTCCTAGTTAAAGTTATACGTCCTTCATCATGTGAAGAATGCCATTTCCCCAGTGAAAAACATTAAACTTACTAACACACGAGTTTAGAAGAACACAGAGAAATACATATGTCAAGGCAAAAACAGAAAACTTCAGTAAAATAAACTGATAAACGATACCAAAATTTTATTTTTCCTACTTACTCTGTGACATTTACAGGTCCATTACTATTATTTTTTGAAGTGAATAAGTAGTATCTAGTAAATAACAGGAGGTTCTAGTAGAAAATATTTTAATGGTTTAAATTTCAATTTTTTGACCAAGCGTGAAAAATAATGAAAGTGTACACAGTATTAAATGCAGTGAAAACTATTTATTTCGTAGAATGAATGTTTTTACAGAGGATGGCGCATTTACTGAAACGTTCAGATATGCGTGAAGTAAAAGCAGAATCTGACTAAATATCTGTGAAAGACAATTCCAGACTGAGAAACGCCATCATAACAAGAAGCAATAGTGCTAATTACGTAGGTCACTGTTTGTACTTTTTCTTATTGCCATTGAAAAATAAGGAAGGTAGTACTGATGTGGCTGTGGGAAAGATTTCTGTCTACTTCGATTTTAAGTCGGTATTCAACTTTACAGACAGTTTTCCCACGAGAGAGTGCACGTGATAACTTGAGTTACATAGAACGATAAGAAACAAGAGCAAAAGGAACTTCATACAATGTATGTACGAAAATTTTGAATTTTGAGTAAGACGATAGAAAACACGTTGTACGCATAGATACTACAATACTATACCGCATTCTGTCATCTCACGTGTTTTTTAAGGACTTTTTTTAATTTCTTAATGAAAATGAGTACTAAAGTTCACGGCATGCTCAGAAAGTTATTAAATTAAAGTTTCATTTTAACTTAATTTATGCAAATACGATGTATTTGTAAAATTTTTGATGGAACTTAACTGTAACCAAAGCTAAAATAATGTGTAAAATAACTGAGTCGTCAGCGATTTTATTTCGTTTAGTTTTTCATGCACTTCAACTCTGAATATCGGTTTCTAACTATTTTCGCGACAAACTTAGTCTTTAAGACTAGGTGTTTGGTATTTGTTCATGATATCTAACTTTACATTTCAAATTCGTGTTCTCCTTTTTGGATGTAATTAGTATCTCGTATGTTATGTGAAAATCCAAGTGAGAAAAAATTGTGAGTATTTATGAATATTTAGAAGTACCATTTCTGAAAAAAAGATATACAAATGAGATTGAGAGCAAGAATTAAAAAGTAGGCTCAAGTGCCTGCGTTTATCATGTAGTGAGCTTAAACTGTGAAAGTTAATAATAACATCTCATTATTTTTGTAGATTGGCGTCAGTTTGTAGAATTGTATAATAAATTTCAATTTTTTTATAAGTATGTAGTTCAAATTCAAAAATATAAATTTCTGATTCGACTTTAAGTATTGTGTTTGCGTCATGGCTTGTCACTGAAGCTTGGCTGTTTTGTTTGAGTAAAAATAACATAGCCAGCAAACTATTACTATTACACAAAACTGTCAAAATTTAATGTCATATTTTGCACAGACATTGGGGTGAGTAAGAAACTACGTTTTTCTCATTCTAAAATTAAATTTATACAGATGTAGGTTTTAAGTTTATGACGTTATGAGTTTATAGTAAAACGTTAATTTCCTCTTCATGAGTATAGCACAAATTGTTTTAAATAATAAAATGTTATCATTATAATATCTTTTATTTGCATCATTTCCAAAATTTGGTTAATTTAACAACTGTACTATGAAATACTTTTCACAAAGTTTAAAAAAAGTTACCATTTGATAATTCTTCACCCTGTGAAAAATTGTAAAGTATGACCTACCCCAGACATGCTGATGGTTTGTGCAATGAAAGAGATATGGACTGTATCAGTTGTTAAAATCTGCATTTTAAGAAGGAACAAAGAAAATGTATTCATTTCAATTGAGATAATGCCATTGCATTACATTAGTTTTTTGATTTATGATTTTTAAAAATCAATAGGATTAGTTTGTGTTCAAAAGGGGTAGGTGTTTGTATTAACGTTTATCATATATAGGAGAGAGGTCATACAATAATGATTGTTCAGAAAGGTTAGGTATTAAGGCCAATAGTTATGAATTTTTAAATTAGTATGTTGAATGAATATTGCTTAGTAGCAGACACATTTGAAATTTATAGATGCAAAAGGGTTCATGTGGGGGTAGAGGGGTTTGGGGAGGTTTAGCCAAATCATCTATTTTAATGGTGTAAGAAAATTAAACTTGTATAGCTACAATATAAATAATATACTGTTATTGTACAAAGCTGTGTAACCTAGTAATACATTTTAACTATTAATAAATACTCAGATGTGTATAGTACAGTACTTTACTATGATAAATCATATGTATGCTAATTTAAGTCTAGCCTCACATGTAGTGTCACAACAGAATAATAATTTTTTCACATTTTATAAGATGTGTGTTGATTTTATGTGAACAGCCATGCAATAGTTTAAGCTGTGTACAAATATAATGTTACAGCAACTATTTTTTTTTTTTCACAAGTTCTTTGGTTTATACACTCCCCAAAATCTGTAACATTAGGATGCTTTACGTGCCAATTATGCCTTGCACGGTATGTGTTGACTTTTGATCTCACATATCAGAAACCTCCTTTCAAACATTGTGTAGAGGCCTGTGGGTATCAAGAGTGAAAGGAAATAAAGGCACAGGATAAAAGTCATATTTTATTTAAATACTATAAATAATTAGTAATAAAAAAAATAAATCGGTTATTAACTGACAATACATGATTTCTACACATTGTCAACACAATGAAACAAAAACATTTAATTCATTTATAGACAATACATATGTACATATTGAAAACAGCTTATATAATATTGTAGTATTACACGTATATTCATTGTTTTTAATGTTAATGATTAAGATGAATATTCCAGCTGACATAACAAAGAAAGTCTGCCACAGTCTTGTGGTTCTCTCGTCCAACAACACGCAAGTTGCTTAGAAGTTCTTGTAGCTGCGTGTAGCATTGATGAACTCTTCGTTGAGGTAGGTTTCCAACAGTATCCTGATGTATAATGGTATATAAGTGATTTAAATATTTTTTGTATTTTTTACTTTATTTATGGTATTCATATGAAATGTGACCTTTTTTTCTAACAAAATTGTGACTAATTGCTGGATTCTATAATAGGAAAAAATATTGGGGAGACATTTTTGGTTTACATAAAATGTAACAACTTTATTCTAGATGTAATACATTTTGTATATATATGTAATACAATTTTAAGTATATTATCCATGTATGTTTGATGAAGAATGAATGAATGAATGGGCCCATTATTTTATTACAGTTAACTAATTTGAAGAATATCTTTTAGGCATTATATTTTTTAATGGATTGTTCAT
Organism: Tachypleus tridentatus; assembly: GCF_004210375.1. Classification (NCBI taxonomy): domain Eukaryota; kingdom Metazoa; phylum Arthropoda; class Merostomata; order Xiphosura; family Limulidae; genus Tachypleus; species Tachypleus tridentatus. The sequence continues at coordinate 21,579,386 of NC_134837.1, read as the reverse complement.
ATGGAAAATGCATTTCAATTTTCTGTAAAATTGAGATACCTTAAAGTACTATAGTGGAACTTCTAGCAGTGCATTGTAGGTTTAAGTTGTTGTCATTAATTATCAGTTTGTAAAGGGTTTTAAATGTTTGTTATCTATGACAGTGGGGAAAATATATTTCTGTAAATGCTAGAGGTATAAAAAAGTAAAATGGAAGATCTTAAAATATAGGTATATCAGAAACTTTTGATGTAATGGAAATAACTGAGACCTGTTTAACACATTCAGTGCCAATTGTGAGAAGGCTCATAGCAACTTGTTTTAATGTCAGGCATTTTATTTTTTTGGTGTTGAGGGTTAACATTTATGTTTGAGGCTGGCAATCTTGGACATCAGTTCTTCACTTAAGATAATATAAGGTATCTTGTATTGTGGCATAAGATGACAATGCATAATACAGTACTTTCATGTTTTGTTGCAAAGTTGTAATAAAACCACACTAATATTTCTTTTATTATTTCAATTTACGAAAAATAAATTACTCATTTGGCCCAGAAAGTAAATTTATTGCAACAATAAAAGTAGTGTTTGAGATAAAAGAACATAAACACTCTACACAAGATCTGCAAAAGAAATTGTAACAAAAGAGAATTTTAGTAAAATCTGATAAGAATTATGTATAATATTATTTGAAGCAATTTGCAGCGTAAAGAGCTGGCATATTGTGTTTCATTTGTTAGTTTTTTCTTTGTGTACATTTGGCATGGTTTGGTAGGACTTGCTTTCTTTTCTATTGGTGGAATAGATTCTCAGTAATGAAAACTTGTAGAAGCAGGGTTTTTAAGAGGGATAGTCTTTTTATTTTTCCATATGATCACCAACTAAATGAATTACAACTAAGTGATTCCTTATTTCACTTTTGCTTTATGCTGGCTCTGTCTAAAATCACTATGAGATTGCTCGTATTTGGCACGTAGAAAGAAAAATTATTTGAATTTGCCATATACGAGGCAAATGTTTACTATGCAAAACAAGTTTAAATTATCTTTAATGAATATAATTAAAGTTTACCCAAACATCTTACTACTAACCTTAAATGAAGCCAAGCTGTTTCATGAGAATCATTCCACAGGTCTAATCAGCTCACTTATTGCTCTAAATGTATCCTTAATAATCTTTCATTTAAGCTTTGGTTTCTGTTAAGTAAATCATTCAAATTAATCTGAGGGATCATCCACAAAGTGCTAAATGTGTAACTCTTTCCCTAAACAACTGATAGAGTTCATCAAACTTCTGAGCAGTTTTTCTAATATACATATTTCAACATCATTTGCTTTTTCATGCAGTACATAAATATAGTAATCCTTGGTGTGCAAGTTTGTACTGTCATCACATACTGTAGTTTCTTATGCTTTAGCACCTGGTAAGTAAATTCTTGTCCTTATCTTCTTTTCTGCTTCTCTAAAAATAAATATCAGTGTGGTTAATCAGTCTCTTTCACTGCATTCATTTCACATTGTAAAAGGCCAAAGGTTTAAATCTCTTACAGATTGGTACTTGAATGCTAAGCAAACCTGTCTATATAGACAGGTTTATTTTTTACTAATTTTAACCTTTGTACCTCAGTGCTCTCATTTTCACTTTTGCCCAAAGCAATCTGTACCATAACAATCCAGTTCCTGTCTTACTTCCTTGATTTTTACTCCTAATTTAGCATTTTGTATTGTGAAATAATATGTTATTTGCAGTAGTAGATGCCAGTACTATTCAAATGTGTAAAAGGAAAATTTATTATTTCTGCTAAAGAAAGGGTAGGCTTAAGTTTTTACTTTTTCTTAAGGATGAGTGTGCAGGAATATCTGTGAAAAACAAAATTGTTTCTTGTGTTGTTCTTGTGATACTTATGCATACTATTGAATCATGAAGGGTTGTGAAATTTACAACTTATAGTAACTTTTCACACATAACTAGATAGTATTTCTATCCTTAGTTGGTAAAATAATGGTTTATTTAAAGACCTAAAACTATAAAGCTACCTAAACAACACACAAAAAGTTTTAAGGAAAAGGTACAAGTTGCTTGGAACATAATTTTTGTAATGTAAGTATTATTTATTGAGTTACAAAATATTCATTGTTACTTTAAATTAAGAAAATACTAAACAAAAATGATATGGATAAATTATAATGCAGTTATGTAGCATTGTGTCATTTGTACTTAAATTATTTTTGATTATAAGTTTTATAAGAGTATATTTTTGTAATACTTGTTTTGTTGTTTGAAAGTGTGACTGTATTATTACGCTAAAACATCTTTAAAAGATATACCATTTTTCTTATAGAAAAATATTGCAGTGAACATCAAGTGAAGTCAATAGAGAAGTCAAAGAAAGGTACAGAGATGTTAACATTTTAAAGAGGTGTCAAAGGAGTTATCCAGATAGTCGTAAAGAATTAAAAGGTCGTGAGTTAAAAGAATTTCAACAAATAGTAAGTTAACTGTTCTGATTACCAAATACTCTGTTTTAAGGTATTGAATTTATTATTGTAGCACAGTTTTAGATGATTGAATTCAGTTTAACGAAACTAGTAAACAAGTTTTATTGCTTAGGAGACTATATTTAATTAGGATTTTGTTTTCAGACAATTAACTATTATTTTTCCTAGAAGATATGAACTTCATCAAGTTGTTTTATTAAATTTCAAAATTTGTGAGTACACAAATAATTTTCACTTTTTTTTTGCTCAAGAAATCTGTGGCCAAATATTCAATTGTAAAATAATTTGTTTGAGTTGCACATAAGTTTCTCTACTGACATAATACTATAACATTGGGTCAATTATAAGACTGTCATTTCATGTGCAGATTTGAAATACAATATTTAGTGGCTAAAAGAGAAGCATTGTTGTAAATTTGTCAACATAATATTGTATAGTTTTTGGTTCATTTCAAGCTTACTATATTTTTCTTATTTCATAGACAAAATAATATTTATATTGATTGTTGTCACAATGGATAAAATTGATATTCACGTAATTTTCTTGTATGAGTTCAAGCTTGGTCATAATGTGGTGACAGCAGCTTGTAATATCAACCACACATTTAATGATGACACATCTGATGAGTGCATAGCACCTTTTACTGGCTTAGGAGATTTTGCTCTGGTGACACAAGCCTTGGAAATGAACTTCTTTGTTACCCTCAGACAGCTAATAATGAGGAAGAAATGAAGGCATAAGTTGATTCAGATATTCATCAAACTGCATGAGAAATTACCGATAAACTTAATGGTTATCATTCAACAGTTTCCTGGCATCTTGAAACAATTGGTAACATGAAAAAGCTTGATAAATGGGTATCTTACGAATTGACTGTAAACTATCAAAGAAGATGAGTTAAAATTTGTTTCTTACTCCTTGCTTGCAACAAAAATGACCCATTTATTCATAGTTGATTATTTACGATAACTGACAGTAGTGATCTGGACAGAGGCTTTACTATGAAGAAGCACCAAAATATATGCCAATACCAGTTCTTCACCATAAGAACCTTATGGTCTGTGTTTGGTGGTTGTTAAAAGAGGTAATCTGTTATTCAATCTTAAACTTAGGAGAAACAGTCATAACATAGAAATATTGTTGTGAACATGAAGTTATACATCAAAGGTTGTCATGAAAACATCCAGCAATAGTCAGTTGCAGTGAGCCCATACTGCTTCATAACTTGATCTCATGTCTTGCACATTACTGTCCAAAAACTAAATAGACTTCAGTATGAAACTTTACTTTATCCACCATATTTACCAGATCTTTTCCATACAGATTATCATGTGTTTAAACATTTGGACATTTTTTTTTAAAGAAAAAGACATTTGCAACCAAAAGGTCAATTGAAAGTATCTTTGAAAACTTCGTTGGATCAAAGGATGTCCAAATTTTAAAGATGGCATTTATAAACTCACAACTCCTTGACAGTAGTGTATTGAATCTAAAAAAAATTATTTTGATTAACTAAATTAAAGAACAAAAAGATGTACTTGTTTTACACTTTCCTTTAAAAATCTAACATTTCATATGCAACAGCCTGATATTTAGTCCACAAATAGGCTTCAATTAGGAAACAAAATAAAAAAGCACTGTTTATAGTTTTATACTACCAATGGAAATCAGTTATGCATTTTGTAATTCTGTTTATTTTACTAAAAAAGATCAAGGGATTCCATCAGAAACTTTTAACTCTTTTGCTATGGGTCACAGGTCAAAGGCCATGTCATTGCATTTGTTAACTTGCATTCAAAATTTTATTGAACTACTATTTTATGAATTTATGTCAGTAACTTGGGAATCAAACTGTAGGTTATAATTCAAACTTTGATATTATATATTGGTTAATTTCTTAATTTAAAAGAAAATATTAAAATAACACAAATATAGATTTCAGTGAGTCTTGGTATTTTGAATGCAGCACTGTTTAAAATTAGATATTTGTGATGTTAAAATACTAAGTCTATAGTTTTGTAAAAACTAGGAACACAAGTTACTAATATTATCAAGCTAGAATATAAATAACATCCTCATATCTTTTTATTTTGCTGAGATATGGCTTATATACTGAACTAAATACAGTGGCCCTGTTTATCTCTTTCCATTTTTGAAAATGGTATCTTACATACACTTACTTCAATAATTACATGTGAATAACCAAGTAATAGCTTAAAATATCCCCAGAATGGTTTTCTCAACCATTTTAATCTGTAAAAACATTACCACATTCTTTCGATCCAAGATTTCATGAAGGTAGGTTGTGTCCTTAATCTGCTCAAAGTTTCATATTTTTATAAACCTAAATATATCTTAGTTATTAAGCTTAATAAATTATAGTGGAATTATATGGTATCAGTCTAGTTATTTATGATTTTTTGATTATTCAACTGAAAACATATATAAAATTTAAAAAAAAAATTGTTTGATATTCTCCACGTGCAAAATTCTAAAAGGCTTAGCAATCTATTTTCAGCAGCAACCGAGTTCAAAGGTCATAGATAGAAGAGATAATTGTTTGCTTTACTTTTTGATTTATTGTTCTATATGGTAATTATCTATATACATATATATAATGTATAATAATTGAAATGTGACTGCATATTACAAAATACTAGTCTGCTGAAACATAACCAAGACAGAGAAGACTAAAGGTCAGTTTTATTTTACTGGATATGTAACATGAGTGTGTATGAACTGCATCAATGCAAGTTGTGTAATACTAGCTAGGCATGACTGGAAGGTCAATGTAATAAAAAAATAATAAATATATAGGATTTTGAGACTTTTAAGCTATTTAAACTAGGTATTTATATTTTAGCTCAAAAAAGGCATAATTTATATTTATTTCCTCGTTTTTATGATGCTTGCCAGACTTGTCAAGTGACAGACCTCACATAGAGTATTGAAAATAACAAAATGCAAAGTCTTACTGAAAACATATGTTTGAACTATATTTAGGAGGTTTTAGAGAATATGCAAATAATACTTGAGATTTTTTGGGACAGAGAATAGTTTTTTAACCATAACATGAAAATCACTTCACACTCACATTAGTAACAAAACAGGCTTCAAAATCTGATTTTTTGTGTAAAAAATACTTGTAATCTTTACTAAAAATGTACCACATTTTGTGAAGGTTCACATACTATATCAAAAGTTATAGTGCAAATACTTAACACGTGTAAATGAACTTGTGTATACTATACCGAATTTGTAGCGAAAGGGTTAAAACAGATAATTTTTTTAAGGTGTTATATTTTCACAGATATCTTTGTTTATTATCATCTATCATCCACTTAACACAAATGTTTCTATCATTAACCAAACCTGAAATATTGAAGTTAAATATTGTATGTACTGGCTTTATACACTTTTCATAAGTAACGGAAGCACTGTTTTGTGTTGGCAAGTTTTAAAGCAGTAGAAAACTCACAAGTCACCAATTTAAGAGGTAAATCTTTCTCATTTAGTTAAAAAAAATAATTATTTCAAATTAACTCCAAGTCCATGTAAAAACTGATAAAAAATATTTAGATTTTGCCAAAATATAATGCTTATCAAAATTCTGGAAGGTGCCAAATTCAGTGCTAATAGCGTCATTCTTTGTACAGTGATGGGTAATCCATGCATGTGAGTATATGGATGAATTTCAAGCAATGAAAAGTTATGGTTGTGTAAAAATCCAAAATTTCCAGTCCAGTAATATGCAGATGATGTTACCATTATTTCATAGAGTTCTATCATTGTAAGATTGAGATGCTGTTTAGACTTGAAAATGTGTTTTTGATTTGTTGATCCGTTGGAAGTCCTTTGACTGATGTATTAAAATTCTGCTTTAGCTATGTATGGGTTCAGTTAATTTGACCATCTTTGTATGGTTTTTCATGTTTGATAGATGCAAGAGGGCTGTAACAAGCCCCAACAAAACATTCTACTGGAGCTATGAGTGGGCTTGTACCATATCTTAATATTTTGTTCATGAAAATTAATTTGTATTGACTGGGTTGTACTGTTTTTCTATCAAGATTGCATAGTTTTACTGGATAAACTGAGATTTGCCATCTCTGATCAATATGGCAGCTCTTGCAGTTTAGGTCATGATCAGATTTGCTAAAACTTTTTTGTTAGACTAAATTTGTTAATAATTAATATCCAGTTTTGCCTTTTAAACTTTAACACATTGACTTAGTTTATCAGTTACTTGAATTTTTCATACAATAATATACTTCAAAAATGTCATATTACTGTGGATGTAGCATTGCTAATGTAGGCTGAAATGAAAGTATTGAATTCACAGCAGTCATTATGGAAATGTGAAGTTTATCTGTACGTTTGACTATATAAAAATGCCAGCTGATTTCCTGGCCAATGCCATGATAACTATTAACAGAATTTAAATTCAAAAGTATTTATTTCTTGCTAAGAATAAAATAATGAATAATGGGTTCAAATCACTGGGTATCATGACAGACTTGACAGGGGCTATAACAAGCTGTCACATTTTACAGTAGCTTTCAATTGTCAGTGTGATGGTACCCATGAAATATGAAAGAATGGTTGTAACTGCCTTGTAACCATGGCACTGTACGTGTTATATTTCAGAATGTTTTAAGTGTATTTTTATGAAAATTGGGAAGGGTTTAGTAAACATTTAAGTCTGTTGTACATATAAAATCTTATTTTATTAATAAAGTATTTTTATTGAATATTTTTCTTGGAATTAACCAAGCCATTACTGAGTTAGGCTGGTTGAAAGGTGGTTATTATTGTGTTAAGAATAAAAATATTTATTTTCATCTTATAGTTTCATGTTACATTTGCATAACTTGTGGAAACTAATAAGTGAATATCAAAAGGTTTTTCAGTGAAACTTTATATTTTACTACATATTTTCTTTACCTTAACACTAATTGTAGTGAAATCATTAATGTATAGTGAAATGAAGCTGTGAAAAAATATGAAATAAAATAGTAATATCTTTTCTTTAATTTTTTGTAATTGGTTTGACAATTTCAAATTATTTGTCTTCACAATTTCAAGTGTACTTTTTACATCTGTTTTCAGTTTTATGGTTTTATTATTAGACTTTATATAGGGATTGAAGTTTATCCATTCACAAAAAAAGCAATAAATCACAACAGAGCCCATTAGCTGTTTCTTATAAACATCAGTGAGCAGAGCTTGTGAACTGTATGATCTCTGCTCTTACAGGTTTAATTAACTTTATACTGAACTTCACTATTTTTACTAAGTTGTTTGTATATCAAAGTAAAGTGTAACTTTTAAATATGCAGTTTTGAAAAAAAAAAAAATGTCACCTTCTAGAATACAATTCCCCCAAACTGCTAAAATTTATCCAGCTTTTTAAGTAAGCTATAAATATGCTCTTAAATGCTCAGAGCATTGGGCTGTGTATGTCTGAAAGCTACAATGCAATTGACAATGATTTTTCTCTTAGAAAAATGGAGGATGAGTTGTAAGGTTTTATCAGTCTGTGTATTCTGTTGGTTATAAATATATCTATCAACCCTACATATCATTATATAATTATGTTGAAAGACATTGTAAAGCTAATATTGAAGTATATTGATATTAAATTTGTTTAATTAAAGTTTGAATCTTACTGTAAAAGACAACATGCACACCTTAACCTCGCAGTACACTCAGGCTTAAGCAGTCAAAACCTATTACAGGTTTAATATTTGGTTTCTTATGCATGCATCATTGCAACTTGCATACTTATCACAAATATTAGGTTTTACATTTTCTACCAGTAACAGTAAATCCAGTGGTTTATGTTGTTCCTGTAATTTTAATAACCTATTAACAACCACTTGAATATTGACCATGCTTGGCAATATATATTTGTCAGGATATATTCTTTTCCAGAGTTTCAACATGATAGTAGGGACCACATTGTCAGGAGGCTCTCATGGTCATTGCAAATAATCACAGGTGGTCTTACCTATTGGGCTAACTGGGCAATTTGCTGGTACCCCAGACATGGAAAGGCATCTGATGCTATGCCTTTTAATTTTCTTATGAGTTTTTTTTGTCATTATGGAACTCCATTTACTGAATTTTTCCCAGGGCTCTAGAATTATTAAAGTTGACCATGCAAATAACCTCTTAGAACATCCCGATATAGTTAAAAATTGTTTACATTTTTCAATAAGCAAAAGGTCATGACTTTCCTCTGGAATAAATCGTAAGATTTCTCAATCTTTATATAAAGGCAGTTAAAGGACTCTCTATTGGTCACTTAATGTACATTTAGTTCCCTAGGACTTTGCATTTGTGTGAGCTAGAAAGCATATCATCTGTTTTTTTTTGTGAAGTCTGCTGTTTGTTTTCTTAAGGCCATTTCTTCGATCTCTTCTGAACCTGCTGAAGCATACAGTGTGAAATAAGAATCTGTGATGACGAGAAAACCCACTTATAGAGAAAATTATATATGTAAAAACAGCTGGTATGGGTAGAGAAAGCACTATATAGAGGAGCAAACATTGTTTGCTTCTCTACATAGTGCTTTTTTATCCATACCAGCCATTTTTTTACATATATAAGTGTGAAATAAGCCTTAGTTCCGACACTATTTTACCATACATATATTCAAATGAAACATAATCCAAAATATCACACATCTTTTTACCATACTGATCACAAGGAAGCTTGGGCAGGATGCAACTTTGTAATTACAAGGATCCATAATGGGCCTTTAAAACTAAACCAGTTATTGTAATAGGAAGAAGTTAATTCTGGAGGTCTGAAATCATCCAGAGAAATCTTAGAAGTTATACACCTTGTAACATAACATTTGAGAGACAATAAGAAGCAGTTGATCATGAAGACTGCCCTCTATATTTAAAAACAAAGTAGAAAAATAACATCAAATCAGGCCCTAATCACTTAAATATTTAACCTTCTTTTAAACTCCATTATATTTACATCCTCCATCACACCTGATGGTAAACCATTCCAAAGAGCCATCCACCCTGTTAGAAAAGTAAAACTGTCCAACTTGATGATGGCTCCTACCCTGCCAATAGGTACATGTTTCGTCCCTTACTTTAGCATTCTCACCATCAAATGGGAAGAAAAAGTGAAGCGGTACTGACAATTTCCTTAGTAATATTGCACACCTCAATCAGGTCACTAACTCTTTATTTTTCAGTCAAAAGAAAGCAGATTCTGATATCTTAACCTGTTTTTCTATTGTAATCTTTTCACTCCAAGTTATTATCCTAGTAGCCCAGTTTTGAACCCTTTCCAACAACTGATTATATTTCCTAGGTAAGGATTCCAAGGCTGAACACAGTATATGTGTAAAAGGTGGCCTAATCAGTACTTATACAGTAAAATGATAAACCCTGTGTTACCAGGATGGCTTAAAGAATGATGAAATGAAACAATCACAGTATACAGTTCTTGTTGCATTTCTTCAAAATTAATTTTTTGAAAGTTTCTAACCAAAATCTTATTATTCCTGATTTCCATATGCAATAAAATGTCAAATCTTAGTGAGAAGTGATCACCTATAGCCAGATGTTCTCCAATCTCAACCACTTTTGCTCAATTTCTGTGTTAGAAATTAACAATAAATTAAAAAATTATAGATTCAATTATCTTTCCTGTCCAAGTGATGAAAACCATTTCTCTCACAGTTCAACTTTTAAAATCATCCAAACTGTGTACCTGAAATTAAAATATCTTGTAATTATAACTTCATTAAGAGCTTTAAACTTAATCACTATTTAAAGTTATATGTTAATTTTATCAGTTTCTTCTGGTGACCTTTAATACATTTCAACTAAAAGCCCTCTACCTCTGTATTTTCTAATATAAACCCCAATAATTTGAGTTTCCTTGCAATTCTCATTGATGTTTCTTTTGTCTTGAATTCTTCATGGATGTTTTCACCAAACTGTGTTGAGGGAGTGAGGAAAAGTGCCACAATATCTTTCTTGTTTGGCAGATACTAAAGTTGAACACAGATGGCAGCTGGTAGCCAAAATGTAATTTCACAGACAGTGTTAGTGTAGATTAATGTTGAATGCATAAATTTTCACTTCTTGCATACTGTGACAAAATTGCTTGTTACATGCATGTTGGGTTAAAGTAAAACAATTCACATATTTAAGTATGACTCAGAAGTTTATGATTGTATGTAGTTAACTTATCACTTAAAGTGGTGAACACGATAAAGTACCAAACAGACATTACTTACTAAAAGAGCAGTCAATACAAAAATTATATATATTACTGTAAAACAGAATATGAAATTTAATATTAAAACTTTCTTTGTTAACAATTAGTGAAAACAGGAAAAATTTTTTTCACAGTACAGATGTTTCAATATTTTAAAAACATATGTATATGCATATAGTGGTGCATTCTTTTTTAAATGTTCAGTTATCTACAAGTTTATTTCTGTGGATGCATTCATATGTTTTCAGCAAAAGTCTGATGTTATGATACACTGTCTAATATTTTAATAAAGCTTTTACACTATAAAACTCAGATTATTAATATAAACATGCACATTTTTCTTTTGTTTCTTACTGACAAAACAAAGAGAGTGTGCAACACACTCTCCTGATGCATGTGATTCTACCTATTTGAGTCTACCACTTTGGCACTGTTTGGCAGCTGTTTTGTGTGTGGTCTCTTCATGTTTTTTTTTTTTAATTTCATATGGAGTGGAAATATTTCGTGTTCTTTTCCTAGATTTTGATACTCCCACATATCTATGCATACTAACATGCAAGATTTTGATACTCCCACATATCTATGCATACTAACATGCAAGATTTTGATACTCCCACATATCTATGCATACTAACATGCAAGATTTTGATACTCCCACATATCTATGCATACTAACATGCAAGATTTTGATACTCCCACATATCTATGCATACTAACATGCAAGATTTTGATACTCCCACATATCTATGCATACTAACATGCAAGATTTTGATACTCCCACATATCTATGCATACTAACATGCAAGATTTTGATACTCCCACATATCTATGCATACTAACATGCAAGATTTTGATACTCCCACATATCTATGCACACTAACATGCAAGATTTTGATACTCCCACATATCTATGCATACTAACATGCAAGATTTTGATACTCCCACATATCTATGCATACTAACATGCAAGATTTTGATACTCCCACATATCTATGCATACCAACATGCAAGTGATTGTGCAACAACCCTTCACCAACAGAAGTGACATTACCTCTATCATAACCAGTGCCCTCTCTAATCTTGCAGGTGTTAACCTGTTTGCTTCATGAAGTTTATGTTTCCACTTTGTGCTGGAAGTAAATTATAACATCTTCAATTACCCAGGCCTCAAGTGGTGGTATTCATCTGAGGAATTGTCAGCTTTAATACATTAGGAGATTGATCATGATTTGATTTGTCCTTCATCAGGCCTCAAGCTTTGGGGCCCACACATTTTGAATATGGTCTACTGACTTTAGACAGATAAGCTGTTATAGTGTTATAGCTTTGTGATTATTTTGATATGAATATTATTTGTAGTTATTTGGTTTTAGTAATGTATGTTTAGTTAGATTTGTACCTATTTTTTGTACAGTTAGGGTTTTTCAATTAAAGTTTTGTGATATAATTTATATTACAATGTTAAATTAGGTTTAAGATATGTTTTTGTTATTTTAGGCTGACCTGTCATTCATTTTACTGGTAAATAATAAATTAGGTTAAATATATTGTTTCTTCACCACGTACCATCTAGGACATTTTTTTATTGTCACTAAACGCATTTAATTTTCAAATTTTACTACTATTTCATTTTTGTAATTAATTATATTTTATACTTCTTACACTTAATTTAGTTTGTGAGGACATCTGGGGCCAGGGTTATTCCACTCTTTTTCCATTGTTGCTCATTTTCCTCCTTAAACTGCTAAAAACCATTTAGGGTGATGTGTATTTTGACAGTTATCCTCCACGTAATCAAGAGTCTGTTAGGCCTACCTTAGCCATTTTTATACGTTTCACAGTTTTCCCCCATCTTTTCCAGAAATGTTAGGTCATACTCTGCCTTTTTCAGTTTCTTTTGGGAGATGATGCTAGCATGCCTCACCCTCCACAGGTTTTGGTTCATTTTGCCTTAGCTTACTGCAGGCAGATTATTTTTTGTTTTCTTGCTTCTCTGCACTTAGAATATATGTTGCTTGTATGGGGACAGACACTGTTAATTCTATTCCTTTATCCCTAGCCAAGTTTTCCAGACTTCATCTTACCCTACAATAATTTCTACTGGTATTATCCACCCTACACCTCCTTTCCGACACATTACACCCATTTTTTGGGGATTTTCATGAGACACCTTTCTTCTCTTTACTGTCATGTTGAAGTGAGTGCCTACAAATCTGGCTTCTTTGCTTTTGGGATCTTCTGTTGTGAGGCACTGACTTGTTGCAAGTTTGCTTCCCTTCCACTTTGAGTCAGGACTTATGAATCCTTCTTTTCCTCCGGTGGTTTGTTTGAGGGAGAGGACTGTTACTCCTGTGACTTTAGAATCACCTGGGCTATCTGTTTCTACATTCAATTTTTACTTTTTTGGTTGCTCTTTTGTCTCTTTAGTCATTGCATTCTTTATTCATATTCTATTTCTTGCACTTTCCCATTATTTACCTCTCCTATATCACAGAGGTTCTTCATTAGCCATGTATTTGTGATGAAGATTGGAATTCTGTGTTTGATCTGTTGTACCTCCATCACTTCTTGGTTTTTTCTCTTTTTGCTATATTGTCTTGTATCACACTCTGGTAGGCCATTTCTCCAGGATTGAGGATGTGTAAGGTCAAAATTGTGTTTTCTTATGCCCATGTTTCTATTTTTCATTCCTAGTGTTTCTGTCTTAGGTTTGTTCACCATTGGATTGGGTACCAGTTTTATATCTTGCCCTTCAAGCTTGTTTTGGATCTGTATGTCTTTTTTTTTTTTTCAGTTTCTGATCCACTTGGCTGCTGATGCATTAAGACAGGATTGAGATCAGTTTATACCTTTATTTTCTCATCCAATTCACTATCTTTCTTGTGTGATTTTGCTCATTTTTGTCACTTTGTGTCAGGTCTTTTTGATTGCATATTCCTGGGAAGGACAGATCTGTTTTCTTGGCTGCTTCAGCTTGATCTTTTCTTTGGTAGCTCATGTGGCATGTTATTCCTTTTGGTTTTGTTTCTTCCATCTTTCACCTTTATTCCTGGTTGGATCCAGATTGCCTATATGCCATATATACTCTGGGCTGATTCAAGAATGATCTACTTCTCAGAACAGGATTTTTGTGGTAGCTTGTTGTATTGTATCTGGTGGTGATGTTTTGTGTGACACTCCACTGCATTTTCTCACTCCTTTTTATTCCAGTGGAGTCCTTACCATTTTCCAGTTCCAAGTTTCTGGGGTGATGAATCATACTGATATCCTCCTGAATGTGATAGTGATATATGAAAAATGATGAATCCTTTTGGTTGAGAGTAGAGCAGTGGTGTTCTGTTGGTGTAGATGATAAAATGTTTCCAGTCTTATGCTCCATCTCTGATTGGGTCTATTTGAGGGGATGTAACTTTGGCAGGAACTGCCAAAACTGCAGTTTACTCCTTTGATTGGGATTTGTTATCATATCAGTCAGCTCCCAGTATGAGAAAATTTTACCTTATAAGATCACGGCAAATTTTCAGTATAGGAAAATTGTAACTTACAAGATCACTGCAAATTTTATGTATAGGAAAATTGGAACTTTTAATATCGCTGCAAATTTTCAGTATAGGAAAATTGTAACTTATAAGATGACTGCAAATTTTCAGTATGGGAAAATTTTACCTTATAAGATGACTGCAAATTTTCAGTGTAGGAAAATTGTAACTTGTAATATCACTGCAAATTTTTAGTATAGGAAAATTGTAACTTATAAGATCACTGCAAATTTTCAGTATAGGAAAATTGTGACTTGTAAGGTTACTGTAAATTACACTCTATTAGATATATTTTAACTTCTCTGAGTATATCACAGTTCTGTAAAAATCTAACTTTTTAATTAAACTATTACAACCTTATCAAACGCTTATGTAAACATTATCAGAGTTAGAGATTAGTGAAGTTTGCTAATGCATAATTGTCGATTCATTGATTGATTACATTTAACTAATTAATTATTCTCACATGAGATATGGATACTTAAAATAAATGAAAGTAATAATTATAAATACTAGTTTTGATTGCTTGATTATTTTTGTGTATAGACTACTAACACTAACTGACTAAGTGAATAAACCTTGAATTGATCAAAAATATTAATGATAATTTATAATTGCAATAATTCTATTACTTGGATAGAAATAAATGTAATTGATGCTGGTAGGTAATAGAGTTAGCCACTCAACTCCTTACATCAACAAAGTGCTTTCATCTTTACAAGAAAAATCATTATTAAAAGAGTTTCCAACACTTTAAATAAGAAGACTTCTTTTGAAAGCTTACTGAGAGTTTTTCATAAAGTTCCAATCCTTCCTAAATGATCCCTATCAAGTGATCAGGCTTATTTAGATGTAATTTAACTGGATCTTCCCTTCACTCTGTATTTTTAAAAATAGATTTCATACTGACTTCATTCTAATAATGAGGAATTTGAGCCATAATAAAGACTTCTTGTTACTTAGCCAGGATCTTACTAAGCTTATCAAAAATGTGATACTTTTGTAAAGGATAATAGCATGATCAAGAAGACACTTTCCACATCTATGAATGTATTACTGATTGAAGTCTTAATTGTATAAGTTGTGTCAGAAGGACAAAGAAATGTAGTTTATATGAAACTATAAATAATTAGGAACTTTCAGAGGTTTGTCATGTAAGTTTTGTTAATGGAATAAACTCTCCCACTTAGGTAAAGTAATAGGTTATCATTTCAATTACATATGCAGTAAATATATTTCAAATTTGCAGAATCATTCTGTCAGCTGTTACACCAAGTCAGGTTAAATTCTAATGGTGAATAATTAGAAAAGTAAAGAAATGTGTATGAAATAATACTGCTACTCTAGAATTTTTAAATGATATAACTTGAGTGGGTTAAAAAAAACTCAGTGCTACATAAACACACTTCAAAAACTAAATATTTTCAATAAGGAGTTAAAGAATTTTTGTAATGAAAAATTAAAAAGGAAATCAAATAATGTAGTGAGTATGATAAATGAAGTTACTAATTTTTTTTTACCATTTTAATAGTTTCATTTTAGTATTTGACACACCTGTTTGCATTAATTTAATATTAGCATAATTGTATGATTTCTTTCTTGTTTGGAAAGTTTGAACTGTAATGTCACGTACACTTCCACACACACATAGGTATGGAGTATTGGTATGAAGATTACTTAGAGTATTTTTCTAATATAAAATGCTTTATAATAGGGGATAATGTGGAATTCTGTTTCATGCTGAATATTACACATTTCTGAATTCAAGTGGATGTATATGAAAATTGTTGGGAATTTTAAATATTGAGAATAAAGGATTTTACAGTTCTAGCAACATAATGTAATAATATCACTAATATAAACCGTCAGTAATTCATAACAATTGAGCTACATAACGAATGACTTGTAAATCTTTGTGTAAATGAACTTATAAGATATTGCTTGTAAAACTAATTTAATATGACACCTATGTTATATAAACTATCTAAATCATAAAATTTGCATCAAACTTAATGTGAAATGGTTTTCTATATCTAACACTGTACTTTGTTTTTCATACTTTTCTGTGTTTTCCACATCATCTCTTATTTTTGTCATACTTTTGTCTACATAATGTCTAGCTTTGTATAAAATATTACTAGTAGTGGTGTATTATTAGTAAAAATATTTCAGTACAGGAATAGGGTCAGGTGTACCAATAGACAATTGTCAGTCAACTTCCTTAGGACAAGGTCTTCCAAAAAAGGTAATAATTTTCCTTACAGCAGTTAGATATGTGATAGGTTGGTGCAACCTTTATATTTTATATTTTCTTAAAATCTAGTGTTACATTTTTTAAAAACACAATGAAAGTACTGTTTTCGTGATTCAGAGCCTTTTAAATTTCTATGGGTTATTGCTAAATTTAGTGTAATCAAAGCAGGTAATCTTATGTAATTATGTCGTTCAGTATCACAATCACAGTTTGTTGACATTTTTGCTGTTGAAATATTTACAGAAAACATTCTGAATTTTTACCCTATATGTAGGTAAAGAAATGGCTGCATTGGCAATAGACACTTGTGCACCTCATTCTTTGTCAGTAGAAGTTGGTGATGAAGGTTCTTTAGTAACACAATCCAGCCTCCAAGAAGTTCCAATAATGATCACTGAGGAGACACCTATCAAGGAAACAACTAAGCTAGATGATGCACATAATGATGATAATGTCAGTTCAAGTTTTGTGTTTTCAGGCATTGGAAATAAAACATTTGAAAACAAGGAGTTAAATGTCAATGGAATGGTAGGCAGTAGCCTTATAGATGAGTTACAAGCAGCAAAACTTGAACCTAATTGTCAGGTTCAAACAGAAAGTATATTGGCTGAATTAAAAGAGAGCATTATACTTGCTTATAATGGGAAATGGAAACTTGGAAAACGTGGACGGCCACCAAAGATAATAAAAAATGAACTTGAAAAAAAAAGAAGATTGTTAAATGGTATTGATGCTCAACTAAATTCTGCAAAAGATTTACAGAAAAACACTATAGAACAAAATACAACTGAAGAGAGAATTTCTGTTAGTGAGACACATAAAACTAAATATTCTCCTGAGAAATGTAGTGTTATTCCTGAAAAAGAAAACCATGTAAATGTAATTGAGTCAGATATGGCAAATGAATCACCAGTTCCTTGTGTTAATACCCATTCTGATGAAGAACACAGAGAGAGCTTTAGTGTGAACAGTGTGAACCCTAATAACCACTTACTGTATTTAAAAGGTGAACCACCTGTGGCTACCTATAACATCCAACTGTCAGAAAATTCAATCTCAAAGACAAAGTTGAATATCTTGGATAAAAACAGTGTTGAAGACTCCTTGATTCATAGTAGTAATACTCAGACAGTAACTGGTAGGTTAGAAGCTCAAACTTGGAGTAGATATGGTCGTTTGCACAAAAAAAGAGAACTCAGTCCTGACATGGAAGCAATCCCGTTAGTGAGAAAGCGAACTGTTAAAACAGATACTTCAAAATTGAGTCAGCCTGCTGAACATTCTTGTACAAGCACTAATTCACTTGAACATTCTAAAATCAAAGGAAGCTCATATGCAAATCATATTGACAATAGAGTTGCAGAAAATGATAATTCTAAAGTTTCCTCCAGTTTAATCAAGAAAAAAAGTATCCCTTCAAATTTGCACCAGAAAAGCAAAATTAACACTTCCACCATATCATTGCCTCTACATCCTAATGATTGTTTAGACAGTAGTGTTTTTAAGCAACAAAAATTATCGCTTACATTAGAAGATGAGAGGAAAGTACCAGCCGAGTGGCTAGTTGGAGACCTGTTGTGGTCTAAGATAACTGGACACCCCTGGTGGCCATGCATGGTATCATTTGACCCTATTCAAGGTATATTCAGCAGGGTTATTCGTGGTAAGGATTGTTTTTTATTTTCTGATTTCATTTGTTGAAAAGAAAATGAATTGATTATATTTATAAGAATTCAAAATTTTTGAGAATTACTATAAGAAAAGGGCATTTTAATACATTCAGATATGTAGAGATAATTATGTCATTACAGTTACTGTAGCATGTTGATATTGGTAAAAATACATTTGAGTTTATATAAAATATTGTATTCTGATATGGAACTTGCTTTCTCTTACAATATTAGGTATTTTTATTCAGTGTTGCCCTCTATATGCAAACTTTTTTCTTTATGCATGCCAGAAGCCTCCCATTTTCTCATGTTGGAATTGGATTCCAATTTGTCTCTCACATAAATCATCATACTTTACTAATTAACCAGTAGGAGCATGACCCTACTCACGTGATGCAAGTAGCTCCCTCTACACTCCTCTACCGAACTATTTTCTTGTGTAGCAGTAGTCAGATTCTTTCTTTTGTTTGAGTATAGACTTGAAGTGGGTTACATTAATTCAGCTTCTTCTTTTTTTTTTATTTCACTTGTTTGAAGGATTTAAAACGTTTATTCCGAAGTTCATACTACCACTTCAAGCCCATCCAATTTGTATGAAACCTTACTTCAAGTCTTAGGTACAGTTGAACCATCAGGGGATTTCTTGGTATTTATATGTCTTTTGTTTCTGACCATGCTGATGAGAATTTTGATTTTTGTCTTCCCTGAGTTTGCTGTACCTTTCTACACCTTGCCTGAGGATTCTTTTCAGCCTTTGTAAGTTTTTCAGATTGTATATCTTAGAAGTGTGATATTTTGTTTATTGGTCCTAAATATTATGATCTGTGTCTTTCTGTTTTACATTCTGCATATCAACCTTAATTGGTTTTCCCAGTCCCCTGATATTCAGGTTCACATTGTGTAGTTTACCTCCTTTATGTTTAATAGCATTATTATCATTGTTATTGTGTTTGGTTTTGCCTGTTGGGACAAGTGCTGAATTTTTTGCACACTTCAAAGATGCACTCTTTTCACATTTTTGTTTTACCATGCCAGTTTGGTTGCAGTACTTGTACTCAATCCATCTCCTGTCAGGGGCTTTTCACTGGATCTGTGAGGGAATTTCTATGAATGTCCTCTTTAGCCTCACTTTCACATTGGCCAGTTTGTCATTTTTCACAGTGATTTATGGTAAGCCATCACTGGTTCTGGTGACTGCTTGGTTTGGCTCTGAAGGTTATCAGTGGAGTCTGTTCATATCCAGTGTTTGGATTCACAGACTATGCTCAGAAGGTCTCATCATCACTTTTTTCTCTTCCTTTCTTATCCAGCACACATCCTTTTTTCTTCCTCAGGATTCCTTGCCATGCTAGCATAATTCCAAGACAGTTGTAGTCTGCCTCACACACCTCACATGATTTGGGGATCTTCCTCCTTCATGTTTGTGGATCCTGAAATGGCCACGTCCAGAAAACTGGTCATTGACATCTCCCATCTTACTCGACATATCTATGTTCCCCCGTTCACCATGGAATTCTACTTTACTCTTCAGTAGGCCTTTTATATGGGTCTTTGACATCCAAGTTGGACTTTTCCCATGCTTATCTGAATGTTCCATTGTGGGATGGTGCATTGCTTTTGTTCTTTCACTTTTGGACTGATTTTGACACTATATCTTTTATTTGTTGGTGTAAGCCTTCATTTTCCGTCTTCTTGCTCCGAAGTTGCACATTCTCTCCTATGTACATGACTGGTTTCTTCCTGCTCATTCTGAATGGGAGTCAGCTTGACATAATCATCAGTTTCTTTTCTTGATGGGGTGGTTGATTAACTTGGCAAAGTTCTTCCTTTGTCCTATCCATTTCCTTGTTTGTTTGGGTGTTTTTTTGACACCCATCTCTTTACCATCTTTAATTTTGGCTATGGCATGCATTGTTTGGAATGCCCTGTTTGCTCCTTTGCTTTCTGCTTGTGAGGTTTTATTGTTCTTGGGGATGTGGTCTTTGTTGACACCTCACATATTCCTTGGTTGAACTCATAAGAGGTCAATTCCATGGGTCCTTCACAAACAATGGCTCTTTGCTTGGGTTCCTTTAGATTCTCCCATCACCCCCCCCCCCAGCTAGTATAGCGGTATGTCTCCAGATTTACAATGCTAAAATCAGGGGTTCAATTCCCTTTGGTGGGCTTAGCAGATAGCCCAATGTGGCTTTGCAATAAGAAAAAACACAAACTCATCACCCTTTCTTTCTAACTTATGATTAATCTCTGTTGATGGTTAGTCACAGCTCATCCTTGGGCAGTTGTCTTGCTTTCACCTTCATTACCAGAACTGGGGTGTGTTGGCTATTGGTTCAAGGTTGAACATTCTCTTCTTACCATGCTGTTCACTGGGCTTTGGATCATTTCTTCCTTTCTCCAGGGTGAACTTAATCAAGATCTTTGTGTTTCTCTCCTTGGATATCCTGATTAGACCCATAGTCATTACTTTCATTTGACAGTGTGTTGTGTTGAAGTGTACTTTTTTGTGGGTAGCAGGTTTCATTTCCCTTCTAGACAGGTTTATCCTAGAGAGTGTCTAGGAGAGTTTATCCTTATGTTTAGTAGCTTTGCAACTAGTGGTGTACCCCTCATATCAATGTATTTACCACTTCCCTCATTCATCAGGTACTTTTGATTTGGTGTTCTGACTACAGCTGCCTTCACCCAAGTTTAATTGAACCAGTTCCCTTTGTAAATCCTCCTATCCCATTACATTTTGCATGGGCCTTCTGATTGCTCCTTATTGGCTCATTCAATCATGGTTTCTTTGCCTGCTCCAGTTATAGTTGTTCCCTCCTGACCTGCTACCCTCATTCCCCAACCTTTTCATCAGCTACACTCACTGGTTATTACTCCCTTCTTGATGTGTGTAACACTTTATGATTGTGTCATTTCTATTAGCTGTGGATCTAACCCATAAATTTTGTATCTAGAATTGCTGGCAACTTGGTTATGTGCACTGATCCAAGTCATACTGCTGATGTGGGTCTCTCATTTATGTCACATTGAATATGCCCATGATGGAGGTTTAAGAGTTTAACAAGCAGTTGTTAATGTCATAAATGATCTTGGTGAGGATTGGGCATATTACAAGCATTGATGCCTAAATTAGCTAACTAACACTTGAAGGAGTGCTGTTCAAATAATAGTAACAATTTAATAGAATTTTCAAAAGTTGTGGTCTCTCTCATTATAACTTAAGATTATTTTTAATATTAAGATCATTAGCATTTGAGATTTTTTAAATATAATAGAAGAATATTTGGCATCAAACTCTGAGTGAAGAAGTTCATAAATGAAGAACAACTGTTGGACATTGATTATTACCCAGGATCCTGGCTAAGAAGGCCAGTGCTCCGTAACTGAGCTTTCTGAGGATTTGTTGTGTTCCAATCAATCTTCTTTGATAAAATTTATAAAACTTATAACACTCTCAGTTTGATTACCACACTGTGTTATGATAAACACAAAGACTAAATCATAAGAAGTCTGTTCTTGTACTTGAGTCATCTTTCACTTTTTACACACAAAATTTATATTACATGAAAAAGATAATTAAATCTATTTGCTACAATGTATTTTTCTTTCTCATTTATACTCAAATTGTTAAATTTTTTTATTTATGAAATTATTTTGTTTTTTGTCTTTTATTTTTCCATTTCTTAACCCTTCTTTTCTTGTTAATATTTTCATTGGTTTTTAAATTCTTGGAAATAAATTTTAAATTTTGAAGAAACTTGTAACTTATTATAAATCACAAAACATAGTTCAGTTTTGCTGATAAACAATAAATAGAGAGATCAGAAATAAGTTCTTTAAATTATTATTTCTTAAATGATTATTAAAAATTATATTTACTAAATTAATTTATTCACTGATATGATGTCTAATTTCATCTCTGAAAAAGCTTTCTTGACTTATACTGCCCTCTATCAGTGCAAATTTACATGTCACTATATATTGATACATCAACTTATCTGTGCAATTTATGGTGCAGAAACCCTCCACCAACAAAAGTATGACACTACCTCATCATAACTAGTACCCTCTCTAATCTTGCAGTTCAGTCTTTTGCTATGGTTCACTTTAGCAGTTTTTGCTCATGTTGAAGGTCCTTAGCAGTTGATCAGTGGGTTCTGAATGTTGTTTTGGTATGGTTCTCTACCTCCATTCATCTCCTCTTTTGTGTCACAATCAACTCCTTCCTCTGTTTTGCTCTATTTACTCTACTTCAGTTGCAAGCTATGGAATGTTTCATATGCAGCATCTCACACTATCTCCTTCACTTTGTGTGAGAGGTTCACTCTCTTTTTGGAATGTGGGCTGCTCTGGAAGCCCTCTTTCCTCTTTGTCATGCTATGCTTTGTCATTGTCAGCAGTTTTCTACAGACCATTGGAGCCTTGTTCAGGATCTATTAAATGCCCCTCTTACTCTTTCCCGTTTCTTAAAGACTTACTTTGACTAGTGGTTGGATTGGAACAATACTGCTGTGGGTGTTCCTGTTCCTTTTACGTGTCTGGAATATCACCTGTTATAGTTTCTTCTTTTTCTGGTGGGATGCGTGTCTTGGCACTTGAGAGATTTTATAGCAATGATCTCTTTCTGAATCTTCTATGTCAATCTTTTGGAACTTCTTGCTGTTTATTGGGCTTTCCTTCTCATTCAGTGGGTTTTTTGGGTTCAATTGTTGATGGTCCAGTCAATTCTACAGCAGTCTTTACATCACCAGGCAATGGATATTCAGTCAATAGATCTATGTTTTCACACATCAGATCTTCTGTACTGATGTGATGGTACGTCATCATCTGGGTGCCATGAATCTGGTTGCAAATTGATTATCCTATCCTGACAAGATCCTCCCTAGATTTTGTGTGCTCTTTGGGGTGTCCTAGATTTGGAAGCTTTTGTCACTCTTTCAAATATGCCATTTTTTTTAAATTTTAGTTTCCTGTTCCTCATTCTCTGGTGTGGAACATCAGTTCTCTCAGTCAGAATTGGTCAGATAGGCACCTGTATGCATATGCTCATAGTAATCCTCTTCCATGTGTCTTTGCCATACTTAAATTACTCTGTTTAGTGTTCTGCTGGTGACTCTGTAAATAAATAAATAAATAAATAATGATAATAACAGAGAATTACTCATGGAATCTGATCCCAGACTACATTTTAAGGTCTCTCCTCCTGTGGCTAAATGATAAGTGTGGGGACTTACAATACTAAAAATCAGGTTTCAGTGCCCCTGGTGGGTCGAACACAAATAGCTTTGCATTTACCAACAAACAAACTACAGTTGTAATCATCTTATTATGTGCATAGATTTTATATTTTATCCTTAATTATTTGATAACTTTTTTCTTTTACAGCCTAGCTTAATTTGTGTATATAAATTAGACATGAGTAAGACAAAAAAGTTGTCTCTGGTATGCATGTTTAAGTTTTATTTTTTTTTCAGGAACTTGACTAATAATACTTAATAATTGTTCTTGTTTGTATCTGTATTTGAATGAAAAGTACAATATATTTTTATTTTTTATCATTTCATTAATAGAGCTAAGTAATTTAGTAGATTGCTAAATATAATTTATTAACAATGAGTAGCAGTTATGTTACTTAGAGCCATGCAATTAATTTATTATTGAAATGACTAAGAATTTGCTTTTTCATGAAAATAATCAAATAAATGAAATTAATTTTTCAATTTATTGCTGTTTCTTTATTATTCCAACAAGCATTTAATTAAATTATGATTAAAGTAGTTATCATAGAAATAATCAACTAACTGAATCTGGGATTTCTGATTATTAATGTTTTTAATTATTTCAACTATCAAACTTTATCATTATATTTGTTTATGGGTGTGGAACACCTTGTTGTTTGAGGTTATTTGGTTTGATTCTCACTGCCACTGAACGTTCTTGCAAAGCTATTAAGGCTATGTGCCACTATCATTTAATTTTTAATTGCTGACTAGAGAGAAGGCAACTGGTTGGTAGCATGCACTATTAACTCTGGAATACAAGTGTTAAATAAAGTATACCTTTACAATTTATTACATTGTGTTACATTTCTAGTTTATAATTGTGCAACAGAAATTCTTAATGTTGCATAAGCAGGTGCAGAAATGGAGTGGTTTTGGATCCATCTAGGTTTTTCAGAAATCAAAAATTGTATTTTTAAATATTGCATAAAATGTTAGGATAAGGAAATGGTCCAGGGGATGTGGATCTCTTGCCAATTTCTTATCAAAATTTATGGTCTGTTATTTAATTTTATTTAAAAATAAGCATTAGATGTCATTGTTTTTATTCAATTCAATTGAATAATTGATTATTATAAAAGATTGTTTGAAATAGACACAGCTGGTTGTACAACAGTACAGTTAATACCTTCACAATGAACATCTTTTTCTGTGCATGCCTCAAGATTTCAGTAAGATACATTCAAAATTTAATCAAACTACTTTCTTATCATTGCATACAAATTTAACAAAATATTCAAATCTTTATACTCTACAAGTCTTAGGTTTTCATTTTATAAGGCAATATTAAATTCTGAATTTCTTCTAGTTTGAGAATTGTAACATTTTCTTTCTGGGTATCCTCTCTTTTCTAATTTATTTGCTACTCTTTTGAGAAGCACAACATTTAACATAAATTACTCATTACATCGTTGTTATCACTCAAGCAAAGCATGATTTTTATAGCTTTCAATCTTGTTTGATTACAAAGTCATAATATGGAAAATCAGACCCCTCTTGCAACACTTATCTGTTGCATCTTATCTTTAAGGATTTACCTGTAGTGTTCTCTGATGTTTAATATTGAATTATTTATAACCTATAGAAACTGAAGGTTTTAATCTAACAATTGATATGTTTATTACGTTGTTTTCTGTAAAGAGTATTATTTATTTCACTTTCTCCAGTTTAAATTTTATCCATACAGGAAACAAATTGATAAGCTTAGCTTACCTGCTGTTGTCACATAGTTAGAAAACTAGATATTTATAAAACATTGTCTGCTTTTTGCATGCTATTATTCTGTATTTTTTGGTGCATTATTTAATTAGGTAAAAATTATTTAGTGCAGTAGTACTGTTAATATAAAAAAGTAGAAATATGTTTCATCAACAGTTGACAGCAAAAAAGAAGATTCAGATAAGTAATTTATCATTTTTCATGTGCATTTTTATTTATTATTCTTTTTAGGTTAGATAAGACTAGATTAGTTAAAATAATGACAATTTTTTTGTGAAATATGCTTGCAAAAAGCTCATGAGTTATGTAATTTCATAAGGTAATTTGAGCCCCAAGTTTCTGAAATACACATTTTATGGTAGGAATAGTAGTTTAGACATGGTTCAAATGGCAATAAAAAAGAAAAAAATTAAAGAATAAATTGGAAAATATGTTACAAGATTTAAGCTATTTAGCTAATAAACAAATGTTTCATGTTGCACTTTGAAGTCATTTTAGAAAAAAAAAGGTAATATAGATTTATTTGGAATTTTTTGTGGTGGTTACAAGGTAGGTCAAATTGATCTACCTCAAACAGAATCAGGGTTGAAAAGAATAACAGATGAAATATAAAGTTCTTCCAAAAACATTTGAAATTTACTTAGAAGGCTTGACAGAGTACACAAATGAAATTTGAGATTCTTCAGATGAAGAAAAGCATTTTAGTCACTTTGTACTTGGAGTAGTCAACACTGACTCAGTATGCTTATGGAGAAATGTCTAATGAAAACATTTCATCAAAAATTCTGAACTGTTATCTTCAGATGAATTTTAAAGATTGCTGAAAATTTGCAAATCTTTACAAAGATACTCAAAAAATATTAGAAGTTATAGTGTGTAAACTATAAAAGTCATTTAGGGTCATGAACGTGGTTAATTCGACTATGCCTGTAGCAAGGGAACTAATACCTCAGCCAGTATCTTATTATTTCTAAGGTAATATAACAATTTAAATGCAGCTTAAATCTTGCTTTGAAAAAATGTTGCACCTTAGCATTTTCCAGACACTAATAATATGTCTATATCATAAGAGAGATGTTTTCACCAAAGTTATCGGTGCTCATGTAACATATATATATATTACAGAAATGATTTTTCATTGTTTAAAAACAGTAGTTTTTCTAAGAAGTGTGTTTTTGGTATTGTTGATGCCCAAAATAAGTGAAAATGCAAGTGGTTTAACTATGTAAACTACTACTTCATAAAACTTTCAAAACAGTCATTCTGTTTTCCTGTGTTATAGTTAGTCAACTGTGTTTATTAATAATTATAACTAATTTGAACTAACAACTTTAATTGTTTATTTTTAACTGTTTTTACTTTCATTTCAATCACATTAACATTAATGCAAATTAAGATATAATCTTCATTGTAAAATGAAACGTAACTGCAGTTTCTGAGTAGAAGCTAAATGCTATTTGTTTACACATTAGTGCTGTATCATCTGAATATATTGTAATTTTATTTTTTCTTTCCCTGATGGTTTTTAAACTTTCTCATACAAACTTATATCTATCAAGAATTTTATTTTACAAAATAAATTGATGTTATTCTAATTATCATGTTGTTCGATTATTCGTTTCTCATAATTGAAGGAGATATGTACTAATCAGTTGGAATAACAGAGGAATGAATCCATGTATTGGTTGATTAGCAAATGCACTGAATTGCCCAGCCCTAATATTAAATAATGTGATAAATAAATTATGCATACATTGATTAGTCAAGAGTTTGTGTTATTCAGAATATTTAACATCTTTGACTTACAGTTAGGTGGGGAGAAAAACTAAATGCTGTTGACATTTTATGTATGTGAAGTATCCAAAGTTACTAAAATATTTTTACAGCTCTTTTTAGGCACATGGTTATGTCATATTGTTATTTTATTCTTCTACAATATTTCATACAAAACCTGTTATGGGTGTCATCTATGCCAATTCTAAGAACTTATGAGTGAAAGCAGTGACTACTATGTAATAATGAAATGCCAACAGCAGTGTGGTTGGACAAATAAATTTACTGCTGTGAACATTGCCTTTTCACTAAAGTAAGTGGAACAAAAAATTAAATTAATTTTACTTTTAATATGAGCCTAAAGCTGTAAGCAGAAGCTTGATTAAACTATTTAAAATGTATTTAAAGGACAAAGCACTTAAAAGTTTCCTGCATTAGTAGCTCTTTTAAAAGATCCTTGTCATTGCACCTTCCCTCCTAGTGAGCTCCTAGATTAATCATCTGTTTTATATACAGCAAGGTATTTCAAGTGATAAATACATTGCACTGCAGTCAGAGAGGTTTTAAATGCTTAAACTTTAGCATTCACTGTGCATCTTACTAAGTTAGTTTGTAACTTATTTAATTATTTATGCATGCATGTGTTTTTGATGGTTCTGAACTTTCTAAACTCTGGATTTTGACATAAACCATGTATTTTTTTTGTATACAATACTTATTTCTTGTATGTCTGCCATTGAGATTTTGCAAACAACACTAGCCTTTAATTATCTTTCACCTAAATCATATTTTAACATAAACTGCACAGGTACATGATGTAATAGTCATGCAGTAATAATCCTTCACAGTAAGAGAGTGGTACATCCTCTATGCATAGTAGAATTCCTATAGAAACTTGCATTTAGAATCAACATCATTCATAAACTCAACACTGCTGTTAACAGATGTGTTTACCCCCCTCACTAAAGACATGCTAAATAGAACATGTCATGGTGTTTTAAAATTATTTTCAAAATTTAGGTAAAAACTTTATTATTAATATATGTCATTAAATTTGGCATCAGTATGTAGTTTATAATTCAAATTTTAATATATGTTTGAATTTCATAATTCAAAACATTATTTAAATCAAAATGCTAATTACACCTTTTTTATGCGTGACATTGCATATCCTTGTGTCTTATTGATCAGAATTACATTGTATACCGTACAATGTGTGTAATAGTTATAAAATTATAAGCTTGACTTCCAGACACTGATGAGCCAGCATATAAGATAAAAACTGCCCACCATTTTGGTTTGCTGAGGTATCAATATATTTAGCAAACCTACTAGACTAGCTTCTCCCACTACTCCATTCTTTTAAAACCTCTTAGCTACTCACTTTTGTTTCTCTTAAGTTCACATTTATAACCAATAAAAAAGTACATCAGTCATTTGAAAATTACTTTGAAGGGGAAAGCCAAGTTTTTACTAGAAATAATGAAGTCTATTGACTAATTTGTTGCTCTGAATAGAAATGAGATTTTTCTAGCCATATATATGATAAGTAGAAAGCCATAGATAAATATCAGTGATTTTATGTATTGTAAATTGATAATATTTTGGCTTTCTAAAATGCTTCTTTGAAATCAGCAAAAATTAATGTCTTCCCTTTTCACTTAGTGGATAAACAAGGCTTGCTTTTATTACTTTACACAATTCATTCATGAACTCATTCTACTGTAAATAAGTTAATAAATTTTTTCCCACTGTTTTCTCAGAGGCAGGGTTATGATAAACTTCATGGAAATCCAGACTTATACTGCATATGCTTGTTTGTTATTGACTGTGTCAGATTATAGTATCAAGCAGTGTAAGAGCAGGAGGAGTGATTCATTGATTTATATTCAGCATGCTTATACTTCAGTTGCTAACATTAAATAAACAAAAGAAATTTGTGTGAATAGGTTAGAAATAGAAATTCTAGGGAGAACTATTTTTGAACTTAATGGCCAATGTATTATTTATACATTTTATTTCTCATTTTTTGTATATGGTTTCAAGTTTGCTCAAATGAATCAATTATGTGTAGGGTTAGGGTAGAGAATATAATGGATAAAATATAAAGTCTTTGTAAAAAAAAAAAGCCTTTGTACTTATTTAAGAGATTTTAGAGATTACAGAAATGAAATTTGATAATTTTCAGAGGAAAAATATTTTGTCTTAAATTGAAAATCACTTTTCACTTGGAACAATGAACACTACCTCCAGACACTCAGTCAAATTTATGATAAATAATTAATTAAAACAGATTTTGTGTCTACAAAATACCTTCAATGTTTGAAAAGTTTCATGAAAGTACAAAAAAAATGTTAAAAGTCATATAGTATGGAAACTCTAATGGTCATGGTCAGTGTAATTCATTGAGACAGTAGTGAAAGGTTATCTTGCTTTGCTTTTCATTTTGAACGATGTTGCATGACCTTATTGTTTAATATTATGTAATAGTATTTTTTAATCAGTTATTATCTTTTTTTACTATTTCTTCTTTTAGTGAGTGCCTGTTTTGTTGTTTCGACTTTTGTGAGGGTTATATTTCCATTTTTTCACTTTTGCTCATTTCTGAACAGTAGTATACTACAAGATGTATTAGAGTAAAATTTCATATTTATCAACCTTGTCAACTTGTGTTTCTGATGCTTTGCCCTTACTGGGTTCTAGCTCTATTCATTAACACAAACTTTTTTCTGGAATTAAATTATACAACATAAGTTCTTGAAACTCCTTGCACCTTCTACTATGTTCTTGGCTAGTAAAGTCTTTGACTGTGGAAGATGTTGCTGCCAGTTTTCACCATTGTTGGATTTTGTTTTCCTTCCCAGCTTCTCTCTCTCCTAGTTATGTTTTTTCCATTCCTGAGCTTGACAACATGGTTGGCCTTTTTGTTCATTGTTTTCCACTGTCTGGTTTGGTTCTTGCCATTTGGTTCTCTGTTAGGGAACATGCCATCCATCTCTTCCTATGCTGATTCTTTCAATACTGCACTATGCTTTCCATATTTCCTATGTCCTGTGTTTCTTTACACTCTGTATTCAATGCTGTAGTTTTTAATTCCCCCCACCTCCACTTGACTTTAGTATCCATGCTGAGACCTTCTTGTTTCAGCATTGTTTTCACTCTTCCTTGCCTAATCATCTTAATTTTGATAATTCCTTTAACATGGTTTATGGTTACTCTCCTTTAACCTCATTGGTTTCTCAGTCCCTGAAATCTCTTCTGCCTGCTTGGGTGTTGACTTTTTGTCTCGTGTTTCCCTTAGTAGGGCTTACTGGTCTTCACTTCTTTCATGCTCTATCTCTTCACAATCTGTTTTCTTTTTATTTCTTAACTTAAGCCTTTTTCTAGGTTCCAGATAGATAGTTTTTCTGGGGTATCTCTGGTTTGTCTTTTCTCTACTTATGCTTGTGTCTTTTCATTAGCTTTATCTCTCTCTCTCTGCATATGGTTTATGTGCAGTTGAAATCTATTCAGTTGTAATATTTTTCTCTGTTATTCAACTTCCCCAGTTTTCATTATATGGTCAATGTTTTGCTCCACTTATTTGCTGCAAAGTTAAAATTTTCTGTCACTTCTTTACTCTTTTGTTTCTGTGTGCCCTCTAATGTTCTTTGGTCTCTTATTCTTTTTTATATTTGTTCTTCCTGCCCCTCTATTTTTGTCTCCACACCTATCACCTTCACTCTTTCTGAAGGTCAGTTGGCCCAGGCCTCATGGTGGCACTTATTTGTTAGCCTATGGACTCAATTCATGGCTATCATTGGGTCATTGTGATCTTTACTCAGTGTCTCTTTTTTCACTTCTCTTCCTCCTCTTCTCTATTGTTTTTCCTGTAGATTTCAATCCTCAGTGTTATAACCTTTGCTCTTTTTGATTTACATTAATAACATTTATGAAGGAATGGTTAGTAAATTATTTAAATTTCCTTATGATATTAATGTTTTGGGTGTTGCTGACTCTGAGGGAGAGAATATTTTACAAAAGACTTGGGTTATTTGATGAGTTTGGGATTTAACTAGCAGATGGATTTGTTGTAACAAATGTGAATTAATGCATGTGGTGCATCACAATTGGAATTATTAGTATTGTTCTGACAGGAATAATCTAAACAGTGTTATGAATAATAAAAAAAAGAATCTTAGTATTTTAGTTAATTAGGGTTTTATGCCATCCAAGAAATATGCTTGCTAGTAGCAGGGCAAATAGGAGTTTAGGTTATATCTACAGAAATATTGAATACCAGTCTAAAGGAGTTATGATGTCATATATTTCATTGATTAGACTGCATTTGGAGTACTTTGTTCAATTTGGGGCTCCTTAACTTAGAAAGGACTTTGAATGATTGGTGAATGTTAAGAAAAGAGTTACTGGATGGGAATGGTTAACAGAATAGGATAAGCTAGGTTCTTTAAAATTGTTTTTTATTGAAAAGAAAAAGAGTAAACCTGATTGGGTGTTTAAGATTGTTGAGGAAATTGAAAGTGTTAATGAATCCTGTTGTTTTAGTATTTAATGATGAGAATAGTAAAGGTAAATCTAGGTCAATTTTGAAATGATAGGAGTGATCTTTAGCTAGACATCCCTATTTTTCTAACAGGATGGTTTTGTTAACCTTTGGAATTGGTTGCCTTCAGTTCTGATAAATGTAGCAAATTTAAGGGATTTTCAAAGAAAGATTAATGAATATTTGAATTATAAGGGCTGGCTTTGAGTGTTTTATGTTTGTTTTAAAGTTTAGTATAGTGAATGGGATGTGCTAGATGGTCCAACAGATTTTTCTTGTTATATATTTTAAGTATTTGTACTAAAGATATGTCTGTAAATTAATGAAGTCAGTTTTACTGGTATTATATATGGAATAACAGTGCTAATAGACTTTATACATGCAAGTATAATTGTGGAAAGGCCTAGCACTTATAAAGTGTACCACTGAGCTAAGACATGAATTAGAAATGTGAAAGTTAATTTTGCATCAAGAAAATCATTTGGTTCTGGGTCTGAAAGTTTCTTTAATCTGTATTTCATTTTATGGAAGGCATTTGAAGCTGCAAACCATGTTTTTTTGTTGATTATATATCATTCATACCTATAGCAGTTATCTAGTTATCTGGAAAGTAGAGGGGCTTAAAGCTGATGAGTGAATGATTTTAAAGGTGGTTCAGACTCTACTAGACTTTTTTATTTGATATACATAATACATTTGATACTTATTTGTCATTAGTAATAATGAGTGAAATCATGTTCAGAAGATAAACTGTGCCTACTGTTGTAGCATTTTCTTTTAAACCACTATTTGCTACTGTAATGATTCTAATGATTCTCATCTGTACATGCATAACTTTGTTGCTTAAGAATGTTTTTTGACTGTCAAAATCATCAAAAATAGAAAATAATTACAAATTATTTTTAATATGTATTATGGGTATGATAATACAGATATTACCTTGTGAATTAATTACTAAGTGGATAAACTCACAGAAAACTTGGTAAGATGGGGTTTCAACCTCTAATATAGTTCTGAATTTGTTAGATATATGATCACAAGATTTGGAAAGCTTTTAGTAAACACTGCAAATCTCTTCTATGTAAAAAAACAAAACAAATTTTGTAAAATATTTTTATTGAAGATTTGTCTGTACAGTTAGAAGCTATGATGTATGCTGTTCTGTGTTCTGCATTCTTTATTATGCAGTAAATATTTTTTTATAACAAGAAAGTAAGATGTTTAACAAGAGTATTGCCTTATTTTTATAAATTTAATATAAATGGTAATCACAGACATATTGTTTGTTGTGTAGGAAGGACCCTTTTTCGTATATATCATGTCCAGTACTTTGGTCATGAAGCTCATCATGGATGGACTAAGCCAGGTTGTGTTTTAGCATATGAAGGAAGGGATAAATTTGAAGAATACATAAAGAAATATGTGGCTGCAATCCCAAGAGGATGTAAGAATCGGGAGAAACTTCTTGCAAAGTTCAAGATTACAGTAAGTTACCATATACATTTTTCCTCCATGGTTATTTTCAGGTTCATTTTAAATATTGAAGTAAAGGGAATGTGACAATAGTTTTTATGAGATTTCCTTTTTTGTTATAAAATTACTGCCATTGTTGTACACAAAAGTCAGAAAATTTAATAAAACATTTCTATTGAAGATTTGTCTGTGAATTTTTAGAACATTTTCTGAGTCATTTTAAGTCTTGGGTGGTTTTCTGTAGTTTTGTATTTCATTTGCATAATCTATGTATCTTTCTAGTCAAAAGTTTCTTCCCAGTAGGATTCTCTATTTTATTTATTTTTTGTACTTTAGCTGTAGTGAAATTAAATTTGAAAAATGTGGACTGACATGAATAGTACCTTTTCTCCTTTTTATTTGAATGGATCATTTTGCTGGATTAATGGTCTTCTTACTTTGATAATTTAACTGTCAATCTTTGTTTATTTTGTTTCTGTTAATTTTATGGTTTTATTGTTGTAGTTTATACTCACTTGAGTAGTAATCCATTGGTCAAAAAAAATAAACCACAGCACTATATCATGAGCACTTGCAAACATTTTGAGAAAAGTGCATGACCTGTGTGATCTGTGTGCATGTGCAAGCCATAACTGTGCTAGGCCTTAATTATTATTGTTATTTTTTTTACTAAGTTACTTCCTTTAATAATTCTTTTAGCATTTAAATACATATTTTAGAACACAATATATTTATCAGGCTTTAGAGCAGAATCTTCCAAAACTACTGTAATTTAGCTGCCTCCTGGTTCAGTTCTAAAGAGGTTAAAAACATTTTGGTAGATGCTCAGAGCCAAACAGTAATAATCACATGTAAGCCATTTTAAGAGAACTGTTTACACCTGCCCTGTGAAAAAATTTCTACCATCATGAAATTTTATTAGCTATAAAATTTCCCTTTTTTGTTGGTAAGCGTGCTCATCAAATAAGGACATGTGATACAGATAAAATTGTTCAAAGCTAGGGAATTGGAGGAGCTTCACTGATGGGTGTAAAGAACAATTGTCTTGTATCTCAGTAATTCTGATATGATCATTCACCTCCTTACACAAAGTTGTTTACTTCTTGAAGTCATCTTAATCTACTTCAGACACTTGCATGCCATTAGCTTTGTGAAAACTTTCACCTGAACTTCACTTGAATCATGTGAAATTGTCCTACTGTGTGATGGCATCTCATGCAGCAAAACCCTCAACCAGTAAGAGTTTGATACAATTCCTCTATGTTTGAGATACAACATTTGAAGACTGTAAACAATATCTCTTGTTCAAAGGCTTGGAAATTGTTGTCCCCCACTCCATGTCGGATATATGCTGCAGCACTCTGTTTCACTGCAACAGAGGGAGCACAGCCAGATCTCTTCATGCCTCTAACAGATTCATTGTCAAATCATTTAAAGATGTTTTTGCTCTCCATGGTTAAGATAGTTGACTTCTCAATGTCAACACCCATTCCTTCCAGCAGATCATGGATCCACTTCCTTTTGTTTCGGGTTTGGACATTTCATCGGGTCCATCTTCTTCTCTGGCCCTGAGATTCAGAACAATTATTCATTCACACCCTTAGTTGCTGGAATCTTTCTAATGACAAAAACCTGCCCACCTGACCCAAGGCAGGATCTATGGAGGTCTATAGACTTCCTTTGAATAAAAAAGAAGAAATGTGGCCTAAAATGGAAGGGCTTTCCATGTAAATATAAATAGCCACATTGGTACAGTGAAACTATCGAGGTTTCCATTTTAATTTAGAGGATATCAAGGCACTGATTGATTCCTATCATCCTGTGTGTTTTTCCTTACAGGAAACATTTCTGAAACCTGCCAATACAGTCGTCATCCTTCAGTCACAGATGGGTCACTCTGTCGAACATATACTCTCAGATCACAACCATTCTCTTCAGTACTGGAGTTTATTCTTATTTTCATGCACTTGGTCAGTCTTTTACTTCTATTGATCTCTTGGTCTGTTTTCCTTCACATTTCTCTCACTTTTCATGGAGGGTTGACAATAACCCATGGGGCAGTCATAATTTTTCTGTCATTTTTTAGAGAGACTGGCTGTGGTCGATGCCACCCGACCCACTTGTCCTGGTAGAAGTTGAACCAGGCCAACTGGTCTTCTATCACTATTCTCTTGGAACTTGATCCTGTCATTGTCTGTAAGCAATCTATATTGTCCAGGTAGCTGCTTAATGTGTTCCTAAAACCTTGACGTGTTTTCCATGGTATCCTTTTCCATGGTGGAATCCTGCCTGCCACATGGCATGGAAGGCTCAAAAACAGGTCTGAGATACCTCTTGTAGGTATCCCACACTTAAGAGCTGCATTGATTTCCAGCAGGTTTATGCACATACTGAGCAGGTAAGATGTTGAAGCCAGAAGGAATCTTGGATTAAATTCACAACCATCATCTCTTCTACCATGAGTTTCAAAGCTATATGGGACAAGATTTGGAAGGTCGGTGGTCAGTATACTTTTGTCCCCCTTTTGACCTTGCTTTCCAACGGTCAGGAAGTTGCTGATGCCTGGAGCATTGCTGATACTTTTGATGAAAGCTTTTTCTGGGTATCTATCACTTCTGCTTCATCCTCCACCTTTTTAGTTATCAAGACACAGGATAGGGATCACCTCTTTGCTTTCAGGCTGATAGTCTCTGTGATTATAATTGTCCCTTTACACTGGTGAAACTCAAACTGGCTCTTCATTGGTCTGGCAGCACATCAGTCAGACCTGATGATGCACACTATGAGATGCTGTACTATCTGTGTTGCTTCTCTTGCTATTGTTCTGATTGTTTTTAACGGGATCTGACAGGAGAATGTTTTTCGTAATATGTGGCACAAGGCTGTTGTCTTACCTTTCTCTAAGCCTGGAAAGGATCCCAAAATTCCTTCAAACTACTGTCCAATTGTTTTGACGAGTTGTCTCTGTAAAACCTTAGAGAGGATGGTTAATGCCTGTTTTGTTTGGTTTTTCAAATCAAACAACTTCCTCTCACCTACCAAATGTGGGTTCTGACGACAATGCTCCATCATAGACCACCTGATTCAGCTTCAGTCAGAGAAGCCTTTCTCAAGTGACATCCTCTGTCAGTATTCTTTGACCTTGAGAAGTGTTACCACTGCATCAAACATAAAGTGGAAGAACGTGATCATATCTTTTTGCATTAAGAGTTCAAGACGCTCTGGGCTTTGGTTTTAGCATTAGTCAGTTACTTTGGTTGTATTTCAGTCTATTTCAAGACTGAATTGAAAATAATTTTTGTTTTTGAAAAATATTTTCAATTGAAAATAAACAGAATAGAATGTTAAGAGACTGACTGCATTAATGGTCACAGTTATTGAAAAACAAGAAGAAAACACGTGTAATGGCATAGTGTGGTACATCCAAAACTATTTTTTGAAGTCAGTCATTCATGTTTTGTAATTCAAGCTGTTTTAATTCAGTTTTCAACTAAATGATCCCAATTCAATTTGACATCATCACTTTGATTCAGTTAAAATCTATCTCTTGTAGGTGAGAAACTAAGACTGTATTCTCTTTATTATATGCTTCATTGTAGTTTCTAGATGAGGCAGACATCTAGTTCCTTCAGTTCTAATTGCCTTGGATGATAATTTCAGCCCTCTTATTTTTTGGACTGTTCTTGTAGAATGGATAGATGTAAGGGAGGAACGAATTTTGTGTGATACATCTAACAGTGACTTTTATTGCATCCTTCTACTCAAGTTCAAGACTATTAGCTGTGGAATGTGTGGTTAATAGAGGTGGACTGATCTTGTTTCAGGTTTAAAGGATCCATAATTGTGAAGCATATTGACATTGCAATGAATCCAGAGTAGAATGCAGAAATATATTTTACAAGCCTAGCTCTCATCTGCAAAAGTATCATTAACATAACATGATCCCTCATCCATCCAGATAAGCTGATTTTTACTAATCCAGATTAGTTTGGTAAATTCTCAGCTTTATTCGTACCTCTTATATGCATACTTTATTAGTCTATATTCATGTATAGCACAGATTTAGGTATATTGAGAAGTAGATCTAGTCTAGCTATCTTTATGACCATAAATTACACAGATGAAGGATTTATTATGATTTATTTTTGACCTGTAATAATTCCTAATAGCCTGAATACAGCAATTCCATTAGTTTCCCTTATAAATTTGAAGCATGGAAACCTTAATAACTAATCTCTAGCTGTATAAAAGACCATTAAATTATTTCCATTTTTTATCATTACTTGAAAGTATCTAATTGCAACAAAATAAAAAACTTAAAAAAAAGTTAAAAAAAAACAAAATTTGGCTTTTTCAACAAAGTATTTTTGATATAAATCTAAATTAAACATCAAAAGATATTTAGTTATGTGCCTTCTGGTGGAAATTTTACTATGGCTATGTAATACAGAAATTTTGTAATATCAGTACCATATAAACATTACATGAATTAATGGCTTCTTTTAGCTCAGTTCTAATAGTATTTCTCTGACCATATTCTTTACCTTTCTCTGGTGGTAGCTTGTCTAGATTCACTAGTCAAGCTGGAGAAGTCTCATCTTACACACCCAACTAGTATCTGGATCATGTAGGTATGTTTTTCACTTCCTATCTCAACACATATCTGTTGCACATGTGGGATATGAAATGTTTTATTTCCACAGCTCTTTCCTCTTCTCTTCTGGTATTAGAGATTCTATATTTGTTGGGTACTTGGGCTTTCTTGTAAGCCCCTTATACCCTCTAGGATATGCTCACATTCATCTTTTACTGCAGACTATATATAATCAGTGAGACCTCTCTCAGACTCTTTTTTTTTTTTTTTGAGTGGTTCCTTGATCCTTGTATTTTTCAGTAGCTTTGCTCTTGTCTGGGAACTTCTCACATCCATGTCTTTGTCACTTACAACAATGCAAAATGTCACTTTTTAGTTCTCTTGTTCTTTGTATATTTAGCATTAGCAGTAGATGCATTCAGCCAAGAATAATTAGGTCGCTCCTTTTGTGCTTACTCCCTATTTGTCTCCTCTCTCTAATTATTTTCCTTATTTTGGACATTCCTTGTTGGGTCTTTCTGGTAGCACTCTGTTGGTAGAAACAAATTGTGGTTTTTTCTGCTGATCCTTCTAACTTCTTTCCTTCTTTTCCTCTACTACACTACTTCTTGATTTTCTTTGACATTGTACTTTTCTCTTACATTCAGCTATGTCGTCAGTTTGGTTTCATACTTGGGATTTGTCCAGCCCTTTCAGGACAGTTGGTACTGTCTTTACATGTAGCCTTCTTCTTTTCTCATTCTGCTTGTCTTGACCTCTTTAGAAGTTTATCAGCAAAATTGCCACTCATCTCAGCATTAAACCCTATCACCTTTTTGTCTTTCTATTCCCCATCTGTTTGTGTTCTTCACATGGATTTATTGGCCAAAGCCATTTTGTCTCGACTGTTGGTTACTGGATGGCTCTCTCGAGTATCTTTCAATTTTCCCATTACGTTGAATTTCTTCTTCCTTGACTCTCCCTCTTCTTCTTGTGTGCCTGATTGGTTCCTTAATGTTGTTTGCATGCCCTTTCCTTCATTTGAACCTATGACTTTTTGTTTCTTATACCATCTGCCCATTAACATTTCTTCCCTCCTTCTCGTCTCCTGTGGTTGATGGTGTTCTAATGTGTACACCATTGATTCTTCTCACACTCTGTTCCATCACTCCATATATCTTTCTCTATCCAGATTAGGCTTTTCTCCTTGAAATGTTTACAGTGAGTTAGGTGATAATTAGTTCATTCCTGTATCTCTTCCTTCCATTCTCACCCCTATTTCTATTCATATTCTGTCATATACTCTGTCCTCTTCATGTGGTCCATTGTTATTTTACCTACATTTTTTGTTTTCTAGTTCCCAATCCCATCTCTTCCTTTTGTGGAATTCTTCTGTTTCACTCACTAGTTAGGTCCAACAATTTATCCATTTTGCACATTTGTCATTCGATGGAGAAGCATGACAGTGTATTGAGGTTTCAACTCATCAAACTCACCCTCTAACTCATTTATTTATTGGCTGCTTATTTCAGTTGTCTGTTGGGGAAATTGTTTAGGCTGTTATGTGAATGACCACTCGCATCTTTATTACATGTATCACACACTGTTTACATCATTTGGTTGTTTCTTCCATGTCAGGCTATAGACTGCTTCAGTTCACTGTTTTTCACACATCATACTACCTCTTTCTGGTTAAGCTTTTCTTACTCTGTTTTTACAGAATTCTCTAGGACCCTCCAGGATCCTGCTTTTAGATAGTGTTGCTTGCCAGAGTATACTTAACTAGAATCCACACAGTGTAGAACTGTCCTAGCCTGACACAGCACTCACCCATGAAATGGGGTGTTGCTCAAGACCATTT
The DNA here is from genome assembly GCF_004210375.1 of Tachypleus tridentatus. NCBI lineage: Eukaryota > Metazoa > Arthropoda > Merostomata > Xiphosura > Limulidae > Tachypleus > Tachypleus tridentatus. Next base: position 21,539,972 of record NC_134837.1, on the reverse strand, counting down.
GAGGTTTTTTTGTGATGCTTGTTTTCCTGGCCCAAACCATGCCCTCTCATGAATAAGCCAGACAGGGAACTCCTTCATGTTTATTTTAAAACCTAGTGCTGGTCTACATAAGGTTATAGTGGTTATCTTTTAACTATTTTAATGTTTCATACCTCTTCAGACTCCTCACATGATTTCTTCTCATTATTTCTTGTGGAGCATGGGAGTCCTCACTAGTTCCTACCTGCTATAGTGGTAGACCATGGAGGATATCTCCTGTGTGTGGCCATTTCCACTAAGTAGAAAGTAGGGTGGTGGTTCTGGCTTTCCTTCATTCTATCACTACTCAAATGGAAGCTTGGTTTCCTTGTGATCTGGTGTTGAATTATAATAGGACCAGCCAATGTGAAGTTATCTCTTATTGTGTACAATAACACAGCAATATCATATTGAAATATATGAGATTAGGTGAGAGGTTAGTGGCAAGCAAAAAATGTTTGTATACAAAGTATAGCACTGATATGAGAAGTGATGTTTGATTTCAAATTTAAACTTTAAACAATCTTTCTTAAATTATGTATATTCTCTTAAGCCATTGAAAATGTATTTCAGATAAATATCACTTAAATTGATTAAAAGACAATTTTGACAAAACGTATTGTTTGAAAAGCAAGTAAGCTAATGTAATCAATGTTATCAGTTGGATAACTATGCAAAATAATGAAACTTTAAACATTTAGGAATAATCATTTAGAGAAAATAAACAAGTAAAGAAAATAAAAAAGAATAAACCTTCATAAATTATTCATGTAAAGTAATTTTTAATTTATCTAATGATTTAAATGCTAAGAAAAGAAACAGTTATCATCCATAGTCTAAACTTTGTTACTCCCCCGAAATTTTTAAATATGATAATTATTTATCAAGTTATAGGTAATTGTTGAAGCAACTGTTTAAACTAATTACACAGAAAGAAAGCAGTGAATCATTTGAAAGTACACAGATTAATGATATAGACCTAACATCTTTCATTGAATATAATAATGAAAGAAATATCACTACTACTAACTAGGGTACTCATATCCTGGATGGAAGTTATGTAAATTCATGATTAATGAAAGGTTATCTTAGGACACAAAAAGTTGTTTGCTTTATACGCAATTAAAAAAAATGCTTATAAAAGTAGCAAAACACAAAATGTAAAACCATAAGTTTGCATGTATCTCCTTATTGACCCAACAAACCTTCATTTCAAATTTAGTGAAGATCCATTTACAGGGGTGAAGTAGAGGTAAAAAAAACAACAAAAAACATGCATAAACAATTGTATCCACACCCTGCAAAGTATTTAGGTGAACATACAACAGACAGTACTATTATATTTATATAGATGGCGCCAGTGCATTAGATAAAGTTAGATGTATTCATGACATCATATTCGCACCTTAAGAATAGAGAAAAGTAAAATTCTCTGTGATGGGAAACAGAGGCGAAACAGGAAAATTGTAACTCCTGTTGCAAATCTGTGTGTACCTAGGGTAAAAATTACATGAACTTGATGGTTGCACATTACATAATAAAAACATTTTTCTAGTATCATGCAAGCCAGAGTTCCAATATAGTATGATAGATGAGTAGGAATGTTTAGCTTTAAAAATTAAGTTATGAAAACAATTAGTTTGTAAAACTGGAAAAGGGAAATAGTATGGTTTTGTTGAATAAAATAACTACACAAATAAAGTTAATGAAATTATCAGTGGTGACAATAAATGTGTGAAATTGGGTAAATTTCTAACTAAATCAGAGAAAATAAACTACAGAGATATTTGTTCATATTTAATGAAGACTATAACTGAGAGATAATGTCATGCTTTATTAAATACAAATTGGTTCTCATGCAGAGGTCATTTATGGTGTTTATGAGGTTCATTATTAGTAATGGATAGTGGGTTAAGTGAGAACCATTAAAATATAGTAGTAGATTTTAGTATAGTTAATTCTAGTAACCATAATCCTAGATGAAAGTTAATAAATATGTCTTTTTCATTGCAGTCTGCTAGGAAAGAAGCCTGGGAATTGGCTGTGGAAGAGGCAGAAGATGCTTTAAAAATGAGCCGAGCAGAACGCAAGCAAGAACTCACCTTTCAGTATGTAATGCCAAAGCAAAATAAAAGTGCTGTAGATGTAGGTTAGTAGATGATGTATTGTAAGTGTAGTTTGAATATTTTTATGGCTTCAGTTACATGTATACATGAAAGCTTTACATTTTTGTACTATATTTTAGTAATTTCTACCAGAAGAACTACTAAAAATATAACAATTCATGATAATTTTTAATTATGGTTATCAGCAAATAACAAATCTTTATGACTACTCTACTGTAGTGAATAATTTGAGTCTTCTTCAATTTTACTAGCATTTTTGGTCATTAACCCAGAAGAACTTGATGAAGTTGGGCCTTCTCAGTGAATTTCTAAACACCATAGCAGAACTTTCAAATGTACAATTTTATGTACATTGTTTATCTATTTTGGATAATGTAGTTATTAATATTTAAGAATTTATGTCATGTATTAGATCTATATTTAATACTATAAATAAATAAAATATGCATTGAATGCATGAAATGATTTATATAAATTACAAAAAATTATATGAAGACAAGTAGATAGCAGAGAATTTTAGAATAACTCGGGTAACAAAATGTAGTCATTGCTGCATAAGAAATTTAATGTAATATGTTAAATGAATTTTATGTAATAATTAATTAATATATGCATAGTGAATTAATGAAATTTAATACTGTGACTTTCATAAATTAATTTCCATAAATATAAAATTACAAGTAACTTTTTCCACAACTTTGATATTAAGTTTTGATTAAAAGTAATTGTGTTGTAGCCAAGAAAAATAAGAAACAAAATGAATTAGTCTCTGCTTACTTTAGCTTCATTTGTACCAAATTATTATTTTCATTGCATTTGTTAACTTAAGTATTTTTTACCTATTTCTAACATTATTATGTTTTTGATTATAATTTTTAACATTTTGCTGTTGTACTACAGTTTAGCTATTAACTGTATGGAGTAGTAAACAAGTAATTTAACAGAAGATTTTGAATTTGGATATGAAATTCCAGTTGTGATTGATGTCATAAGTAAATCAAAGAGAAAACTAATTGTCTTACAATATTTCTTAATCTAGCTGTAGAATTAGAAATAATAAGAAACTACTATAAAATTTAATAAGAATTTAAATATCTACATGAGACCATTACTGCAAAAGAAAATTATAATAGTGAAACAGTGACTGATAGTACCCAGTAAAACTGTAAAATTTTCTTGCACACACTTCCAGCACTAAAGTGCGTATAACACATGCCATAAATTGCTTATATTTATTTTGTTATGCTTGTATTAGATTTTTTTTTTATTGTTACAGTTTGTGTCTTGCTTCAGTTTTTAGCAGCTGTAATATTTGTAACAAGTTGTTTAAAGGTGGATGTGAAAATCAAACTAAAAATTATTTTACACAAAACTGTATGGTATTATTGACAGCTGAAAGCCTTTAATTAATTTGTATATTTCTGTAATATTGACTTTATATAATTGTTTACTTTTTTATATATTCCTTTTTTGTGTAGTTGACTGTTATAGGTGTTGATTTTTCATTTGTATTTTGTTGCAGGTGTATAAAAATTTATTTAATGTTTACAACAAAGAAACAGCTTCATTTCACTAAGACTGATATTGTTATATAAAATTAACTACATAACAAGCTTCATTTCATAACAGATTTCCATTTGTATTTTCAGTGATAAAAACTCCACACTTGGCAAATTTTTCTTACCAGTTTACATCCTGTTCATATTTTTTTGTGAATCAAGTCAGGTTCAAAAATTGGAGTTGCAGACTCCCTGGGAGGCCATAACGAATAAACAAAATACCATACTGTTAAGGTACTGAATATGTATTCATAAATTAGTATGGTGTGGGATCTTTGTCAGGAAGCAGAATTGGCTATGAATCCTTGTGTTGAGAAAGTTTGGGAACCCGTGTACTAAATAACAGATGGATTATATTTTCCAAATTTAATTCACACCACTTCAGGAAATTGTTTGGCTTTAGGTTGTCTTTTTTGTCAAACATTGACAGTATTTAAGCTAATTATTAAATGCTAAAAAAGTTCTTTATTTTTATTTTCCCTTTTCTTATTTTCATCTTTCAAAGCTCTACTCAATTAAGTGGTCGAGTCTAACAATGCAAAATGCACATTTTTTTTCATGTTCATTGGCCTTAAGATTTTGGCCAGCAGTGTATTTGATATTTATTTACTTCCGGTTTGGATCTTGGTGTTGTACATCTGTAACACAATGTTGTTATTTTTATTTTGCATTTTTTTGCTACACAATAGTTCCACTGCTTTAGATGCAATATTTATAATTATTCCAATATGTAATATATCATATTGAGAAAATGTTTGGAATCTAAATGATTTATGTAGTTTTAAAAATTCAGTTTTATGAAATCCATTAATTAACTTTCACTAATCATTGGCAATACTTAGTAAAATATCTTTCAACTGAATTCAAACCATTAGTATATTTTTTCCAAACATTTACTAAATGTTCAGTAAAAATCATCGTATTTAAATTTTAAATGGGTGTTAATGAAACAACTCTATTTTGTTACAGGTTCACAGACGTTAGATAACAGTGACTTGAATAATAAAAAGAAGGTGAAATCACATTCCAGAAAATCCTCTGCCAGAGAGAAGTCTCAAATATCTGAAACCAAAGTACCTAAAGAAGAATTTGTCACAAATAATAAAAAATTATTCTCTCATAAAATTAAAGGGAGTATGATCGTCAAGAATAAAAGTCCAGAAAAACAATTACAAGAAGAACATAGTTCATGGAAAGCTGAAGAAAGTAGTAGTTTTTCTGTGTTTTGTAAGAGACATTTAGATGAAAAGAGACTGCAACATCCAGATTTTACTGATGTAGCTCTTGAAGACTTGTTGTATCAAGAATGGGTAAAAATGATCGATTCCCAGAAAGCTCAATACACGTGGGGAAAGCTTGAAGGTGTACATATTTCTGTTCAGGAGAAAGCAAAAATCAAAGGTATATGTTTGAATTTTTTTACACATGTAACAAAGTTATATCACAGTTGGCCTTTAAGTTGTTTCAAATTATGGCTGTAATAATAATTTGATAAATGCCATATTTGAATATAAAGATTTGAAGTTCCAATTATCATGAAGCTGAAGAACAGTATTTTATGTATGTTTTATAATTATATAACTATATAATATATAGTTGTACATTTATTAGATGGCCACAAACATATAGTTTGTTTCTTAGGTAAACAGAAAAAAAAAAAAATCCTGAAATTGATCTACATTAATTGACACCTACTTGTACCTTAAAAACCATTTGAAAAATTAATGTATTATAGTCAAACACATCACTGAGATGATCAGTACCAAATAAGTTGAACTTGGGCAAATCCACAGAATTTTTGCAAATGGTAAAATTAGGCTATTGGATTTCTTGTGTTATGGTAAATTAAACTGAATGTTTGGTGCTAGTAAGACATGGTATAATAATTAGCATTGTTATGAATATTTGTACGTGCTGAAGATTAGTTCCTTAAGTATGTTTTTGTATACATTTTTTTCTGTGGGGTTTATAGCTATAAATATTTATTCATATGTGTATATACATATAATTGTTTATGACCTAACTTGCAGGAACTTTGCTAATATTATCAACACAGGTCAAGGGCCATGTCACTGTGTTTGTTGACTTGCATTCACGATGTTATTAAACTACTATTTTGTGAACTTATGTTAAGAAGTTTGATATCAAATTGCAAATTGTAATTAAGATTTTGGTATTGGGCATTAGTTAATTTTTTAATGTAAAAGTAAATATTAGAAAAGAAAAAGCCTAAATGTTGATTTTTATGTGTGCATGGTATGTTGAATGCAATATTCGTTCATATTATATGTTTGTGATCCCAAAATACAAAATGTATAGTTTCTTATGAATTAACAACTCAAATTACTGATATTGAGAAGCTAGAATATAAAAGTAGAACATCATGCTCTTTCTATTTGCTGAGATATTGGTACATACTAAATTAAACACAGTGGTTCTGCCCACCTCTTTCAATTTTTGGAAACTTATGTACTATGTACTACACCTACTTTTGTCTATGGTGTGTGAATAACTGATCAAAAGCTCAGACTGTTCCCTCTCATAGCTTTTTCAGCCTCTGAAGTAGTAGGTGGCAAACTGTTTCTTTTCATGTCTAATTCCAAGTGGAAAATGAGTTTGAAATTTCATTTTTTTTAAACTCAATTACAGCTTAGTTACCAAGTTTGGTAAAGTATAGTGGAATTCTGTGGTATTGATATTGTAATTTATGGGTTTTGGTTATTTCAAAATGTAAATATGAAACCTAAAAAGAATTGTTTCATTTCTCATCCTCTGTTTGTGAATTTGATAAGACTTAACAACCTACAGCAAGCAGCAAACAAGTACAAAGTTCATAAATATGAAAAATATTTGTTTGCTATAATTCTTTAATTATTGTTATACTTCTGAAGAAAAATACATTTAAAAATTTATTTGTAAATAATAATAATGTATATATGTATATAATGTATCGTAACTGAAATGTAAATGTATTTTACAAAATATTCTTTCAATGAAACACAGCCAACAGAGGTCATTGTGTAGAGACCATATTTATATTCTTGGATAAGGTAACATGAATGCACATGTGCCTCGTCATTGAAACTTATGTAATGTTAGCCAGGCATGACTGAAAGGTAAGTAATGTAGAAAATAGTAAATATATGTAAATGTATAATGCTATGAGATTGCTAAATCATACATACATAAACTGAAACGTATAAGAGCTATTACTCGACCACCATTTTTGGCCATCTAAGCATTGGTCTAATTGTTTCTTGCTTATTCTAATCTTGTATACACCACTCAATTTGCCCTTGGCAATACATGTCTTGTGATACTCTATACCTTCATCAATGTGCCCTCTATCCCGTATACAAGTACCTCATTCAGATAATTTTATCACTTTCTCAACAAAGCATTTAGACATGTATCTCTATAAAGAAGTACTGTGATAGTTAACATTCTTGTTTGCAATTTTTGCATCACCTAATTCATTTTTGTACAATTTATAATTAATAATTCTGTTAAAAAAATTGTGTATGCAATGCCATTTTTAGGCATGAATTTTCAGGTTACTGTTTCTAGCATGAAGGCTAATCAGTCCACTCCTATTGCATCATTGTTATCTAACATCTCTTAAAGATCAGAGAGGGAGGGACACTCTCAGTTGAAGCTGTCTGTGATCTAATATGTTGCGATATTTATATATATATATGGATATATGGCTGGGAGTTCTGAAGTTGCTTTTGTTGTTGATTCAGGTTATTCTTGAAAGAATTTGGATTTTTGTTTTACCACTGTCATTTACTAGGTTGGTTTCCCATGAGGTCAATTTGGATCAGCCACTTTCTGCTCCACCTCTTCTCACTGAACCTACTCCTTCCTTGACAACTGAAAGGTTTGAGAGTGACAATGTAGTTTTTTTCCTTTACAGGATATTGCTGTTCATGCCGGGAGGTTTACCTCTCAATTATGTGATGAGATAGCTATGCCTTGTTTCCATTCTTTCTCAAAACAGCATTCTTTGGCTAACCACTACCAGGAGGACTTATATTTAATTTCCCAAAAGACTCAATTCTCTTTTGAACATGTAGAGTTCCAAACTGGACCCTTTGATTACTTTGAACAGATCACAATTCTTCATATTCATCAGACCCTAATTACTGTTCTTCCATTAAAATTTTATGAGAAGCTTCTCAGTATTCTCCACATTAATTTGATGATGAATTGGGGCCTTTGCTGATATCTACCTTAATGAGACTATTAGCTTTTGCTCTTTCTTTTCCTGGCTTGTATTTTGTTGGAACTTATTGGATAGAGATAAGTTTGTTAGAGAGAGTTTGTCTACCCACTGCTGTCCCTGGTGAATTATACAAGACTCCTTGTTTTCACCCCATGATGCCTTTGGGCAGTTGAGAGGTGTTGAAATCATGGATTGTCATCACCTTTTTGCATTTTCCCTTGTCAGTATTGGTCTTTAGACTTTCATTGGCTGCTGCTGGAAGCTGTGGAATTATTCCCATTGTGTGTCCTGAATCTTGGCTCATTGATCTATTGGTACTCATAATAGATTTTGTTCTTATCTTAGAAGTTTCTCCGCTCAGGCAGATTGTTGCCAATATCATCAGTGACTATGTTAGTGGGATCTTTGGGAGCAAGGTTACAATATTTTATGAACATCTGGAATTTGTTCATGATAGATCCATGAGCACTTAGGTACTTCAGGTTCTGGCATTGATGTTGATCATTCAGTTCATTTCTCCACCCCTAACTTATCTGCAGAGTGTGTATCTTTGTTACAAGGCTATCAGAGAGTTGTTGGTCAAGGGGACAGTAGAGAGGTTATCCTGTTCTTCTAGCACTTTATTCTCATTTATTTGTTGTGCACAAGAAGACAGGAAGTTGTCAATCAATCATCAGTCTTTTTCATCTCAATCAATTTGTAGATTTTTTTAGGTTTACAATGGAGTTTTTTCAATGTATGTTGACATTTTCACCATGTCTGTGAATGATCAACTTTGATGCTGATGCATATCTCCACATTCCTAGTGAAAAGTAACCATGCCACTTTCTTATGTTTTGTGCCCAAGGATCAGGTTTACAGTTCCAGGCTCCAACTTTTGCTCTAGCATCTGTACCATATGTCTTCTGCAGAGTTGTTAGAGCTTTTTCTCATCATCCATGATGACAAAACCCATTTGTAAAGAAAATTATGTATGTAAAAATGGCTGGTATGGATAGAAAGCACTATGTAGAGGAGCGAACAATGTTTTGACCTTCTTTAGTCATTGTCAGGTTCACGAAGAAGGTCAAAACATTGTTCACTCCTCTACATAGTGCTTTCTCTACTTATACCAGCCGTTTTTATATATATAACTTTTTCTTATCATATTTGTTTGTTTGGGCCTGTGCACACAGTATTAAAGAGATGACTGGTTACTTCTGGCACCATTTCATCAATTGGCAGAGCAACAAACCCATATTCTCCTCTCAGAAGTCATCAAGGCTGAGTTTCTTATCAGAGCCAAGAAATCTGTTCCCTTGCCTGATATTCTGTTGCGAGGTTTTGCAGGGGACTTGTTCTCAGTTTTCAACTCTAATAATTGATGCACTTAACATGTTCTGGAACTATCAACTACAGGTGTATTGGTCCTTGGTACCTCATTCTCAGGATTTGGTGATAGATGCATTCAGTTCAAGGGTTGCCTTCCCTTCATTTTTTCTGCCACTCAAGAGTACTGGCTATAGTTTGATCCACTCCTAGTTGAGTTTTGTTGGTAGCCCTGTATTGCCTTGTTCATCCATGGCTTTATATTCTACAATATCTTCAAGAGTGTCCACCTCTGTCATTTCTTCTTTGCCAGTCTCTCTTGAGGCAACATTGATTACACCTTCTATGCCTAGATATTTCCAAGCTCACATTTTATGTATGGAACTTATGCAGTCCTTTGCACAGCATTGGGATTTAATTTCTAAAGTGGTCTTGTTTTTGTCTCAATCTATCTGTAGACCCACAATGGCCATTTATCAGTAGAATGGCACACTTATTGTCAATAGTGTCTCATAAATAAATTCAACTCACTCACCCACATGTGCCTGCCATGTATCATTTTTTGACCTGACTTTTTGACAAGGTCTAGCTTTAATATATATGTAAAAATGGCTCCTTTGGGTTGAGAAAATTTTTTTCTGTAGAGGAGCAAAGAAGGTCGAAACGTTGTTTGCTCCTCTAGGTAAAACATTTTCTCAACCCAAACGAGCTGTTTTTACATATATATTTTTCTCTACAAGTGGGTTTTCTCGACATCACTGATTAAGGTCTAGCTTCGTCTACTTTCACTTTACATTAGGATGTTTTATTTACTATTTTTTTTTATTTTAAGCATTGGAAAATATTTAAACTTGCAGTACTACCCAGCCTATAAAATTGTTTTGTGTCTGTTCTCCTAAAATATCTTTTCATTTGCTTAACTTGGATATTAGGGTGGTAATACATGCTTTGTCTTGACATCAATCTGAACCTTTAACGTCGTGTAATATGTATCACTTTTCCTTTAAAGTGTAATTTTTTTGGTGTTGGCATGTGGATATGATAAGTTGGAGTTGTTTACACTACATGTGCACAGGACTCTTTATCACTCCACTTTTGTCCTGCTATACACTGGTAGGTCCTTTCTTCATAAAACTCTCAGCTAGAGAAGTGGATAAATTTTTCTTTCCAATTAATTTATCAGATTTTCTTCTCTATGACTCTTTGGATTTCGATCGTTTGTTATGTTCTGTCAGGTCCTGAGATGTTATGTGGTTTGCACTAACTGTATTTTCTTTTAGATTCTTCAGTTTTCCAGGATTTCTCCTCGATTACCTTGATGAAATGGTTTTGCAAATTTAGCTATATTACTAATTCTGGACTTTCTTTACAGGCAAGAAAACTTTTATGAGTCATATCACATTAGATTCATCACATTTCAATGTCTTTAGCTACCTGTTTGAATTGACCACTAAAGGAAATTGTGCAGGTTGGTATGTAGAGTTCTTCCAATACTTTTCTCTCGCATTATTCACACAGTCTAGCAGTTTCTTCTTCTGAGGGTTTTTGCCTTCCACCTGTGGAGGTTGTGACCATATCTGCTAAATTATAAAGTCCTAGAAGTGGACTTTTTTTCCTTCTCTTTTCTTTTTACTTTTCATAGTCCCTTTTTTTCTTTTTTTCATTGGATTCTACCCTGTAGCAAGTATTACCCAGAAAGGTGTGCTTTTATCAATACAATTCTGCACTAGCCACCAGTTTTCATTATACTTACTGCCAAATGCATCAGGCTCTGTAGAAACAACAACTTGTAAGACAGTTTAGGAGCTCATCAGATTGTATGACCATATTATGCTGGCCTACCACTCATGGAATATTCTGAGTAAAGCTGAAAGGGATCTTGCCCATCCCTGCTTATCATCAGATTGAATAAATTAAAATCAGTTTGCTCTTAAAAATTAAAGGAACTTTGTTCTCCTTTTTCACTGTTTCTAGAGCACTGCTCTAAAGGGTAATGCATATTGAGGAGTCCTGAAGAGCAGTGCTCTAGAAACAGTGCAAAAAGTGAAAGCCTTTATCCACGACACCACTGACTGTTAGAGGTTTTTCCTACAGAGTGTTCAAGTGAATTCCTCCACTCTTGGAAAGGAGGGTTGAAGTTGAGTACCCTCCTATCTGGATCCATGGATATTTTTCTCAGATGTTGGTAGGAGCAATACCAGTCTATGTAGGAGCCTACTCAAAATATTTGCTCAAAGTTGGTGTGCTCAGGTATCTGGAAAATGAATCCCCCATGATTTGACAGAAGTCAACCTTAGAGCAAGAGTGGACATTTGCACTTCTGCAATTTTGTGAATGTAACTCATCTTTTTTGGACAGGTTAGTGACTGGAGATGAAAAATGGATATTTTATAAATAAGTGCCACAGACAATGACTCAGTGCAGATAAACTGGCTGAAGCACAACCCAAAATGGACCTCCACCCTAGGAAAGTGTTGTTAAGCATTTGGTGGGATATTGTTTGAGTTGCTGCTGCTCAATGTAACAATTACATCAGACTTCTACTGACAACAGTTAGAGCACTTGAATGTTGCACTGATAGAAAAGAGTCCTGCTTTGATCAGTCATAAAGGTGTTGCATTACACCAGGATAATGCATAGCCCCATACAGCAAAGGTCACATTTGTAAAGATTGAATAGCTAGACTGGGAAAACTTCCACATCTTCCTTATTCTTCAGATCTTGCCCCATCTGATTATCATCTATTCCGAACTTTGCAGAACTATCTTGATTGAAAAGAGCTTGGAACACATGAAGATGTCAAAACTACCCTCTCTACATTCTTTTCTTCCAAATCCCAAGAATTTTGTAGAAGTGGCATTCAGACACTTATGAATCATTGGCAGGAAGTAATTACTAATAATGAAACATACATTATTGATTAAATAACATTAAAAACATTTGAAATCCTTTCTCTTTTTCTGAACCTAAAATTGGACATTACTTAAAGGATGACCTGATATATTGTGTACAAATTTTTTTTTGAAACAGATATAGTAGGATCAAGTGACGCTTAGTATTTAGCTTGTCAGACTGTGCTTCAAAGTATTCAAGGTTCAAAACTTGGTACCACATATTGCATTCACATACAATGCAATTTTACTGTGGGTGTGCTATAAAATTTACTTTGTGCTGCTATTTGATTCAAAAAGCTGTACATTGTCCTTGTGGTGGCAATGCTGCTTGCTGTATGGATGCTTTATCTCTAGTGAGTAATGTAAAATTGTCATTCTTGAACCATTAGGGGTGTTTAAATGGACTGTTTAACCTTTGTGTGCATAAAGTACTGTTATAGTAGATAATTCCAGTTCCAGATTTAGTTATATATGTATAAGTAAAAGTTTCTTCATTGATGAAAAATAAATCAGGTTGATTCATCCAAAAAGGTTTTGGGTAAATTCTTTTCTTGCTTAGGAACAAACAACCATTATTTTGTTTATGATATTTATAAATTATATATGAAAACATTTATTACATTCTTCTTTTAGGTATGAAGAACCTTAAACCAAATACAAGTCTTTCTAAAATAAAGAATGATAAAAATAAAAACTGTAAAAAATCAAGGTATATGTATGATAAAGTAAAGGATACAGAAAAGTCCAGAACTTCTGATGGGAAAATACTAGAGAAAGAAATCACTATTAAAGATCAAGTTGAAAGGAAGGTGAGGTTGATTTTATTACTTCTTTAATAGTGATTCTTCTTTAAGAAAATCTGAACTTTGGAATTCAATTTTTCTATACTGTTTGTTTTCTAGCATATTAAACCTTTCTAAAATTCAAGCCTTAAAATAGATTAAGTGCTATTTAAAACAAAGTACTACAAACATAATTTCTGCAGTTTTTTTTATTATAGATCACCTAGAGTTACAATATTTTTTTTTTCCAGTTTACCAAGGAATTATAGTTATAGCATTCTATTTTCCAGTCATTTATTTTATTTTATCCTATATTAAAAACATCTTTTTGGTATTTCACTTGTTTTGCTACATAATACAGAAGCTTGCAGAATTTCTTTGGAGTTAAGCATTAACAATGAGAAATTTTTTATTTTAGCAGTGTACTTGATAATATGTGATATGTTGAATCACATTGCAAATTCTTGGTTGATACAAATTAACATTACAAATTTATTAGCTGTTTAGTTATTAGTCATTGTCAGTTTTTATGCATTGACCAGATTTTGTGAATTCTTAATGAAAGATTTCAACAATAATCAAACATCTCACAGCCCATTTGTTTTAAAATAGTATAAATGGAATCCTACTTCAATCTTCAGTGGGCTTTTTTATCTTTAGATTTATGGATGAACAAGATGGATGTCTTCAATGCTTATCTGCATATTACCATGTTGAGATGGTCTTGTTTTTTTCTTTGTTTCGTTAATTAAGGGGTGGTATACCAGTTTTGCACCCTGTCCTTCAGGCTGGTTTTGGCTATGTACATTTTCTGTCAGGTGGTACAAGCTTTTGGTCATTATCTTCATGCCCTGAGGCTGAGTTTCCATTTGTACTTGGATGACTGACTGCTTTGGGCCCATTCTGAACAGGAATTGGTCAGTCATACTTGTCAGTTCCTACTCAGAGTTGCTCAAGTAGACTGGTTGGTCAACCTGGAGAAGTCCTTTCACTGTCCTACCCAATATTTTGTCCATTTGGATGTATTTTGCAACACTCACCTCAGTCTGGTCCAAACTTCTTCTCCAAGACTTTTCTATGACACCACTACCCCACTCATTTGTGCACACATGTACTCTCTTAAGTAGACTCTGCACAATCAGTGGACCCTTGTTCAGGATACTTTGGATGATTCCATCTCTCTTCCTTCACTTTTTATAGATGATCTCTTTTAGTGGTTAGACAGGACTCACACATTGGTAGATGTTTCACTTTCTCCTCATCCTCTTGACTTGCATCTCCACTTAGATGTATCCCTTCCCAGCAGGGATGCATTGGCTGATTATCAAAAAGCTTCAGATTGTTGATTTCTAAAAGAACAACCTTTACATGTAAATGTCCTAGAGCTCCCAGCCATTCTTCATGCTGTGGATTGCTTTCTTCCAAATGCCAGACATTCCAAATGCATGCACTTCATTGTTATATTGCTCATATGGTTTCCTTCCATCACTTTATCACTTGGCAATTCTTTTCATCCAGGGATCTCTCTCCCTTTAACCCTTGCCTGCTGGATTCATTGTTTGGTCCGATTGGCTTATTTCTCCTTGTATCCTTCCCAGCATACTTTGTACTGTATTACATCTCATCAAATTTGACACTTTTCCTTTTCTGTTGCTTCTTGTTTTTATCCACATCTGGCATGTGGACCAACCCTAATACATTAATCTCCCATCATATCGTGGTTTTTGCTTTCTTGTGTTTTTACCTTCCACCCATAGCTGTACTCCAATCTTTGTTGCTATTCTGACATTGGGTAAGTCTTTATTAATTATTTATTTTCTTTCAGGGTTCCAGTATTCATACCTTCATTACTTGGATCCCACTCTGTGAGAAATGGTGCCTGTTAAGGTGCTATTTAACTCTAAATATGTGCTTTATAACATGTTGAATTGCCTTTCCATTCTGTTGCTCCACATGCTCACCTTTGAGATGGGGTGTTTTATAAGGTCACTTGTGGATGGATAACCTCATGACACTTGCTTCATGAATTGGCCCATCCCAGATTGTGTACCACCCATGGATTTCATATGTAAAGCAGAAGGGAATAGCTGCCCATCTCTGCCATACCTCCACTGAATAAATAGGTGTGGTTTGCTTTTGAGAATAGGGTTTTGTGATTACATATTGTGCTGTTTCAGACGTCAACATTTTTCCAGGCTCCTCAGTGCATTCCCACCAACCTATATTTCAGTGAAGTATGGGAGTCATTACAATTTATCAGTTTCAAACTGCTTGGGTGGTTAACCATGGAGGCATCCTGCTGGATGGGTTCAACATAAGATGACTATAACCATTCAGTTTAGAGAAGGGTGATGATGTTCTGTTGGGGTAGAAGATATAATATTTTCTGATTTGCATTTAAACATACAACAGAATGAGACATCCAAATCCAGTTCCCCCTTTAATTGGGAACACTCTTCTAAGCCTCGGGTGGATGTCTTTCTCTGTGGGCTAGTTTTAGTTTTTGAGTGAACAAATCAATATAAGTCCTCACATAGGTTTTGGGGTTCCTTCTTCCTTGTTTACTCTTGCTTTTTTGGAGGGTAAACAAGTGAATAGTATGAACTGTTTTTTTATATATGTATTTGCAATTTTATCACATCTGTTGAAATTTAGGCAGGGGAGGTTAGTGTTGTGAAAAATCAAAATAATGTACCTGAAGGATATTATCTTTTACTGAAACATTTCATATTAAATTTATCTGTTTGTAAATGATTTTGGAGAGAGGGCTCTATAAATTCAAAACTATCTGATTGAGGTTTAACTTAAAGCATTAAACTGTGTTTCCATTAGCATCATCTGGCAAAAGTGTATGTAATCAGTTTTGATTAAAGAGTTACATATATAGTACAGTAAGTGAAGTTTTTGGGAGTGTTATATTCTATTAAATGAATCAGTTAAGAATCCAGTATGAGAGAAACTTGATTGTATAGCTTAAAACTGCTTAGTTGGGCCTGAGTATGATATTAGAGAAACAACTTGATTGTGTAGTTTAAAAGCTTTCTAGTTAGTCCTGAGTTCACTATTGTTTGGAAGAGTGAAATATTTTGTGATGTATTTTCTTACTTACAATATTACCATATTTTTATTTATAGGTATAGTACAATGCCATAGTGTGTTGGTTTTTATTACTGTCTTTTCATCTGTCAAAGATATACAGAAGTATAATTAGAGTTAACTTAGTTTAATTTTAGCACATATACGTGTTCAGGTATTAGTCTGAAACAGGAAATAATGTATTGATAAGATCAGTTTTTGTGTTAACCACCCACAGCATAATCATGTTCTACATTAAGACAGATGAATCTCTGGATATGAAATCATGACCAGTTCATTGTAGATCTGCAAGATGTATCAGATAGTTATATATTTAAAAAATGATGGCTGGTATGGGTAGAGAAAGCACTAGTAGAGGAGTAAACAACATTGTTCTCCTTTACTAGGACTTTTTCCACCCATACCAGCTGTTTTTAGATGTATAATTTTCTTCACAAGTGGGTTTTCTCGTCATCACGGTTGTACTGGGTTGACAGATAATTACACAGAGGAAACACCAAGACACTGTTATTACAAGATGGAAACTACACAGAGAAACATAGTTACTTGCTATGTATTCTCTTATTGGCCAATATAGCCTCAAGAATGGCACTCTCTAATGGGCTACTCGGTTACCATCACTTGCTTGCCAAGTTTGTGTGGATAAGTCTAGGAAGAGGGATTCTGAGAAGTGAGTGATTTGTATATTGCCTACAAACAGTGATACATTGAACAACCCCCATGCTGGTGTCCACTAGAGATCTTGTACTGAGTGTGAGATCTTGGCTGTCCAGAAAAGGAGAAGAATAGGGAAAAAACACATAAATATTAACCTGGCAAATGGCACATGCATAAAAAGTACAACTTTTTCTTCCAGTGTTATAGAATGATAACTTGCTGAAATGTCAGGGGTGGAGCAAATATTTCTTTGAAAATGTTTCTATATGTTATATCATCATACTCTTTCAAGAGACTAGACTCTAAGATCCTAAGGAATTCATTATTAGTTGCTTTAATTTCATGCTACATACTGATTTGGAGACTAGGATGATCATTGCAGTTCAACACAACAACAGTACTGTCACTATGAATATTATGACAGTCTCAGTGGAACACTCACCACAACAAGCTGCAAGCCATTCAGCTGAAATAGCTTGCACAAAATTCACCACAAGTCCAAGTCACAAATGTATATGTGAAAGGTAATACAGTAAATCATGCTTAACCTGTTGACTGCCAAGTATTTCAGCTGCTACGACAACTCTGAACCTAAGTTCAAAATACAACTCTAATGCTTCTTCATATTGTAACTTTTTTCGTGACGCCATTTTGGATAAAAAATGAAACAATTTGTAAGTAGGTCAAATGCATGAATGGTGCTGACATCTAGCGTTGAAGTTAGGTATTATTGAGAACAAATTAACTCATCCATGGCACTGTGTTACCGATCGGCTTGGACGAGTTGTCTCGTCTACGGCACTGAACAGGTTAAGATTGGTTTGAAGTTCCTGCCTGACATGACTGACAACACCTCTGTGTACCTAGTGGTAGATGTCTTAAATATCAGACATTCCACCTGTGATGTAGGTGATAAATGCTAATGGCAAGGGTTTATATTATGCTCTCTACCTTATAGCTACTAGTCTTGTACTACTATCCAGGCAAAGTCCTGTTAGACTTGACAAACCAACAGAAGTATCACAGAACATTATTTATAAGCAGATTTCTTCACTAGGATCTTGCAGTATAAAAATCATGTATATCTTCATTGAACCACTGCCTTTTTCATTTGGGGCATTCAAGCTAACCAAAACAATCTTGCTAAAACCAACCAAGCAGGGGATTGCTTAAATGGTACTTCATGAGACATTCATTAGTGTGTACACGTGTTGTATAGTCCCTACTGAGATAAGTGATCACCATCATATTTCAGACTTATCCATGTGGAATAAACTTCTTGTACCACTAGTATATGTGGAAATCAGCTTAGACAGAAGATATATAAATTGAGCAGAGGATGAAGCAGAAAAAATTCTGTAGGCATGCATTTAAAATCCACAGTAGACATTCATCTGTCATCATAACCACAGATGGTTCTTACATGACAAATAGTAAAAGAGCTGGGTTGGCCATTCATTATTTTGTGAACCAACAGCATTCTGCTTAAGGCTGATAGAGTATTTAATTTTTTTTTACAAGTAGCTCAAATATGATTTTGGGAGACCTGAAACAAGTTCTATTTTTGACTGCTGTAAGCAACAGACTGCAAATATATAGTATTAGTAGTATCATATTATGACAGATGCACAGGCAATATTGCATAAAATTTAGAGTAGTTGGTCCTAAGATGGGTTATCTAATACTTAATTTATTACCTTATGTCACTCATATCCATCCTTGAGGTACTTATTCTGATTTCCTTTTATCTCCTAATTTCTCCACTGTTTCTAGTCATTATACTTGTTAATTTGTAGGGATTACGTCATTACTCCAGTCCTTTGTTTTATTTGTAGTTACTTGCTATTGCTGGTTGGGGTTGTTTAGTGATCAACTAGATACCTCAAATTTTTTATTTTGCTAGATTCCTCCTCCCAGTACAAATGTGCACGCACACACACACATATTTCAATATTGGACTGTGTTTTGGTTATGTACACAATTTTGAGATCTGTGTTGTGCAGTCTACACTTTTGTATAATAGATGCATTGATGGAACTATTAAGTGCTTGCCTTGATGTGATTTCAGCAAATACATTCCCAGAGCTTAATCCTATGTCAGCATTATTGGTCCTTTGAACTGAAAAATGAACTGTGAAAATGTTCATAGTAATGTCTGCTGTAATTGTGAACTTGTCTTCACAAAGTTTGACAAGTTTTTTGTAAACATTAAAATTTGTTGTACAAAAAATGTCAGAAGTTTTAATATTATATTTCTACTGAAGATTTGTTTGTAAATATATAAACCTTTTACTATGTCAATGTGATTGCAAGGTAATTGTCATGTCAAAAATGAAATACTTCTTTTCATAGTTCATATACAAAACCTCTAGGGCTTCTTAATGAATATCAAAAGTCTTTCCAATAAAAATTTATAATTTATCAGTTATTTTCTCAACCCTAACACTGAATGTAGTGAAATTACCAGCATTTACTGAAATAAAAAGTTGTATGAAATAAACAGTAATTTGTTTTTTTCCCCTTCTTCTTTGGATGGATCATTTTCTTGGTTTAATGGTTTTTATTTTCACACTACCATATGTTAACATCTTCATATCTGTTCTTTTTAATTTCATTGTTTTGTTGGTGTAGTTCATATTCACTTGAACAGTAATCCCCATATCAAACAGCAGTAAGTCACAGTGTTAGAACATTAGCATGTTTCACAGACATCCAAAGGAAATGTGAAATCTGTGTGATCTTTGCAAGTGCAAATTAACTATTCTGGGCCTCACTGTTTTTAATAACTTACTTCTTTAAACAAATATTTGTGTACTTTCAAATATGCATTTTAGAACAAAAAATATTTCATCACTATAATATAATGTTTGAAGACTATTGTAATTTACCTGGACTTCTAATTAAATTTAAATAGGTTTAGAAATTTCATTACAACATGGAGCAATGACTTTAGTCTACAGACATAAGTCTTTTCTTTTGAACTGATGGTGTTGGCTATCAAATATAAAAAAAATCATCAGATTTCTATAGTTTAGAATTTGTTCTTGCTATTGGCTATAAATGTAACTACATGAAGAGCAAGCATGAGTAAATAAGTGACTCACCAAAGTATAAAGAGCTGTGAAGAGTTTCTGTGGTGGAATGATACAGTGATAAATTTATTAATAACTCAGAAAATCAAACACATATAGGGAGGGTTAGTATCAGTCCTTCAAAAACAATGCAAATAAGATAGTAGGGATGGCATTTGCATCATCCACACATAATAGCACAAGCACATTGTTTAGTAAAATGCTGAGAAATGGAAATACAATAAATTCAACTCCATTGTGACTGAATAGTTATATATATTGTATGTTAATTGTTGCTTGTGCATAGGAACTTAGTATGAACATACATGGACACATGTTGTATAGGTTAATACTATAAGTGATATTCAAGTGTACATAAGATGTAAAAACCAGATCAATTTGAGGAAAGAGAGTTACAGACTAATCAAAATATGTAAAACAGTCATAAAGCATATTTGAAACAAGGTCCTTTGTGGATGAAACCATTTAGTACAGGGAATGAAATAATACAAAATCTTAAAAAAAGGTTTGTGTTCTTGAAAACTATTGTTGGATCCAATTAGATGCTCACTTGATAGGGTTACAAAAAAGATGCAAAGAATCATCTTCAGAATAAGTTTATAGTAAATTTGTACCATTAAATATGTTTAAGAAATGAAAAGTGGACTTGGAAACAGCAGTATTTTTTTTATGCAAATTATTTACATTAGAAAAACTTTATATGGCCAAAAATATTTATCTCTTGGAGTTAATTATCCTAAAATGTATTATCTGATAACTGGCAAATGCTAGGTGTAACTTATGGTTCCACAGTTCTTGGTTCAACTCTTGGAGCTGAAATATGCATTTCTCAACAGGTTTTAGGACACTGTTTTATGGTTGATTATAAAAGTAAAGAAGATTGTAATAATATGTCAAATACACAGTATCTTCTATATTTTGTGTTGATGAGACCTTTTTCTCCTTAAAATCACTTATCAAGCTGACTGGGACATGTCATAATTGTGTTCTATTTATGTTGTAATGTGTTTGAACAACAACTGTTTTAGTTGAGTTGGTGAACTTTAATAATTTTTGTTCAGTGTCTGAGTTGTTTTGTCATTTTTTTTTCTTACCATTAATAGCCTTAATTTGACAACACTGTATAACTTTTGTAAAAATTTGTAAACCTCTAAATTAAATTATAATGATATATCATATGGATTGGTTTTAAAATTATTGTTAGTTGTGAATTGCATATGTGTGTAATTTTTGTAGGTAAGTTTAAAACTGAAAATTTATCAAAGGTACTTATAAAAAATAAAGGAATAACTAAAAACCAAACAATTTCAATAGAGGGAAAGGCCACATGATACAAGAGTTGAAATTTTTGTGTGTGATTCAGGCACCAACAGTTGTCTTTAATTTAATATGTTTCATAAATTGAAAGCAGTTATTTACTGTGTTAAAACTACAGTGTGTTAAAGTTTAAAATGTAAAAGTTTTACTTGCAGTTATTCTTTATATTAGTAATCCACTCTATTTGCTATTTACTTTTGGACACTGGTTTATACTGTTCCACTTATTTATCCATTGTAAAAGAGGTAGTAATTTGTATATTTGCCTGAAATGATGATAACAGAGTTATTATGTGAACAAGGTTTTGTGAATAATGTAGGATATACAGTTCATGTACAAGATGAGTTGTAATAAGTTTCACAGTAAATGTTTGTTAACTTGCTGGTTTTTTTTTGTTTCTTATTGTAAGCATTGTGTACTGAATCGTCATCAAGGATGTTTTAATAACAAATCCTATTCTGGTAATGTATGATGATGTATGTGTTATAATTATTAATGAATAAGGACATGAAGTCCATTAGCATTAGTTGTATGTGTTTTGTAATATTTTAAAAATTGGTTAGTAGTCATATGTTGGTTAATACAGCACAGTTAACAAATACTGAACAACTCTTTTACTTGCTGAAGACTAAAACAATTAGCTATGTGATCTAATTAATTTAAGCAGTTAGATATCAGAAGTGGAAAAAAAGGATAATGAAGTAATAAAAATGCAGAGAATTTATTCATGTCATGTTCTAATAAAACATAGAAACATGGTCTTATCATATGGTGATGATTAGTCAAGCTACTGTACACTGTGCTGTTAAAGAAATCCAGAAATTTATGTTGTTTGATGTGATGTAGTGGGGTGTGGCAGTCATGTATGGGACTTTCTCCAAAGTTAGGAATCAATTTGAGACATATATAAAGAGTGAGATTGTTGCCTGTTAATGAGTAATTAACACAAATTATTTTAATTATAATCCAGTCACTTAGTATAGTACCATGAATTGTTCTCTCTGTAAATGTTTTTCATTAAGCTAACCATACAACTGGAAATAAATTATTATAATTTATTTTTATTTTTAAGTGAATTAAATTTTTCATTATTCTTTTTTTTATTGATAATCAAACAATAAAAATCATTACAACACAACTTTATTTCTAATTTCAGTTTTACTTTTCATAAAATTGTGAATAAAAATACACTACTTTTTCTCAGTTTAAGAGGCTTTTTTTGGTTTTTGGGGTGGGTGGGATAGCCTCATTTAGGAGTGGCTGATAAGGATTGTAACTGTCCAGTATTGACATAACTCAGTAATGTATGATGCATGGAGAGAATTGGCTGGGCTTTACTATTCTTTTCCCTACCAAAATATTAAATTTCAGGTATAAAAAATTGTTACCTGTTCTTGAAATACTTGCATCAATGTGTATAAATTGCAGTAAATAAAGGACAGTGTACACATAAACCTTTTTATTGTCTGATCTTGTCATTTCTAATAGCCATTGGTCATTAAACATAGTTATTTGTTTCTTATAAATTTTTTTCTTAAATAGTTTTGAGTTTAGTCCATTTTGAAAAATAATTATCCATTCTTTGCTTCAAGCTGTGAGTAAACATTTATGGAGTGCATTTATAAAGTTTTGATATTCCCTTAAAAGTTATTAGTGTAATATCTGATCAAAATTAAAAGTAAACTTCGTAATTAACGTTACTAACTGAATATACTATTATGTTATGATGTGCATTGAATATTGCATTTTTAGTGCAGAATTTTCATTTTGTGGCTGTTGTTAAGTTTTTTCTTGTACTGCTTATTGATAAATAATTTGAGTGTTGATGTGTCTCAGGATGGATGGTATGGGTGTTAACACTTTTACCAAAATAAAGAAGAGAACATGAGAAATTATCTAAGTAGGTCAAAATGTTGTTCTCTGCTTTACTTTGGTAAAAGTATTAATACTCATACCAGTCAACCTAAGATACATTTTTACTTCAAGTGGGCTCTCGTCATCACAAATGAATTGTTATATAAAAGATATGGAGAAAGTTGGGTCTGCATTTGGTATCAATGTGTTAACAGCAATTTTTTTACATAAATATATTGAAAATGTTTGTGCTATTTTGCTAGGAGCTTGAACAGAGTTGCAAAATGGTTGCCCAGGAATTAGTAGAAGGGAAGCAAGCCACTATAATTACTGCTCGACAAGAAAGGGTATGCCACATTTGTGAGAAAGTGGGAGACACTGTTGTTTGCAAAGGGCCTTGTTTGAAAAGTTTTCACCCATCATGTCTTGGCTTAACCCAGGTTCCCTCCTCCTTCATGTGTGATGAATGTATGACAGGTAAAGGAAACATCTTTTACTTTGGTCCAATGAAATATTGTTTATCCTTTTCTGTAGCATATCATTTCTATGGAGAGAAGAAGAGATTAATTCATTTGCTCATTTATCTTAGCTTATCTTCAAGACAAAATTAATTTTTATACAAATCAGTTATTCCTTATGCTATACTGTAATTACTGGAAATGGGTAAGTTATTTTTTATGTATTCATTTCAGATTATTAGTCATAATAAAACTGCAAATGTGTAAGTATGTAAATTCTCTTATTCAAAAATTTATATTTTATTTCTATGTTTACATTTTGTTGAAAGTCACATATAAAGTGTTTGAATTTGTTGCCATAATTCCCAATCTGTGATTACAGGATTACAACACTAAAATCCTAAAGAGCTGGGCAGTTAGTGGAATTTGCTAATCAGTTAGTACATATCACCTCTATCGTTCTCATTGAGACAAGCAAAAAAAAATACAAAGTACAAAGTTTTCAATCTCTAAATTATTTTCACATGGTATTAACCTTTTTAAAATATTTTAAAGTACTTTTTGGATTACCCTTGGTTTTATATAATAGCCCTATTTTGTAACAAACACTACCACATTGTCACATTTGTATTTGTTTGTAGAATATGCAGTAATCCCACACTGATCTTCTGTAAATACAATAAATTAATAATTAAATGATGAAAATATTTTCTTGTCGTTGATAGTAGTAATAATGTTTTTGTTCAAAAGATATTGCAGTTGCAATTCAAAGTGATTAAATAGCCAATTAGCTAATGTATTTATGTATATTGTTTGAATATAATAAATATAAAAATAACATTAGATTTGAGTCATCATAATATTGTGCAGTTGTTACCTATACTCATTGGAGAGTAAACTTATCTGATTGAGGATTATTTTGTTTGGTGAACGTAATAAAAAAATGCATTGTTTAAAACATTATAAATGAATAAATCCATAATATGTCTAGTAAAAAGTAAAGGAAAAGTGTTTTTAAGAAACCAAACATCAATAATCTACCTTAAGCAATGAACAACTTCTAACTGTGTGACTTTTTTTGTATCATGCAGTGTATTCCTGTTTATGTAAACTGCATGTACCTGATAATGATAAACCTCTCCAAATAATGTAAATTTGTTACTGTGTTGAACTTGTAACAAAGCATTTTTGTTTTATCCGTTCAACTTGTCTCTAAACTATATAAGCTTAACTACATTATCACAAGTTATCTGATGTCTTCACACTGAAGAAAGTGTCTTTAGCTTTTAAAAATATATAATTTAACACACATTATTTCAAAACCTACAAACAAAATGAGCTGAAAGGAAAATTTACAGATGCTATACAAAATCTTAAACCTATATATTTATCATTCTGTGATAGCCTAATTATTGATCTTTCCAATCATATTTAAACTTCCTTTATAACTATTTTCAAACTGTATTTTATTAGTAAAATATCAAACCACTTGATTTGGCACCGTATTAAGGTTTCAGATAAAGCCTGTATAAAAGTATATGAAAACACCTAATATAAAAAATGGATGATATTTTCTCACTGTGTGATTGAT
The DNA here is from genome assembly GCF_004210375.1 of Tachypleus tridentatus. Taxonomy (NCBI): domain Eukaryota; kingdom Metazoa; phylum Arthropoda; class Merostomata; order Xiphosura; family Limulidae; genus Tachypleus; species Tachypleus tridentatus. Next base: position 21,514,995 of record NC_134837.1, on the reverse strand, counting down.
GCTTATCAAAAATAGTTATTCTTTGAGATGAATAGGAAAAAGTTAAATAAATTTATAACTGGGTTATTTGGTTTTCATAAACCAAAATTACAGTGATATGAAAATGAAAGTATGCAGTATTTATTTTTCTTCATGAATCACATTGTCAATCCTGAAGTGTTTTAAAGTTAGAAGTTGTTGAAATGTACTTAGAGTTAACACATAAAAATCAACTTTAAATTTGTATCTGGAAATTTGAATCAAGTAGTGGAAAAATATAAAAAGCTAAAAGAGATCCTGCCTTCAGACTTTGAGCACAGTAATTTATTATAATATATAATTTATAATTATGTATTTAAAAATGTACCATACATGCAATGCATTAGAATTATGTGATAGTAAAGATTCACTTAGCAGTCAGATTTTAGAACAATACTGTTTACACTTTTTTAGACTTACGATGTGTGTGGTGTATTAAATCCTTTTAAACTTACCGTTTAATGACCTGAGCTAATATAGGTATATGAACAACATTGACATTGAATTGACATTGCATCAAATTTATTATTCAGTATTATATAGTGGACTAACTGTTTGTTGATACTGAGATGTCTTTTCTTCTTTAGGTTACTAAATAGTAAGCTAAAAAGACTTAAGAACTCAGTAAGTGTTATATGCACACACGCCCAAACCATTGCTTTAAAAAGCCTTACTCTGTTTCTTTGGTTTGCTGACCCAACCTGTGGTGATAAGCCTTGAAAAGGTAAAACTGCAGTTCACAGCATGGAGAATCAAATATATGGTTTTACTTCATAGGTTTATATTTTCAATTTTATCTTAGGTGAAAAGTAAAGAAATCTGCAGTACCACGTTTTGAAGTCTTGTTATTTAAGACAGTTCAGTATTGTTTTATATGTTTGTAAATGAGTTTACTATAGGAGTGTTAATAGTTAAGATTTTAAATGTTAGTGTGTAGATGTAAGTGTAAGATGTTTTGAATTTTGCTTAATCTATTAAATATCAAAACTGCACAAGTCAAATCTTAAGGCCTCCCGCTTGTACAGCAGAATGTCTACAGATTTACAACGTTAAAATCAGGGGTTTGATTCCCCTCAGTGGGCTTAGCAGATAACTTGATGTGGCTTTGCTATAAGAAAAAAAAATACAAATCTTAAGAAACTTTGCTGCTTAGAGACTTTAATTGTTCTCTTTCTTGTTTATTCATGTGGCATTACTGGCAGGTAGTAAGATTCACATGTTTACCTTAACTTTTCATTTGTAAAAATGTGTCATGCTGCAACAGAGTTTTGAACAAACTCTAAGTTGTTATAATTATTGATATTACCTATATGTTATATAATTAACAAATAAATATTACTACTAAACTGACTATGAAACTGTCTGTGACAAACAAAACATACATGAAATTATGATTATAAAAATGTATTTAAGGAAATGAAACAAAAAATAGCCATAAACAGTTGTTAGTATTTTACAAATACAACAGTTAGTTTCAAAACTGATAGTTTAATAAGTTTTAATTGGAACTACTTTTTTAACATATCACCACTGCTCTGTAGAGATACAAAATTTAATGTAGAAACAACCAAGCTACAGCAATGCCATCTTGAAGGACTCTGAATAAGCAAAGTCCTGTCTAATTTATTTTTATGTAAAGGAATACCAGAAAACAAAATGTAGGTTGTGCTTTACAAAGTTAAGTTAGAAGAGGTGTGTGAGAATAATGTAAAATCATGTCAAAATAAAACATCCTGCTGCATCTAGTGTAGAGGACAGAGACCTAGACAAATATGTTAGTATCACTGGTATAATATTTCTGTCTTAATGTGATTAAAGTTTGCAGTCAAATCAAAAATGGTATTAATGTATCCCAGATATCTTTCATGTCATATCACAATTTTTACACATCTGTACAAGAATCAGTAGCACTTTGTTCAATGTTGACTTAACATTGTTATATATATTGTGCCATAAATATTGTGTCTGCAACTACATTGTTACTTAAACACTTTGTAACCATTCAAAGGAAACTAATACTCATAATTTATTTTATTTATTATAGATGTTATGACATTAACTGATTAATCATAATTTTTCTTCTTCTTGACAACACATGATATGTTGCCAACAGTTCTGGTAATTATGTGGAAGGTTGAGGCCCAGTTGGAGCTCAACTTGTAGCATTCATTCATTGTTGGCATCTTTTCATCACTGATATTTGAGTTCTTCAGGTCTGAGGGATTCAAAAATCCACTTCCTGCCCACTTTCATTATCCCAGGTACCTGTTTTCTTTCGTCTAACTTAATTTCATTCCCTACCCTTCAGGCTGGATTCTGCTCATTATTTTTATGCCATAGGACTGTGTTTCCTTTTATACCTATCTAACAGGCTACTTCTGGCCCATTCCAAATTGGAGTCAGCCAGTAATACTCATCAGTTCTTTCTCAAAGCTGCTCAGGTAGGCTTCTTGATTATATTGAAGAAGTTCTTCCCCCATTATTTCCACAGTCATTTTTATCAGGCACAACCTTCTCTCTGACTGTTCTGTGGAATTGTATGTTCACTATTTCCTGTCTGCTCCCTCACTTTCTACACATAAGGTTCTGTTATCTTTGAGGATATGGTTTTCTATGATACTTTTAACCTGTTGACTGCCAAGTATTTCAGCTGCTACAATACAACTCTGATGCTTCTTCATTTTGTAACTTTTTGTGACTCCATTTTGGATCGAAAGTGAAACAATTTGTAAGTAGGTCAAATGCATGTATGGTGCTGATATCTAGTGTTGACGTTAGGTATTATTGAGAACAAATTAACTCGTCCATGGCACTGTGTTTCCGATCAGCTTGGACGAGTTATCTCGTCTACGGCACTGAATAGGTTAATCCTGAAGGCTTTTCACTTATGTGCTTCCTTCAGTGGACTCTGTACAATCAGTGGAACCTAGCTCGAAATCACTTGGATGCTAATGTCATGCTTCCTCCTTCCCCTATAGATGATCTCCTTTAATGGTTGGACAAGGCTCACATATTAGCAGGAGTCCTGCTTTCTCCTCCATGTCTGGATTTACATTTGTTTATGGATGCATTCCTTCTGGACAGGAATGTGTGGGTTGATTCCCATGAGGCTTTAGAACATTGGTTTATGGATGAATGGTCTTCACATATTAAAATCTTAGAGCTCCTAGCTGAATTGGATCAATTTCTTCCCATTGCTAGACATTGTCTAGTAATGATCCATTCCGACATTTCAACAGGTACCATCAGTGAGATTTGCCCTTTTGTGGAGCGTATTATCAGATCTATTGTCTACTGGACTTTGTTACTTTCTGTTAACTTCAAGTGTAGTTCATTTAGTTTGTGAGATTGCTATTATAGGTTACTTTTTTCTTGCATTTATTTTGGATCTGGATTTTTTCACTGATGCCCTTCTTTAGAGCTAGTGGTTGTGTTGTGAAATTGTTATCACAAATTTCTTTTTCTGAGATATCCCATTCTCACATCATTCTGATAAAGATATGGGATGTTCCATTTGAATCTCAGTAGGTCCTTGTTGCACCATTATTGTGTTTCACTGCTCATACACCACTGTCTTTGGTGATATATATCAACAGGCAGGGTGGGACTTGATCTCGTATCTTTTGTTTGTTATGGGTTTTGTACTTTTTGGTTTTATTCACGTTTTCTTTCTCTGGACTGGTATATCTTTGTTGTGCTAAAGGTTCAGTCATCTTCTGGTTGATGCATTCAGGACAGCATTACTTTATATGATGCTTTACAGTTTCTACTTGTAGGTTCAACTTTTCTAGCAAAGGATACGTTTAGCCTTCTTTTAGAAAAATTTTGATCTGTATGCCTACCCTCTTGTGCAATTTCTTTCTTGTATATTGGCCAAAATCAGTTGGTTCCATTATCCAGTTCCCTTTATCGCCCCATGCTGGCATGTTTCACCATGGTTTCCTCTTTTGTCATCTGTCTTAGAAGGATCCTATTTAATTACATTTTTTACCATGACTTTTGCCATTTTCATCTTCATAGCTACTGCTATGTGGGGATTTTATTAATGAAGCTGATAAGTCTTTTTATGTAGCTTAAATATTATCAAATTTTCTTGGTGACATTCCTACCTTTTAGTTTACCAGTCTTGTTGGTTTATCTTTCGAAGTTAGTGTCTGCAGAATTCAGTTCCTTGTCTTTTTTCAATTCATTTTCAGCTTACCTAATTTTCTGTGTACCTCTTTCATAATATCTGTCTGGACTGCTACCCTGAGAACCTTCCACTGAATTTTGAAGTCCTTGTATCTGTTCATACAGCCACTTGTATCCTGTGGTTGGCTACATAGGTTTAATACACCATTAATTTTAATAAAACACCTTTACATGAATTAAATAGCATCAAGAGTGAAGAGATGCTCTGCTGAGAAGAATACCTTTTTTCTGAGCATCCTTTAGGCCTGTTTTGCTCATTCTCCCACAAATCCAATTCTGCAATTTGTTATTTTGCTCTGACTGTACATATTTCTTTATGATAGGTCTTCTAGTGTGTAGTTTTATATATTCAGTTGTTTTTCATGTTCATGATCACATCGTGTGGGTATTGTGGCTTTTTGTATTTATGAAGTAAGTCTCAAGTCTACTAATTTGAATTTTACATTTTTAGAATTAAAATGAATTTCAAACACACATTCCCTTCTGCCTCTTCATGACTAAATTTTCATCACAGTTGCAACTTTCAGTAAAATTTCAATTTTGATAGGGAAGCAGAGATTACGTACAATAATCTGAAGTTTGAAAAATAAATCGTGAAAGGTGAGAGAATGGAGAATTATGATAAGGGGTACATTTTATGCAATATTTAAAGGACATTTGTAAATTTGTTTTTTGTTGTTTGTTTGAGATCATGAGTTCAAAACAAGCAATTATAAGCACCTGTTTATAATCCATTTGTCTTCAAAAAAGGTGAAAGTTTATTTAAGATTTTAAGTTTTCAAACTTACGGTGTTTAATTCTAAGATGGGTGGAACTAATCATGGCATGGGAAAACTCAGTGCTGTGTAGTGCTACTATACTGATAAGTGAGAATTTTCTGAGATTGAATGTATTTCTTTATAATCTTTTAGGCCAAAAATCGATAGCTTTATATGAATATACTCCTACAATTTAGGCAAATGAAAGTACCCATCTATCTTTGAAATTGAGGAAAGAAACTATAATATTAAATAATTTTATACCAGATTTATTTACTCAGCAAGCTCTGATTGATGTTATATGTGCATCTGGTTAATAATGGTTTTTGTTCCTATTTTTCTTTCTTAGAGAACAACTTTTCTTTACTACTTTATCTTTTTGCTTTCCCTAAGCTGTCCTACTTTTGTTGTTGTTTTTTATCACACAGCTAATTTTTTACTTTCCATTTAATAGTAACATTAACATGAGTTTTAATTGCTTTACACTCAGAATAAGTCATTTTCTTATCACATGTACCTCGTTCTTTGTCTTCTTGGCTATTTTGTTATGGATAATACTGTTAGATTACATTGCTATATGTGTAAATCTGTAAAGATGAACAAATGAAGTGTATTATGCTTTTATTTTGTTTCAGGAAAACATCTTTGTTTTGTTTGCAAAGTAGGAGAAGATAATATACGTAAGTGCTTAGTAAGTAGTTGTGGAAGATTCTACCATGAAAGATGTTTGTTTAAATACCAGCTAACATCAAGAACCGAGGGACGTAGTTTCATCTGTCCTCTTCATGTCTGCCACTCTTGTGTTGCAGACAATCCCAAACAGTCTCGCTCTCGAGGTATTTCATTCTCCATCAGTATTCAGTATTTTTCATAAACTTATCTTAAGAATAAGTAAATACAATTAGTGCCAGGGGTTGTTTCTCTCAACAATGATTAACCCTGTTGCAATTAGTATATGCATTTTGCATGACCTTCTAACTACAGTGCAACCATGGTGGTATACATAATGGGAAAATACCTAATGTAGTTTCACATGCTTTGTCAAATGTCTAGCAAGTATTAAGTGTTTAGTAGATGAAAAAAAAAAAAAATCAGGATTTTTACAAAATATCTATCTTTATTTTCATGTTGAAATCATAAATAGTTTTCTTCATCTGCAAATTTTAAAATTTCATTTGCATAAAACTTAAAAACCTCCTAAATTAATATCAAACATTATTTTCAGAAAACTTTTATATTGTATCTACTGTTTTCTGTATTGTAATCTGTATTGGGGCAGTTGATTCGACTGACCTTGAAACCACAGTAAAATAGTGAGAAAATAATTTTGAATTACTCTTTTTTTTTCTTTTTTTTTTTAGTTCTATAAAGTCTGCAGATTGTGATAGAAAATTACTATTGTTTACCCTAAATAGCATAAAGCTTGTAACAGTATACATATCATTATACTTCAGTTTATTGTTTTGTAGATTTACCTAATCTTCAGCTGCCCTCCATTGTGTTAAAAAAAAAAGATTTTCACTTGACTCACTAGTCTTGATAGTTCCTCAGTTTAAGCTGTTATTTTTTATCATGTATATTGCATGTGATTGCCCTTCACCAGTCGGAGCTTGACACAAACTCCTGGAACAGTTGGCTCTCTCTCTGTCATATCTCGTATACCTCACTTTCTCAATTGGCACGACATGAGTCAGAAATGTTACTCACTTAATTTCTGTTTTCATTACTGGCTACACATTATTTTTTAATATGTGTGCTTTAATTATATCTTACATTATACTGTCATACAGATTTTGATTCTGTGTTATTCACACATTTTGTTTTCTACTTCCCTATTTCTTGTGATTCCCAAAATGGTTATAGTTGATTCTGGGAACACTTATTTTTCTTACCCAGGTCATGAGATTGACTTTATCTGCCAAGGGAATATGCACCTTAGTTTTTTCAGTGTTCACTTCCTCTGTGATTGTACCTTTTTTTTCTCTCCATAATGGTCAAAGCATATTCCAGTTTTTCTGTATGTTCAAGACATGGGTGATTTCACCAGTTTTATTTTTCTTGATCTATTTGCAGAGTGTTTCAATTAGGGGAAGGTTTATTCTCCTCTTATTACCCCAGTGGCTTGATAACAAGTAGTTTGACTTTGTTATAGTCATGGTAGACACAGCTCGGGTGACTTGTGTGTGAGGATGAGTGTTCATAATTACATATGAGATAAGTTTTGTTTTGTTAAGTAAGGCATATGCAATCCTGTCAGTCTGAACCTTGGATGTTGCCTTTTGGGCTTCTTTAGGTGGAGAAGGTTTGTCCACTTTGTACTTTTTCACCTGGCTTTCCACATTCTCATTGAGGGATTTAAAACAAAACAAAACAAACAACAGCTTTGCATTTTGGGGCTGTAAGTCCCTAAGGATTAGGGACAGTTATCATTGTATTGCTTTGCATGAATATATGAAGCAGTCTAGATTTATCAGCTATTTCAGTGATAGAGATAACATCTAAATAAAAATCTTAAATGTGAATTACAAAACCTGAGACAACCAACTTTCAGTGTTTATCACATCTATTAACTAACTGAAGCTTAACTGCAAGATCTGATAATTAGATAGATAATATTCTAATAAATTGATACTTAGTTTGAGACATTCTAAATGAGGTTTCCATGTGTGAAACTATTAGATAAAATCTTTTTTTAAGTTACTATGCCCACTTTAAATTTTTGGACATTAAGAAACTTGTTTGTTTGTATAGTTGGTTTATTTTTTCTTGAGAATTTGTATAAATAGTTGACAGAAAAATTTGTGAAAAAACTTGTATAAAAACTGAATGCAAAATATACATGGAAATAGAGTTTTTAATGTCCAAAAATTTAATTTGAGTGTAGCAACATAAAAAAGATATGTATTTATCAATATGTAAATACTTGTGTAATTTGTATAACTTTATCTTTAGTATCTTCTTTTCAGCTCTATCATTAGATTATACATATCTGTAAAACTCTGGTGTTATTGAAAAATAACAGCCCATTTTGTGTTAAAACTGCATTATCTGATTTTTATAGCACGATACATTCGGTGCATAAGGTGTCCAACAGCTTATCACGTGGGTGAAAGCTGTATTGCAGCTGGATCGGTTATCCTTAATCCAACACACATGATTTGTGCAAATCATTTTTGTCCTAAGAAAGGAAGGCAGTATCAAACACATGTTAATGTCAGCTGGTGCTTCATTTGTTCTGTAGGTATGTATTTCTCTCACTATCAGTTTTAATTTAGATTTTTCCAAAAACGTGTAATTTAGTGCTGTGCATATGTGAAAATTATTTCTTTTTACAGAACTGAAAGGATAAAAGCATAAAATGTAAACAGTAGAGTACTTTTACAAGATGGTGTGTGTCTCCTGTAAGATAAAGTTTGGTTTTGTGTAATTACACTGTATTCAGGTAAAAAGATATTTTGATATTTTCGTATTAGTGAACAAATTAACTGTTATTTTATTAGTTAAGTGTTGCAGTTTTTATCATGCTGACTTTCTATATGAATCTTGGCTTGATGTTTATTGTTAAAGAGACAAGAGAGAGTTTTGAGGAAAGAACATCAGATATATTTTGGAAAATGTAACTGGTTTTAAGATGGTTTAAAATGTACAGATATTAACTATTATAGAGCACATTAACATTTTTTTGCTGTTGAAAACTTATTCTATAGCTTGTATCAGTAGGTGTAGATTTTTAGTGTGTATTCAATTTTATGAACTTACATTTTGTTCTAAAGTGTAGCTTTGCAAGTTTCTCTTTGTTCACTGTCTGCACGTTTTTCTAAATATTACCTTTATTAATATTGTTTGATTAGGAGGAAGTTTGATTTGCTGTGAGTCATGTCCTGCTGCTTTCCATGCAGAATGTCTAGATGTTGAGGCCCCTGAAGGCAGTTATTTCTGTGAAGACTGCAAAATGAGAAAACATCCACATTATGGAGATATTGTGTGGGTGAAGTTAGGACCTTACAGGTATCTGTATAATAAATTTTCATTAGCTGTTATTCTTTTGTGAACTTTAATACAAAATTAACAAATAATGGAATAAGTCAACAGCAGATGTTCATTATATATGGTAAGTATTATGACTCTTGATATGCTGACATCATAGCTGTAGAGTGTCACTTTCTATATCATTAGATGTACTCAGGTAATTTTTCGAAATTTTTGTGCACATATTCCGAGTGTAATTAATGACAACCTTATCGACTGAATGTCCAAAGTTTGTAAATATCATTCTTTACATTGATTAAAGGTTACATACTACAATAGATATGACATAGAAGCTTGTACCAGTGTACTTCGTGTTGATTAATCATATTTTAAGGTTAGATATAGATATACACATAGAGGGACAGAATCTTGAAATATCAAAACAGAATACAATATATATACATAATAGCAATTGAAGACAATATCACAATAATCCCTTTTATATTTCATCATAATATCACAATATTATAAACAGTAAAGTTAACTTAAATCATTATATTAATTTAAGGTGAAATAAACTTTGTCATTATATCTTCCAAGATTATACCATAATAATAACAATAATAAGCTATACTTCTATAATCCCAGAGAGAATGAAATAAACTCAGATCTTGTTAATGAAAAAAAAATTAAAAATACAGTCTTAATAACTATTCATAATATCACTTAAAACACTAACCATAAGTATACTTCATAAATATATGTATAGTAAGCAAACCTCTCAACAGGTTTTAAAACATCAGGTAATTAGTTGGTGTCTTCTTTAATTACACATGGTTATTATTTCATTCTACACAGTTATGAGCATCGACACTGTCTTTAATGTTGCTTTCCTGATAATGGTATCTTTAACTGTATACAGTTTTAATCTTTTGTATCTCCACTGTAATCATTTTTATTCTATGCATCAGTTGTATGTAGTTTCAACTTCCCACTTCACTACACATGAATTTCCTGCTGTATTTTTTGTTTTTGTTTCTGTAGCTTAGATGGTATGAAACAATCTGATTGATGTCTTAGTCAGCTTCCTGTCAAACTTTTCACTCATTTGTTTCACTTCTGGTTTGTAGGTAGTACACCATTGTCATTTTAGCCAAATCTAAAATTTTGCTAGAAAATTTTTAATATTGTGCAGATGATAATCAATTGGTTATGTACTTATAGATTTAAGTCATTCATGCTACTTATTGTTCTTCAGTTAATTTTGTTTATCCAAATCATTTAATTCAACTACTATAGTTTTTCCTGAGTAGGTAATATTTGTATTATTTCTTTTGTGATTATTTTTCTTTCTAAATTTTCCTAACTCATCAAGCTTTCAGGGAATAAATGCTGCTAATTTATCTGATCAGTATAATAGTATATTTAATAATATAATTACAAAGCATAGTGTTATTTGTACTGAGATAGTTTTTTAGAATATTTATGTTTTTTCAAGTACAGTAGCCATGATATCACAAGAGTACACACCATTTTGTCTGTACTGTAAATAAACTTGATAATTTGTTCTTTACCAAATCTGTAATTCTACTTGCTAGTTATAACAATCACATAACCCTTAATCCTCTCACTACAGGAAGATTAGTGTGTACGTGAATTGTTTTTTTTTAGTGTTACATTCAAAATTTAATTAAACTACTTTGTTATCACTGTGTATGAATAAACTGGGCACCAAAACATAGTTACTAAATCAAATTTTAATATATGTTTTAAGTTCTTAATTTTATAAGGAAATATTTTTAAAAATCTCTTTATGAGAATTATTACATTTTCTCTTTAATTGATTTACCATACCTCTCTGAAATATGGAATTTAATGTAAATTACTCATTACAATATAGATATTGCTCAAGCAAAGTATAATTTTCTTAGCATTTAATCTTATTTGTTTACAGAGCCATAAACTAGAAAATCAGACTCACTTGCCATTCTTACCTGTTACATCCTCTTTGACAAACTGCCAGTAGTTTTCTCTGTTTTAAACTATATTATTTGTAACCAATAGAAAGCAAATAAGATATTATATTACATTTTTTTCTTTGTAATATATGTTTTAAGTTCTTAATTTTATAAGGAAAGTATAATTTTAAGTATTCAAATATGTTTAGATATTTCTAAAATAAAATAATCTAAACAACTTTTCACATATACTCTTGCCATCAGCTACATCGTATCAGAAATGAGACACAAGAGTACATAGCGAAACATACATTTCCTTGAAATCCAGGTGACCTTCATGATGTCATTAATCTCTTTATATATCACTCATTCAATTAAACCACTATTCTCAGTTTGTTCCTGAATAAAACAGGTCCACCTTTCAAAAGTGCTCCATTTGTAGAGTTGTTCTTTTCTATCAAGATTTTTTGAACTTGTGTGTTTTTATAACGTCATGAATGTATTTCCAACAATAGTTAGCTCTGCTGGTACTCTCCTACTCATCTTTTCACAAAGTGCCAGTGTTAGAGGCTGGAATGGTGTTGGTCATAAAAGAGTAATAATATAATATGAATGATGTGCTTATATGCAATACCAGGAAAGAGGGCACACTGATGTAGGTAGAGAGTATCATGAGGCAAATATTGGTGAGGGCATTTGAGTGAGGTATAAAGTACTGGAGTAAGTGAGAAATAATCAGACCAATGTTTAGATGGGGGGAAAGGAAGAAGGCCCCATTGGTCAACTACTAGCTATAAGTGTCAGAAGAGGTAATTAGTGTGGCAATACATTTGTAGTTATTTTAACTTTCTCACTACTTGGTGTTTGTTTTTTCTGTTTGTTACCACTAAGTATGTTTTTTGATGACATCTTCTCATAATTTTCACTTTTTTGTTTTGTATATCACCATGAGGAGTGTTAATGTTATTTTATGTAGACCTCTGAACCTTTAGTCTCACTTGACTGTTCAGTACACGAGAGGCATTAGAACTGCACATATTAGACAGCAGCAAGCTATTAAATGTGTCTCTAACAGCAAAAAAGTCTGAAGCTGTATTTCCTTTATCCTTATGGCAACTGCGTGTAATGTCACCGTCATCATGTTTCGTTCCGCAAATAAAAGTAATGGATGAAACTGTGTAAAATTTGACAAGAACATTTTTGAATATACATACTTTAAGAAAAATAAAACATTTGTCATTTAATGTAGTTATTTGTATTCATACTTTGAATAGTTCATCTTTAAGGTGATTTTTTATAAAGTATAAAAATACTTTCTCTCTATCTTACAGTTCTCATATTTCATTTGTATGTTATATAAGACTTTATAAATGAATATCAAAGGTGTTTTAGGTAAATATTTATATTTGAAGGTTAAGGTGCTCGACTCGTAATCCAAAGGTTGCAGGTTTGAATCCCTGTCACACCAAACATGTTTGCCCTTTCAGTCATGGGAGTATTATAATGTGACAGTAAATCCCACTATTCGTTGGTAAAAGAGTAGCCCAAGAGTTGGCGGTGGGTGGTGATGACTAGCTGTCTTCCCTCTAGTCTTACACTGCTAAATTAGTGACAAATAGAACAGATAACCTTTGTTTGGCCTTGCACAAAATTTTGAAACAAACTTTTCAACTCCTCGTAGAAATAAATTAGAATTGCCATATTTTTTGTTATATGTGTAATTTCAATTCTTTATCTTTTCACTTATAGTTTATTTTAAAGTTTTGATTTTCCTTTCAAGTTCTGTGGTTATTATCATTGATGTATGTAAATTAACTGATGCCTACGAGACTCTTCAAAAGTATTTCAACAGGCTTTATGCATAGATTCATTGCTGAAACAAGATGGCTCTTTTACATACCATCTTGTTTATAACTTTTCAAGAGTTGAGAAACAAGTTAAACATACAAAAATTATTAAACTATTCAAATATGATTTTAAAACAAAAATGATACATAATTAACTAAAATGTAAAAGGAAGGCCTAAATACAGTTTAATTGCCTCTTTAACTATAATACATGTATGTAACAAACCACTGTATGTGCTATAGTTGATCAACGAGACAACAGTATGAATGGCAGTTCATGTACACTATTAGGAAAACTAAGTGCCAATTTCAGATTTTCTGTTGGTAGAGTATAGTGTAAATTGAGCTTTAGCAATTACATACATTTTTGTAAAATAAATAGATGTATATTGTTGATCTCCATCAAAGACAACTCAGCTTGTAGACCTTAGAACATGCATGACAGTTAGGTTAAATATATGTATTTAGTGTGTAGAAACACCTTTACATGCTAGCTTGTGTGCTTAAGAGAAAATGGTGCTAAATTGTTTTTTTTAAAAGATTACGCATCATGAGAACTGTAATTTAAGTATTTGAGAAGTTTTTTTATTTTGAAACAATAACTGAAAGTTACACAACATTAAGATTCAAATTATACAATATTATGTTTCATTCATTTTCATATTTGATTGTAAAATATTTAAGTAAATTTTTAATGTAATTCAGTACCATATTCAGAAAGTAATTTAAAAAGGGTGCTGAGGCCATATGGTTAAAACTTAAGTTCTTCATTAATATGCTTAATTTACCTCTGGTAATGGATATGTCAGTGTCATAACTTTTTAGAAAATCTTGCTTTAAAACACTGTTTGTCTCTCTCTGCTTCCAGACATAAAATGAATTATTCAAGCTGTAAATCTCCAAATCATACTTGAATTTAATATTTTTCTAATGTTCTGATGGGGTGCCCTGCAATAGAAGTTGATATATGCTTTCCAAAACTTCATGTATAATCTAAAAGTTCTGGTATATTTCTTTAATAAATGTGCACTTACAATGAAGATCTGTCACCTATGTTGACTAGTAACCAATATTCTGTTCTCTCTTTTTTTCAGTTACCTGCTGGGAAAATCTCATTGACTCTGTATACGCTTTATCGGTAAACTAATGTGCCGTAATACTGTGGGACATTTTTTGTCAAACATGTAGAAACGCATTGCATCTCTGAGATTTGTGAAGCATCTGAATCTGTGTCTCTTGCAGCATGTGTTTCTGTCTTCTTTTTCTGTGCTAGTAGCCATATCTAAATATGTAGTATTTATTATGTGTTTAACTTGGGTAATAACTTTTCAATTTCACAATCTGTTGCTCATTGATTTTTAAATCTTGGAGGAACCATGCCATTTTGTAGTGGGCTGTCGTGAGACAGTTGCTGAGTTTCTAAAACAGTAGTTACTTAAATATTAGAAACATGCAGTCAGTGGCAATACTGAGTAGGTCACCAATGTGAAGATATTTATTCAAGAATAAGGAACACATAGTCTGATAGTGGAGTAAAATACAATATTTATTAATACTTTTATGTACATTGTTACATTAGTAATATTTCATTGTTCTTTTGTTAGAGTGATTTATTTATAACTTAATTGTTATAAAACATTATAATTTCAAAATAGTAAGAAACTTACTTAGAAGTTAAGACTTGCTCCATTTATGTTTTTATCAGGACTGACTGAGGCTTATTTCTAACTGTAGTTGACCAATTTGAGGACTGATTAAAGCACGTGTATATTTGCTTTCTTTCCTTTCTGATTCTTTTTCCAACCTTAACACTCATTTTGTGTACATTTTTTTCACCAGTTTTTCTATTTCTCTAACCTTTGAATATTCTTTGTTTCAGTTTTTCTTTAAAAAGTATTTCAACCATTAACTCTGTGTGAATGTTGGGTTGGAATGTGTGCCACATGTTATTTGAGGAGTTACATTCAAGGTTTTATTAAACAACTTTATTATCAATATATGTCAGTAAACTTGACATCAAAATGTGTTACTAATTCAAGTTTTAGTATTGTATAAATTTAATTTCTTAATTAAAGAGGTAATATTTAAAAACACATAATATTTATTCTTGTGCCATGACCCATTCATGTTCTGAATTATTTTGTTTAAATTATTACATATATGATAGAATATCTACAGTGGTTAACCAGCTAGAAACTTGGACTTCTTACACTGACAAGCTGGAATATAAAATAACAATAATCTCTTTTATTATTTGCTGAGATATTAATATATTTAGAAAATCTAACAGGGAATTCCTGTCCATCCCTTTGTTTTTTGGAAACCATAATTTTATTCACAGCTACTTGTTTTAAATATGCTTATAACCTATAGAAAGAGCAGATTTTAAACCATGCAATCTGATAGCTGCTTGAAAAGTTTTGGAGAGGAAGGCTAGTTTCTAGTAAAAGTTGGAGTATGTCTATTACAGTCGTTGCACTAAACAGAAGTGAAATTTTTAAAATTTGGTTATATTTGGCAAAATGCAGGTTTGTTAGTTATGAAATTGCACTTACTGAGTCATTTTTAATGGGTTATTACATTTCACAACTGATTATATTATTCTTCTACTTAATACAGAGATAAAGTAAAAACAAATTATACAACACTATAAATTTCGCAACTTAAACAAAGGTTTATTTATAACACATGGCTTAAAAAAGCCACTAATAATATACAGGGTGTTCGGAAAGTCACTATGCAGTTTTGTAATAATATTTTATTCAGTCTATTTCAAACCAGCAACTAATAGCAGTGTTTAGAAACAAAATAAGAAATATCCAAGCCTGTATTGATGCCAATGGGGGTCACTTTCAACATTTTTTTATAATTGTCATTCATATCTACTTCCTGTATTCTATATTGAAACATATCTGTTAATAAAATATGTAAGTGCACAGTGACTTTTCGAACACTCTGTACAAATTTTATTTCATTACCAAAATGAACACCACTAATAAAAAAAATTTTATGAATCTATGATACGTTTTGCAAATTCTTACATATAAAAATATTTTCAAATTTTTACATGTGAAAGTGAACACCATTACTACACATGCTGAATTACAAGAATAAATTAAATAAACTGTGATGTATAAAAATGCGTGCAAGTGTTGACATGAAAAAAAGGAAACCAGAATGAAATTACCAAAAATGGGAAGACCTTTCAGAAAACAAATCTTGCATATAAAACTGTGGATATTTATAAAAATGTTTTACTACAAGCCTTGTAGAAAACTTTAAAAAATCTTACTGATGTGACATGTATAAAATTACCAACTGATCTTGACGTATCATTGAAAATAAGCATCATTATTATATGTGTGCAAAACAAAATGAGTCAGCAGGAAGTTTCTAAACTATTTTTTATTAAGATACCTTTTATAAAACTCGGGAAAAAATATCTAAAAAATTCTACAGATAAAGAAAATGCAGAAAAGTTTCACAAACTACTGTTATACATTCAGTTAAAAAGCTAATAAAAATTTGTGCTTGACTTTAGCAATGTAGTTTATTACCTTGTATGGCTCTATGATAAGTGTGGTCAGTGTGGACTGAAGTTTTTCTTTTTCATGGATTCTGCATTCAGTGGCCCCTAAAAACAATTTATAGAAAAGCAACCACATTTGGAAGACTAAACAGCAGTCTCCACTCTATTGTGCCCCTGTACCTCATTTTTTCAGTGTGCATTCTTTGTTAGACAAACCTTTAGGGCAAATTTCTTTTTTTATTCAGAAGGGGTCAGCAGGGCATACTGGCACTCCAAAGTCAGTGAAGAAGCTGCATTCTGCAAACATCTTGGTGGAAACAAAACACAGTGATCTCTTCATAAATTTGAAGGCCATTATGGATATATCTATTGAGGTTACTTCTCATGCTACTTTGAATTCCTCCTGAGAAGTGATTGTTGAGAGGGATTTATGAAACATTCCTGAGTTGAATGTCTTCACTGGTTACTCCAGTGAAGGAGTTTTGCTGTCCAATGTATCTCCACTCAAAAAGAAGGAATTGTGATTCCAGTGAAGGTTCTTTTATTGATATTTACATCACCATATCTGCCTGCCACAGTCAAGGCAGGTATTGCCTTATATTACAGTGTCAGTAGTTTGAACATTAAAAGGCATCTTGTTGTGGTTCTTTCATGTGTGCTCATTGTGGGGGCAAAGACTGATGCTTATGTATGTCAGATGAACCCTCACTGTATCAATTGTGATTGTTCTTATCCCTCTTAGTTAAGATCTTGCACTAAATGGGTGGAGAAACAAAAGGTACAATGTTTATGTACTGTAATCAACATTTCTTACACTAAGGTTTGGAAGTAGTTGTCTCCTGTACTGTCAAGGATATATGCTGATGCACTCTGTTCCACTGCTACACTGGGAGTGCAGACATACCTCTCAGTGTCTCTAACAGTCTTTTTGTCATTATGTAAAAAAATATTTTACCCTCTGTGGATGCTAGACTTGTCAACTCTATCATCCACAGAGGGCAAAATACTAGAGTTGACAAATCTACATCTACTTCTGTCTCTGTAATTGCTTTCAATGACTGCTCAGGTTCATCATCTTTGGCCTCAAGATGCAGGACCATTATTCATTCACAACATTTGGCACTGAAATTTTCTTTGTCTGACAGAGATCTGCTTAAATGACCCAGGGTAACTTCCAAGGAGGAAGACAGATCTCTTCCATTAAAGAAAAACATTATTAGTCACAAGTAAGCAGGTTCTCCACCAAGTTTTCTCCACTAAATAAAAATAATAATTTGATACAGTGGAACTGTGGAGGTTTTTGTTCTAATTTGGATGACATTATGGTTTTGATTGCTTGCTATCTTCCTGTGTCTTTCCTTACAAGAAGCATTCCTGAGACCTGCTAATGCTGTCACCTTTTGACAGTTTTTACTTACACAAGAATAACAGGTTGTTTGATGGATGAATTCATGTAGATATGGCACTGCTGATTGACCATAATGTACCCAACTTGTCTGTTCCTCTTAAAACATCTCTAGAGGCTGTAGCTGGCTCTATATCTTTGAGTTGTATCATTACTGTTTGTTCTTTGCACCTGTCTTCCTAAAAGACTTGTGACCAATCAAATCTTGAGTTACCACCTCCCTCTTTCACATTGGGAGATTTTAATGGATGCACTCTTTTCTTGGTTGGTGTTGATATTGATGGAAAGAGTTATTCTGTGGAGCAAATGCTTTTATATCACACCATTTCTTTCTTCAATACTGGTTCTATTAACTATTTTTATACATCTAGTCAGTATTTTATTGCTATTTCTCTTTTTTTTTTTAGGTGTGTAACAGTGACCTATGATACAGTGCTCATTTTCCTATCATTTTGAAGAAGGCTGACCATGATCAGTGCCACTCTCTCAGAACCAGATCCTGCTGTCATTCATCTTCCATTTATTAACAGCAACATGGAGGGAGGTAGTAACTGATTGTATGTGGCTTTGCCACGCTCTTTTTCTTGAAGATACTGGACCCTGTCCACCATCAGGAGTTTGGCTTTGCTCAGGGGCTTTTCACACTTAGCCATCCAGAGTGTATAATCCAAGGTTCATGAACCTGCTTTTCATCTTCACTATTTATAACTTTCTTTATAATATGTCACCAAGCTTCATTTTTTACAACAACAGTTCACCTGGATTTGTTTTCCTTCCTTGGTCGGCTGTGCTCTTTCAGAATAGACAGTCTGTCAAATTTTCCTTTTGACTTTCATTTCCATGTACAGCTGGCTGACTTGGATCTGTCATTGGATGATGATGTTCAGCCCATCTTGCCATGGCTCATTCCCATCCACACATGGGACCTTTCTTTGAGTCATCTGAGAAAGTCAGACACTTTCAGTTGGAAGTGTTGTCTCTTCGCTTTGTGAAACGTCTTTCAAAGTATTTTTCTGCACCTGTTTTCATGGATTGCTCAAAATCAGATGATTTTGTGCTCCTGTTATGGTTTGTTGTAGCTTGGTAGTTGCTATGATCCCTTCTACATTTTTTATCTTTACTACTAAGGTGTATGCCACTTTTTTTACTTTGGATCACATAGAAGCTAAGCAGTACAGTAAATGTACAAATTAAACCAACCCTTTTAACTCTCTGCTCATTCTGTAATTGCTTAATATTGGTTCTCATCACTATTCAGAAACAACTGGCTCACTTTTCACTGTCTTCTACCATCTCTCCAATTTTTCTGGATTCCTGGCCATGTTGATATTTGCAGGAATGACTTTGTTTACATTAGAGCTAAGTTTGTTACAGTCTTGCCTCTGCAATTTATGGACTATGGTTCTGTGATCACAGCATGGCTTTGAACCTACTTGCAGTCAACTTCTTGTTGTGTGACCTTCTAGTTTCCTTGAGGATCAACAGTAGGAAGTTGTATTATGTAGGTGACATATTGATCACTTTTTTCCTCTCATCATGTGGGATTGATCCAGCAGTGTGTGATCTTTGTGACACACAAATCACAATTTCTTACATTTTACTTTTGTGCCATTGTTATGAATGTTAGTGATGGTACCATTTTAGATACGTGTTTTCTGAGGGCTTACCCCTGATGTTGGACAGTACCATTGGGTGATGGTAACACTGTCCAACTTGATTGTGTTTTTATTTTTTTATGGACTATTGGCCTTTTACTTCTATTTAGATTGTATCTAATTTGGGGGCATTGTTTAATTTTTAATTTGCTTTTTTTTAGGTTTTATACTATTTTAGTTTTTCCTTTTGTACTAGTTGTTTGATGAACATAGTTCTGTTGCTTTGTGCCATAAAACTCCAAATAACCAACCAACCATTCTTTACCTGAAATAGTTTTCTTAATGCCTATACATTGTTGTTTGTCATTTGACAACTATGATTATTACTTATTATAATAAGAGTTTTTGAAATCTGTGAATATTGTAACAATCTAAAAAGTCTGTTAAAAATTGTGACCATCTTACCTCAAACAAACTAAAGTAGAAATTGAATCAACTGCATACAGAACATCAAAGGTATAAGTGAAAAACATGTAAGTTTTCACTTGTTGCTGTACAATTTCAGTTTCTCAACAGTCCTTTCAATTTGAAAGTCCAAGAACTTAAGTGTGCATAGGTTTCTTATTTTACTTCTTAAGGTCAGTAAAACTCACTTTCAATTTCGTAGCTCATGTTAGTTAAGAACTCTGTGTTAGTTTTAGCTTCATGGTCATGCTGTAATTTGTTGCTTTGTTGTTAAGGGAGGAGGAGTGTTATTGCTGTACATAGCAAAGCATAAACAGAATTGAAACTATTTCTGTTAGAAGATAAAGATTTTAGGCTGTTAATTTAATTAACTTTAAACCTCCCAGTCACTACTGAAGAGTAAACTACTTGTTTACACAGCTTATTTCATATTTTGTAACTGTTTTCTTTTTGTATTTAGTTGATGTTTTTAAAGACTGAAATGAACTATGCTATTATAGTGGTAAAAGTATGAAATAAAATATTTTGCTGCAAAAACTACTCATTTATGGTGTTGTAGAACAGCATTTCTGAAACGTTTTGATACCAGGAACTGGCTCACTTCCTCCCTAAATTATTTTATATCACTAAATTGCAAGTACAAGAAAAACCATTGTGATATACATATGCATATACCGTTCCTTTTGTTTGTTTGTTTTTATGAGATACTATGACCTTGTAAGATGGTTGTGAAGGGCAGGACTGATTGCTCTAAGAAACATTGTTCTAAAGAGTATGCAAATGATTAACTCAGTTAAATGTTCATAAATAACCAGTCTCATACTTAGTAAAAGTACTTTATTAAAAAATATTTTATTATGTGTGTAAAAAAGAATTGTAATGTTGACTAAAAGCTTACCAAAGTTTGGTATGTGAATACTTAATAAATTCAGAATTATAATGAACATTGCTTTGTATAGATTCACAAAAATTAGTTAGAGTAATGGATGGATGTCATGCTTATAAATTAAATTAATATTTGATATTTGAAAGATCACATCTTAATTGATGTATTTGATGAGTGATTTCCCCATTTGTTTTAACTACATTTATTTCACTGAGAAAAAAATGTTAACTGTTTCACTGATTGTTCACTAAATACTAAAGTCTTCTAGAACAAACAACTTGAATAAAACATTTCAAAAGAAGAGTTAAGAGTTATAATCAAATGTAAAGTTGTTTTTTTATTATAAATATCACATGATTTTAAACTCTAGTTAATATGTATCTATGTTTATAAAATATTTAGAGGTAGATTACACAGTTAGCTTTAACTGCAATTTTCTGTGATGCAGGTGGTGGCCAGGAAAAATATGTTACCCATTATCTGTTCCATCAAACATTCAGAAGCTGGAACATGATATTGGAGAATTCCCTGTCAAGTTTTTTGGCTCACATGAGTACTACTGGACCCATAGAGGACGGGTGTTTGTATTCCAAGAGGGGGACAGGGGAAGCAAAGAAAAATTCCCATACCGACATTTAGCAAAGGTTTTCCTTAAAGGTACATACCTTTTAGAATATTAGAGGAAAATATGAATTGTATGTGTAACTTTTTTTTTCTTTTCACTTACTTTATACAATAGGAACCAGCAGTGATGTAAAAGGCTGTTGAAAGGGAAGTAGATACACTGCATTTATTATAAGTTTAGTTTATTTTTTAATGATATGCTTTGTCAAAGTTTTAAAATAAAAATATTTATGTTCAGAAAATGTTACTGTTTTAATTGTGTTTTAAGCATAATACAAGTTCACATTTTTTAGAGAAAATGTAGAATAGATTTGTCTTATGTGAAGAAATTTAGGTTAATATAGTCTTTGTTAATTTTTATTCAGCTGTGGAAGAGGCAGATATAGCTTTCAAAGAGTGGCAAACAAGTAGAGAAGCTCGAAGCTTGGAAGCAGGGAAATCATCTAAACCCCCAATTTTTAAATATATAAAGGTGTATAAAATTTTAAAGATGATATTGCTTTTGTTTCTGTTCAGTCATTTACAGTATAAACTGTATTATGTCTTGTAAAAATACTGTTAATTAGAAAAAGGTATAACAACTAAGTAAATGTAATGAGCTAATTTAAATAATACTTGATACTTAGGTTAGAGATATGAGACAGTTGGTTAAAAATAAATAATTCATGCAATTTATAGAGGATTTTCTGTATTTTAGTAACATTTTAGTATAATCTTTGTCCTTTGAGAGTTCACTGATTTTTCTGTTAGCTGACCCTGTGACAGTTTATTGGCTGAAAATTAACAAGTTAGTTATCTCAAAGCTCTGTCTGAATGTATGAGACTCAACCCATAAACAGTAGGAATGTTGAGGTAACATAATAATTGGTGATGGCTGACATTTAAGGGTTAATCACTTATGAGTAATACCTTTATATATTGTGTGTAAATCTAGCTTTTAAAGGCCTGGTATGGCTTGGTAGTTAGGGAGTTTGACTCACAATCTGTAGGTCATGGGATTAAAACCTGTCATTAAACATGTTTACCCTTTTAGCTATAGAAGAATTATAGTATCATGGTCAATCACACATTCATTGGTAAAGACTAGCCCAGAAATTGGTGGTGGGTGATGTTTACTATCTGCATTCTCTCTTGTCTTTTACTTCAAAATTAGGAGACAAGTACATCATTCATTTGGCCTTTGATTAGTTTTGTATGCATTTGAACAAACATGCAAATAACATTTTAAAAGTTGAATGTTTGGGCTTATTTGTTCAATATTTAATCCTATGTGAAAGACAGGATGAAATAATGCATTTTATAACTGTTTTATAGAATTAAATTTAAAATTTCATTAACCATTTTTTTATGGGCTTCGTATAATATAAACAAGTTCATCTAAACATTTGCAGATGTTAAGTATAAATTTTGATACAGCATGTGTATCTTTACAAAATATTATAGACCTTTTAGTAAATATTACAAGTATTTAGTATGCAAGAAAAGCAACAGATTTTTAATGAAATATTTTTGCTAAAGATTTGTTTGTGAAGATAGTCTGTTTCATTACTAGTCTGAGAGCAGAGTGATTCATGTTAAGATTAAAACAACTATTCTTCATCTCAAAAATTTCAAATACAATTTGCATAATTTCTAAAACTCCTAAATTCATTTCAAACATTTATTTTCAGTAAGACTTTTTACTTCATGATTTTTTCTACACTCTGTGTGGTGTCTGTCACTTGACCAACCATATAACCATCATAAAAAAAAGGAAATAAATATAAGTTATGCCTTTTTCATACCAAAATGACTGCATATTATAATACAAATGTTTAGTCAAAGTAGCTTGAGTCTTATAATGATATATATATATATATAATTTTTTTTTAATTATACTGACCTTCCAGTCATGCCTAGCTAAAATTACAAAACTTGCATTGACATTGTGCATGCTCACTCAGGTCATGTATCCAGTGATATAAAACTGACCTTTACTCTTCTCTTTTTGGCTGTGTCCTAGTGGACTAGTATTTTGTAATATACAGTCACATTTCAGTTATTATACATTATACATGTACATAGATTATTACTATGTAGAAATAAATTATTTAATTATTTTTTTTGAAATATAGGGCAATAAATTAAGAAGTAAAGCAAACAATTATTTCTTCTTGCTACAACATTTGTACTCGGTTGCTTTTGGACATAGGTTGTTGAGCCTTTTAAAGTTTTGCACATGGAGGATATCAAATAAAATTTTTTACGGTTTTATATATATACAGTTGAACAACTAAAAAAAAAAAAATAATTGCAATGATACCATGAAATTCCACTAATTTATTAAGCTTAGTAACTAAGATGTATTTTGATTTTAAAAATATGAATCTGTGAATAAGCTACAATGTTCTTTCAATCCAAAATTTCAATGAAGTAGAGTGTCTTTAGACTGCTCAAAGTTTCATATTTCTTTAAATCTAAATACATCTTAGTTACTAAGCTTATTTCTAGGGACATTCTAAGCTGTTAATTCAACACATAAACCATATCTCAGCAAAATAAAAAGTTACGAGGTTCTTATTTTATATTATAGCTTGATAATTATCAGTAATTTGAGTTCTTTATTTGTACAAAATTATAGACTTAGTATTTTGACATCACAAACATCTATTTTTAAACAGTGCTACATTAAACATACCATGTGACTCACTGAAACATGTATTCAAATGTGTTATTTTAATATTTACTGTTAAATTAAAAAATTAACTCATATATAATATTAAAGTTTGAATTATAATCTATAATTTCATTCCAAACTTATTGACATAAATTATAAGATAGTAGTTCAATAAAATATTGAATGCAAGTCAACAAACTCGATGACATGGCCTTTGACCTCTGATCTGTAATTTAAATGTTAAACTATTTTGTTGTCATTGTTTGCTAATATGCCTGATATGAAAACATAATTTATAATTCAAATTTTTATGTAAGCTAAGATTAAAGATATTTATCCAGTAGCTATGGAATTTTTATTAAGGTACTTATAGGTTATTTAGAAATCCAGGTATATTATAGTAGTTTTGAGACATTCAATTTTAATTTCTGATATATTTTTTATGTTTGAAAATAAGTTTTTGAAAGCTACAGGAATTATTTTTGTACAACAACAAAATGCAAAGAAAAAAACTAAACCATGCACCAGAGGGCAAAAGATCTCAAGGCTATAAAATGAGTTTAATTTCTTGGGTTTTATGTATATTTTTTATTAATTATCAAATATTTTTGAACAAAAATGTAAAAATTAGAGACTTGTGAAACTGAATGAGACAATATAAAAATAATTAAATATGAACATTTTTTCCTAAGGAATGCACCAGACTTTCATGTTGTTTGTCATTCGTGATCTTTACATACATTACCAATAAAACAACATAAAAATTCAACATTTGGTCTTTTACGAACCATAGTTCTGTTTTCATTATATGAAGAAATCCAGTTAGAATACAAGTAACTGTTTGTTTTTATTACATAATTCTACATATGTCAAACATCCTTTTGTAAAAACTGCTCTACTTTGTCACTGTTGTATATACTTTTCACTCCTTGTATGACTTGTTATGAACCAACCCCTGGCAGTTACATCTCATTACAACAATTATACAATATGAAGGAACTGAAAATAGTTGTTCTTTATATTTCTCTGAAAATTTTCTAATTTACTTTTTTTGCAAAGAATTATCTCAGTGGTTTCTGTACAATTGGCCTGACGTTGTATTGTTCAATGGTGCATAAAATATTCACTGTATTGTACTTCATTAGAGATTAAATGTAAATCATTTGCAACTTGACTAATTCATGTGAATTGAGCAGCAGAGCTGGTAATTTTCAGTAGAGTTTATGCTGTTGATCTTGTATAGGTTTGTGCCTACCTAATATGATTTTCCACTGCAGAATTATTTGATTACTCTAAAAGTTAGATACCACTTTAACACATTATATGAACATCATTGCAACAGTGAAAATTAAAAAAAAAATTGTTGTCTGTATTCAGTTACCAATACAGGGTGTCCCAGAAATCTGGACTCATTATATTCTTAAGCAAACACATTTGTAATGTCAGTTGTACATATTTCTTGAAAGAAAATACTCTGCTGGTATAGTATACCAAGAATTGATGACATGCAGTTTGGATAATAAATAAATTAAGAATTCATTGTGTATTTTTCTATATAGGTCCAAACTTCTAGGACATTCTGTACATCAAAGTGTAACCTTCATTTAAAACTTTAATTATATGGAAAGTAATATTTTACATATAAATGTGATAGAGTAGATTAATTAGTAAAACTCTGATCTAGATTCATAAAACAACGTTTTACCTTTTGTGAATTGTGTATTAAAAAAGTTATGAAATATTTTCCCAGTTGAGGATTTGAATTCTAAAATTTTTGTGGGAAAATATATTTGCATGCAATTGTGAAATTCTTGGAGGACTTTTGTATGCTTTTAAGCTTATAATATATTAAATATAAACTGACTTATATACCTTAAAATACTTTATTTAATGTGAAGACACTTTTCATAATTTAAAGTAAAAGTGAAGTAACAAATGTGTGAAGTTTAACATTTAAAAGTGTTATTTTGTAAAATGAACCAAGACAGAGTTATACTAATGAACTCAAGATAGTAAAGTATTGTAGATTTTAATCATGTTTATGAAGAGTATGTTGTGTGAAAATATGAAACACGTTCCTTTATCTTTGAAGTAATTTACAGTAATCTTTGGCTCATTTGTAAAGGCTTGATATCCTTGGAATATTATTTTGCTTTAATTAATGTATGGAAATATTAACTAAAGATTGGTTCATGCCTGTAATTATGGAAAGGTGAGACTCTTAATAACAAGGATAAGTAAGTTTAAAAACAGTATTTCTTGCTATTTTTTCAGTCAAATAAACCTATTGGGAAAGTACAAATCTATACTGTGGACCCACTTAGTTTGAATCGGTGCGAGTGTGACCCCAATTCTAAAAATCCATGTAGTAATGAGATAGATTGTCTTAATCGTGTATTGATGTTTGAGTGTCCAAGTACTTGTCCAGCTGGAGATAAGTGTCAAAACCAGAGGTTCCAGAAACGTAATTATGTTCCAGCTAGACCATTCAAAGTGAAAGAAAGAGGTTGGGGTCTTCAGACTTTAATAGATGTGAAAAAGGTAAGTAAATTCAACATTGAATGTAATGCAACATGAATAATTAAGTTCATGTATATTTGTTTTGTTTTGTTATATTAATTAATTCAAAATAAAGTTTTCTTGATTCGTCTATTATGCCCTATCTTCTCCACTCTTATAGTGAAAGTTTGATAATACTGTATGAGCTGATAATCAACAACCACATAAAGTCTATAAAGTTGTATCTGTTTTTTTTCATCTTTGTATTAGTAATTAATTTGAAAAGAGTTGCAAAAGAGAAACAGCAAAAATTTGGTGTATCTAAAAATTAACAGGTTTGATATTTATTTATTGTTGATGAAAATAAATTGTATTGAAGCATGAATTGTATATTTTACTTACAAATGAAAAGTTCTTTACAACATTTTATGTTGTTGAGCCAGGGTGAGTTTGTGATTGAATATGTGGGAGAGTTAATTGATGAAGAGGAGTGTCAGAAGCGCCTCAAATGGATGCATGAAGAAAATGATACAAATTTTTACTTCTTAACAATTGACAAAGACCGCATCATTGATGCTGGCCCTAAGGGAAACCTGTCTCGTTTTATGAACCACTCTTGCCAGCCAAACTGTGAAACTCAGAAATGGATGGTTAATGGAGATACAAGAGTTGGACTCTTTGCTATTTGTGATATACCTGCAGGTAGGTGATGTACAAAAGTCAGTTAGCTATTAAAAGATTGTCATCTTATTATTGTGTATAGTGTAACTATGTATTTCATCTATCTTTGAATGTCTAATTATATCTATTAAATGTTGAATTTTTATTACTTTAACTTCCAGATGATATCTATGAAAACTTTGTTTTTATGTTTCATTATTTCAACCCTAGTTTTGTATTAAAATAAACATATTGTGTAAAAATGATCTAGGAAAGAAGTTTACTAACTTCAACATAACACAAGTTATTCAGTTTTTAAGTTATAGAAGGTATTTAAACTATTTGCAGATCTCGATAAAAGAAATAAAATGAATTCTTCTGTATAATTATACATAAATTAATATTAAGACAATAGTAGTTAGTGATAGGTGAAAATAAAATTGTTCCTGATGGTATTATCATATAACTCAGTTGTCTTTGACTTTTTCGTGTTTAAAAATTTTCATTATTGTGCTTTTTATATAAAACAGTCTTTTTACAGTGAACTTGGAACTTTGTATTTCAATAATCTTTTGGTTTTATTTTAAAGAGTTATGATTCAATATAATGGAATAATAACATTAATAAGAGGCCCGATGCTTTCGTGGGTGATTGTGGAGGTGTTATACATTATGTGATTCTGAAGGTGTTAGGTGTGATGATATGGGTTATGTATTATTGTTATTCATAATTCATCTAAAGAGAAGTTTTCTTACTTCCTGAAATTGTAAAGACAAAGGATACAAAGTTAATCAAATCAGAACAAACTAATTATTTATGATTTTCACATGCAATTCAGGTGTTAACTTTTGAAAATGACATAAAACAAAGAATTTAATAATAAAAAAATTACTACTTTGATAAATCATGATTTATATTTAAATTTCCACTAAATAGTCCAACAGTAGGTAGTATCATTTATTAACCAAGCAAACACCTTACTGCAGGTGTCTTGAAGAAGTAAAAGTAAATGTACATAATGTTGACTTGTATAGGTTCTGTTATAATATTTAAATCACTATTTCTACTTTTATTTATAGCACTTTATCAAGTTTCAAGCATACTCACTAATGATTATTGCACATGCAAAATATATTTTGAACAAAATCAGAATTAAAACAAAAACATTGCTGTATCGTATGAATACCTGGTATTTACTTTAAGGTTGTACAAACAAATGTGTTGCTAATTGATAATGGTAGTTATGGTAATGGACATTGCTTTGACATGTGCATGTTCTCTTGGCACACCAGTTGTGTAATGTTTTTAAATAAACTTAACTGTCAGTGCAGTAAATGTTTTAGAATTCAAGTGCGTGAAGTTTATTTTATTTTTATTCTAAAATTTTTTCTACCTATGAGCAGCAACGTTTTGTTATTGTTAACGAATACGTAATAATGTGTACAGATAAACCATTGATTCAGGGAAATTCTGAACAACAGGACATGGTATGTCAAGGTTGTTTGTGACTAGAACAGAGTTGTCCAGTTGAAAAGCTGAAAATCATTACACACATGTATATTGGTCACAAACAGTATTTTTTCAAGTGAGAGACAAAATATCACAACATATTGTCTTTGAATTATAATATTAGGGAATTTTGAGTAAAAAGATGCACATTTAAACATAGTATGCAAACTGGGTTGTCAGAGTATGGGTTCTTCAAGATAAGGCTTTCATTTATACCTCCTGCTTAACTGTCACATACTTCGACCAACTAGAGAATGCAATGGGTATTCATGCTATTCCATACTTGTCCAGTCCCTTTTAACACAAGTTTTCTTTTGTATCTCTATGGCAATAATTCAGTACTTCCATGCTCCATCTTTCAATTCATAATCATTTTGAAATTCTAACAGTTTTAACCCTTTTAATATGGGCAGGAATCAAAATCTGCATGTTGCAACATTTTACAGAGTTACATTCAAAGTTTAAATATGTATAACCTTATTATAAGTATGTTTTAATAAGCTTGGTTTTGAATTCAAATTTTTTATTATCTGAATTTTGATTTCTTAACTTTAAAAAGAAAATAATTATATAAATTCTCAATCTTCAACAGTGAGTCACATGACTTGGTGGACATGTAATTTCTAACACACTTTTCCTCTTTTCTTACAAGATCTTTGGATTGTTCAATGAATTAGAAGCATTTTTATTACTGAGATATAACTACATTCAACTTGTATTTAAACTCCTCTGCCACTACCTCTGTCTTTAAAAAAAAATGTTTATAATTTTAATTGGTCATGTTTATAACTGATAGAAAGAACATATTGTAATGTACAAGAAGTTTTGGTAAATAAAGACAGTAGTTCTCAAGAAGAACTAAATGTGCATTGAATAACTCATTGCTTTGAGCAGTATAAATGTTTAAATTATATTTATAATTTAGTTAGGTAGGATTCCAGATAAATTACAGTTATTGTATAACCTAATCTAGTGAGTGATATTTTTTTTTTTTTTTTTAAAGCTGTGTTGAAAGCTAGAATGTTTTTAGACAACATACTTAATCAGAGAAATATGAGTTACCAAAGCAGGAATGGCCTTTGGTCAAATGCAAACTGGCTGAAAGCTAGGTTCAGACTTTCTTGATTTATTATATGTAGTTTTTATTCACTATTATGTAGTATTTAATAAAAGCAACTAAATATAAAAAAATAAAACTTAATAGGTAGATAAGAAACCTTAAAGTGAAGAAATGATTAAAAAACTTACATTATCACTTTTACATGTATATAATAACCTGAACTGTTTGTTTACACTGCTATTACACCTAGTAATTATTTACTTATTTCAGTAATTATACATGGTTTTAAAAGTAATGGTTTTGCTGTGGTTAGTGTCAGAGAAAGTAAGAAGTAAGGTTTCATCAGGATGTTTTAGAAGCTTTGCAAGTGAAATATGAAAACTGTAACATGAAAAGAACTATTTATTTGTAGCATGAAAATCATCATTCAGATTGACTCAGTAGAGGAAATTCAAAGATAAATCTTTACTAAACAATATTTTATTTACCAAATCTAACGTTTTGTGTAGAACAGACTTCTAATGCCTACTAGAAGCTTGCTAGATTTCTTACAACATTCTAAATTAAAATTACAGAGTTTGTGTAGGGAGAATTAAGTTTTAGATCATCAACAGCATTGTCCATCCACATTGCACTTTCTCCATATATTAAACAAAAGACAATATTATGATGCTTAAGAAATGATTATAGCCTACTGTTATGAACATTTAAACAATCAAACTTAAAACTATGTAAATATTTGACATTATTATATTATTCATAAATTATTGTCTTGAAAGTAATGATACATCTTGTTTTTACATATGCAGTTTCTGTATGTAAAATGTCAAGGGTATTGTAAAAAGGTTAGTTTGAGTTTAGAAGTACACTAAAGACTGCACAGGATTCATGTAAGATCCATAAATATTAAAAAAGAAAATTTGTGTGTGTGTGTGTATATATATATATATTTATGGTAATTTAACGTTATACAGTAACAAAATTCTCCTTATTCCTATATACAGTTTTTATTGCTGTATTGAGTATAAACATACAACAGTAAACTAAAGAATCATAAAACTAAATGCAGATTTTAGGCCATTAGTGAACCTTAGCACCATTTTATTAAGAAGATGTGATATAGAAGTGGCAACTCTGTAAAGGGTCTTAGATATTAAAAGTTAATTACAGCAAATAAAAAATGGAAACCATAAAGTACATGAAGGTCGTTCTAATATAGGTTTAGTATGTGTATTCCAGAAATGGGAAAAATGTATTTGAAATGGATAATTTTTTGAAGAAGTGTAGTGAGAAAGTAAGGTAATTTTAGGCTTTAAGTGCTCAGTGGGTTTTAAAGATTGAAACTTATAACTAACATTGAATCTAAGCATATAATAAATTTAAATTTCTTTAAATTAAATTGATTTTAGATTTTACAAATTTCATGTTATTAAACAAAATGAGTTATCTGAAACAAGGCCATACATACTGGTAAAGAAGTACAATAGTAAATATTAACAGTAATCACGATGAATTAGAAAAATAATTAATAGTGTTTTTTTTATATTTAAAGATTGTAAGTGTTTACGAGTACAATTTTCCATTACTAATGCTCTTTTCTTATCCAGGTTCAGAGCTCACTTTTAACTATAATTTAGAGTGTCGTGGAGATGAAAAGACAAAGTGTATGTGTGGTGCACCAAACTGTAGTGGCTTCATTGGAGTTCGACCAAAGGTGTGTGTTCTTCTAAAGACTCTATTTGTTGAAGGATATTTTTTTCTTTGTGCTTATCAGAGAGAATCTGAGAATATTGGAAGAATTAGCATTGCTTATATAATTCATGCAATTCTTAGTCTAATTTGTATTTAAAAAACGATTTTTAAGGCAGGAGCAGTTCATTATCAGACTTAACACTAGAGTAGTTTAATTACTTGAGATTAATTGGTATATTTTTAAATATCGTGTTTTGTAACACTTATAATTTATGTGCCAAATACTGTGAAAATAAACTTCATAAAAAGAATTGTCTCAGGTGTGTAGTTACATTGACATTGTCTTATGTCAGTGAAGTGAAACATTTTTTAGGTATATTTTTGTTAAATATTTAAAAAGAAAACACTGAATAGTTATTGTGTGGTATTTTAATTTTAGAGACAAGGTGTAATGAATTATGATGTTAGTAGTTGGTTGATTATAAGGTTTGTTTGCTCCATCAGATGTTGAAATTTTATGCTAAACTTTTGAAGTGTTTTTGTATCTGTTCTAAATTTTGTGGTACACAATGATTGTTAGTCATAAAATAAATCACAAATGATGGCTTTAATTGGAGAGTGGCAATTTTGTTTGGAAAGGTTTTTTATGTGACTTTTAGAAGTAAAATCAACCTTGCCATATAAACAGATTATTTGTATAACAAACTTTTAGATCTCTAAGGATATTATATCATTACTGTAATTATGAAAGTGATAAAAAATGAATATAAAGCGTTCTACTGAGGTAAGTACCTGCAACTAACATCTAGAGAAACCATCAACTGTTGCTGCCTTATAATTGCTATAATGTTCACCAGTTTCTGGTCTTTACCTTGGGTTCCGGCATTGACTAGAGACACTCTTTGTTGTGTTCTTTTGATGGTGTCTCTCTGGCTGGCTTACTTTTGATTTTCTCTTCTGTGCCACATGACAACTTAACCCCCTCTTCATCTCCTGTTTCTCTTCTGTCACTGGATCTTGTCTTTCAATTTTCACATTTGATTTGTCTGGTTCATTGATTGGTAAACTGGAATTTCCCATTTGGTAGGCTCGGCACGGCCAGGTGGTTAAGGTACTCAATTTGTAATCCGAGTGTCGTGGGTTTGAATCTGCCACACCAGACATGCTCGTCCTTTCAGCTGTGGGGGCATTGTAATGTAACAGTCAATCGCACTATTTGTTGGTAAAAGAATAGCCCAAGAGTTTGCAGTAGATGGTGATGACTAACTGCCTTTCCTCTAGTCTTACACTGCTAAATTAGGGATGGCTAGAGCAGATAGCCCTCGAGTAGCTTTGCACAAAATTCAGAACAAACCAAAACCATCTGGTAATTCTTTCTTTTCCTCATCTACACATCATTTTAGCTGGTCTTTCTACTTGCATGGGGAGCATAGCTTTCGATGTTGGTCCGTGTTTTGCCACCTTCTTTCTGATCTTTCTACTATCACACATCTCCCTTCCCCTTACCAGTTTGATAAAGTTGAACTGTTCCCACCTTTACTACTTATTGTGTGGCCTAGTCTTCATAATTTCGCATTTATCACTACTGTAAAGTATTTACTCTCCAGTTCTCTTTATACTGTTTCCTGTCCTTCCTTATCTTTAGATGCTCTAGCCCTGTTCCCTTATCTGACTGGGACCTCATTGTCATCCTGCACATTTTTACTCTCACCATTTTGATTATTGACAACCTGCATGTTCTAACATTTTCTCTTCAGACATATTTCTCTTACTTCTCACTTGTGATCAGTGTTGTGCAGTTCATTGTGCTAGTGACTCCTTCTTTCTACTTTCCATCAACCATATTTCTTCAGACTGATCTTCAGCTGCTATCTCTATTCTTTCTGTTTCACTATTCTGTCATTGTTTGGACCCAAACTTACTCCAGTGCTCTGTTTTTGCTACTTATCATGTACTTTTCACTTTTGAAGTTTCATTCTTCCACTTTACCTTCTTTGGGATTCCTCTTCCTTCAGGAATAAATCTACTTCTGTCTTTATATGGTCTGCCAAATTCTTTGTTTAGCCTACTTTACATAGGGAGTTGTTTTGTTGCAGGTGGTTTGCATCATCAGATTCATTGCCTCTTTTTCATTGTCCTGCCAATCATATGGGACAGCCACTGGATGAGATTATTCCAACATGGATTACCTTACATAACTTCATTGCCCATTCTTTTCACCTTTTGGCTGTCTATTCTCCTGAAGATCACTGCTTGCTTCCAAATTCCATCCTACAATCTACCCAGGTGGTTGTTGATCTCTCTTAGGGTACACTTATGTCTCAAATTACACATCAAGGCAGGACAATAAAAAACACTCATACTATCCACCTTGGCTCTGTATATTCTCACTGTTTAGATAGCAAATTCTGCAAGACTTTGAAATATCCTCATACCATATGATGATATCTGTTTACTGGACTATCAGGGAAAAAGCCAGCACCAACAAGGGTGTGTCCTGTTTCTTTTTCAGGCTTGCTTTTGCTTACTTTTCAAAATAGGTTTACATGGTTACCTGTTGCACAGCTTCCAATAAAGGAGCTAACCAGCTAAAACAGGACTGATGGAGGTCCAGGCATTTTCTCCAGGTCATCTCACCATGAATCTCCCAGCCCATTTTCTTCAAGTGAAGCAAGTGAAATACTTACCAGTTACAAGTTCCTGTTGTGGTGGAGAACCCTCACTGATGGGGAACTAGCTGCTGGTGTAAGAACACGAAGTGCCAGTTAGTGGGAAATGGGACAGTGGTATACTGTCAATGTAGTGCATACCACCTCTTATATAATTATATCAACAACATTACAGAGGCATACTTTGACTTCTTCCTGTGGCTTGTGACTGTTCAGTAGAGTTTGAGATGAGCACATTTCAAAATATGTACCCTTCTACTGCAGGCTGATACTTTCTTATAGAGTCAAGGTGCCCATGCACTTACAGTATCAGGCACTTCTCCTGTGGTCGTGTTTTTTTCTTTATAATCAAGGATATCGTACAATATATACAAATGCACTCCTACAGCTGCTAATGCTGTTCAGTTGAGTTGGCACGTGCACACTTAATATTACATAACATATAGCATGAATTTCTGTGTTCTTCACCCACAGCTAGTGTTGATCCAAGAGTCTGACTGTGAAGTTGAGGTGAGTAACCACTATCATTTTATGGTGTGAATTATATGCACTCTTACAGCTGGTGTTGGCTTAAGAGTCTGCTTATAAAGTTCAGACAAACATGCTTGATTAATTACAATTGTTGCAAGTTCAATAAATCTGATGGTATAGTTGAGGTGTGCAACAGGTACAGTCTGAATGCATTCTAACCATGACACACATATTGGCTCTCTGACCTCTTGTGTGAAAGTACTTAGCCATGTTATTATTCCATCCATACTAACAACATATGATTCTTGTTTGCCTCTTTCTTTCTTCTGCTCTGGGCATAGAGTGTATCCTGAAATAGATGCAGTATAGTCTCCCTTGAGCATGCTCCTGTTGAGCCCTTGCTAGTGGGTGTCACACTCAATAGGTTTTCTTCAGGAACTTTCTGAAGGGAGCTCATCTGAGTAACTATAACATTGTTCCCTTCATTTATCAAGGTGGTATTCAAGTTTTATGGGAAGAGGTGTATATCATTGCAGAAGTTAACATTTTCCTCACCTGGAAATGTATTTCTGATAGATACCTCACCACATGCTTCCCACACTGTCGTTTTTGCATCCAGTGTAACTTGGCAGTCCTTGCATCATCATGGAATGAAGATCATGAGTGAAAAGTATAGAGGAAACTAGGGTAGAGGAAGGTGTGAAACTCTCCTGTTAATGGAAGACCTTTACCACATAAAAATATTATTAAAGAGTAGTGCAAATCGTGAGAAATATTGTGAGTTTTGGCCTAAAGGCTAGTGGCATTCTAGTCTCTAAGGCAGATGTAAAAGGAAGATAACTTTCTGTGCGTAGATGTGTATTTACTGGAAATACACTTTCAGGTAGGGAAAATGTTAACTTTCATTCATATGAGAAAGCTCTATCCTTGTGCTGTTTGTGGAAAAGTTTAGTGTTTCATTAGTATTATGCCCAATATGTTCATTCTCTGTCTAGGATGATTTTCACAAATCCCAGTGGTACAATGTATTTATTCCAAAGTGGGAAACCTGAGGTTTTGTGATTATCACAGTGGTAGGTGTACAACACCTGTTCATTACTTGTTTGATATTTGTGTGTGGTGTTATGAATCTAGGATGTCTTAATTGAAAAGGCGTAGTAGCTTAGTGTTGTGGAATACATGATCTTTGCTTACAAGGCTCTGTATAATATATTAGATTTTAAGAAATTATGTTGATTGTACTACATATCTTATGCCTAAAAACTTCTTTTCACTGACACAACAGCAGTAATTATAACCAGATATCAAACCTTACATTCTTGTGTAATACATTGTAAATGTACTTATTGAATGATGTGAAATAATGTATATTGTTTATTTAAAAAAAAAAAAAATAGAGTATGGCACTGGCCTTACAGGAAAAACGAGCCAAAGAAACTTTAATTAAAAAGAAGAAGAAAAAATCTCAAGTACCCAAACATGAAGATGAATGTTTCCGATGTGGAGAAGGAGGAGAAATTTTAATGTGTGACAAAAAAGGTTGCCCCAAGGCTTACCATCTCAACTGTCTCAACTTAACCAAGCCTCCTTATGGTAATTTCATTATGTTTCTTTTTTACAACAGCAGTAATTCATGGGTAATTTAAACAACTTGTTAATAGTAGTAAACTAAAAAGTATTCATTCTTCATGATGAAATCCACATTTTACATCAATTTTATTTTTACAGAGCTAGGAAAAAACTATCAAATGTAATAGTGGTCATACTTATATTAAGACCATATAAACAATATTATTAACTGAATGAGTGTGTTTTATTTACACTTACTAAATTCAGTGAACTTTGTGGAAAGTAGAACTTCACTCTAAAGAGCAGTATCTGGGGGTGGAAGGATTCTGTATTGGGTGTGGAAATCTGTACTGGCAGTTTTGACCAGAACAAGACCAAAACCAAAATGTCTCACAGAAAAAAAAAATTACACCTGATTTTTTGTTTGATTTGTTGTTTTGTCTTATACAAACATTTCCAGTAAACTTCTATACCTGTGCAGTAATTTATTCTACAAGCCAGCTACCAGGAATAATCATGCATGTGATAACAAAATGTCTGTTACACCCTTGAATATCATAGTTTTGTTAACATTCATCTTTGGTTTGCAGTTGTACCATTATTAAAGGAATAAAAGCTACTTTGAATGTTAAGAAGACTATGTTCATGTTGCTAATTAATGAACTGATTGAACTTATACATTGAAATGAGTATTAAACCAAGGATTTCTTGAAAAATTTGAAGTCAGTAAAAAATGTTCTTGTTGTGCTTTTTGAAAATTTCTTGAACATTTAATTTTAACAGATAATTCAAAATTCTTTTTATTTTTCAAGTTATTGATTTTAGAGTTGGTATTCTTAAATTGGTTTATCTTTTTAGGAAAGTGGGAGTGTCCTTGGCATCACTGTGATGACTGTGGAAAAGCATCCATAATTCTTTGTGTTGAGTGTCCTAACTCATTTTGCAAAGAACACGGTACACCAGACAATGTTTTTAATGTAGATGGACAGTATTATTGTTCTGACCACAGAGATGAAAAGGCAGAAGTGAAATCCATAACAAGTGACTCACCAACTAAAGTTTTATCTGATTCAGAGAGTTTGATTCTTCAGGAAACAGTAACTCACTTCTAAAAGGGTTAATTTATATTAGCAGAAGGTTAAGATGCAAGCCTTTGATTCAAATCACTATGATTAAATAACATAAAGGTCATAAAAATGTCATCTTTTCAAGTGTTCAAGAACATCATCCAGTTGCATTAAAATATTTTCATGATTTTTTGAAGTTCTGTCTGTCTTTGCCTACATTTATCATATATACTAGTTATTTCTTATATTAACTTATGGACTTGTATTTTCTAGGAATATCATTCTGATATATGATAATTTCCTTAACTTGTGGAATTATTAGTATTACAAAAGAATGTAAATAATCCTTACAGCATCTTGAGATGCATTATTTGAGTCACTGTCAACATGGAGTTATGAGAAACACTTTATATTTTTTCATCAGTAAGTAATGGTAACTTACGACAGACCAATAGGAAAAATGTAAATTTAATTCTTAGGTTTAGCTGATTTAGGCAACTTGATATTAAAAAGTTCATGTGTGAATAAATGTGATGAGTGAAACACTTATCATGTGAGAATGTGTGTTTGTTACCAAGTGTAATAGTGCATATACACAAATTAATATTTATTAGTGTTTCATTGTTCGTATATTCATTGATAAGGACTAATCATAAACTAAATTTTGAAATGAAAGTAATTTTAAAAAAGCAGGTCTTGTAGGTAAGTGCAAAAATGCCCATACATCTTAAAATAGGCATGGTTTCTTTTCATTTGAATCCAAATATTGGCATAACATATCTTATGTACAAGAAAAAGAGCTAATATAATAAATCCTGCTTTAGTTATTTCACTTCAGTGGTGTTCTTATTTAATATTAAGTCTGTTTTGATTTTAATATAAACAGTTAAAAATGATTCCTATAATGACTACTCCAACATTTTCATTGTGCTAAAATTATAATTACAGATTTCATAAAATTTGGCCTCAGTTTCTTTGTTTGCTATTTTCTAAGATCAGCTCAACAAGATAATGAAAATTTTCAAACTAATTTATAGTTTATTTAAATGCCAATTACATTATAGTAGTTTAGAGTATTCTCTCTTTTATGTGCATGTTAATATTTTGTCTTCTAAATTACATATTTGAAATAAAAATAATAATTTGTCATACAACAATACCTAGACTTAGTATGCATCGTTTGCTTGATTCTTAATTATAAAAACTTTGAAGAAAACAAGATTCAAGAAGCAAGTAATACATTTCTTACTCATTTTGTATAAATTGTTATAAAAGTAACTGATATATAAAAAATTAGAAATTTATTAGGCTAGATTAGAAGACTTAAATGAAAAAAACTAAATAAAGAAGTACTTGATAGGAGAAATACATTGATTGTGTAATTATACAGTTGTACTGATTATTTGATACTTCTTTTACACAAAGGTGTCCAGGCTGTGACCTGCTGACAGGGTTCAGTTGCAGATGTAGAGCAATGAAAAAAACTAAATTAAAAGTAAGAAAATAAGTAATGCGTTACAATGTGCATTCAGTCATTCTAGCAAGAAAAAAAATAACAGATAGGATAAAAAGTTTTGCTGGAAAAAAAACTTGATATTCATTTAAGAGGTTCTGGAGCTAATGGAAGTGAAATATTAGAACTTTAAGGTGAAAACATTTTATTGAGGTTCTGGAGCTAATGGAAGTGAAATATTAGAACTTTAAGGTGAAAACATTTTATTCAAAACACGATATTCACAGACAAATAGTCAATAAAAATATGTTATTAAAGAATTTAGTTATTGTAAAAATTAGACTTTAGGCCCGGCATAGCCAGGTGGGATAAGAAGATTGACTCGTAATCTGAGGGTCGTGAATTCGAATCCCCATCACACCAAACATGCCTACCCTTTCAGCTGTGGGGGCATTATAATGTGATGGTCAATCTCACTATTCATTAGTAAAAGGAGTAGCCCAAGAGTTGACAGTCGGTGGTGATGACTAGCTGCCTTCCCTCTAGTCTTACACTAGTAAATTAGGGATGGCCAGTGCAGATAGTCCTCGTGTAGCTTTGCACAAAATTCAAGAAAGAAACAAACAAACATTAGACTTTTAGCACTTACTTAAAGCTTCCCAGATTTTGTGAGAACATGTGTAGTAAATTTTATATTATAGTAAACATTAAGTTGCATGTATGGTTAACTTCAAATTAAACTTTTCCCACCAATTATTTTCCTATTAACAGGGTAAAGCAATATTTACTGTGTAATTATGTCTCCATATTTGGATGGAATTTAACCATATCTTTCTTGGAAGGTAACAAATTTTTTTAAATGGAAAGTTGAACAGTGTTTCACAGTTAGCACTTCTTTAAAAATGACATAAAGAAAACTACCTAACATAAGTGGTTACTATCAATATTTTATAGTGAACGTTGTATATGTAAACTAAGAAAGTATAAAATCATTTTCACTGAGATTTTCTTTTTGGGATATATACGCTTTAAATAAAGAAAAACATTTTATGTGGCCAAGTGTTTCCAGTTGTCCTAAGTATGTATAGCCATCTTTTTAAATTGATGTACAATGTTTTCTTTAAATTACTTCAGTATAGATGCCTGTACATTGTGAGTGGACCTCCCAGACAAGGTTCCATCTTTTCAGCTTACCTCCTCTGAAATCTGAATATCCACTCGTGTTTGCTGAAGGGGAGGAGAGGATCCTGGTGGTTGAGGGGTCCAACCCCAACACACTACTTTGTTCTCGAATTCCTGTGTGTGGGGGTGGATGGTTTTAGGGTGCCTCCCCAGGGTCATTCAGCTAGTTCTTCGTGGCTGGGGTCAGTATTGGACATTCTCAACAGATGTTGTGAACCTTGTGCTGGTGTTTGGGTGTAGGATCCCTAAAATCTTGGTGTTGCTGCTTAGTCTTTTGATTTCATCTCTGTAGTGCATTCTCTCATTTGGTTCTATGGTTGGGTGGGGTCGGTGACACTGAACATTTCTTGTAGCTTATCACACCCATAACACACTCATTGCTAAGGTGAAACAATCTTTGATTGGTAAGCAACCACTTTTGCATAGCTTTAATATTCAGTTTCAAGCTACAGTTTATAAGGTACCTCGATTCCTCATTTTACATTCACTATCTGAAAAGTCCCTTGGACAAATGTTGCCATTTTTTTTATCAATAAGGATACATCAAAACCAAATGTCTCTTGAAGTCCAAGGCTTTGGGAGATTTGTCTATTCTTGTTACTCCCATGTTACCCTGAATACATCTAAAAACATGGGCACAAACCAAAGGGCTCTCCAACTTCATTTACTGCTAAATAGCAATGGCTACGCTGATATAGTGGAACTGTCATGGCTTACATTCAAACTTGGACATCATTAAGGTCCTGATTTATTCATATTCTCCACTCTGTCTCTCCTCACAGAATCCTGCCAATCCCATCACCCTTCAGCAGTTTTTCCTCCATAGGAAAGACAGGTTTTGTGATGGTCAAATCCATGGTGGTGTGGCTTTGCTGAACACTCAGCACACAGCCTCACATCTGTGTCTCTAGGCACTTCACTTGAGGCTGTGGCAGTTCATCTCTCTTTGGGTTGTACCATCACTATTTGTTCCATCTACCTGTCTCCAGGAGAGACAGTTACTCAGGCTTAAATGTTCGTTTAGATAAGTTGCTATCTCCCATTCTCCTTTTGTGTATTTTTAATAGACGTAGCTCCTTCTGGTATAGTGCTAACGTTGATGGAAGGGGTTGTTCTATGGAGTGTATGCTCTCAGATCATAATCAATCTATATTCTTTGATGGTTCCTTTGTTTACTTTCATACACCCAGTCAGTCTTTTACTGCTATAGATCTATCTGCTCATCCTCACATTATTCTCATTTTTATTGGAGTGTGGCTAGTAACCTGTGTGACAGTGATAATTTTCTAATCATTTTACAGACTGAGTGGCCCCATTTCTTCACTCTATCAGAACTTGATCCTCCCACTGTCTGTCTGCCATCTGTTGGCAACTGCATGAGAGCAATGACTGACTATAGTCCAGGCAGCTGCTTGTTCTATTTCTGTGATCTTGACATGTTTTCCATAGTATCCATATCCATGGTGGACTCCAGTCTGCCAGGATGGCTTAAAAACAAGTATGGTGGACCTTGTAATTGTATCCTTCTCTATCTAACCGCATCATTTATCAACAGGCTCATGCCCACACTTGGCAGGTCAGATGTCAAAGCCAGAAAGAATTTTGGATTAAGTTCACTTCCAGTATATCTATTTTCACCAGCTCTAAAGTTCTATAGGACAAGATTTGGAGTGTTGGTGAATTGTACACCTCCCAAATCCTTTTGATCTTGCTGTCTGATGGCTTGGAAGTTGCTGGTGTCTTTGATTACTGACACCCTTGGAGAGAATTTTTATCTTTTCTGCTGTTCTGATTGCTGTTTTACCTCATGGAGGTGGGTCTCTCTGACTACTATTATCTATTCACTGTGGTGGAACTGCAGATCCCTCTTCATCAGTCCAGCAGGTCATCAATTGGACCTAACAACATTAACTATGAGATACTGCACTATTTATCTCCAACCTCTCTTTTTGCCCCTCTGATTGTTTTCAAATGGATTTGGCAAGAGGACATCTTGTGCCTGGCACCAAGCTATTATATTACACTTTTCTATGCCTGGGAAGGATTCAAAGATTTCAAATAGCTATCTATCTATTGTTTTGACAAGCTGTCTGTATAAAAGTCTTAGAAAAGATAATCAATGTTTCTGTAGTTTGGTTTTTAGAATCAACCTCCTCTTGCTCACCCATGTAGGTTCTGATGACAGTGCTCTACCATGGAATACATGAATATCCTTTAACCTTTGGATTTCTGTATGATCAGGTTGTTGTAATATACCAGAAACCTTTTGAACTTCCCTGTAAACCTATGCATGACAGTGGAGATCTTCCCATTGGCCTCTTTAGCCTTCATTTTTCAGTTGCTGTTTCTTTGAGCAAGACACTGCATATCTGTACTGATCTGGCTTTTCATGTTGCATCAGACACTATGCTACTATCAACTTAGCTACCATGGTCGATAGTGTGAAAGTACATCTTAGTTAAAACCATCTTTAGAGCTGTCTTTGGCAAGTGTACAGGCCAAGTGCTGCCATTTTTCTGACTCAAGTTCATGATCTTTGAAGACTGATATTTTATTTGTTGATACTTTGCAGCTTTAGAAAAATAAAGTTTTGGTCAGGGATTTCTTTACTCTTTAAGCTGTTGTTACACCACACATCTGTGATGTATGACTTGTTTTAAACATCTTTAGTGGACAAGGATGCCAATGCTTTTTGTCATTTCTAGGACCAAATAGGAAAACATGATGTAGAATTCTGCATAAGTGGAGTGGTTTATGAAATGGTAAATGGCTGGTATTGAAGATTGTGGATCCAAGTACCAAGGCTCAATATTCTTACTGTAAGTGGTTTAGCTGAAATTGTCTATCAGTTGTGGTGGGTCTTTTTATCATGATTGTGATGGTTTAGATACTAAGTGGTTTGCTGGGATTTAAAGCAAGATAATTTACTTGTATATCCACAAAGGACAGGTTTTCCTTTGTGGTTACTGTAGGTATAGATCCGATTCAGTTCACTGATCAGTGTTGTTCAAAGTGCTACTGTTGAAAACACTTGTCCCTTTAATCAGTGATGTTGAGAAAACCCACTTGTAGAGAAATTTATATGCAAAAACGGCTCGTTTGGGTTGAGAAAATATTTTACATTGAAGAGCAAACAATGGGTTTTCT
Organism: Tachypleus tridentatus; assembly: GCF_004210375.1. NCBI lineage: Eukaryota > Metazoa > Arthropoda > Merostomata > Xiphosura > Limulidae > Tachypleus > Tachypleus tridentatus. Next base: position 21,472,116 of record NC_134837.1, on the reverse strand, counting down.
CGACATCACTGATTAATGTGACCCATCGAAATGATATGTAATAGTCCTTTCTCAGATTATAAACATTTGTTGAGATTGGGGAATTTATAATTTCTAAGATTGGGATATCTTTTTGCATCTAATGGCATTGTAAATCAAAGGAATATGGATCATCTTGGGCAGGGATTAACAGCCAGTTAATATCCTTGAACACAAAGGTCAATTACAAAATCTGTTCACATGCTTGTTCACAAGTACACAGCATAATCGAGAAGGATCTTTATTTGTTAAAGTGGCACGTTTTTTTCAATGCATAATCAGAAAGAAAGATTTATTCTTTGACATATTTAGGAAAGGGAGACCTGATGCAGAAAAGTTTGAGTGGTACCTAGCGAGGGAGAAACAGCAATATGTTGTGACACTTGACAAAGCATATCTATACCTTGAAAGCTATGACTTGTCTCATGCCATTTTCTCAGAGTAATTGGATAGAAATTTAAAAATCCATAAGTGCTACATGGAATGGAATAAGGAAAGTGGATACATTACACAAAAATATTAGCTTTGCACAAAAACGAGACTAACAGGGTATGGGTTCACCAAGATTAAATTTCCAGTCGTGCCTCCTGTTCAATCAATGTGAACTTCAAACAGGTTGAGAAAGTAATGGATATTCATGCTAATCCTAAACTAAAATATATCAGTCAAGTCATCCATTACAGTGCTTACAGATTTCTGTCTGATTAAGCTGTTGAAACACTGGATTATAGAAAGCCTCCAGCAAATGATGGTGTGCTTTGGACATGAAAAATACGGTGGGACTCAGTTACAATTGAAACTACATTGCTTGGTTTTTTTCGAGGTGCATGGTTTTCAGAGAGATCATAGCCACATTGTTACACTTCAATATTGTTTTAATATAATTAGTATAAATATAACAAAACATTCATTTTATATTTAATGTCATACAGTTTTCAATTTTGGCAAGAATATCTTGTTAAATAGCATCAAGGTATGACTCATTTGTTTTGAACCTTTGTATGTGCAAAAGAGAAGATGTTAATTTTATTTTGTAGATTTCAAAGAACATTTACATTTAGATATGAAATCATGTAAGTAAATAGTTTTCATCGATCTATTAAGATTTTTATTTCCACAATTTGATGTTCATTGTTGTCAAATATATATCTGAATGTAGGTATAAATGTCAACATTGTTAATTTTAGACTGCCTTGTTATAATTCTGGTTAATGTATCTGATTACCTTTTTTCAGGGGTACATAAATAGTATGGTGCATTTTGTACTGCAGAAATATGGCCACAAACCACTAGATAGATTGAGGGATTATCACAATACATCAGACCACTAGATAGATTGAGGGATTATCACAATACATCAGACCACTAGATAGATTGAGGGATTATCACAATACATCAGATTAATTTCTCTTCAAATGTCACACTATAGCTCAGGAGGTATAATGTCAATATTGAATATTCTTTTAGCTGTTACTTTTTGAATCATCAAACCAGTTTTACTGTGGGCAGCAAATGTGACATTAATTGTCTATACAGAAATGTGGCCATAAAACTATTTCTGTACGTTCACTTCAAAATGATTCTTCCTCTCAAAGTTTTGAACTTGAAATTTGTCTTTTGTATGTAATAGTATAATTGTTATTGTAGGTCTTTGTCACTTGTGCTGCAATGTTTATAAGTGAATGTACACAGTCCAGTATTTGAAGGTTCAAGAAATATTTCAGGTTTCACAAGCTAGTTGACATTTACATACTGCTGATGTGATTGGTGACATTTAGGGAAGTTGTGCTCTGGTATAATGAGCAATCATATATTCTCAACCTTGGAAGTTCATTAGTAATTTTCTTATATGAATGTATAAAGCAGTTTTCTGAATTCCATCGTTGGATATACCTGAAAAATATCTTAAAAATTCAAATGTTGCTTAGAGGGTAGTATATGCTTAATTTGGTAATGTATAACAGTTATAGAAAGTGAATCCATTAGATCATTTCAAAATGTATTTATAGCAGACTGATTGGCTTCTGTATTTTTTATGTCAGTAAATATATTTCAGTGTTTTAACAGTTGACTTTCTGCTAAACGTGTATTTATCACCCAAACTTGTGTCTTATTTCTTTATGTACTCTGCTAGTGGTTTGTGAAGAACAACTGTGCTTAATTATATGTCAATCTTTTGTCAGGAAGTGCTGGTTACATAGAATTAGCTCAAAAGTGCATGTCATAATTGCAGTGTTTAGTTGATTAATTTGTAAAAGTCTCCTGCTGGTACAGTTGTAAGTCTACTGATTTACAATGCTAAAATCAGGGGTTTGATTCTCCTCAGGGACTCGGCAGATAGCCCAATGTGGCTTTGCTATAAGAACACACAAACACTCATTTGTAAAGCCAGACTTGATGTTTAATCCTTTGGCCTACATGATTATTGCTTGTAAGGAAGAGTTTTATATTTTTCTTCTTAGTTTCTGCAGATTTAATGTTTAAAGTATAAATTGCATCTTTGGTAAATAAATTGACCTTAGAAAATTATTTCATTACAAATTCTTTATTTTTCACATTTGGTCTGAAATTATGAATGATGTGGTGAAGCCGAGAATAAGTTAAATAGTGCTTGTAGAAACCCAGAAAATAAGATGGAATTAACACAGTATTCCACAGTCTAAGTTCCAACAAGATTAAGAAAATGAATAAAGGTGTTCAAAACATCCAGATTATCGACCAGTTGTTTAGATCGCTGATTGTAGGCTGCTGTATTTTTCAAATTTGATACTAACATTCATATAATTTTAGCCACCATAAGAAAATATGTAAGTTCACAATTTTTTTGTACATTTTCTAATACTTCAATTATATATAACCCTTATAAATTAAAAAAAAATATGCGATAGATTTGTGCATGGTATCAATGCCCTATTATAAATCTTACTCCATTCATGATAAATATGGTATGTAGTACTCAATATTGACAGTCACTGATCTACCAGTTGGATGAATTTATCACAAATTAGCCAGGGGTTATAGCAGTCGACTCGTAATGTGAGGGTCGTAGGTTCGAATCCCTATAACACCAAACTTTCTCGCCCCTTCAGCCATGGGGAATGGTATAAGTAACAGGCAATACAACTATTTGTTAGTAAAAGAGTAGCCGAAGAGTTGACGGTGATGACTAGCTACCTTTCCTCTATTCTGACACTGCTAAATTAGGGACGTTTGGTGCAGATAGCCCTCGTGTACCTTTGTGCCAAAATTAAAAAAAAAACAACGGATAAACAGTTATCACGAATTGTGGATAACAAATGTGATGGAGTTCCTTTGTCTGCATTTCCAAATCCACTTACATGTGCACATTCGAAAGTAACAAACTTTTCAAGTCATTCTATAATTCTAAACACATTTTCACAGAGAAAAAAAATAAACTGAATAGGTTGTTTTGTCCATGAATTCCGAGACTTTTTTACGAAAAAATTAATAGTTGTAACTACTTGCTGCAGCCCGCAGATCATATAGTCCCTACTGTTACTTGTATTCAAACCTAACGGCGCCCCCAGTGGTACAGCGGTATGTCTGCGAACTCATACCTCTGGAATTCGGGTTTCGATACCCGTGGTGGGCAGAGCACAGGTAGCCTATTATGTAGCTTTGTGCTTAATTTCAAACAAACAAACAAATTGAAAGCTAACAGTAATCCATTTAACCTCTGATTTCATCAAATGCAATACAAAACGGCATGGCATCCCAATGTGAAGCACTGGCTCTGTGTTTTACGTTCAGAAAGCCTACATTGATGATATATACAGTTAAGTCCTCTAGGAAAAGCACTCTTTTCTTTGAAAAAGATTTACAGACGTAGTGAAATACACAACAAGAAGCGATCATGTATGAGCCACTTATTTGTTCAACTCACCATTAGTCATTTTTCTGAAAAACAGTATCTTATTTGTTTATTTATTTCATTTATTTTTATCACAATTACTAAAACACATGCTATTTGTCCGTGCTGTTACATGTCACTGACCTGATATATAGTTTTCCTTAGAAAAGAATTTTTTTTAAATAACTACGTCAATTTATTTCTTCTGTTCTTAATGTACAGGTAGAAATTAGTAAAACTTCATACTTTCTGTAAAACATCACCATTCTAAAGAACGTCAGACCTTTATAATGATCTCTGAACTACTTCCTCCCAATATCTCGGTAACAACTATCATAATGAATCAAGTATATTTGCATAAATTCAACAAATCTTACATGAATTATTACATTTACTTATCTTAAGATGTTTATAATGACACAGCTATATTAATATTATATGACTCGCATTATATCCATATATCTTATTGTTTAATAATAAATGAATAACATTTATGTATCATAGTCTGCTCCCGTCTACTGTACGAAAATGAACTGCAACAGAGTAAAATAAAGTGTTACAGTTAACGATGTGATTGGCTATTATTAATCCAATTTGGTACTGCCACACCAGCATAATAACAAGCAGTTATAATATTTTTAGCAACAGTCATAATGCAGTCACGACTTCTAGGACAGAAATGACGTATGAAAATATGTACAAATTAAATAAAATAAAATTTCGTGTTTCAGTAAGAGCTTTATAAAAACTTTGAAAAGATTACATGAGATTAATGCTGTTGATAATAGAACTGGTCAATTTTGAAAGCCGAAATATTTGACTTGAATTGAATGTCGCTTGTTAGTTGCTACTTGGGCTGAGACTGAGTCGAGTAATCTATCAAATCATTCCTTAAGTAATGTCCGATTTTAGGTTTAGAAAAAGAGAAATGATTTCAAACGATTTTAATGTTATTTAATCAGTAATTTATGTTCCATTATTGTTAATTACCTTCTGCCAACGCTTCACTAGCTTCTGAATGCCACTTCTATAAAATTCTTGGGGTTTGGAGGAAAAAATGTAGAAGGGTAGTTTTGACACCTTCATGTGTTCCAAGCTCTTTTTCCATCACGATAGTTCTGCAAACTTCGGAATAAATGATAATCAGATGGGGCAAGGTCTGAAAAATAAGGAAGATGTGGAGTTTTTTCCCAGTCTAGCTCTTCAATCTATGCAGATGTGATCCTTGCTGTATGGGGCCGTGCATTATCCTAGTGTTACACAACACCTTTACGATTGATCAAAGCAGGCCTCGTTTCTTTCCATGCAACATTCAAGCGCTCTAACTGTTGACGATAGAAGTCTGATGTAATCGGTACATTGAGTGACAGCAACTTAAAATGGATCACACCAACAATATCCCACTAAACGCTTAACAAGACTTTCCTAGTGTAGAGGTCCATTTTGGGCTATGCTTTAGCCAGTTTACCTGCACTGAGCCAGTGTCTGCTGCGCTTAACATTTTTATATATCCATTTTTCATCTCCAGTCACTAAAAAGCGTTACGTTCACGAGAGTGCAGAGAAGTGCAAATGTCCACTCTTGCTCTGAGGTTGGCTTTTGTCAAATCATGGGGGGAGGGCATTTTCCATGTTTTTACTCCTTTCCAAACTGTTGTAGATGACGGTGAACTGTTGAATGTGTTGAATTAATCTTCTGTGCTAGTTCTGCAACTGTTACAGCACAATCTTCATCAATTGCAGCCAGCAGCAAGTCATCATTAAATTCAACAGGACGACCAGAACTTAGCGCACCACTAAAGCTGTAGTCACATGATCTGAACTTCTGAAACAACCTTCGACATTTTCTTTCATTGAGAGACTCCACACCATAAACACCTTGAATGTTTGATGTAGTTTTTGCTGCACTATTGCTTTTTTAAAACTCATAAAGCATTATATGGCTAACGTGCTCCTCAGATACATCAATCTTCATAAGGGTTTATTTGATTAATGATCTGAAAAGGTTGAGTTGGATTAGTTTATTTTATTTGTCTGAACATTTTTATGCACGTCCTACTACATACTTTAGTCATTAAAGCCTTCTGCAGATAGTGGGATGTAGTTGTCACTAGTTGTTGAGTGGGTTTTTGTAGCATTTTACCACAAATTATGAACTTCATACATACGTTAAGAAACAAGCTGAGAACCTTATATATCAGGTCATCTCATAAGTAATGTCTTCATAAGGGTTTATTTGATTAATGATCTGAAAAGGTTGAGTTGGATTAGTTTATTTTATTTGTCTGAACATTTTTATGCACGTCCTACTACATACTTTAATCATTAAAGCCTTCTGCAAAGACAGAAATGATGGTGCACTTTCTATATTAAATTTTCGGACATTACTTATGAGATGACCTGATATATAAGGTTCTCAGCTTGTTTCTTAACGTATGTATGAAGTTCATAATTTGTGGTAAAATGCTACAAAAACCCACTCAACAACTAGTGACAACTACATCCCACTATCTGAATAACAGTTGATACACGACAGTTCAGTCGAGACGTTCCATTCTTCCTAATGAAGTACAGGTACGAATGTTACTTCTAAAACTTTTAAAATATATGTACTCGTAAAATGGCCTTAATGAATATGTACCTGCTAAAATTATGTACAGGGAAATGACAACTAAAAGCATTCTCAATGGAAGAGGGGAACATGATATCGCGATAAATATGCAACATCTACTGGGGGGGGGCACAAGAATTGGATACATCTTAGTCAATAGTGTTAGAACAATAAACGGAATTAATGACACTGGTAGCCATGCACTACATTGCTCATTTTTTAGAATTGACTGTTAAGGAATTTGAAAAGTTGCTTTTTGGGGTTTATTTGTTTCATAAGAAAAGGTTATTATAATAAATTAACTTTTGACAAACATACAATTGTGTGATAAGTAGAATCGGATTCTTCTCTAACGTGTCATTCCATCACGAACGAGATTTACTGAGCATGAATTCATCATTATATTTGAAGCAAAAGAATGATACCAATCATACAGCAAATCTGGTGATATGATACCTGGAGAAAAAGTTATCAATGGGAAACTTGTAACTAAGGACTGGTATTTGCAAGGTCCTGATCGAATATTATTGAAACTAGAGTCAAACGACTACGATATATTTTGTGGAGTAACACAGGACAAATGGAATAATATCTTACAATCACTGATAGTTTATGGTATCATGAACATAGGTGTACTTAGTTTGGAATAAGAGGTTTTCAGTTGAATGAGACAATCAAAATTATTGCTGGACAGCTCAAAATCACTACTAGACTGCCACGGGATTGGACCACGTTGAGGTTAACCTATCTAGCTCATACTGGTACATTCAGAGTACTATAGAAATTGAAGTAATATGTCTATGCATATTCTATTTTTATTTACGTAGGAATGTGACATCAAAACTACACACATTGTCTACTAGTAAGTGTTTATTATGTTGTCTTGAAACATTTCCACAACTTATGACCAATAATGAATCATCACCCAAAACGTTTTGATGATGCCATGTTCGTTTATGTCATTTACATTTTGTGTGTTTTGGTACATTAGACTTAGATACTGTTTTCGATGTAAGTTGCGTAGGGATGAAATTCTGCCCTACTTACTAGTACTTAGTACCAGAATTTATTTAGTAAGTTTGTTGCCATGGGAACGGACGATGCAGCAGTGATGGTGGGAATAATTAACGTGTTACCAATAGAGTTTGAGTAATAAGAACCACACTGGTAACCATGCACTACTTTTACAAAAGTAAAATGCTCATCTTTTAGAATTGACCGTTAAGGATTTTGAGAAGTTGCTTTTTGGGGTTTATTTGTTTCATAAGGAAAGGTTATTATAATAAATTAACTTGTGACAAACATACAATTGTGTTTAAAAATAAATGCTCTTATTTTCAAGTTATACTGTAACTTGCCCACTTCTTACGGTGAGCATGATCACGATAACGGAACACATGCATAATGTGTAATATTATGAATATTTACAAATGTTAAAACTAGCTTAAAACCTAAACATACTAATGTCTAACGATTCAATTTATGTGAATTATTTCTCGAGTATAAACATAAATGTAAGTCACGTATCACTGTCAATGTGTTTTTTGTTACCCATATGAATATACGTTTGCTAGACTTTTTCATAAATATTTTCAATATAACTGAACTCGAAATAAATGGTTTCAGCAACATCAGTCGAACCAATCTCAAAGTAAGCTGTAGTGCAACTGGGATTAAACAGTTTGTAACAATACGCGTGGGTGGAAATACATGGTTTCAACAAATGCTTAGGATAATAACCTTGCTTCGGTTACTTAATTTGTCCCAAGTAAGTATACCTACATAAATTTTGGTTTTTATAAATTGTTTAAATTTTACATGTTCAAGGTAAGAAAATTGGGTTTTCGTTGTAGTGCATTTAAGAGCAAAATTGTTTGTTTAAAAAGTCAAAAGATGTGGACTGTCTACAGTTTGTTTGTTGTTAAGCGCAAATCTAAACAGTGAGTTATTTGTTTTGTGTCTACCATGGGCGACAGAAACCAAAGCCAAAGGATTTCATGAGAAGTTGACATTACAAAAAGAGTTATTCCATTTCACAAGGGACACTGTGATAAGCCTGAGCCATCTCTTGGTTGTCTTACATTCCCGAATGTGTTTTATTATAGAAGTCACAGATCACTTGGTTACAGTGATTACTTTAATACAGAAATATGCACAACGGTAGATATTATTTATGTTATAGCGGTTTTAAACTTGATTGAACACTACTGGGAATTTAGGATAATTTAAGTTTAATACTAGCCTAAGTTAATCTAAAAACATGAATACTGATATTTTGTTCTGTTTAAACTAATCAAGCTGAAACTCACTTTTAGTTTTCAGTAATATTTCTTTTACACTTTTAGCATGTAATGACTTCCATGAAAACATTTAATAGTTTTAACTGTTTTACATGTGTCTTTTGTCTCTCAGGTACAAACACATATTTGTCCAGTTATCAAGTTTTTGGAATAGATACTAATTTCTCGCAAGGTATCTTCTACAGGATTATTTTTAAGCTAGAAAAGACGGCAAGACGGTTTCTGTAGTGTGACACTATGAAAAGCAAGGACGGTGGCATCAGGTCCCACTCGAGAAAATGACTCAATGTGGGTGAAAACCGGAACAAGAAAACACTTGCCTGACGGACCATTTAATCAACTCTGATCACCTTAACAATCACACCAAGTGTTTTTATGTAGAAAACATAAAATTACTGTGGAATCATTATTCATAAAAATATTGTCAAAACAGAAAAACACAAAAGTGCCATAATATCCCACTTAATCAACTCCGATCGCTTTAAAAACCACACCACATACCATCTCTTGCTTCTGTCCGTAATATACAACATAACATTATTGTGAAATCATATTTCGTAATTCATAAGAATGTTGCCGGAACTATATAAAATTGTCGTAAAGGCTCATTTAATCAAATCCGGTAGCCTTAACAATCATACCGAAAGGCTTGGTTTGCTTTGAATTTCGCGCAAAGCTACACGAGAGCTATCTGCGCTAGCCCTCCCTAATTTAGCAGTGTGAGACTAGTGGGTTTAGGCAGCTTATCATCACCACCCACCGCCAACTTTTGAGCTACTCTTTTACCAACGAATAGTTGGTAACACTCCCGGCTGAAAGGGCGAGCATTTTTGGGGTGATGGAGATTCGAACTCACTACTCTCAGATTACGAGTCGAACGCCCTATCCACTTGGCGATGCCGGGTCTTAGTAATATTTAAAAAACCTATAAAAAGATGCAACAAATAAAGTAAAGTGGAGATGTGATATTCATAACAACAAACGAGACTAAATTATTTTACATACATTTAAAACAAATATATCTTCTTCCAGCAATTTTTCTGGGATGCATTCAAGGTGATATAAGTTTCGGTATCTTCCTGCGAACTGGACCGTCTTACATTGTTTTGGTTTTTATACATCTTAAACAGTAAGCACGTGTACAGGTTTCGGTGCTGTGTATATCTTCTTTATTTACAGTTTTGGAAAAAGTGTGTATTTACGAACCTTTTTTTTTTTTCTGTGATTCTTCAGTTGTTCACGTTGTAATGTAAATACTTATTGAATCCTGTCTTTCACTAGGGTATTATGAAGGTCAGTGTGACTGAATTCCGTTTTTCCTGTTTCATAAAACATATACAAGTGTAACTCTTGTTGTTCTTTACAGAGATTCATGTGAGGTCAACAGGGTATGAGTCAACTAGCTTTTGGGAATCTTGTGAATATTGTTCATCATATAAGTCCATATCATTTAGATAAAACAATCTACTTGATACTTCTTTGTACACTTCACCTCTCCAATTCATATGAACCTCGAGTGTATCAGTTATAGTGTAGTAAGTAGATACGAGGAATTTGTCTCCAGGATTCAATGGTGCACTGTCATCATTTGCTTGTTTTTTTCCTGATTCGTTTCCACGACCGGACTTCAGTATCAGGTAAAATATATCTTGATATGTTTTCAGATCTTTCAAAATCATCCCTCAAACTCTGTAAGTTGTATGCTAATGAGATCTGCACGTGCTTTCAAATCCAATTTCTTTTCTTGGAGGGCTTGACTTGTGCTGTGAGAGCGTTGTAAAACTCCATTCCACATGGTCAACATAAATACAAATTCTAGTTCTTTCACCTTGTTTGCAATGTTTTTCTGCCTCTTATACAGTTTCTCTATTTTTTGATTGGTCTTCGCCTATACTTTCTACTACATCCACAATCTTTGGGTAGGGGTCCAGAATTGTCTTTGTTGCCATAGTATGTGCCTCCCAGCGAGTATCAGAAAGAGATTTCAATTCATGATCATTGCCCAGATATGTTTAAGATCTGCCCATCAGTGTGTTGAGGCAGAGAAATATGTATAAAGTAACTGGAATTGTTGAGAAACAACTCACTGCTACTGTATAACAATCAACAGCACTGCAGTCAACAAGATTGAGTGTGCAGCACATGGTATGAATATGACATATTTGTTCTGTCCGAAAATATTTTGCTGCACTCCTTTATAATACTATGTGACATATTTGTTCTGTCCTAAAATATTTTGTTGCACTCCTTTATAATACTATGACGTGTTGGCAGCATTGTCATAAGAATGACTCCTGCACTCTGAAAAATCTATTTCGCAAACTTGGCACAGATAATGCAGTACTTGATCTTCCATTTTTCACCAGTGTGGCTTTTCGATTTAAGGAATGTTATAAATTGTTCAACTATCTTTCCATCTGTGGGAGACACATATCTTAGTATAATACTCAATTGATCAACGTGTAAAATAACAGGTGTAGAGTCGATAGGAATATTCAGCAGTACTTATTTCATCTGCAATAGCTGAACGAACTTTGCCATTCGTTAGACCAAAGAACTAATCATATGCTGTCTTGGATAAGTATGATAGGTTATCTTTGCCAACATCCCTATATTTTGAGATGTGGCCTGCTAAAAGTGGGTAAAGCTGAGTTACAAGCTCTTACAATCCCAATAAATTTCCATTTACAATGATTCAGTTATCCTATTTCATCTCCGGAAAGGCAGACAACGTTCAGCTAATGTCTGAATAACAGCTACAACACGCTGCAAGACATGTTGCCAGTATTCACGCTCCCTTTAATTTATTTTCCTAATATTTGTGCCATTTCAAAGCCCTGTCTTCGATTTAAATATGTCAGCAAGGAATATCTGTAAATAGTGCTATTTTTGTGTTTTTCAATTAAAACAGTATTCTGTCAGTGTCACTAAATCCATCTGCTGTAGGAAATAGTGATGTTGAAGGTTTAGGTGCAAAACGTTTGCAAACAAAACAATACACAGACCCTGTTGATGGTGAACACAGTAGCCATTATCGGGTGTTTTTCTCACCATTCGATTTCAGACAGAAAAATATTTATTTGTTCGTCATTGTTAAAAGACCGACATGATTTCTCAAATGGCCCAATGTGATGTTAACAATCAGGATTTTTTTCTCCTTCTATGCACAGCACGAGCAGGTTCAGTCTCTGACACATCCACACCTTCTGAAACAATGTCTGTTTTATTACCAGGAGTAGGTTGATTAGTTGTAGTCTTTGATACATCTACATGTTCTGCAATGGTGTTTGTTTCATCACCAGAAGGGTTAATCTATAAAACATCCACAGGCTTTAGAACAATGTCTGTGCAACTGAGAGGAGGCGTTGCTTCTGATGGATTCGGTTCGAAATATAATGTCAGCTTTGGAAGTTTTTGAATAATTTTGCTACTGTTCTGTTTCTTTTCTTCCATAGGCTTACATTTTCTGTACACCACTCAGTTGGCTACGTTTCATCCTGCCTGTTGTCTCAGTTATATGGAAAAAACAACAACAGCAAATTACACAACAAAAACCATTTTTAACATATATGTACAGTCATAGATGACATTTATTACTTTTACCAATTCCATACTCCCACATACATGAGTGACATAATTCCACTGACACAAGTGGTGCTAAATTACAGAATTGTACACAACGTACGTTGAAAAGACACATAAAACTTCACACAGTTTATACTGATCAATGTAGACCTGGTTTAGGTGAGGTGAAGTAATATAAAGAGAACAAAAATGGGGGAAGAATGTAAAGAAATCTAACAAAGTTTTGATTTTTCCCATGATGACTATTTACATTCTTACTTTGAAATATTAGATTATAAAAAAAAAATCTTTCTTTTGGTGTCCCTGGTTTGATGGTGCCCTAAAACGCGCTTAGTCTGCCTATTGGGTAATCCAGGACTACGTTTAAGTCACCGCGACACTCGGAAAACTACAGTTTAATAAACTTAAGAAAAATAACAGGCACACTATACGAAACAATTATCACCAAACGACTAGTCAGCTTCTAGAGTAACCAATCACTAAATTTCTAAAATGAAAAACAGTTTCTTAAGAAACTAACAAACAATTGACCACTTTATCAGACTCAAAACAACAGTTTAAAACACAAACATCAAACACTGGAATGTGGGCGCCTTCAGTAATGTTCAGCAAGCTATAGATTCAATCTAGTATAGAGGAATTGTATGCGAGTTAGCAAATTCCAAAACCCCTAAAATCTATTTGAGATACATGTCTGATTTCTGACATAAGCAATCTCTAAAGACAAAAAAATTATAATATCGAATCTATTTCTCCGTCTTCTGAAGTGCTTCATAGTTATGTTATTATTTCATTCCTCTACGATCTGAGTATGGAAAACGAAATACGTTCACATACATACACATATATGAAAAAGTAAAATACGAGCAGCAAAACAATGGAGAGTAACACTTAATAACTCAAAACTAAATACGTAATTTGCTGAACAAAATTAGAAAAAAATGCCTGAAAAAAAGTTCACAGAAACATATACAACAACAAGATAAAAGCCACAGAAACTACAAATTTTGACCGTCAAAACTCACACGATACAAACAAATACAAAATTGTCAAAGCTAAAGCTATACCATAAATAAATACACCAAAAACTTTAAACACTCTTCAAACCAAAACAAGACTATTCACATACAAAACGTCTACACGAACACCAATAGACTACAGTTTTGTAACTCCACTAAACACACTAAACCAAAACTACTTTAGTCTTCGAATATTACGACACAAAGCAATCAGATTATGCACTAAATTACCTGGATACATCTACATGAAAAAACTACACAGAACAACTTTTAAAAAAACACGAGTATAAAGCATACGTTTTTCACCGTAGACAAAACACTTTTTCTATTTACTCACAAAATCTACAGTTTTTTTCTTTAGTGGGCCTGGCATGACCAGGTGGTTAAGAGACTCGACTCGTAATCCGAGGGTCGCGCGTTCGATTCCCCGTCACACCAAACATGCTCGCTCTTTCAGCCGTGGGGCGTTATAATATGACGGCCAAACCCACTATTCGTTGGTAAAAGAGTAACCCAAAAGTTGGCGGTGGGTGGTGATAACTAGCTGCCTTCCCTCTTGTCTTACACTGTTAAATTAGGGACGGCTAACGCAGATAGCCTTCGTGTAGCTTTGCGCGAAATTAAAAAAAACAATAAAACAAATCCTTTCAATGAATTTTGTAGAGGCTTGCTATCTTGGATGTGATGAATGTGACTACTGAAGTGGAAGTATTAATATATACAGTTTCTATACATCACTTATGAGATCTAGATGATATTTATTTGCAGGTTTTAGTAAAGTTTATCTGAGGTTTTGTTTTATCTGAAGCTAAAATTAAAAACGATACTAGTTAAGACGTCAAAAACGTAATTTCATGACTAGTGACGTAATAAGTAGTCGTTGTATTATCTTCAAGTTGACTGTTTAAATGAAAGTCAATTAGAAAAATAAAAATATTATTTAGGATATTGATTTTAAATTTACATTTACTAGCATTTCTAACGCTTTCATAACAAATCCGAGTTTTTCTCTAGACCGTGTGAAGTGTACGTACAATATTGATTGCTTCATTTTAACTTGGATACTTAGTTACGTGCTTAATGTTTTTGCCAACAGACGGTGAAGTAACAGAACTAGGCATAGGACTACAATTCGTTTAGAAGAGAAGTTTACTGACTGATAATTTCCTTAAAAATTAAATTGATTTAAAATAGGTAATTTGTTAGAGAAGTTAAACATTCCGATATATACTCTGCACGTGAGATAACAAGAAAAGAAAATGGACAACGAAACTGACGATACGTCTCTATTATCAGCAAACATTACATTTCGTATCAAGATTTCGAATGCAACAGTACCACATTCTCGTCTTGAAAGTAACAACACGCCATTGGTAGTATCAATTATTCTGGCTTTGATGTGCATATTTGCTTTCATAGCTAATATATTTGTTATTGTGACATATTTTTCTAGCTTTAGTCTGAGGAGACTAGCTTTTAATATTATTATTTTAAATTTAGCGATAGCTTGTCTTGTGGAGTGTCTATGTAACATGATGTTAGCTTTGTATTATATTACAAGAAACTCTTGGACTTTAGGCTCGGCAATGTGCTCTATAAATACCTTTTTTGTACAACTTACAACATTAGAATTCACTTTCGGGATCACTTTAATGTCAATCGAACGCTGGGCAGCAATATGGAGCCCACTAGCATTTAAACGTTTACTAACGATACCGAAACAAATTGTTGCTATGGTGATACTATGGTTGATGGGTGCCTTGGTCGGCTTACCTTTTTTAATGAAACTAATCGAAGTGCGCGTGTTTCCTGCACGATATGCATGTAGTATGGCAGACAATGAGTGGTTTCAATACGGTATTGCACTTACGGTTATCTGTTACTGTTTCCCAGTTTTGTTAAGCCTCCTTTGCGTAGGATATCTTGGATTAAGGATATTTAAAGAGCGCCAAGAAAAGAGGAAAAAACGACAAGATCTCACCTACACCGAACTCTTTTTCCAAGAAACATTTTTGTGGGGAGAATGGGCTAGTACGAAGCTAGTAGCTCTGATAATCTTGTTTTACTTGTTGCTCGAGGTTCCCTACATCGTAGTGAAGCAGAGAAGTCAGCTGCATCAGTCTTATAACAACACTAAATTGCCTCCACAATCCCTAAATGTAACTGGTCTACTCGAAGAGCAGACATCGAACTTGGACACTGCATTCACTTGGATGCGCTTCATCTTTCCTTTAGCTTTTCCATTGATCATATTCTGGCAGAGGAAGGATTTCAGACAGAAGTTTTTGTCACTGTTTTGTTGTTGCAAAACTACTTCTGTGAATGATTTGTCTCCAAGGCAGGTTGACCGTAAGAAACGAAACTCAAAAAAGAAAAGTATTACAGAAGCCAAAAAGGTTAAAGACAAGGAAGTCAGTTTTACAACTCCAGTATTATATGCTACTTCAGAAGGGCTTCATTTGAGACTTTATACTGATACAGCTGGTATCAGTAAAAAAAAAAAGCGATTAATGCTAGACCCCTCTGTAGCGTCAAACTGGACAATAGAGCCTCAGTTTATCAGTTATTTTTGTGATGTACAAGATGATGTTATAAGAGACCTTTGGAATGACGAAAGTTTAGAAGACGCTGTAGAAGATGAAATAGATTCGCCTACTACTTTGACACCTGAAGCAGCGAGCGCTGTGACCTCAGTTGAAGACCCAATGTATATTACTAAGTCTGAAAATCAAGGAGAGGAAGAAAAGATAACCCACAGGTAACTCTTCCGAGAAAAGCCCAGTCAACGTTTCTCAAAACATCACAACGTTGACAGATAATGTAGAGAGTATTTTGATATAAAAATAATCCTAACTTTGTATTAACGCAGAAGAAACCGAAAAATCAGAGAAAAGCGTACGATTTGTTGACACTATTACAGTTTTCAGACCCTGACGCCAAACTTTAGAACTTTCGTAAAGAGTCACAAACTTCTACTTTTGATAAAGAATCACCTTCCGCTTTTGTTAAAACACTAAAACCTCCTATTCTTTCTAAAGAGTCAAAATCGCCTACTTCTATTAAAGAGCGACGACTTTGTAAGGATGATAAGGAAACAAGAAATCACAACTTTATTAAAGAACCAAAATTGATTAATCCAATTGAAAAATCTAAGACACACTCTTCAAAAATTCCACGGTGGGTGAGGCCAAAGCTTCCCCAAAACAGTGTAACAAAAAAATCAAAAAGAAAACAGGTGAGGAAGAAAGGGCCTTATTTCAAAACAAAACAGTAAGGTTAACACCTAGTAAAAGCAAACCAACTAAGTTCCCCAACGGAACACACAAACTTACAAGAAACGTCAAGGTCTCCCCTACCTGTGCTGCTAAAAAGGAAAAAAAAGAAATCTGAGGAATCCTCATTTTTTTGGATATAACAATAGAAGAGGAAATACCTGTGCTGCTAAAAGGAAAAAAAGAAATCCGAGGAATCCTCTTTTTTTTTTTTGATATAACAATAGAAGAGAAAATACAAGGATGTCTCCTAGGGCGGTTATATCTTTTCGTTATGTATGATCTAGGTTATCATTATGTTCCAAAACTTTGTACATATTTAAATGAAAATTATTAATGTTTGATTGTATGTTATACTTTAACATATTTTAGTGGGCTGTTGCTATTAACACGATTAAAATGTTATTAACAGGATTTACCAAAATCAATCCAGTAAGTGCAGAAATTTTGCCTCTTTTCATAGCTTTCGAATCTCCGTGGAGGAGTGTTATAATTTGACAGTCAATTCCACTATTCGTTGGTAAAAGAGTAGCCCAGGAGTTGACGGTGGGTGGTGATGACTAGCTGCCTTCCCTCTAGTCTTCCCACTGCTAAATTATGGGCGGTTAGCGCAGATAGCTCTCGTGTAGTTCTGTGCAAAATTAAATAAAAACGAAGGTACCATTCAAAAAGTTAACACTTTGTGTTTGCTTCACGTATTTGTTTGTTATAAAGTAATCAATTCTGATATAATTATAAATATTTTTTGATGATATTGATATTCATATGACAAGAAGGATTTTCTCTAAATAAGAATAATATGATATTTAATTTATACCTTACACTCCTATTAAGAACTATAGCAACCGACTTATATGTACTATAATAAACCTTCTGATACTTCAAATAAACTTACTATATTTCAGGTAAAGTATTTTAGTACTGAAATGTTTATATTTTTATATGTTCATTAAAAACTGGATTATAAACCACTACGTGTTACACGTAGTGTCTTTATATTTAATATTACAGTTTTAGCATATGATTTATTTCAGAAGTTAGAAATGTCAAATTGTTGCTCACATTCTCCAGTGAAGGTAACAAGCCAAACAAAACTCATAAATGATACTGACGAAATTACAATAAAATCAGGGTTAGCAAAATCACATACTCATTTCAGTTGATCCCTCGAAATTGCTGATTGAATTGCAGACCTCTGAGTTATTATTGTAATAACGTGATCTCGTGGAATTCCACGTAGTCGTTACCACAATATGTTAGAGATTGCTAGAAAATATTTGGCATCCTATATAATGAAAAAATAACTAATCACAAGTTTTTTTTTAATGAAAAGATATTAACCCTTGTTTTCATGCAAAATGTTAAACATAGTGTTGTTAATATTTACACTCGGCTGCAAGGTCTTGATATTTTGTTGTTTTTATACACAAATAATAGTTTCACCAAGAAAGGCGTTAATAATTTTAATTTGAAAAATATTTACTTCTGCACGAAATACAAGAACTTACTAATCTCTATTGCATAGATCACAAAGTACCGTTTTAACGGTTTTGTTTGGGTCGTGTTTTATACATTGGGGTTATAACACTTCATGCACTATTTGTGTATTTCCTTACAATTTATAAAAAAAAAATAATATTAAAATATTAAGTGCCTTTAATGGGTTTTGATCATCTGGTGAAATTTTATGTTTGGAGTAAATTGAGACTAGACATTTTTACATATAAGAATAATAATTAAAACTCACAAGAAATATATATATATATATAAACTGGAAAATTATTTTACCTTTTTTTTCCTGATAAATTAAAGGCAAATCTTTCAAGCGTCTGTAAAATTTCAATAACGAATACAAATTTGCCTGAGCTTTACTAAGAAACTAATTTGGAGTAACTTGTTGTCTGATATTCCAATTTGAATTAGAAAATAAAAATCATTTAAATTTGTATTCAAATATTACCTTTATGTTATTACCGCTTGCAGTAAAACATGTGGAATGTGTTACTAAAGTCATCTTTGTTTCTAGGTAAGGTTGTTTCTTCATAGCATTGCCTTTTTTACGTGTTTTCATAAATGCGTTACGCACGTTGTTTCATACACCTTTAACAGTCAGCTAAGTTGTATATTCTATGGTTCTTCCAACACATGTACATTTAGTCAAATATCTTATTTAAACAATATGAACGTCATATAATGTTCTCTTTCTATTGAGAATTGTCTTTTCTACCAAAGTCGTTTATTTTTTCAAAATCTAAAAAAAAAATAAACATTGGAAAGTGTTATTATAAATCCTAGTTTTAGTTTTGTTGTTGGATTGAAAATTGGAAGTCGAGCGATCCTACGTATTTGCTTAAATATCTTTTATTTTTTTTATCAGTCTTGTGATATTGTATTACACATGCGTTATTGTTACATATCATGTTCTGCCAGCTAAGGCATTATTTTCTCTGTGTCTTCATGAACTGTATTTCGATATCATTTTGAGTTTTATTTTAACTATAAATTCAGTTCTGTCTATGCAGCCCTGAAAACAAAAAAACAAAGTTTTCTAGTTTGATCAGCATGAATTTAATTACTCAAGTTGACTCAGAGTACTTACTGGATGTTGACTTACAATTGATTCAGAGTACTTACTGGATGTTGACTTACAGTTGAGTCAGAGTACTTACTGGATTTTGGCTTACAGTTGAGTCAGAGTACTTACTGGATTTTGGCTTACAGTTCGCTCAGAGTACTTACCGGATGTTGGCTTACAGTTGATTCAGAGTACTTACTGGATGTTGGCTTACAGTTAACTCAAGAGTACTTACTGGATGTTGGCTTACAACTGACTGAAAGCCAACACATTTCACTTATTACTAATGGACATTGTTAGTTATTCCTCACATAATCTAAACCAACATTACTTACTTAATAGTTGCTTTTTCAACTTATTTGTTTTATTACAAAGTTGCATAATGTACGCTATGTATACCATAATGATCGAAACTATTAAAAGTTTTGTATTTACCCTTTTTAATGTTTACATTACATAAATAAATCAGCAGTAGGTCTGAAGGCTTACCACATTAAAAACGCTTGGTTTTTTATACTCGTTGCCATGTTGACAAGCGGATTTGAAGTAACTGAGGACCTGGCAGGGTCAGGTATATTTTCAGCCTCTTCCACCCTCCTTAACTATTGATTAAAAACTAATAGATGCTACTGATGGTATTCTGCAACACAAAATATTGATCTAATTTCGTTTCTTTTTTAGAGCTGTGTCATTTAGTGTAATTATAATTTTTCTCCTTATTTGGTCTCACACACTAAAAGACAGTTCATACCGAGGTATGTTGTTACATTCATTCGTGTATGGCCACAAAAGTACAGATATTAAATCAGACTTGCCCCTTTCATACTCGAAATGCCCCCATTTGAGCGGTATGTTTGCGGACTCACGCCATTAGAAACCGGGTTTCAATGCCTATGGTGGGCAGAGCGCAAATAATCTATTGTGCAGCTTTGTGCATAACTTCCAAACAAACATACTCGATTTATTGTCACTGGGTGGATTTGTTTGTTCGCGCACACTTGTTTCTAGCCACCTAGTGGTAGATCGTGTATACCTAGTTTTACATCTAGGAAAAGTAAATTTATAAACAACATTAGATTTTTTTGTGTGAAAATCTTGTTTTTTAAATTAAAATATAAAATCAAACTGTTTAAAGATTTTAAAATAATTTTCGGTTATTATTAAATTTCTAAGTTTTTCAGTATAAAACAATGTCATTGATAATGTTAATTTTGCCATATTTTTGGTCTACTCCTAAATATATTCTTATTATCTTGTCTATCCTATAAATAGGAAAATAATTTTTGTCAAGAACCATTTTTTATTATTTACTTCTTTATTAAAGTGTTCATAAGTGCTTGTGATTTTTGTGTTGTTAAATAATTTGTGTGTTACATTGTGTCCAGTCTATTTATTTCCTAATCACGATATCAGTCAAAATTCAAAACTACTTTTTTAATATATATATTTTCGAATTTTCTTTATTCGACTAATTTATTTTATTATTATAATAAAAATCAGTTTGACATAAATATATCATGTTTTTCTACAAAAGCATCACAAGTTTGATGCGGATACCACTGATTTCAAGGCCCGCAGCTGTTTAATCCTGTAAGACGCTTATTATCGTTTTTAGTATACTAACAACCTCTTCTTGTTCCTTCTTTAATTGTTCTTTCAACTGGCCACTGATTGTTATGTCATGCCTTCTCTGGTGAAGAATTTTTAAGACATGAAAGTTGTAAACTACTTTTACTTTAGGATTTGAAGTGATAATAATAGTTTCTGAAACGGTTATTTGTAAATGAATCCACTTTTGGAGGTTGTATTATTCCCAGATTTAAAGGTAGAGCAAAAGAGTGGCACAAAACATTCTGTGGTTTTGTCATAATGAATGGATGTTTTTGAAATCCTTATTGTGTTTTGTAGAATAGAATATGTCTAGATGAAATGATTCAGGAATAAGCTGTTTTCATACATCAATAAGTTTGTTATGAGAGTTGAGTTGATGGAGTTCTGTTAGAACATGCTCAGTGCACTGGCAGCTGAACAATCTGCAGGCTCATGTGTAGTCACAAAAATTACATAATGTCCTGGTAATTTGTAAATGAAGCAATATTTCATGTTAAGTGAAAGTGAATTACTATTACCACTAATATTTATCCCAAGTGTCAACAGTAAATTGTGATTATAAATCACTTGTTACATATTATAATTTACCTCAGACGATCCCACAATTTGTTATGTTAAGTATTATAATTTGAAATAGCCAAAAACTAAGTTGAATGATAAAATATAATTAAAATATAGAAGTTAATTAAATGTAGAGATGTATCAAATTTACGATGTTCGCCAACAAGACTGATACGCACAATTTTCTTCCTTAATAAAAAATATATTTTAATGTGCAAACAATGATACAATTTATAATGACGGTTATTACAAATAATGATTTAATATACAAAGGTTTTACAAAGTTACAAACAGTGTTGAGTCTTCTTCTGGTCTGGAACTGAATATTTTATCCACGGTTCACGATGAACGAATTAATTTCCAGTTTACATCGGTATAGTTCACTTAAGGGATAGATAGCTAGCTCTTCGCTGATCGCACGTGATTTTTCACCGCTCAAGTTATCTAATGTTTTCCTAGAAGTTAAACGTTTTGTAATGTTCAAAGTTTATAAACGTCCGTGGTAAAAAAATCTGTAGTTTCTCTATCAATAAGCGGTAATTATTAGACGAGATTTTAGAAATTTCAACTACAGGAACAATACTGGCAATCACTAGTATTTACATATGCACGTAGTACATTGTTGATTCTTATACTCGACCGTCTTTTATACAATAAGTGAAAAGGCGGAAATTTCGCCGTTTGAGTTACATGTATTTCTAAATATATATTTATTTAAAAACATCGATATTAAAATAAATATATAACAATAAATCCTTTACACACTAATAACTGAGAAAAGACACATGGTATAAATTTTCATGCAGAAGAAGCGTAATATGATATCAAGACAAACAGCAATGTGTGGTACGACCAAAACAATGTACTGCAGTAACACACTGTGTGTTATTAACAGCAGTGATAGTTCAGTGATATTTCATCCTGTGCAGCTCCAATTATAGTAACCCAAACCATCACTTATTTTAACTGGATATGCTTTATTTCATATACCAAATCTCAAAGAAATCCATTAAGCATTATCTGAGATATAACATCTCCAATTTCGATTTTCTTCCTTATTTTTTTTTCGTACCAAAAGTATGAAAACGTTATTTGATAGAGAAACATTCTTAACTTTATGATTTTTTTTTCAAATTTATTACACTTATAGAAACATTCTCAACCAAAAGTTAAGACCTTCATTTGGCGTAAATGTAAGGTAAATGTGCAAAGTTATTCAACAAAAATCGCTCAAATTTGACTCCTACGTAAAAAGTTACATGAGCTATCAGTCAAACATTTTTATTACAGCTTTATTAAGAGTAAAAGTGAACCGTTTTTAGACTTTGGTGATTCGGATTAAAGATAACTGATTTAGAGCAGCAAAACTACAAGGTGAGAGAACATTGCAGATACAAAGATATCGCGTAACAGTTTCTAGCTCAAGTTTTCTAAACAATCATTCAGGACGACTGTTATTACTGCTATTCATTGGAAACCTTTTAGAACAAGTTTACAAAATTTTAAGAAATTATCCCAGTTAAAAAGCGTTTAGCTTGACGTAATATTAGCTTAAGCAATTAGTATAAATAATGATATTTGATACAGAGGTATCTATTTCATTGGGGTGATGACAAGCGACTGTTAATCAATCTAAATTCCATGGCGTTAGAATAAAGAAAACTATTAAAAGCTATCTTATATTTTGGCCAGGTGGTTAAAGTACTCGACTCGTAATCCGAGGGTCGCGGGTTCGAATCCTCGTCACACTAAACATGCTCGCATTTCAGCCGTGGGGGCGCTATAATGTGACGGTCAATCCCACTATTATTTAGTAAAAGAGTAGCCCAAGAGTTGGCGGTGGGTGGTGATGACTAGCTGCCTTCCCTCTAGTCTTACACTGCTAAATTACGGACGGCTAGCGCAGATAGCCCTAGTGTAGCTTTGCGCAAAATTGAAAACAAGCCAAACCACGAAGTTAATTTATAGCTGGTGTGAGGCCAGCTGAACTGGTTAGTTTAAACGAGGTGTAAAAATATTAACTCAGAATTAATTTGCTCATCATAGACCTGGATCGTCGATAAAATATCCTGTAGTAGACCGAATATAAGAATCCGAGATAAATTATAATACGTAACAGTAGCCACATAATTACTTACGTCTATCAACATGGTTTTAAACAATAATTAGAGCAGATTGTTGTGTGTTAACTTTACGGTGAGAAATGCTAAAATTTTATATGAACGTATATTAAAGTGTGTTTACTAAAATCATTGCTTCAAACTGAAAGTTTTAAACTTATTTACGCTGCAGTCAGGAAGCCAGATGCATTATGGTTGTTTTGTGGTGTCTTATTCTCGTGAGTGTTTTTTGAAAAAGTTTGTTTGTTTGTTTTGGAATTTCGCTGTGATTGCATTTATGTGTTTGAACCTATTTAGTTTTCAGTCATACATTAGATCCTGAGATTTGGATGATGTCTGCACGGAGAAGGGTTCTGTTGAGACATAATTTTCGGGGTTGTCTGTTTTTTAAATTGATTTTGTAAATAACAAAAGTTTTGTTTTTTGGAACATTTATTTTGATTCTCCAATCGTGCAGTAGTTTTTTATCTTGTTTATTCGAGATTGTAAATTTCTTGGAGTAATATTCGTAGCTTAGCAACTCTTCCATATAACTATAATACCAACAAACTGCGAAACAGAAGCAGAAATGTGGATCCAACAGAGGCATTTTACTTACATACATGATAAATGGTATAGGGCTAATTATATTCTTTCTTACGGAACACCTGCCTCTAAAGTAAATAATGCGAGTAGGTGTCCTAGTTTTTATTTTATCAGTAAAAGTTAGAAACATTCCCTTGTTTTTTATTTTATCCAGAAAAGTTAAAATCCATGTTGTAGTTTCATATGGAACATTTGAAACTTTAGTCCTTGTGCCAGACATTTTCGAGGAGGTTCTCGAAATCTAGAAAACGGGTGGCACAGTATCCTTGATTGTTTTGGCAGATGAAAGGCGGAAGACTTTCGAAGCATCGTCCTCGTACACTTGTGTCTCCATAACAGCACTTGCCGTCCATTCTAAAAAAAAGTTTCATCAGTTTGACCGATCTCGCTTTTCCAATTGTTTTATGTATAGACATTTTATCGGATCTAGAACATGTCTCAAATGTTCAAAAGATTAAGTTTGAATGAATTGAGTTCTTGTTTGAATTTTTCAGATTGGTCCTGTTATGAATTGTTCTGATGTTAATGTTGCTTATGATAATTTTGCTGAAGTGTTAACTGATTGATTATTCAAAGTTGTAATACTACTACTGTTTCTGTGTCACGAAAGTTTAGAAAAATTAAGCCATGGATTACCAGTGAATTGGTTTTGTTAATGATTAAAAGAGATAAGTTAAAAAAGAAAGTACATCAATTTCCTGATGATATTTATCTAAAGATTAGATTTAAGTGTTTAAGGAATTATGTTATTAGTTTGACCCGTAAGACTAAATGGACTTATTATCATAACCTGTTTAAGAATGCTAAAACTATTAAACAGAATTGGAATATTGTTAACTCTATTATTGATGTTAAAAAAAGAAATTTTGTAATTTTGGTACTACTGATTTATCTGATTTGAATTATTTTTTTTGTTAATGTTGCTAAATCTACTTTCTCCGATCCTAAATTTTGTTCTCAGGGCATGCCTCCTGCTCCTTCTTCTTCTTGTTACCATATCCTGTTACTGTATCTGAAACTATGAATAATATTTTCTCCTTATCAAATTCAGCTTCCTAATGGTGTAGATGGTGTTTCGGTTAAGATTTTGAAAGCTAATGCTAATCTTTTTTTGCACCAATTTTGACTTTTAATTAATTTATCTTTTACTCAAGGGAAGTTTCCTAATGCTTTAAAGTTATCAAAAAAGTTTTATCAGGTGACGCCGTATTCCTTCCGATTAAAACTATTTATTGTGCTTTATGTGAGTCGTACTAAATTATCTGTAGTTAGGCTTTAAATTCGAAAACCATTTTCAGTTTTGAGTGATATTGGTGTTAGTTCGATATATACAAGTAGTCTGGAACTAATAAGTTTTCGAAGTGTTTTCCAAGCTGATTGTTCTGTAGCATCCTTTACTATTGGCTGGCCCTCCTTCTCTGAAAAACATTAAAACATCAGCTAGCGTCCAACAACTGGTATGCAACCTGATTTAGAGGACAGATTGAATATTGCCGCTAGATGCTAATAATAGCAAAGGGCCTTTTTTTGATAAATATATATTGTATTGTGTCTTAATCTGGGGTTTGATTATTTAGTGTTCCTTATATTCCTGTTATGGTTATTACTTATACTGTAGAAATTGTTAAGCTATAGTATAAATTTCCCTCCAAGCGTATTGCATCACTGAAATATAACTAATATCTTCGCATATTTGTGTGTTTTTCAGTCCAGGTGTTGTTATTTTCTAGAAACAGGGTAATGGTTCACATTGTGATTTGTTGTTTTATTGTCCGAGGTTGTGGGGTGAGGGAGTACAACTTGATACTAAAAAATAAAAACAAAACAGAAAACACGTGTGTGATAACAGAATAAAGGTTTAGACTGTGGGTGTAAGTAACTTATAATTTCATAGTCAGTGATGAAAGGGAAAGAACTATGTTACTCAATTCATTTCACGTTTTTCAACCATTCATTTCTTTATACTTAGGTGATTTATCTAAAGGTTTGGAATGAAATATGCATTTTATGTTGAAAAATCTACAGATAAAATATACAAGTTACAAAAACGTTTTATTCATCTGTGAATAAATATAAAATAAATTTGAAAACTTTAAAATTAATAAACATTTTTATTCCTACGTGTGAAATTCACTTTTCATGCAGACTGACTCAGAAATTCTAAAATTAATCTTTAGTAGAAATACTTTACTAAAAATCTATCTTTTTTGTTCCATTATTTTGTTTAATTTGTTCAAAAATTCCTCGAAGATAGTACTTGCCATCCACGCTTCTTTATTCGTTTTCCATTCCACAGGAAGTTGATTCTTCCTTACATTTTTGAAACAGCGCGGATTTTCACTTTTACCTGTTACCCATGGTCTCTCTAGTTTTCCATCAGCAAATGCGACCAATTGTACAGTTAATCATTCTTACGAATAGCGATCTCCGGAATAATGACGGCAGAGAAAAGAACAGAATATATTTAACCGATACTTACTGTAACAAAATGTCCGAGAATTTATTAATATTTAAACAAACTATTGATTAAACAATAATCTAATAATGATTAATAAAATTATTTATTAGATAAGAAACTAACGTTTAATCAAAAACATTTTTCCGCCTTTCTCAGGTTCTAATCCCACTTGTTGATAGATGAGGTGGGTGAAAGATAGTTTTCCGTCTGCATTACGCAGGTTTCGTCATATAGAGGGCCTTTCATAAGAGAAATTTTAAGATAATGCTGCAAAAATTGGATAATTTTGGCTTGTACAGGTTTCCGCACTATGCATTTTCCGACTTAGACAGGTTTACTGTATTTGGGTCTTGTATTTTGTTCAAGAGTTGTGTCATTAACATGATATGGAAGCATTTATAAGAACACAGGAAAATTAATGTGTTTCTTTAACCTCTTAAAAGCTCAAACATTATTGGTTTTTCAAGCTAAACTTAATTGTCAGTTTGAGTACTAGCTTGAAATATAGAAGAAAGAACAAATTTTATATGGAGACGTACCGTATGTTTTCTACCAAATTATTAAATATTTGTTCTTTGTTTGTTTCAATGCACTTTTTGGATAGACTTATGATTCAGAAAACTTTTAATCTGTTGTTTAGTTATAATTAATTTTGTTTTCTGGCAGATAGCATCTACTTTAGTTGCGAAGATATTGTACAACTTCGTATTGTGTGGAATTGTTCATAAACAGCAATGTTCTTCAATGGTTGAGTAGATGTTACCTAGAAGTTGCAGTCCTTGAATGTTGTAAAATAATGACTTATCACTTAAGCCTAAAACTGCGGATACCTGGTTTTGTATGTAGTGTTAAATTTAAATCATTCTGCTTTGTTATCAATGTAAATATGTCAATGGATATACGTCTAGAGAGCTGAAATATGTAGATTAACGTAAGGTGCAGTAGGAAGGCTATTGTTCAATGTCTTACGCAAGTATGCACACTTTTACTTTAGATGTAAATAAAGATTGCTGTCTGTTTATTCTTTTAATTTAAATCCCAGTCATTTAGATAAATTAAGAATTATCATGTGGTTATCCTGCATGAATCTCCCATTATAAAGCAGATTTACGCAGTGTTGTATTTAGGTAGGGGCTAGAGGAGGCTTAGTCCCAATTGATAATTTTATTCTATGTAAAATTACATGGGTTGTAGGACCCACAAAAATTATTAGCTCCTGGGCTCACACAACCTTCAATCCCCCTGATATTTGCGAAGTGAGTTAATCCGAGAGTATTACACGATCTCACCTATATTATTATGAGAATGACTAGTCAAGTGAGAGCCCTAGTTGTTCTGGGTAAATGCGACATTTCTTTTGAATTAAAGGAACATTAGAGTTAGTCAGTTTAGAACAGGGTTTTGAAAAGGATGCAGCTGAGAAAATCCAGAAAAGTGAAAATATGTTGTAAGTAAAAAACACGAATGCACACTGTATTTGTGTTTAGTTTTATGATAAAAATATTTCATTTTGCATTTCACATTGCACCTAGTATCCACTCCACTTCACATCACATCTCATCAACACTTGTGCCATGACTGCTTATAGATGTAAGAAAGTTTTGGGAACTAATACTAATTAGTCTTAACTAGACATTGTATTAAATCTTCAACAACACAGAATTTTATATAGTATATTTTCTTTCGTACAAATGGTTTAGGTTTTGATTCAGATATAACTGACTGTAGCAGTATTTTATGAATTAGGTTTATTTATTATAATGAAACTGTCAAAAACAAAATATTCTTGTATAATGTGTACAGCTGTTACGCCTGTTGTGCACACATTACATGTCTGACATTGGATGTGTTGGTTGACTGTCTTTCAGTTTTTTTGTCTTTGTTTATTTTGTACGGCACGTAAATAATTAGTTAGATTAGAAACCACCATGTTAGAAAGTAATAAGTGTTTACAGTTTTCATCAATTTAAACACTTATTACAATCATTTTAAAGTAGGGATACCTATGTTCATTATTATTTCTGTTATTATGTATAAGAATTGTTGCCTGTAGCATTGTGATGCACTCTGACAAATTACTTACTTTGAAAGTAGTAAAATACTTTAATACAAGTGTATGAGGTCATTGTATAGTAATCACAAAGACGTAGTAGACATTCTTTAATCTAACGTTTGGGAGCGCAAATAATCTTTGGGGAAAGAGATTAGAGTTAAAAGTGAAATAATAGGAAATTAAGTATTTTAACACATATTTATTAATGGAAGTAACAAGTAATTAGTTCAACACATATCGCAATCTAATGAATACCCCTGCATTACATTTCGTTACTGTTTATTCCCCCCATTGGCACAGCGATAAGTCTGGGGCTTGTTTGTAGTTTAGCACAAAGCTACACAATGAGCTATTTGTGCTCTGGCCACCACGGGTATCGAAACTCAGTTTCTAGCGTTATAAGTCTGCAGACATACCTCTGTGCTACTGATGAGCGATAAATCTGTGGTCTTATACGCTGGAGACTGGGTTTCGATACTTGTGGTAACTTGTAAGTATAACACAGATAGCCCATTGTGTAGTGTCGTGCTAAACTACAAACAAATGAAAAAACAAGCTCAGTCATCATTCACTTAAATAAGGAAGGGAATTAGCAAGAAACCATTTCTATTTAAAGGATGACAAGTATGGGAAACGCTGGTTTAGTCTAATGATTGGGCAGGTTATGGGAAACGCTGGTTTAGTCTAATGATTGGGCAGGTTATGGGAAACGCTGGTTTAGTCTAATGATTGGGCAGGTTATGGGAAACGCTGGTTTAGTCTAATGATTGGGCAGGTTATGGGAAACGCTGCTTTAGTCTAATGATTGGGCTGGTTATCATTAGTTTTCAGATGCAACACATAACATATGATCATTTATCGTACATCTTACAAAGAAGTTGCCTGATAATCAGAGTAAATCTGCATTTTTTTGTTTTTTGCAAACTGTGTGGGTGTGAAGGCAGAACAAATCAGATGTGATTAATTAAAAACTCACTGACGAATATGAAAATTAATCCGTTGACTCCCTCTCACGTCATATTAGCATATACAAGAAATCACGTGACACTTATAAGCTCAGTTATTGTTACATTGATCAAACCAGTCTGTAGTGTAAACTACATACAAGTACATAACACCCGCTCAAAAATTAAAATATGTTTGTTTTCGATGATTAGTATAAACTCCCAAACAGCTTGAGAATACCAAAATTAATACATTTTTAAACTTTTGTTAAGCGCTAAACCTAAAATGTCCATGATAGAATATATTCTTATGAGGCGTTATTTGTGCATGAACTCTGAAATAACTCCAATCTTTAGTGTAAATTCTGAAATTCACTTTTGAACCACTGAGGGTAGAGTTTAAAGATAACTTTATTACATTTCTTTTATTAAATGTCGTTACAGGCGTATTTGAGACTAGTTTAATATTTTTATTAAAATAAAAAGTACTATTTTAAGTTGCCAGTATTTATTACATTGCCGAAACACATATTCATATTCAAATTAATATTTAACTGTTTAAATCATATCTCGAAAAATGGTTGTTTCTTAATCACATTGGAAAGTTGAAACCAAAAACCATAAAAAGAAATATCTTAGGTTACATTTTTTAGTGGCTTTGGTTGTGAACTTCCTCGTGATGGGTTACAGTTATCAAAACGTCCTTCATGTTAGGAAGTAACCAATCCTTGAGATGTTCTTCTTCAATATCTCTGTCGAACGGGAAACCCATAGGTCGTCGATCAGGGTAGAGCTGATCTTTAGCTCCACAGTAGCTTACTGCGTCAGTACACATCCCTGTCTTGCCGTGGTCTCCAACCTACGCATAACGTACGAGGTTAATCAGTTATCACTGTTAACACCACATAAAGTACTATATTACAAATTATGAGTACCGTATTTTATGCCTTGTAAGACGCACTTTTTTCTTTAAAAATATCTAAAACAATCCACGTGCATCTTCCAAGACAAAGATGATGGATTAAGGTAAGAGGTTAGCTTAGGATCTATTCCAAACGGCCTCTCATACGGATCATAATGCCATTACTTACCAATTACACATATTTGCAACAGCATAAAACATTAAACTGAACTAATACTGTCGATATATTGTGAAGAATATAATGTATTTGACTGTATTTACTCAGTTGGTTGAAAAAAGTGAAGGCTGAATCAAGGTGTTGACTGCTGAGTCAAAATGTTTTTTCCTTAGGATTGTCTTTACAAAATTAGGGTGCATCTTCCACGATATGGCGTCTTAAAAGGCGTAAAGTAAAGTACGATAAATATACCAAATAAAAATGTTAAATTATCACTTAAAGATTACATTACTTAAAACAAGATAATACAGAAGCATGCCACAACCAAAAATGCAAATACTTTTAAATATTCAACTCACGCGAGTGAACCAATTTGAAGCACGTGTTGTTTTACAAAGTGTATTATATATTTCCAAGACGGCCAAATTTGAATTAATTAGCAGTATAATATGGTACAAATATACCAAAATGTTGGAATATTTTAATGTAATCCAAAAATAAAATTAAAGGGATATCTTGTGTTTTGAATACTTTTTATTATAACATAGAATTATGGAACCATTCAAATATTAAAAATATATAATTCTAAAACCATGCACTATCATTCTTGAGTGGTGTTTGATTTTATATTATTGATGAAGAGGCTACTTGTCCAGTTATTGTAAAATATGGCTGCGGAATTGCAGTTTGGAAAAGGTCGACAAAAACAACTTTCAATTTTTCACGTAATACTAAAGTTTAGAAACATTAGAAAAACGTTACAGTACCAAGTTTTAAACACCAAGTATATTTTTTGTAACAAACATATATCTTCTGACTCGTTTTATTCCTCCGAAGGCATAAATGTTGCATAAAAGTATTGATTGACATACCGTTAGAATAAACAAACAAACCAATCGAGTTAAACATAACCAATGGGACAGATATAAGTGTTGTCCATTGACTATATTTAACAGAGTTGCTAAGTAATTATTATTACATTTACGCTGTCAAGACATCCTGATCAAATAACTTTTCCCCTTGGATTATTACCGTCTGATCAAATGTTAGAAACAAATATTGTACTTTTTACTATCGATCAGCTAAATGTATAACATATAACTGTAATAATCGGTAATTCCAAGAGACTTACCTGATCGTGAAGCCAGTCGGTTAACATCACGAATAAGTGGAAAGGCATGCCGTTTTCATTACCACGTGGGACCAGTAAATGATCTGGCCATCCACAACTACAATATTCATTAGCATGTTCGTTCACCCCCTCGCCATGTGCCAACTGTCCAAAGCTTCGTGCAGACGAGATTGTCACGCTGGAATTTTTAGAATGGCGAACAATATCGTTGTGGCCAGGATGAACTGTGAACAGGATTGGAAGCTGGATGTTAGTAAAACGGGCTTAAAACATTAAAATATGACATCAAAACAGGCCATGTAAAATTAGTTATCATTCTTGGTAATCATTTATGATATGGAAAGCAGCACTTACAGAACAGTGTGAGAAATAACACTGAACAAGAAATATTCTTAGGAAGAAAGTTTTTTTCTCTCGTGTTATAACCGCATTCAAAACATTAAGACAAGATAAGATAACATGATTCATGATTGAACGTCATCGTTAAGTACTTAACCTTACTTTCTGCATGAAACTTGTCCATTTCAATCATGAGACGACGCAAGTTCTTGGTATTCAGTTCGTTACCTAGCTCATCGTACTTAGGTGCCATGAAAACACGAACGGTTGCAGGCTTTGTCTTGCTGGTGTGGTTTTCAACCCTAATCTTGTAGTCGAAATCCTCGTGGTTCAAGTGACTGAACCTTACCTAAATCGTTACACAAATACAAACTGAATACGAGCTTTTCTTTGTAAGACAACAGAATATTGTTGGACAAAGCAAAGTAATATTTTCGTACTTTTCGATAAATATAGTCTTAAATTATTCATGAGGTATAAAAGTCTCGGTCAACTGTATCTTACAATTTCATGAATGTTGGTAATAAAAATTATACATTGAATTCAAAATTCCTTATTTAAGTCATGTTTTATTATATCAGAATTCCTTTTTAAGTCTCATTGTGTCATTTATAAATAATTATGTGGCATGTGGGTTCAACGGATTTCTTTTTATTCGTTTTCATTCTCAGTAACCTTTGTGAGAATCTAATTCTAGTTATTTATTGTAAATATAAGAGAGTACCATACCAATTTTGATACACGTTTTATTGACCTCAGCTTAAAAGTGTGAAAATATTTGTTTGGCTATGATTATTTAACATTTTATGTCAACCAGGTTGTCTGGTCGACTACCTGCCTTCTCTCTAGTCCTACACTGCAAATTAGGGATGGCTAACGCAGATAGCCTTCGTGTAGGCTATCTTCGTGTACTTTGCGCGAAATTCAAAGTAACTGTAAAAAAAACTGTCTGGAGATAATGACAAAATAATCTAACCTTTAACACACAAATTATTCATTCATATTAGATTTGAGAGATGAACTATCTTTAGTAATTTCAAAATGGACGTGATACTGTGTGAATAGAAATATACTGATAGGCCTAAATTTTATTATACTTATTTTCGCAATGGCAGATTTTTCTAAATACCACTATTGAACGAAAGTAATCTTAAGCAGTGATTTTGAGAGACAAAAATAGATATTCTCACACACCTATGAGTTGGAATCTGAAAAGGAAAAATTAATAAAAATATGCAAAAGAAAATTAAACATGTACAACTTACGTGATTTTTATAACATATCTTAGGTTTATTGATGTTTAATTCTTTGCCAGATTTCAGCGTTACACTATAACTTTTAGAAATAAGCTAATTCTTAACTTTTGCAGAAATAATGTTTTGGCTACATATGGTTTGCTATTTACGTCGCTTTAGTTTGAAGGTTAAAATTTAATAACTGTGCATAACTTTAGTTTACTGAAAATATTTTAAAAATAAAATAATTATTTTTAGCCAAATTAAAATACGTAATATTGGTCATTTCAATCTGAACCGTACTTTCTGTCGTTAAAATAATAAATAACCAAGTTGTAAGACCCCTAGTTTCTGGCGTAACATAACATAACTTATTTATCTCAAAACGACTAGTATGGGTATTAAAACTTTATTAAAATAAAGTAAAGAACAACGTTTCGACATTACTAGGCCATGTGAAGACATCTTGAGAAATATTTCTACTTCAAATGAGTTTCTCGTCATTACGAATTACACAACTTAAAACCGCTAGTTAGAGGGAGGAAGACTGGTCTGCAGAACCTTGTCTTTATGCAGTTACTGTTAACTGAACAGTAGGATTTACTTTCATAGTTATGGTAATCATTTGCATAAATCGTCCCGAACTTAGATTGATCCATCATCAGTGGTATGTTGACACTAGGTAACGCCTATAATTACCGAATGTTCTAATTCACGTTATGTTACATATTAAATTTTAATACAAGACATTGTATGCTGCATACATAAACGTTCTAGTGATATTATAATTTGTAAGATATACGCTATACATTGAATATTACAAAAATTACCAATTTTCAGTAAGTTCATTTGTTAAAATAGCGGTATTTGGGAAAGCTAAAAATACCAAATGTAGAAATAAGTCTTTGATGCTAAGCCTAATGTCGCTACTTTAGGCCTATCAGTTGTTCAACAGTCATAATAAATAAGTCTACCAGCCTAAAAGTAAGAAATCCGAACTAATCTTTGTAAAATGATCGTAAATTACCTATAGTTAGTCGTATTATGTATTATTGTGAACTACCTACTACAGGCTTTAGCAATGAAAATAAATTATACATAACCAAAGTAAGTAACAAAAACAATTATTCTGACACTTCTGCTTATTTCTTATAAGGCTTATTTGATGCTTATTAACTTTATTAAAACCATGGATTATTTTCAGCTGTTGTAAAAGAATTAGATGTGTTGAACTCATTGATTCGAGCTCTGAACAGAAGTAAAACCAGACATTTAACGAAATTCCATGAGGTAAAAGTTTCCACCATTACCTTGACGGCTCCACTTCTGCCAAATTCGTAAGCATGTGAGAGATCCAACAATGAATAGCTCTTGAAAGTGTCGATGTTGTTTATGTGTTTAGCTTTCACAAGGACCTTGGTTATTTCAATACCCGGGAATTCGAGCTACAGCGTAAAATGAAAAGAAATCCGGAACTATAGTAATTCGTGAATCACAATTAAAGAATTAGTTATTTTAAAACTACAAATAAGTATTTTTTATGTCATACTGCTATAATTCAGTCCTTTATGAAACATCAGAACTAATGATATTTATTATGTTAACCTAGCGTTGAAACTGAAATCCAAGATTTCGAAAACTGTTAAAATGTACTTACGTCAGAATGGTTGTAATGTGGCAAAGTCTCTTTATAATCCTGGAACATATTATCAATAAACCTATGCCACCGGTAGAAGATGGGGTCTCTGAGGGAGGTAGCAGTGTCGCTCATCACACCTGGGTTCAACTTCAGACAGAAACGTTTAATATAAAAACAGAATATGTGAGGAAGTTATTGTTTAATTATCCTATCCCATTAATTTAATTGAATATGGTTTCTTATGTGTGTACAAATATATTATACTTGATGTTCATATTATTATGAATAGATCCTACAGCTACATGCTACTGTATGCTCTTATTACTTAGCAATTTGGTACATTCTCTACATTTTATAAAACTTTTGGTTTCCATAAATAAATAGTTTAATCCCTTCTTCTTAAATTTAGCCTAACTTAGAAGATGTAGTTAACATTTCAACCCCTTTCCAGGCTAACTTCGGAGTGCCGGTTTAATCGTTTCAATTATAATGATAACTTCATCATTATGAGAATATTTTTGACATTTTAAACATTCTATAAGTATAAAAGTAATTATCAAACAATTGTAGCTTTTGGCTTATCACAACGTTTTTAAACACTTCTGATGAAAACATAAACAGTATGAACAATGCGTAAAGTCTAATAGATATTTAACCTTGATGTGATTATCAAACTTTAAGAAAAATAACAAAAATGATAATATTTCGTGTAAAAGTTAAACCTTCCATGTTGACAGACACATTTCTTAAAAGTGGAAATATGAACAATTTGGATCCGCTAAACAGGAAAGAATATTAAAAACTTACGTGGTAACGACCATCGGGATCTTGGACCCTGGCTGTGATTACGTGACCCCAGTTATGGATGCTACCATAGAATGCTTGGTTGACTGATTCATAGCTAGCTTCAACTATGGCCCCTAAAACATCAATACCTCGTGTTTCATCCAATGGCACGTGTGATCCATTTTCGTCTTCCAAGTGGCCTATGTGGATAGCATCAAGGATTCTGTCTCTCCAACGCTCCAGTTCTTGAATAGAGACTTCTTTCAAATCCTGCAAAGTCATGCCATCAGGCCGTGAGGGATAGGGTAAGCCATTGATGGATGAACTTAGGTGGGAGGAGTAGCCCTCAAGAGTATCGTGAAAATTGTGGAAGGGCTCCATCCTGGGCATGCCATTAGACAACCTTTCACAGTCATACCTAAATGGAGGATGAAAAAGATGTTTCATTAAGATGTCAGTGTATCATATCATTTATTGAAATTTTACTACATAAAATAATAGAATCCACATCATTTCAAAAACCCTCGACACCCTCCGTCTCAACAGTAGATAATATAATAACAACTTTCGATCAGAGTAAGCTACATACTTAGAGCGAAATTAACCTGATACAATTAACCTGATTATCTGTAGGGTTTCTTACTATGCTTTTATTTATAAAGTTTAAAATGTATTGTTCCATCAGATGGGTACCTCGCTGTTAATGATATTTTCGATTGTAAACCTAACAATGTCATATAGGGTTCAGCTAGCTTACTTGATATAGTTCTAAATACAAATTGTAAACTAACAGTGTAAAATAATCTTTATAGTGATAGTGGAAGTATAACACTAAACAACAAATTAAAACAAAACTAATTACATTCGATATACTAACTAGTAAAACCAATACTATTCATGAATGCAACAATAAATAAAGTGCCAAACCTTGGATGGGGAACGCAAAAACACTAGTTCATATATTGAACTGTAGTCGTAGGTGTATATTGTTTGTAATATCGACCTCGTTTTTTAACACCACACTTTACCAAATGAAATTCATTACGACATCTTAAGTATATAACGTCAGAAGCTATCTTAGCTGTGACAAACCCATATGTTTTAGTTTAAACAAAGTTAGTTTGGATATTAGCTTTTCCACGGCAAATAAATAAAAAAACAATGTTTATTAAGACACAAAATAGCAAATCAATAATAGCTTGCAAGACCATTTTAATATATCAAAGTTAAATGTAATCAGAAAAAAAAGTTAAACTTAATACGTGGTATGGCTAAAAACTTTTATCACCAATCTGACATAGTTATCCTGTGAAACGAACCCTTGAAGTAATAATGTATGAGGCTATTATGACAAAGAAAACTAAACTAACTAGTAATTTAATATAAAAACTTAGCTAATGTTACCTATATATAACAATAATTTAAACTAACGTTTGGTAAAACCAACTGTAATTAATACACTAAAGATGTTTACTATTACTCTAAAGAATGTCCAAAGATATCAAAGTGTAAACATGAAAGTTTTTAAAGGTTGTGGCATTCTGTGAAATTTCCAAATCCCAAATCTGTCTCACGAACATTGTCGAACTTCCCACAGAATTGAAATAATTTCGTGTTTAAAATGCCGAATGAGAAACATCTTTTGTGAAAAATGTGTTTACGAGATCTCTACAGAATCTTGTAATGCTGAACAATTTCTTTTGTGTTTATTAAAGTGGAAGTAGTAATAATTGTAACCTAACTTGTTGGGAATACTTATACTTGAGGTTACTTGCTAGTTTTAAAATAAAACTACGTTAGACTATCTATTGCGCCCATTGTAGGAATTTTAGCTTCAGTGTCCCTCCAGCTAAAAGAAAATTTATTTGTGTTGCATGCGGATTTCATATTGAATTTTATTAAACGTAAACGGAGTATACTGCTGTACTTCACAATTTTACATGATCAAATTATATACAAACAAACACTTTGTCACACATGATGGAAGAACGATAACATAGTGGTACTGTATAAAGTTCATGTGAAATCCTCAGTAGTTTTAAATTATAAGTAGAAATGGTTTGGATCCTATTTTGGATATACGGTTCAATTGTTTGTTTCTTACCTTGCCACAAAATCCCTTGACAATCTTACTCGTAGAGCCGTAATATTATTAGTAAATACATCTTTAGAGAACTGAAATGTTTGAGAAGCTACGAAAATAAAAATTCCTTTCACAAATGTTAAACTCTCAAATTTAACTGTTTTCTATAAATTGAAGCTCATTCCTGTGAGGAGCATTTATTACTACATCCTTGTTCATTTTACAGTTCCTAATTTTCTAGCTGTTTGATGTTAGTAGTATATTTATAGAGATTTAAACTGCCAATCACATAAAAATGTAAACAAATTACCTTTTGTTAAATCTTATTATGTACAATATCTGATAAGTACAGTAGTAAAAGCAGACCAGTTACCAACCTAGCACACATTTGCTGATGCATGTAGTAGAACAGCTCTCCTTTCCTGTCCTTAACCTTGCCTATCACTTCTGGCCGCCAGGTGGCAGGATATACTATATGCCAGTGCCAGTGATGGGCGTTTATTCCAATATCTTCACGGTAATAAGCCAAGTTATATTCTGGGTCCAGAATATTACCAGTGCTTTGCATATCAACAATGATATCTTCCTATTATTGAGAAATAAATAAACGATTAGTCATTTTCTCGAGATATTCCTGTATTCGTTCAACAATAAATTGAGAGTATTTGGATCACTTAATCTCCATCCACAAATCACAAATCGTGATTTTCCCCAAGGCTTCACCTCGAAGTCTTGTGGTTTTGATTTGCCTTTGCTTGTTACCTGACCTCTTCCCTGCGGAATTTTGAGTTAATATATCACCATTAAGTAAAGTTATTGTCATTAACTAATCAGGTTATCTCTAGGTCTTGAACTAGATGAAAATAAACAAAATTTCTGAACAACCCTGATTACGTTTTACTCTAGGTTCTTTTCGAACTCAGGATCAAATGGTTCAAAATGAAAAATTCTGCCAAGGTAGAAATGATTAGATTCATTAAATAATAAAGTACAGAAGTTTACTTTCATTAGCTAATTGGGTACTAGTTTCCGGGGAAAAGAATTTAAAGTCGGTCGATAATTCTCATATGTAGTTAAAGATTGTAATAAGCAGATGAACACAGAAATGAATTGCTTACAAATATTAATTACTTTACAATTAATTAATATGGTATATATTTTAAAAACCAGTTAAAATGTATATACTTACTGAATATTTATAGACCAAAGTACAAATTTTTTGTGAAACTTCTACGCAAATTTTTACTATTACTCTAAAAAAAATTATAATTTTTTGTGAAACATTTTAATTATCCATTCTATAAATTCAACAAGGCTATTGTTAAAGTAATCCAATGTTTTTATTGATTTAATTTTTGTTTTCTAGTTAACTATCCGTGTTTCTTGAAACTTGGTGTGATTTGTTTTGAATTTCGCGAAAAGCTTGTTTTGTTTTTGTTTTTGAATTTAGCACAAAGCTACTCGAGGGCTATCTGTGCTAGCCGTCCCTAATTTAGCAGTGTAAGGCTAGAGGAAAGGCAGCTAGTCATCACCACCCACCGCGAACTCTTGGGCTACTCTTTTACCAACGAATAGTGAGATTGACCGTCATAATATAACGCCCCCACGACTGAAAGAGCGAGCATGTTTGGTGCGACCGGGATTCGAACCCGCAATCTGTATATTAAGAGGGCTAATATTTTCAGAAAATATCTACGCAAGCAACATTTTTGCGCACGATCGGCACCGCGAAACTTCAAATAAAGTTTAATTTTGCTTTGGTTCCTAGCCTTAAAAATAGTGTTAAAACATTTGTCAAGATAGATCACAAGCTGACATGTATCTTAAATAGAGCATTACAAGAATTTCATAAATGCATAAGTTAAAATGTGTGAGCTTTAACTAAGAAACACAATTTAAAAAACAAAACAAAAAAACAATTTAGTGTTCCTTTGGATGATTGTTTCATACCTCTTTGTTTGGGTTTAGCCAGGCTTCCTTGTAGGCATCATACATTGTTTGCACAGGCATGAATTTGTCAGGGAAGATTTCCTGGATAGGTGGGAGACTCACCCCTTTACAATCTGGACGATGAAGGATAGCAACAGAGACAGCATACACATAAAGTCCTTCATTGACAAAATCACGAACCTGGTGGCAGAAGTCCAAAAACTCCTCAAACGTCTTAGCACCTGTGGTCAGTGAATCATCTGTTTATCCATGAGAATTTTCCATGCGAAATATACACAGGTAGAAAATACAAATATTTTTCATTTCCTCAACAAAGGTATTGTAGTGTTCTATTCTCATTTTATAATATATAAGTATATATTATAAGAGTAAGAATAAAAATTCACTGTAGTTAATCCTGAGTGTATGAATTTGATATTGATATTAAAATGTGGCCTAATATTAAAACATCATATATATATATATTCTTATATTAATTTACTTAGTGTGTTTGTGTTCCTAGGTCCTCTCGGAATTCGGAATTCCGGGGGCATTTTTCAGTTCTGAAACCTTGCTTATAACCGTACTCACAAACTAATTAACCCTAAACTAACACACGTCTTCATATAGCACGTGCGGGTGTTCTAACTGGCTTTTTTTTTTCTTCTGTTTTTTGGTACGAATCCTCTTGGGGTAGCTATAGAAAATGGTAATAGAGAAGTTACGGGTACATTTGAGCTTTTATGAATCATGAAGGTGACCTTTGAACCTTACAAGCTATTCTGTGCTATTTTCCTCAAACAAAACAGTAGCCCTGCAAACCAGATTATCTGTTGGTTAAGTGGTGTGACATTGCTTTGAAAACTAATAAATAAATATGCATTGATTTGACAGAGTAATTGTTTTTTTCCCTAAAAAATGACTATTACAATAAAACTGGGTGCCATTTTATAAAGCAAAATTTTCGTATGCAACAAAATATCGAAAATAATTTATAGTATGCGACTATGTTATATCATTTTAATATCTCTGCTAAAGTAAGTCTAATCCTACTATAATGGACGTAGCGTGTATGTCAGTATCTATGAATGTAATCAAAACTTTTGCGCCATATACTGAATGGCACCACAGACAAAAATCCATAAAAAATCACACTTCGGGTATTTAAGGTTCAGACAATTAGAAAAATAACTGTAGTATGTGCAACAACCACTTTTTTATAATAGAACTCAATTTTGAATAAAAGTTTTATGAACACAAAAAAAAACACTATTTTAACCAGGACTGCACGTGAGTGTTAGTTTACATCTGTATTGATGCAATTGTTTAATGTTGTACTGAGATACTGGAGTTCTTAAAATCAGTATTTTTCTCAATAAATGGTACAACTTTTAACATAGAAAAGCATTACAGTTTAATATTACGATTAGCAATTACTGGTACTAACACCAGCCCGTAGGGTGTTTTTCCCCAGTTATATTAATATACAAATTTAATGATAATTTATCATAATGAAATGAACAAATGAAATGAACAAATTTATATTTATTTGTACCATTTAAATGCATTTTTCAAAGTAAAAAACATATTTCCTTCAATGTTAAGCGGAACCTATAAGTTCTGATGTGTAAAGAGAATCGTAGAAATAAAATGGGGAATTATTCGGGTTTAAAAGTAATTCTCTCCTTATCAAAAAAAGTGTTAATACCCACACCAGCCGTTCTGAGGTACAGTTTAAAAGTAAGTTCTGGACAGGCGAATAAATATAATATTAAACTTTCTGATTATTTGAAATATGATATTACAAAAAAGTGAACATTAAAAGTCACAGATCGAACGACTAAACGTAAACACATACATAAATTAAAATACACACACACACACACACTAAAGTCATACCGATCAACACTTCATACAGCTTGGTGGCCTCTGCAAGGTGCTCAGCATGGAAAAGGGAGAACAGCTGACCACGGCCCAGTACACCTAACCCTTGTAGCTTCGGGTCTCTGTGAACCTTCAGGGCAAACTTTTCTTTAGTTGGAATAGAAGCATACTCAAAAAGGGGGAGTACCCGAAGCTGCTTTTCAACGGTGTCTAGCACCATGGTGACAGTAGCAGATGAGTGTACTGACGGTTATCTTTTAGACCAGATCACTTTTCGGAGACCCTAACAGAAGGCGTTTCTGTTCTCTCTTTGTGGAGCTGTGACTCGATCACCAGTTTTATATCCAACTAACACCAGCGAACGAAGCTAACTTCCAGGAAATGTACTATTCGAATTATCAGTGTTTTTTCTACTAAATCATCTCATGATAAAAACATTTTCAGATTACAAACTGTTAAATGTTTACACCGTCTAGAGCAGATGGGTGAAAAACAATGTTTTTCTCTGAAATACAGCGAGTCAATATTTTTAGTAGCCCTTAAGATCTCACCTCTAAAAATTCCAAGAAATTATAACATTACAGATATTTAAGTAGCATTTTCCCATGTACAATTTGGTGCAGTCTACAGAAATAAAATACCAACTAAAGACATAAACAGGAACTCCTCTTCGAGACGGACGTCATGTAATATTCAGTTTAACTGTTACAAGCACTACTGTTCTATTTTTAAAACACAATTCAAGTACATATATAAATTATATTAAATAAAAAATTTTCTCTTATTAAAATTTTGCTAATAAATTTACCAAGGTGGTTTTGTTAATCTAAATAAAAACACTGAGATGTAATAAATATAAAAAATTAGTTGTTTAAAATAACAGTAATTAACAAAAAGAAATTAATTTTGCGATCTTCCAGTTTCTAGTATGGATTACATTGCTTTGTTCTTCTGTAATATTTCAGCTCGTAGTTTACAATAGATTAATGTCTTCTGACCACGAGTAGTAATTACTGTAAGTGACGACAGATAGGAAAGAAGCATTGTTAAACCTGAATTTAAAATGAAATTTTGTGTTATCACTTTATCAATATATCAGGTTAGATATTTAGTTCCCCTCAGTGGCTCACCAATAAATCTATGGATTTATAACACTAAAAATCAGGTTTCGTAAACCATGGTAGGAATAGCACAGACAACCCATTGTGTAGCTTTATGTTTAATAACAAACAAATAAATTTATATATTTAAATATAAATTTTAGAGAGCTGAAGTCTTTCATGGATTCATTCTTTGAAAATTTGTGTTATTACTTTTGTTTAATTGAAAAACAAAACAAACTTTGACGTCGCTGAACCAGAGACATTAGAGTCATTTACAACATTACAAAAGAGCTCCGATATATACAATGAACATATATATGTACATATGGCAGTTATTACTTTTTATATGAAAGTCCTCTTAAACTTGCATTTGTAGTACTTTTAACTGATTAAATAATCTTTAAGGAAGCTAAACCAGAAACCTTACAATCACTGGCAACATTATCAAAAGCTTCAATGTATATAAATGTGTGTATGATGGTAACGGGGCTACAATTTTAATAAACTTTGTAGAACAAGAAGAATTACCTAATTTTATTTTATTTTACGGACAAAAAGAATATTTTAACCTATGACGGTTTTATGGAAACCACAAAGTTGAAAATAAAAAAAAAAGCTGCGTTTCATGAGTACGTTTGGTTTAATTTGTTTTGAATTTTGTGCAAACCTAGAAGAGGGCTATCTGCGCTAGCTGTCCCTAATTTAGTAGTGTAAGACTAGAGGGAAGGCAACTAGTCATCACCACCCACCGCCAACACTTGGGATACTTCTTTTACCAACGAATAGTGGAATTAATCGCACATTATAACGCCCTCACAGCTGAAAGGGCGAGCATGTTTATTGCGACGGGGATTCGAACCAGCGAACCGCTGTTAAGTCGAGTGCCTTAACCACCTGGCCGTGCCGGGCCGCTCCTGAGTACGAAAAAGAAGGGAAACAGTTGTATGAACGTTGATCTATGTTGGAAAACATATTTCAGAACTGTGCAACGCTATTGAAACCTCAGTCACTTATTACTGTTTTATTGTTCAATTTAATATCGAAAATAAAAAAACTTTATTTTCTAACTTCTGTATAACATTTACATTTATATATGTCTCCCCAGTAGCACAATGGTATGTCTGTGAATTTATTCTGCTAGACACCAGCTTCCCCGTCCCAAAAAAATATACTCTTTCAGATGTGGTGTTGTTGTAATGTTACAATCAGTCCCACTATTTGTTGGTAAAAAGAGTAGTCTAAGAGTTGGCGGTGGATGTTGATGACTAGCTGCCTTCCCTCTAGTCTTACACTGCTAATTTAGGGATTACTAACGTAGATAACTCTCGTATAAATTTACGCGAAATAAAATAAAAAAAAGCCAAACAGCAACCGAGTTTTGATACTCGTAATTGGTAGAGCATAGATAATCATTGGTGTAATTTTGACCTTAACAACAACACTGGTTAAGTATTTGTTTGTTTGTTTTTGAATTTCGCGCAAACCTACTCGATGGCTATCACCGTTAGCCGTCCCTAATTTTGTAGAGTAAGACTAGAGAGAAGGCAGCTAGTCATCACCACCCACCGCTACATCTAGGTTTGCTCTTTTACGAAAGAATAGTGGGAATGACCGTCACATTATAACGCCCCCACGTCTGAGAGGGCAAGCATGTTTGGGATGACGGGGATTCGAACCCTCGACCCTCAGATTACTAGTCGAGTGCTTTTACCACCTGGCCATGCAGGG
The DNA here is from genome assembly GCF_004210375.1 of Tachypleus tridentatus. Taxonomy (NCBI): domain Eukaryota; kingdom Metazoa; phylum Arthropoda; class Merostomata; order Xiphosura; family Limulidae; genus Tachypleus; species Tachypleus tridentatus. Next base: position 21,427,597 of record NC_134837.1, on the reverse strand, counting down.
CCCTGGTTAAGTGAAAGACAGACCATTTTGTACAGATAGTCGACTCTTCTAGATGCTTGGCACGGACGGAAAAGGGCGTACAGTTGTCTACGAATAAGTACAGTTAATTGATTTCTAGACATCTGTCTCTTCTAATAATATTAAGTAGTCAATGTTTATTTACACAGTTTGTTCTTAAACTTTCAAAAATTTATATATGTTATGTTTATAACCTTAAAAATACGCTGCGTTAACGCACACAGCAGCCGATATCATGTTGTAGGTTACACAATTTCCTTTTCTATTGTTTGAAACATACTTTTAATTATAACTTCATTTCCATAAAATAGCAATGATTTTATACGTATTTCATTCAACTTAGAAATATTTGTAGATGGCCATAATTGAATTTTACCATGTTTTCTCACTTTTTTGTTGATGGTTTTCTTTAGCAAAATAACTAATATATAACTGTTACCACTTTCAGAAGTTGCGTTTGCCAAAAAGAGTGAAAAAACACAGCATTTTATAAACACTGATAGACCGTATTTTCGGGACTGGGAAAGGTTATAAAGGCTAGTGGAATAATCCAAGAAATGTGCAAGACCAGAAAGGCACAAGAGTTAGCGGTAGACGCTGTTGATTAGTCTGTCCTGTTAGTTCAAAATTAGGAACGCCTGACGCAGATAACACTTAAATAGCTTTTCGCGAATATCCGAAAAGAACAATAACATCCGAAACGATGATTGTCTAAAAGTTGTGGACAAACTTTGGTTCGGTCTGTATGTACGTATTTGTTTGTACATATGAGAGAGTGATACATATACGATTAGTACGATTTGTCTGTTATTTTAATTAACTATCATCAAACCGTGAAACTCACGGAAATATTTTTTTCTAGAAATAGCTTAGCTCTGAGTTAAAGTATAGGAGCACAGTTGTAGGCACATCTAATGATGCACAAAGTCTTACAAATCAAAATTAATAAATTAGTCATAAACTTCTTTTTGTAATCAGCTTTTAAACCTTTATTTATCAGAAATTACTATTATGTTTTCAACAACGAACACAAGACACATTTGAAGTAAACAGTGTAATATCTGCAGAAATCTGATTTATTTGTTTGTTGTTTGTTTGTGAATCTCGCGTAAAGCTGCACGAGGGCTATCTGCGCTAGCCGTCCTTAATTTAGCAGTGTAAGACAAGAGAGAAGGCAGCTAGTCATCACCGCCCACCGCCAATACTTTTACCAACGAATAGTGGGACTGACCGTAACGTTATAATGCCCCATGGCTGAAGTGGCGAGCATGTTTGGAGTGACGGGGATTCGGACCCACAACCCCGAATTACGAATCGAGTGTCTTAACCACCTGGCTCTGCCGGGTTTTGTTCATTGTTATTGAAACCCGCTGTATAGGGTTATAAGCCTTCAGAATTAACGATGAGTTACTAGAGAGAATAACAATGAGTTAAGCATGACTTTAAATCAACAACAGAAGTTAAAACATTAAACATTTTTCGAACATTCGTGACATAGATTTACTTTTGTTTATATTATATAGTAAATATTTGAATGCTGTGAAACTTTTTAAAACCAATTCTGGTGATTGTATAAATGCCTATTCAAAATTTATAGATATGCGAAAAAAAGAATAAACGACAATAAAACACCATCACCATCAGGATAAAAAAAATTTTATATGTCATGAAAGATGATTCAGTTTTTAAAAGAATATTGATATAAATTTTTGTCATTATGGTCCATTTCAGGCGTACTCTTAATTTTGAAAATTATACTTTTAATAATTATGTGGTTGACAACTAGCATCAGACACTGATTTCTTAAACTTCCCAAATCACAATTCAATATAAAAATGTCAATCTAACGAATTTCACAATAAAAAGCGGTTACAGAAAAGTTAAAGTAGTGTTAGAATATGAAATAGAAACATTATTACGAAGGAAAATTGTGTGTAAAACTTAAACAGTAAGAAAATAACCGAGGTAAATACAATTGTTAAGACTACTTTAGGAGTTGAGCATTCAGTTTTTTTGTTCAACAAGTGCAATGAGTGGGTTTTACCTGAGAATTCAGGACTGATACGTACATTTTATGGAGATAATAATGAAGATGTACAATCTGTACATAGAGTTTGTAGGCTGGAGGAGAAGATGGAGGCTATTATATATAAAGTAGAGGAAATGGATGAAGTATAGACTGTGGGCATGGCAACAGGATCTCAAGCTTTTACGTGCAAGGAATACATCAGTTTACGATGACTTTCGGGAAGCTAAAAAAAGAAAGTACTAGTAGGGCTAAAAGTAGCAAATTTAACTGTAATGAGCCTATTCTATTGAGAAACAAATTGCAGGTCTTGGCTTCTTCAGCCCAGGAGGTATTGAAAGGAAAAAAACAACAACAAAAGGGTTAAAGAAGGATATGGATGATAGATGCTATAGATGATTCCTTGACAAAGCTTTAAGGTAGAATAGCCTGTGAGATAAACAGGGATAAAAGAATCATATTATGTTATCAGCGGTGAAGGATATATAACTGACGGAGCAGGATATATAATAAATATGGTTAACAGATGCAATTGTTGTGGTGCATGTAGGGCTAATGATGTACGGAAGAGTAGGTCAGAGAAACTAATTAATATATAATACATTTAAAGAAAATAAAGCCGCAACCTGATTTTTTTTCCGTAGATAATGCTCAGAATTAACTGTTGGGATGAAGCTATATGTACGTTATTAGGGATAAGTGTGGATTAGTATGCTAGGATAAACAGATTAGCTGGTTGGACTTGTGAGATCAGTTCAGTGGAAGAAGAGTACTTTTTGAAATGAATGGTTTACATTTAAATAAGATGGAGGGTTAGCTTTTTTGCTGGGGATATTAACACAGCTGTAAAGAAAGTTTTAAACTAGGAAGAGATAGTGGCGAGGGTCATGAAACTAAATGTAAAGAGTGTAAGAGGAAGGAACAGTTTATCATAGGAAACGAATATAGAAATAGTTATGAGGGTAGGGTTAATGGTTACTATTGTAATGCTAGAAGTAATATAATATATGACATTAGAAGACCAGCAGAAATAGAGGATCTTGATATAATGGGAATAACTAAAACAGTTAAATATAGATGTGTAAAATAAGAGTTACATTCTATTGAAGTTTATGGATATTACAGATAATATTAAGGAGTTTGAATGTATTTGGGTTTCTTTTAGTGGATATAAAGGTGAAAGGTTTTCATTGAAAATTTGTTACAGACCACCAAATGATACTGATGAAATTAAGGAGAAACTTAATGATATTAAGATTTCAGCTGTTAACGAAATCATAGTTATGGGCGATTTCTATTTCAAGGAAGAGTTTCTGGAAACAGTTCAGGATACATTTCTTCACCAATAACACAAAGAACCTACAAGAAACAACTCTACTTTAAATTTATTGCCGATTTTAAATACAGAACTGATCAAGAGGGTGGAAACTTGGGTACAGAACTGATCAAGAGGGTGGAAACTTGGGTACCGAACTGATCAAGAGGGTGGAAACTTGGATACAGAACTGATCAAGAGGGTGGAAACTTGGATACAGAACTGATCAAGAGGGTGGAAACTTGGGTACATGAGAGAGCAACTCATAAAGTTCAAGACTTTGCTCCATACGGAGATAAGAAATACTCTTTTGTTTACAAATTTCATAAATGCAAATTTCGAGAGAATGCGACAAGAATTATCTGTTGTTAATTGGACATCCGAGTTACACTAATCGGATGTGGAAAAGTGTTTAAAAGGTTAAATTTAAGTATTCAAAACAAACATTCTTTATAGAAAGGAAAGAGCATCTGCAAGTGAAGAAAACAGGTGGGCTCAGTGAGCATAGACAAACTTACAGAAAAACATATTTAAATTGACTGGAATAACAGGAAATTGTGTATAAGATGAAGAAAGTTGGTGAAACGGGAAAGTAGAACAAAGAAGGTAGTTTGGTAGTCTTCAGATGTTGTGGAGGCTGCAAGTTTAATTGAGTTCAAGAGAAAGTTTTATAATTACATGAACGATAAGGACTGGCTTTAAGATTCAAATTGTTTATTAATAATTAGGCCTTAGAGGATGGAACAGCCGAGATGAACTAATAGATCCCATGTTGTCCCGAAACGTTACGTTACAAGACCAATGAAACGTTCGACATTAATCGTGAAATAGCAAGTCAGACATTAAAAATACTTTAAAAAATTAGCAAAATGAAAATAAGTGTAATTTAGGTTTTATGTATACACAATGAAGAAAACCTTTCAGTCGCATATACATTTTATCAAATGACAGGGAAAGGAAAATGTACACAACTTTAGTGCTTACATGATATAGACACTTTGTGGACACTTCGCAAAAGTAATAAGAGTATATTAGTTTTAACTAGTTCAAGTTATAAACAGGATCATCGTATTCACTTCAGAGGCATAGGTAAGAGTCTGGTCCATGAAAAAAACCAACAAACTAGGCATATTGATCATTTATTTTTTCAGTTTTTATATATGTACCAGTAAATAAATAATTAAAACTATTATAAATAACATTATATTTGATTTGTTTTAATGACTATTTTATTAAACATTTCATCAATTTTAGCTTTTTAAATAGAAAACTGGACTGGAAAACTTGGAAAAAAAATTGGAAATACGCCATCGATTCATTTTCTAGAGTATTACGTTTGATAACAACTACAAGTTTTTCAAATAAATAATTTCGTTTTCGATAACACAGTAGTCAGTTAATTATTCAAGGTTTAGCACTTTTAAGTATAATCAAAAGTATTGTACAGACGTTAAGTTTTGGTATCTCGTCATAAATCGAGTTATGAAATATAATAATAAACTTTGAGTGGTGAAAAATATTTATTTAGTCAGTTAAACTGCATCGTGACAGATAATACACAGTACTGATACTGAAGAGTTCTGTTAAAGGTACTCATACCAATTGAAACGCGAAGTTTCCAAAATGCAATCGAGATTGAAACAAATGAATCAGGAACTTCTCTCTTGTTATATTAGAAACATTCTTATTATTTGTTCTAAACAAAAAGGAACGTTTTAATAAGTCTTTTGAAATTCTTATTGTGAAAGGTTTAAATTACAGTTTTTATCAGACAGGGTGAAATAAATGCTAAAATGTCGTTGGTAAGATGATGTTCCATCGTTAAAAGTTGAATTTAACCAAACGCTATTTGCAACAACCACATCACGATTAGAAATACGCACCATCCTAGAAGTTGAAGAAATGACCATAATTGCCACTCGCGTTCTTTTTGTTGTTAAGATAAACCTATTCCAAGAAAAATAGCGAATAAAACACGCTCTAATCGACAATAATTTTCCTAACTTTTCAAACCTTGGCAAAATTATACTAAAGGAAAGGAGCCGTGCGTGTTTAAAAATTAATGTTTTCTGTATATTTGAAATTCTGTTGTTAACGTTAGTATACTGAGACTTAGAAGTTTCAACACTCACGTTCGAAGCTAATAATTAGTCATAACGTATTATAGAAATAATTATATGCAACACCATTAAATGTATAGGTCTTGTATACTTCACTTTTATTGGAAATTATTAGAAAAATGAAAAATTGTAGTTAACAACTAAACTGGAGATTTAATATTAAACACATTAGTGAAAACAACTTTTTGGAAGAGAGGATATTCGTCCGTCACGGTAATATTGAGAAGAATGGTGGTTATGTTAGTAAACGATATTGATGTGCCATCACTCGCAGACTGCCAGACGGTTACATAATCTGCTGCAACTGTAGAGCCATCTTCACAACTAATTAAAATATGGTAAAAGAAAATCAAATTTCAGATGACGAAACAAATAACTCAAGAAAGGATCACAGTTTATGACTATTAATAAAAGAGTTCTAACTGTGAGCGTGTCTGAGAGTTGTTTATCTGATGCAAGTTTAAAAATAAATGATCAGAGAATAATAAAAATAAAGCAGGAAAGTACTTTAAGATCAATGAATGTATGCCCAAAAAATAACCTGTTTTGAATCCCCGTTGCAAAAATATATTTTGCAAAGTAAATATAGTTTATAAACACACATGTTACACATACATACGAGATGATATAGAAAGAAAATGTAAAATGTAATCCGAGGGTTGAATCCCCGTCGGCCCTTTCAGTCGTGGGGCGTTATAATGTGAGGATCAATCCCACTATTCGTTGGTAAAAGAGTAGCCCAAGCGTTGGTGGTGGGTGGTGATGAATAACTACATTCCCTTTAGTCTTACACTGCTAAATTAGGGACGGCTAGCGCAGATAGCCCTCGAGTAGCTTTGCGCGAAATTAAAAACAAAAAAAAAAAACTCTTTCGAAGTTTCTCTCTCTCTCAAAAAAAAAAAAAGTTTTGTAATCCCATCAATTTGTAATAACGAATATTAAATCTAAAATTAAATAAAGACAAACTCTTGAGTGAATACAAAACATAAAAGAGACTTAGGCTCTACATATACCAACTTCTGCTCAGTTTCTTTCCACAACAGGTTAAAAATTTCTTAACTTGTCAATAATGAGGCGTTCCCACGGTTTGTGTAAATATACGCAAATGTTTTTCTTGGATACACGTTATTAAAGCAGTTACATACACTTGTGAAACTTCTGGAACATGGAAATCACGAAACTGCAGATTTATTACAAGTGATAAATTTATTAAACGGTTTACATCCTCACTGCAGATATACTGATAATATTAGCAACACCACACTTTCCCAACATACCCTGGTTACTACTGAAAACACTTAACGAAACTTTACAGAAATGTAAATATGCAAGTCTCTATATTTAATGTATAAAAATATGCTAAAAATTAGGTTTAGATATCCGTGGTGGGCAGAACACAAATAGCTTACAGTTTTATTTTGTACGTAATAAGAAAGCAAAAGAGCAACAAGGAAAATTAAAATAAGTAACACTTCAGACAGTACAATAAACCCTAGGAATGATCCACTAAATCCCCGTTCTCCAACACTAAGAAATAAAGGATGGATCCACAATTTGTAGTTAAACAGAGAGCGATTTTTAAAACACGTTTCTTCCCTATTGACAAATCGTTATTCGACATTTTTCATAAAAATCTAATTTAAAGTTTATTTTATTAATACGCTTAGTATTAGTAAAAAAAACACTTACGTACTAAAACACACTACAGATATCGCATTCATAATCATCGCATATTTGTTTCGAAACTTAAGCGCTTTTATTTCGTAACAGAAAGTAAATTCCCTTAAAGTGACAAATTTACTGCGTATTACGGTTTATTGATTATTATGGAAAGAACAGTTTGATCTTAATTGTGAAGGAGAATTCTTAGTGAAAATTAGGGTACTGGGCCCATAGGGTATTCTCTTTCCACCAGTCTTGGTTATATGGATATGTTTATTTGTATCTACCGATAAACATTACGTTAGAAGTTGTAAGATACTTATTTGCCATATATTGTCAGACTTTTTGTACATTAAACTTTTAATGATTAATAAAAAACGTACATCATACAAATTAGAGTTTAAAGGTATTGAGCTATTACTTTGTACATTTCTAAGCAAAGTGTGCTCATGTTTCTTTCAATCTGATTTATATCACATATAAATTTTCAACATTGTTCGACCTTGTTTCAAGCTTCTCTCATTCTTAAACAAATGATCCATAAACCTATAGTAACTTACCTAAACCCCTTTTCATATGTAATTAATGCGTTTGTATAGACTTTATATTCTTTTATTTCATAGTACATACCAACACTAGGGGCCATTTCGTATAGTCATCTCCAAATTTGAACTGACGGGGAAGCTAGCTAGTCAACAGCTTTCACCGCTAACCCTCGAGCGGCTCCTTTCTGCTCAAATGACAGATATTAGATTCTCCCTTAATAGCGCACTTCACGCCCTCTGAATGCGGAACGCGTTTTTGTAGCAGCACGTCACGAGCCATAAGTTATAAAACAAATTGAACCTAACTTTTCAAAAGTAATGATTCAATTATTTTCCAGATTATAGTTTCTACAAGTTGGAAAACTTGTAATAGTATCTGTTGAGATTAGTAAAACTAGTGTTCAACAGCATTCATTCAATCATATATGTAATGGTAGGTTGGATACTAGGTTCGAGTTCTTTATTAATATATCCCTGATAATACAGTCGTATATTGATTACGGTTGATTCTCGAATGATCGGTCGTTAAACAATGGCTGTACAATGTTAGTATACTTTCCATTTTATAAAAGAATTATTTTTCTTTTCAAAATACTTCCAGAAAAGATTCTTCTGTAAATATTTTTTGTTTTACTTTTGGCATCATGTTTGTTTGTTCACACTTTTTACTTTGATCATAGCTGGCTTCTCATGCTGTACAGAGGTTTGTTTGTTTTTTTAATTTCGCACAAAGCTCCACGAGGGTTATCTTGCACTAACCGTCCCTAATTTAGCAGTGTAAGACTAGAGGGAAGGCAGCTAGACATCACCATTCACCGCCAACTCTTAGGATACTATTTTACCAACGAGTAGTGGGACTGACAGTAACATTATATGCTCCTCACGGCTGAAAGGGCGAACGCGTTTGGTGCGACGGGGATTCGAACCCGCAACTCTCAAATTACAAGCGCCCTAACCACGTGGCTGTGCCTAGCTAGAGGTTTGAATATATTACAATAAAATTAATTTAAATAAGCAAGTAATATGAAAACCACAGCCGATGTAAAGTTGAAATGAAATGGTAAATATGGTAATTACATGCGACATTGTTTGTAATTACGTAGACAGAGTGATATTTCGAAATTAATCGGGAAAAGTTATGTAACACCATCCTCTTGCGCAAAAAACATTAAAATCTTCACAAAGATTTGTTCAGATAGGAAATGTTTAATATTGCGATATCCTTTGTGTTCTTACGATTGTTGTAACTTCGCTCTATAACAACCGCCATTTTCATTGGAATACTATGCTTTTAGACGTTTCTTCAATTTGTCTTTTAATAAATTTAGTTTTCCTTTGTTTTATCAGCGGGCCTGTCGTTTTCAGTTACTTTCTTTACAGTACAAGTTAAACGATAGTTGATGTTGAATTCTTGATCGATTTATTTTCTTTCCTGTGCTCATCTTTATGACATTTTTTGGAATCCTAAACAGTATTTTGTTCCTTATTTTTAAACACTTATTACGTTATCAACAACGCTCCTACAATTACGTCATTAAGGCAAGTAGAAAGCATATTAACGTTTCTGTATAAGAAGGATATTCTTTTTATAGTTCTTAATGCGTCATTCATGAAATCGGCCTTCGCTTTGTCAGTTGCCTCTGGTTAGTGTTAAACGGCAGGTGTGTCTCCCCCCCCCCTTATTATTTCCGTTTAAGAGACTTAAATTACCCATCATGCATTTTACTCACGTTCTCTTTATATTGTTTTTGAATTGCGCGCCAAGCTACACGAGGGCTATCTGCGTTAGCCGTCCCTAATTTAGTAGTGCAAGACTAGAGGAAAGGCAGCTAGACATCACCACCCACCGCCAACTGTTGGGCTACTCTTTTACCAATGAATAGGGGGATGGGTAGTGACATTATGACGCCCCCACGGCTGAAAGGTCGTTTGGTGCGACGGGGATTCGAACCCGTGACCTTCATATTACAAGTCGAATACCTTAACCCACCTGGCCATACCGGGCCGATTTTGCAGTAGAAGCAGATAAGATAACTACTCAACTATATCTGGGTCTTCATAAATCTAATAAGTTGTTTCCGTTAAGTGTTTTTAACAATTGAAACATTCTGCATACTTTTATAATTCCTGGTGATTATGAATGCATTTTTGTGAATTTAGTCTCTTAATATATATTAACTTACTATTGAACATCCCCCCCATTGCATATTAACAATAAAAAAACTATTTGAATGTAATATATGTATATAGCATTTCAGTTTGGTTGTACAGTATACACTGTCCGAATCGCCAAGTTTAAAAATAAATAACATGAAGTTTAAATAGCAATCAAGAGTATATGTACAGGTAATTCGGTTTATTTATTGCCCCATCACAACAAAGCTAAAACTTATGTACGTGTGACAAAGCAAAGCACCAGACTATTATATCTCCTCAACTCGTTTGTCAAAAGATTCGGATGAATTCAAAACAGAAAGTACTGCACGACACAAGAGATATATAGCAAAGACTGAATTCATGATTCACTCACCCTATTTTGCCCAAAGAGAATGCTACAAATTTTGATCTTATCGTGGAATTTCGGAAGGCTTGTTCGATCTGAAAAAAAAAAAAACAACATAAAAAGTTCCAACTTAAAGTTTAGAAGGCGGAATAAAATCTTGAAGTTAAGCTTGACACGTACATAGTATTAAAAATATTTTATATGTTTCTCAAGTACAGTAAAATGCTATAACAACAGTAGGCGACAAGTATAGGGTGGCCCGTAAGTCCCTATCCATGCATTATCTTATGTATCCAGTGTATCTGTGTGCTGTCCTCTCATTCTCGCTGCATAATATTATGCGACGCCATGTTCTTCAAGTGTAAATGGGCTTACATTGGCCATATTTCTCTGAAAAAAAAAACAAATTTATAATACATGCGTAATTGAATGTAACATAATAACATATAGATGGGTAGGGACTTACGGGCCACCCTGTACAAATAGTAAAGACAACATATTAATAAACGTATTTAATGGAAAAATAGTACAAATTACAGGTCTTATAATAGCCTCTTGTGACGTGTTAGGTACCACATCCTTTATTCTTTTGGTGGACAATTTGTTTGTTTTTAATCACATACCTAAACAATTTTTTATTTGTAAAATTTCACTACTTTATCTAAAGTCTGCGCTTTTGTTTGCATAAATTTTGCATCTTTTTTCCAGTTACTTGGATTCATTCGTAGACGGTTCATTTTTAAAAAACAGATAACACTTAAGAGCCAACGTAAAATATGCCATAAAGCTTAAAAACTTAACTAAATTACCTTAGCTGTAAAAGACGACTCATTGTAGAGTTGCTTTGTGTCCGATTGCTTATTTCCTTGTAAACAAGGTGTAGTTCCATTTGTTTGAAAAATCACACTTCCAGTAAACAACATCCATTTCTTTAATTGACTGTTTGAGAAATCTTTCAGAAAATACAAATTACATTTATTATTATGTAGAAAAACGCATACCCGAACTGAAAAGGGTACTTTATAAACTAGATATTAAATCTTTTGTAAGTAAAACTTTTTATAAATTAGCATTGGAATAAAGCTTCGTTATCGTAACGTTTAATCATATTTAACAGTTATAAATAGGGTTGACTTTATAGTTTTAATTTTTTTTAATAATACGAAGTAAGCTTACTTGTTACTAGTTATGTAAAATGTAACAATAGAAGTTTAAGAATCTTAAAACTCACTACAAAAGAAAAAAAGTACAAATTACGTATATTTTAACCTGTTACAAAAGTAATACTGAACGCTTAAAACGATTGATTAACGTTTTAATAAAAAACACTTTACAAGTGTTCAAAGTTCATTTGGCCTACCAGATAAGTGGACTCCTTGAAAACGATAAACAGACGTTTTTTTACACAAGTAATTGAAATCCTTTTGGAGACCTAAAATTGTTAAATTAATATTACATAGTTGTATTTTTGCATCAAAAATGGCAAATAAAATATTCACTCATAAAAATAATAAATGTTAAATATGCTTCAAGATCAATATGAAACATTTTGTTTGAAAAACCTTTGATGGAGGTTTAATGAACGGTTATAAAAGATATTGATGGTTTTCTTCTACACTACTAGTTTTTGTTTATGGAAATACACAAAATTTAACTTGAGAAAAAAAAAAGTCCTTAGGATATTGTATTCTCTTTTATTATAATAAACTACAGAAAAAGGTTTTGACTTTAGGTTATCTTCAGGCTAACAAGGTTATTTAAATCAAAACAGACCATTTCTCTATTTTCCATCGAAAATGTCTTTCAATCTCATACAAAAATTACTATATACTTAATTCGGCGTTTAATATACCTTCTTTGGGAAAAAGTATTTCATATTAATGTGTGGAAAGTAAATAATGTTACGATGGTAATGTAATGAATGTCCAAGACGGTAAACAGTAACTTGCAAAGTTGGTAATGTTAAGATAAAGACGTGAAAGGTTCAGAAATGACTAAGTAAGGTTAAACAAATGACTATAGAATATTAAAATACATGTTAATTTATCTACTCTTCAATTTATTTGAACTATATTCAACATGAAACTAAACCTGTAAGAATAGCTACTCCAACAACAGCCACTGTAATTCCTACGAATACCAGGCCAACAAACACGCCGAGGAAAAGAGAACCCCAACGGTTTCTGTAACGAAGATTAGACCAATTAACTGCTTCAATGTTGACGTAACGTCCGTTTCGAGTGAAGGGATTGGGCCAGACTGTTTTTTCATTGGTGTTGCAGCGTTTACCATTAACCGTCGTTGTACACGTTTCGGATGATGGTTCATCTTTCTGTAATGACGTGTTAGTTTCGGAATCATCTCTAGGTTTGTGTGCTGTACCATTGTTTTCAACTTCGCCTGGGCTGGAACTATCATGTCGTACGCTACATTATAATAATGAACTCGAAGTTTAAAAAAATTAAAGGTCTTCATTGTCGTTTACCAAACTTACATGATAAAGAAAACTATATCTGAAATTACCATTGAAACTAGAATCACATTAATACGCGTTATTTTTAATAAGCTTCTGGCCAGCTCTTTACGATAACTGCCTTATTTAATTTTAAGTTTTCAGAAATATGACATACCAATTCAGCCTTCAAAACACGTTTTTATTCTTTCTAATTTTTGCAAAACGATAAAAAGACATTAATTACAAAATTTCCAGGAAATGTATCTTAACCGGAAGCGTAAAAAGCATTAAGTTATTCACTACAGTCTTAATTATGAAATACAGTACAAAAGGGCAAAATTTCAAAAGAGAATTATATTAAAACGCGTAAAATTTAAACTTCGCCAAATTATTTTTGATAAAACTACACGACTGAAACAAACTGTCTAGCTACTGAACGTATTTCATGTTTTTCAGTTTTGTTATAATATTATTCATATATTACCAGCATAAACACTGGTGTAAACCATACAACACAAACAAAAGATAGACATACAAAGTAACAGATGCAAATCGCAAACTTTCGACAGGTTCTAAATCAAGTTTAGAAAAGTATTTCAAAAAGAGCATACTTCAGATGAATAAATGTTAGAGTTCTGTCATCGTTGTCAGAGGTTCTGTTGTCTCTCCTTTCTTGGTTAGATGAACAACTCTACAAAAACAAACAGGAAACAATTAAAAGACATTAAACAGACATGTGTGAAGATAAATAGCTTAAAATAAAACTAGTTTGAGTAAACTGTTATTGTGGTTTGTTGCTAAGTTATATAAAGGGTTACTTGTGCTCAGTCCACTGCGAGGAGTCTAACCACAGATTGTAACTTATACCTGAAGTGTACGGTATACCTTTAATAAACTGTCATCCTATCGGTTACCTCTTTAACCAAGAAAAGTTTAAATACTCCAATCAGTGGCGGATTTAAGGTTATGTGGGCCTAAGGGCTAATACAATTTGAGGGCCCCACATCCCATATAAATTTTTTTTTACATGGGATAAAAATTACTAGTGAGTCACCATTAAATACATGGGCTCGGAGGCTGGACCTCCTGTAGCCCCTACCTAAATAGGCCACTAAATAGTATATAGACACACACACACACACTCTTGTAATATTTCAATTATTTCACAAGATCATCTCGTTTCCGTTTTTTATGTTGTATGTTTTGCCTAAAGTTTCGTCTAAATAACACTAAATTTAACCCACTTTGATACAAATATATTGGGTATCCTAAATATAAGCAGTCGATAAAAAACATGACTTGCAGTGAAAATGTAAAAACGTTAATTTCAGAAATATAAGAATCAAATACAATAAGACGTAAACAAGTAGTAACATGGTTTGTAGAACGTTATTCATCTCCATAAAAACCCATCGCATATGCCTAATAGCTGAATAATTCTTGCTGATCTTATTTATATTAATAAACAAACAATACATGTATTCGAGTCACCTAGGAGAAAAGTTAGCATACATTACATACACAAGTTGTAGAACAGCTGCAAATTATAAAGTTTTGTGAAGTTAATAGCGGAACAGAAACAAAAAGGCTCTGTCCACTCAATTACTGTACAGACCATAAATGAAAAATTTGTGAAAACAACCGAAAAATAAAACGGAGGTAAGGCCCAGGTCAAAGTTGGGGTATTATAGTATACTGAAAAGAAACAATGACCTAACGGCAGCCATTTAAGTTAATAATCGGTAATTATAATATATATGTCTTATTGAAAAAAAAACAACTGAACATTTTGAAAAGTTCGTTGTTTTTTCTACTGCAAAGTGCTGCACGGGAAAAGTGTTCTAATTATACTCCTTAGTCATACATACTTCATTGCATCAGTACGATTCGATGTAACAAAATTCATACATTTTAGTGGTATAAAAAGTGTACCTTTTTAATATATAAAAAGTATTACCCTGGATTAAAAGAAACAAACAGAATTTTTAAAAATTCGAGTTTAATACTACATTTAAAACTTACATCAATAAAGGTACAATCAAACCCTCTTGTATAGTCCTAGTGAAAGTCATGTTCTTGCTGCGTGTAGAACACTTATGTAAAGTTATATTCAGTTATAAAGAAATGGTTATTACTCATATTAGTTATTTTTCTAGTTGTCTGAATCTTGAATACTCAAACTGCGATTTTTTGTTGTTGTCATTTAGATGTTTTTTTTAGATTTTTGTTATTCTATTAAGTAGATGGCGCTACATCCCATACGCCTGAGTCATCACTTCTTTGATTCAGATGTTGAATTTCTATAGAACAAATGATACGATTTTATTATTTCGGTCACAAAGATAGACGGCCACCCTACTGAGTCATTACAGTAAGATTAAGTATTATGGATTTGTAGCAAGGTGTAATGTAACATACACAAAGTTTAGCTGGTGTGAGGTGCGACTAATGTAAACAATATCATTTCCAAGTGAAAAGTGTTTGCGGGTTTTAGTTTCACACCAGATGATAAGAGTGAATAAAGACTACTTAGGTACAAAGTTCAAGTTTGTTTTAACATCTCTAATGATATGCATAGATAGATTGGATTTGAAAATCTAGGAAAATATTCTCAAAGGAATTCATGTTTCGTTCAACACTCCGTAAAAAAGGCCTTTCTAAATATTTTCTATATATATATATTTAGAAAGTTAAAGTGTGACATCATCTTTGCTTTCAGAATCACGTTATATTATTAACCAAGATTTAGGTATTCAAATCACATTTAAATTGTTTTTACCATAAAATAACCAAACATTTTTGTACTAAAGGTTTTTCTAATAGTTTTCACTTCTGAAGTGTTAGAAAGTCTATATCGGTGTTTCCCAAACTTTGAGCATCTATGCACCACTTTTGAGGTTTCAGTTTTATCGATGCCGGACTGCTATCTGAGGTAGAAAGATGGTCGCATAAAGTTTATTAATATCATCCATTAAGAGTAATTGTAAAGATGAAGATGCGGCTCAACATCAATAAGACGATTTCAAGCTCAAGGGAAAAGCGTTTTAAAGCAGGTGCACCCATTTATTTTCTGCCTGGTACCACAATTTGGGACACACTGGTCTTATATTATCAACTAATCCGAAGATGCGAATAAAAATATTGTATAACAAATAATTTCACCTCGCAACTTCACTTGGGAACATATACCTTTCAAAATACAGGGAACAATTCTCACTAATACTTCAATACAACTTGGGACTCGTGCAGGAAGAGTCAGATTTTTTAATATGAAAGGGCTTATTAATACATTAGGTTGTCCACAATTAAATGTTTTTAAACTGCGAAGTTTGGAAAAGTACAAACCAGTGTTGTAAAACATGCTTTAAATCAAAGTACACACCAATTGCTTCAACACACTTTTGCCAATGTCTGGGCCGTTGTGGTACAATCAACACACAACTTTTACGAAACGATGGTACTTTCTATCGTGACAAGCATATCTGCATTTGTAAGCTTCTACTACTAGTAGTACAACAACATTATTATTCACATATTCCAAATTATGAAAATAACCAAATTAAAGAGCACTTCTTCAGCTCAGCGGCTTAAAAAGCCAAAACTAGGAAGACAGTTTGAATGACATATTCTTACTTGATCAATTGTACGACCCTGTAAATCTTGACTTGTGAACCAGTTTTTTCGCATGTTTCAGTCTGCAAGGATTTATCAGTAAGAACATTTAAATATAAAACTATGCAGAAATCAATATGCTAACGAAGCAATACTTAAAGATGTCCAAATGAACAAGTTTTCATGAAATATTAGTAGTAATCACAAGTAGATAATATTTAGGAAGCATGTTCATAAATAAGTCTAAAAAATTTACCCTGCGTCTTCCAGGTCGAAGGTTACGTCGCTCATTGTCCTTAACCTAGGCCTAAAGAAACGTTTGTGCCCGGCATGGTCGAGCGCGTAAGGCGTGCGACTCGTAATCTGAGGGTCGCGGGTTCGTATCCGCGTCGCGCTAAACATGCTCGCCCTCCCGGCCTTGGGGACGTTATAATGTGACGGTCAATCCCACTATTCGTTGGTAAAAGAGTAGCCCAAGAGTTGGCGGTGGGTGATGATGACTAGCTGCCTTCCCTCTAGTCTTACACTGCAAAATTAGGGACGGCTAAGGTTTCTCCTCCTGGTTGGGGGTTGTGCAGTAGGCTAACAATCTGCTCACTTAAAAAACCAGCCTGTTAATGAATCCGCAAGTGATTGCGGCCCTATGTTCCTTCATGGAATCGAGAGGCATAATAATAATAATAACAATAATAAATAAAGTAACGTTTCGATACTAGACAGTAATCAAAGTTCTTCTATACGACCCAGAATAATATATACAAGTTACCTAGTCTACTACAGAAGCGCCAATTAATTTTGTGATCATTTTACGATTATCTTGTTTATTTATTTGTTATTTGATACTAAGGTAAACCAGTCGATTGGTCTAATTTGCCCGTTTTCCATCAAATAATGACATTTTTACTTGTCTCAATCTTGATATTAATGCAACATTTTAAGAACATATGAAAAGTAACTTCGGAAAGAATATTCGGTAACAGCAGCCATTTGCAAAATTTCGTAAGTTTGTTTTGGTTCCGTTCAGACCATTGTGATCAGTTGTGTAACCATTTCTAACACGAACCTGTTCTCGGTAGGAGTTTCCTGCAACAGATCAGCTAAATCAATTTTTTTTCAACACAACCCATATTATGGCTTCTAAAATACTGGTAATAATATAGATATTGCAGTGGTAATCAGGTATACACTTTCAGAGGTAGATACGATAAGCTTGTTTGTTTGTTTTGAATTTCGCACAAAGCTACTCGAGGGCTATCTGTGCTAGCCGTCCCTAATTTAGCAGTGTAAGACTAGAGGGAAGGCAGCTAGTCATCACCACCCACCGCCAACTCTTGGGCTACTCTTTTACCAACAAATAGTGGGATTGACTGTCACACCCCCACAGCTGAAAGGACGAGCATGTCTGGTGTGGCAGAGATTCAAACCCACGACCCTCAGATTACGAGTCGCACGCCTTAACGCGCTTGACCATGCCGGGCCGATACGATAAGCATTTAGCTCACAAAAAGCGAGCAGAAGCAAGAGGAATTACGTTTCGCAAGTCACTTAACAATCCACGAAACATCTTTGTAAGATTGGTGAAAGCACCGCGACCTTATTTTCTTTTTTTTTTTTCAAAATTTAGCTCATCAAAATGAGGGTACGTCTTCGACGCTGGGAAATACGGTTCCTTTCTGCATTTGACGGAAATTTAGTTTGTTTACAACGTATTTTAAAATATTCAGCAAGAGGTTTTATTATTATTATTATTTTACGTATTTTCCTTAAAGTATATTAAACGAAGGTGTCAAAATCTAGATTAATTTTAAGTTTAGAGTCATATGGTGTTTGGTGAAATTTGTCTTTAGCACTTAGATTTCATAGAGGTTTAAACTAAGTAAAGTGTTTTATATCTAGTAACGCTTTTGGAACCATATTATTTCATAAATAAAAACGAATTTCTTAATTACTGTACGAATGAATGGCTAATTTCATGGCCTGGCATGGCCAAGCGTGTAAGGCGTGCGACTCGTAATCCGTGGGTCGCGGGTTCGCGCTAAACATGCTCGTCCTCCCAGCCGTGGGGGTGTATAATGTTACGGTCAATCCCACTATTCGTTGGTAAAAGAGTAGCCCAAGAGTTGGCGGTGGGTGGTGATGACTAGCTGCCTTCCCTCTAGTCTTACACTGCTAAATTATGGAGGGCTAGCACAGATAGCCCTCGAGTAGCTTTGTGCGAAATTCCAAAACAAACAAACAAACAGGCTAATTTCATAAAATTAAAACAAGAAAAGTCAAACTCATTATAACATTCGGTTTGAGGAATGGGTTTAATAATATAGCTTAATGATGTGAAAAATACACTCAAAGATAAATAAAAGTGGAAGAGTAACAGAAAAATAAAAGATGGATGTAAACCCATAATTTTAGGGAGCAGTTATGTGCGCACAAACAGATTTGAACTTTAATATAAACAACATAATTTATTTTCCTGTACGATGTCCATCTGATTAGTTATGAAAGTAACTGGAGGAGTTTAATTGGTACACTGAAGCCTCTATGAATCAGGATGGGGGCCTAAGAAACAGAGTGCATGTATTTTACGAGACATTGTATATGTCACGGTCACGACTGCACAAGTGCCCTTAATGAAACCACAAAAACGATGCACAAGTACCACGATGCTTTGTCGAATCTCCTAAATATTGAGAAATCAATAAACATAAAATTGATCGTTATGAAAAGAAATAGAAGCTTACTGATAACGATGTCACTAAAGTAAGAAGGCAAAACAGAAATTGTATGATTATAGCTGTGAATCAAAGTTTATTCTTAAAGGGAGGGAAAAAGTTCTTCGCTTAGACTATTTCTTAAACAGATCTAGCCATAAAAAATACAAAGCAACGTACAAAAAGAGAGAAAAAAAAGATAATTACTAGGTATTAATGTCTACTTATTCTTATCATTTTGGTGCGACGTATTACAAATACAATGAATTTATTTCGAGGATTCGATGAAAAGCGAAATAAATCCTTGTTGCGCCTATCGGAAATGTAGGAAGGTTATATCGTATATCAGTTTATTTCTTCATGCGTGGTATTATACTCTTCAGTCACTACAATCTGCTGAATAAACATTTTTGAGGAATGTGGATTTTTTTTTTAATGTTGTCAGAAATGGAAAACGGAACCTTTCGTTTCGTGCATTACTGTGATAACACGATTGTACAAAATATAACTGGAAGTTGGAGCGAGATCGAAAGAAAGGCCACGTCAGAAACGAGGTGTGACAAAGAGGTTCAAATAATTAGGTTATTTATATTAATAATATATTTGCTCTTCGAAATCCTTATCGTGCCAGTAAAGAATGAAGTAACTGAAACTGTTATCTTTATTGGGATGTAAATCTTATTTTACAGGCAAATAAATTCTACTTTTAAGAAGCAAATTCAAAACACAAAAAACGTTACTCCCAATAATTACCCCATGATTGTGTATTTTTTTTACCCCGAAGTGAAAAATGTTATAACAGGGTGTAAGAACTCGCTTCCAATCATTTATATTATAAATTAATTCTTAAAATAAAGGACTTACGGTTTGAAGAATAGTAACGGGAAATTTCACAACTGTATTTTTATCAGCCATATGAACTTCCTACACCCTCATTACAAAGGAAATTCTTTTTATACTCAACGTTGACCTTATTTAAATAATACGCTGATTGTGATCTTCTGCTCGATCACGCTGTCATTCTTAGTTTGTTTGGTGTTAAACGTGCACATTAGGCTTAGCTTATTTCTGGTTATAGGGTAGTATTATTACTTGCATATCTTGTCGTACGAGATATTTAAATATCTACAATGCTTGCTAAGAAACATTACGACTGTGTTATGATGAATCTAAAGTTTGAAGCACACAACCATCGTATGTTTAAACTGTTTCAAATGTTTAAGGAATCAAAATGTAATATTATACAGTATTTAATCCCCCTCTCTTTCAAGGTTTTTTATTTGTTGTTTGGTATAAAGATGATTTTAGTCGTCTTAACACTCCATTAACTCTCTAATTTGACATTTTTCTTACGAATACTTCTTAACGCTAAATATTATGGATCATTTTTGTTTCCCTGGGGTTATTAAGGCAAATAATTTGAATACATAAATACATTTTGCTTCTGATATTTGATCCAAAATATAAAATACAGAAAAATAGAAAACTTTAAGCCTGTTACACTGTCTTTTAAATTTAGATTTCTTTTCTCCCAGAAATAAATTAATGAATAAGATAAGAAAATTGAGATAGTTTCGCATTTAATTTCCTAACGGAAATTAAAGAGTTTATATCGCAAATAGCTAAACTGTTATTTTTCTGAATTTGTACAACAGCCATGCAAATAATAAATTATAGATTTAAAAAATCTGTTAATATTGAAAGCCCGAGCATTAACATCTGAAACGTCAGTAAAAGAAATTTTGTTCTCATTATACCAAAAGTAGTTACTTACACATTTGTGTAAAATTATTATTGTTTTCTTTCCTACTTTCATGGCCCGGCATGGCCAAGCGTGTTAAGGCGTGCGATTCGTAATCTTAGGGTCGCGGGTTCGCATCCCCGTCGCGCCAAACATGCTCGCCCTTTCAGCCGTGGGGGCGTTATAATGTGACGGTCAATCCCACTATTCGTTGGTAAAAGAGTAGCCCAAGAGTTCGCGGTGGGTGGTGATGACTACCTGTCTTCCCTCTAGTCCTACGCTGGTAAATTGAGGACGGCTAGTACAGATAGTCCTCAAGTAGCTTTGCGCGAAATTCAAAACAAACCAAACCAACCCTTATTTGGTATTAGGATTGCTACCCTTAGTTGGTAGTAAAATGTTATGTAGGTTGCTCTCTTACCCAGAGTTCGTAGTAATAAACTATACAGTCAGGATTATTAAAAGCTACCCATAGTTGGTAATAATAATTGTAGATTATTGCTCACATTTAGTAGTAATAACTAAAATGGGAAGGACTTTTACTCACAGTTAATACTAATAAGATACGTGGGTAGGATTATAATCCACAGTTTGTGGTAATACGTTACGTGAGTAGGATATTTATAAACATTTAAGTCATAAACTATGTTCGTAGTTTACTGTTACGTTTGCTGTGTAAAGAGAGTAGTGATAAGACACTAGCTGGCGTCTTCCGCACCCTGGAAGGAAGTTGTGTAAATTCATGATTATTGAAAGATTAATTTAGGAAATGAAACGCTGTCTCCTTTAATAAAACAGCAAATCACAAAATGTGAAACCATAAATCTGCATGAACCCAACAAACCTTCATGACAAATCTGGTGAAGATCCATCAATAGGAGTGAAGTAGTTATAAAAAAGACCCTGCAAAAACACTCATAAAAACCGCAAAATGCGAAACTGAAAATATGTTTGTATTTCCCCATGGACTTAACGAATCTCCATATAAATTTTGGTGAAAATCTATCCACACCTTGCGAAGTATTTACAGGGACTTACAACAGACAGTATTATTCTATTGATATAGATAGTGTATTCATGACGTTATATCTACACTTGGAGAGTAGAGAAAAATAAAGTTCACCGTGACGGGAAAAGGAGGCGAAACGGGAAAATCGTGACCATTATTGCAAATCTACATGCACGCAGGATAAAAATTTCGCGAAGTTGGGAGTTGCATATTGTGCAATTAAAAACGTTTATCCAGTATAATATAAACAACAGTTCCATAACAGTATGATGTTGGTAGGATTGTCTTACATAGTTGGTAGGAATAAAATTTAGGGGAATGATTGTTATCCTTTTTTATATAATAAACCACGAGGGTAGGATTGTTGTACCAATGTTGTTGTGTTAGGCTATTTGGGTAATAACGTTAATTACAATTTGTAGCAATAACCTATGTGGGTACGAATGTTACCTACACTTGAGAGAAATATTGTAATTATGTAATGGCATGGAAAAAATAGCTCCATAAAATGGAAAGAATGACAAAATATTATCTTCTCCTAACACTTTATAAATGAGAAATATTGTTTCTCATGGTTGATAGAAATAAGATACTGGGTAAGATTCGTGATGACGAGAAAACCCACTTGTAGAGAAAATTATATATTTATTTAAAAACGGCTGGTATGGATAGAGAAACACTAATAGAGGAGCGAACAACGTTTCGACCTTCTTCGGTCATCGTTAGGTTCACAAAGAAAGAAAGAGGTAACTAACCGATAGCTGACCACGTGCTTGAAGGCGGTTGTGTAATTGAGTGTAGGAATGTTGAAGGCGTGCTTAGATGTTTGAGTATATTTATTAATATAGGTATAAAGGTGTTTCTTCATATTAGTTTATTTTGGGTTTGAGTTGTTGTATCAGTAAGACTTCTTTTATTTTGTGTTTGTTTATGTTTGTTTCTTTATTTAGTATTTGAGTGTTTTCTATGGTTATGTTGTGTTTATTTGATTTACAATGTTCGAAAACGTGTGAAGGTGACTTTTGTGTTCTTTGAATCTGGTTTCCATTTTTCTATTTTTTCTCCAATATAGAAGTCGTGGCAGTTATCACATTGTATTTTATAAATAATGTTGGTGTGGTGTTTGTCAGTGTAGTTTTTACATAGTATAGACCTCAGTTTTGTGCCTGGTTTTTAAATAAATTTGGTATTAACTGAAATGTCATATTTTGTTACTAGTTTTTTCAAATGTTCGTTATTTTTCTGCTGATGTCAGGAATGTATGGTATGCATCAGTATATGGTTTCGTGATTTTTTTTAATTCGTGAGATATATTTACTTTTGTTAGCTGATTTTGCCTTTTGTCTAGGTGTGTGCGTATAATGTTTTCTACGGTTTGTGGAGGAAAGTTATTGATGTTGATGAAGTATTGTTTTATTTTGTCTAATTCATCGTTAATTTTATCAGGTGAGCATAGTTTTATGGCTGTGTATTTGGTTTCTTAGTATGTTGAGTTTTTGTTGTGTTTCATGTGCTGAGTCCCAAGGAATGTATAGTCCAGTATGGGTGATTTTTCGGTGGATTTCTGTTTTAAATTGTGTATCTGTTCTTATAATTTTGAGGTTAAGAAATGATAGTTGATTGCTTTCTTCTTGTTCAATGTGAAGTTAATGTTGAGATGTATAGAATTAATGTGACTGAAAAAAATTAAGTGTGTGTTCTGTAGATCTGAATCCCGCAACCGTGTCATCTACATATCTGTACCAATATAGTGGTGGATGTAATGCTGTGTTAATTGCTTGTTCCTTTATCTGATCAAGGTTAGATTTGAAATTAAAAGAGTCTTTGATGAATTTGATGTTACATATTTGGAGAATGCCCATGCTATGTATTTACCAAGATTATAATTAAACGATTCATATGTGGACATTATTGCTCGTAGTGGACAATTTGGTTTATGAGGTTTGGGGATGCCGTATACCAGCCATCTGTTTGTTTTAAATAAATTTACATGGGTAAGATTGTTATCCATATTTAGTCGTAATAAGTTATGTGGGTAGAACTGTTTGGCTCAGGTGGTAGTATTGATCTATGTAGGAAGGAATGCAGTTGGTGACAGTAATCTACAATACTGCGTAGAAATTGCTAGGAATGAGTCAAAAATTAGATTTCGTGCTACTTTTAAAAAAGAAATGGAAGGTAAATCACAGGCAAAACACAGGCTTGAGTTCAGTAAGTATTTAATATTTTATGTGCCCTCTTTCGCTTTAATAACTGGAACAGTTTTTCAGACATTGTTGCAACATATGTACCAAAGAGCACTTTGGGATTTTACTCCAGATGTCTCTGACACATTGTCATAAAGTTTCTTTGTATGTAGCTTTTGATTTGTCAAGTTTTTGATCTATTAACTGCCTGACCTATTGGATTGGTATCGGGATTCTATGAAGGCCATTGCATCAATTGAATTACTCCACTAGCTTCTGTTTTAGTTAACTAATTTCTGCACAGGTTGTGTGAATGTTTGAGGGTCATTATCTTCTTAGTGGAATAATCCTTTACCAATAATACACAATTCACTGGGTATAATATGACGGATCAATATCTGATGGTACTTGCGCTGGTTCATTATTCCATCTGTTTCGCAAATATCACCTGTTGCCTCAGCATATAAACAATCCTAACTCATTACACTGCCTCTCCTGTGTTTCATGGTAGGTTCTATATACAGAAATGTCTTTTACTTTCCTTCCACCGGACGTAGAACCTACGATTTGGATCAAATATTTCAAAGTTAGACTTACACATTCATTCACTTTGTTCTAATCACCAACAGTCCAGTTTTCGTACTTTTTAACAGATTTCAGTTTCTTGACAATATTTGGAGAACTGGAGGTTTTTTTTAAAATATTCCATTTTGTTGAGTCTCATTGATGCTATAGATTTGGACAGTTTTCTATCATAAGGTACATAATCGATTACCTCATGCTTGAGATCAGTGACAGTCTTCCTTCTGTCCCGAAAGCTGCATAAACATGGATACTTAACATCAGTATTATTGAGTTCAGGTGTTTTGCCTCTTCCTTTCCTATTTTTAAATTTACCTGTCTCAATCTCACGACATAAGGTGTACTTGATAATGTTTGGGGAACATTTCAAGTCTGCAGCTATTCGTCGCAGAGTCCAATCAGTATCACGTAAAGCTTTCATGCGAACTCCATGCTCTGGTGGCCTTTTGGGCCGTTTCATGATAACAAAACTTAATATATATAGTGTTAAACACTGTTTTTGTAAAAGTTTATTTCTGGAATGCTATGAAATAAATTTCTTCCAGCATATACCAATACCATATACTAGCTTGTTTATGTATAGTTAAGACACTGCATGGTGTACCATGACTGTTATTTCAAACCTTAAATTTGATCAGCATGTTCATTCAAGCAGAATCATTATGACAATCCCTTGGTACAAGTATATTGGAATCCTAAAGCATTATAAGTATTTTAATCCTGGCCCATTTAGTTGTCAACATGGATTAGCGAAGCATCACCACAATGTTGAAGTTTACATTCTGAAATAGCATTGAAGACTTAGCCCTATAAAATGAAAAGAATGGCAAAGTATTATCTTGTTGTAATAAAGTATTACAAGTGTAAACAGGTGTTACTGAAACTGTAAAAAGCCACAATTTGTTTTCCACAGTTGTTAGTACTAAGCTATGTGTGTAGGCTGTCATTAACAGCTGGTAGTAACAGTTTTGAGGGTAAGTTTATTATCCACAGTTTATGATAATATGTTACGTCGGTATAATTGTTCTTTGTAGTAATAGATATATGGGTAGAATTGTTACCAAAAAATTGTAGTAATAAGGGGATAGGGTCCTTAACCACTTTTATCAATAATAAGCTATGTACTATAAAGTTTATTTATTGTTGGTTGTACAAAGATATTTGAGTAGGGCTGTTATACACAGTTTGTAGTAAAAATCTATGTAACTATAATTTTTAGAAATAGTTGATAGAAGTAGGATTTCTTTAATCGGAACTAATAAGCAATGTATGTAGAATTGCTAGTCACTGTTGCTAATACTATGGCAAGTGGGTAGTACTTTTATACACAGGTGGTAGTAATAAGCTATGTGGTTCGTATTTTTATACACAGGTGATAGTAATAAGCTATGTGGTTAGTATTTTTATACACAGGTGATAGTAATAAGCTATGTGGTTAGTATTTTTATACACAGGTGGTAGTAATAAGCTATGTGGTTCGTTAGTATTTTTATACACAGGTGATAGTAATAAGCTATGTGGTTAGTATTTTTATACACAGGTGGTAGTATCAAACTGTGTGATTGGGAATGCTGTTCTTTCTAATAATGTTTGTTTATAGTACTATTGTCCGGAGCTGGTAGTAATAATTTATGTTGGTAACATAGATTCATACTGTATTTTTATCAAAAATATCAACCAGCTCTGCTTTGAAATGTGTAACGTGACATACATTTCAATTTTGCCAAAAAAAGGAAAAAATAAGAAATCCGTCATCACATGTGATATTTCGGTATATATTGGAAACAGTTGGAATTTACTATTATTTATTAAGTAATGGAAAAAGAGGTAAGACTATTCTGACTAGTTCGTTTAGTGTAGTAGATTCTAGTAACCTGATGCAGATTAAACTGTAATATTATAATTAGTTAAGACTTTTAATTAATTGAAGTTTGCACACTCTGTTTGTCCCTGCTAATGATCTTCAATGAAATCAAAATGTGTTGCTGGTTTACAGAGGTAAAGAAGGTATAGGACGTTAACTATCTATTATATAAAAACGTTTCTACCCTTTTTAAAATTATTTGGCACTCAGATGTTTATATCATATGTATTTTTTTACATTTAATAAACTACTAAGCAGTTCTTTATACTTGGTTTTAGGCCTCAGAAATTACGTCTGCCATATTATTTTATTACAAAACTTTTATACTTATGAAATAAAAAAAACAACATTAGATATAAATTCTAAATCTTTATTTAAGGTATACTATGTGATATCATGTTTCATCAGTAAGATACACAGGTAATGCCACATTTCAATGGTAAAATATAGATTATAATGCCACATTTCAGTTCTCGAAAAGCCAATTAATTTCTAAAATACACCGCGTAATAACAAATGTAACCCTAAGATATAGCTTGTGATGTCACATTTCATCAGTAAGATATAGCACATGATATCACATTGCATCAGTAAAATAATCCTAACAATATCACATTTCATTAGTAAGATATACTTCACGATGACATGTTTAATTATTTCAATAGTAAGATATACGTCACGATGACATGTTTAATTATTTCAATAGTAAGATATACGTCACGATGACATATTTAATTATTTCATTAGTAAGATATACGTCACGATGACATGTTTAATTGGAGTTTTGAAAATTAAAGGATGAGATATCTAAATAAACTTTGGAATTTCTTGATCTATTAAACTTTTAAGAAACGTGATTATTTTAAAGATTTTAATTTTCTGATCCAGTATGTACTCAAGTTAATAAACGTCTACTATTTCTTATACTGTGATTATTACAGAAACTTTGTGAATGTTAGTTTTTGTTAATGTATTTGCTTAAGTTAAAATAATAAACTTAGTTTCCATGTTTTTAAATCCATAAACAATATACAATATCTGTAATTTGGCTACAACGCTATCAAGTATTTTTTTTTATAATTACACACATTATTGGTTAATCGCAATATAATCTGTACCTAAGCATCATTTCATTAGTAACTGAAAAAAAATGATTACTGATTTCCTGGACTTTTTTATTAAGTTTGTATTTCCACCTGTATATTTTACCCGCTCATATATTTATTTTTCCTTTACAACTCTGATAGCTTTTAAGATTTTACATTTCCGCTTGGAAATACTTGTATTAAGTTTAGACAAGCAACGAGTTTTTCGAAATAATTTAAAGGTGCTTAAAAAATTATTATCGATCGATTAAAGCAGTTTAATTTTCCCTGTTCACAAGTATAAATAATACTTAATTTTTAAGTTACGTTATGCAGTTTTTAAGAAATCGTGTAAATAGTCTAGTACACGTGTTGTTTAAGCAAGTTTTAAAATGATACACCATAAATTACTTATCTTTATTCAGCTGTTGCACAACATTTCACGTATTATTAATAAAGAAAAGGTTTATTCTTTAATTGCAAGTTGTCTTATTTTATTTCAAATACATGTTTAGTAACCTTTTCATGAACTACAGGTACCAGTTTCCTCAGAAAGAGCTCATTCGGTGACACTATAATCGACTATAGAAAACTGATGTTAACGCTAAGAGAACCGACAATCCTTAAACGTCATATGCTGGCTTATTACATACATTTTTAATAGAAATATTTTCGAGTTGTTTGGATATAAGAATTCCCAGGGTACCCCTGTTTTCATTATTCCCTTGACACGTGTTTAGAAAAGGATCGTCTCTGCAACCTAAGGACGTCATTATATCAGTCTCCATGGTATTATGATGAGCTGTTATTGGTCACGAATATGAAATTACTACCTTTGTGTCAAACAATGTAAAATTATGTACACGAGGCTTAAAAAAAAGCATAATATCCAAACACTCTCTAGGTTGCTATTACATCATATATGTAGTTTAAGCTAAAAATACCTTATTCCTATAAGGGTAATAAGGTGGTTTGGTTTTATGAATGGTTTTAAGGATGTGAATTGTGAATTTACTCCTTACTTTGTGCCCTGCAACAATTCAAAAGAAAATAAGTAGTTTGTTACATACTCTTAATCAGTTCCCAGAGGGCTCTAATTCAAAAGTGTGTAAGTCGTTTCTTTCAACTTTTTATAAAAAATTAGAGCACAATCATAATGGAAGTTTGCTCTGTGGTGTTGAAAGAGATAAAAATGTTGTTATGATCTTAAAGAAACGGTACATTTCGAATAATTTTAACAGAAGTGGAGTACTCTATAAACGTAAAGATTAATTTTGATTAGTTGTGTATAGGTATCACATACAATGAATAAAGCATACATTTCCTAGTTAACAAGAAACAGCATGGAATAAAGATGCATTGCCTTAACATTAGAACATTTGGGATACAACATATGCACATTATTAAAATCCTTATTATAGAGCAAGTAGTGGCTTACTTTTTTATTTCATTAAATGCTAATGTTGAATTGTACGTTCAGTAGATCCTAGAATTATTGTACACAAGTTTCTATATCAAATGTCTTTTGATCGATATTCCTGTTCCTGACATATTTGGATTTACATTTTGCCATATCTAATGTGTTTTGAGCAATGATGTTTTGTATTTGGTGTCTTTGATTTATATATCTCTATATCTGCTGTATTTGAACTGTATTTTTAGAATATCTGATGTTTTTGAGTCATATTTTTATACCTAATGTATTTCAATCCATATTTTATATCTCTTTTTGATCTATATTTGTTTATACCAGATGTGTTTTGAACTAAATATTTTTATATCTTATGTCTTTGAGCCATATCTTTTATATTTGATTTATTTGAGCCATGTTTCTATATCTGATGTCTTTGATCTATATTTTTTATATCAGATGTCTTGTGATCTAAATTCTTTATAACTGATATTTTTGAGCTATATATTGGCATATGTTCTAGAAATCGCAACAGTTATTTCCTAAGACAGTCAATGATTTCGAATTATATGCCGCGTTGCCATAAGATACAGGGTTTTAATATGTGTCTGGTAAGAGTCACACTGTTTAATAAACGAAAATCTGAGTGATAGTAATTATATGCATAAGCTACGTGCTAAACAAAGTACAAGCTGTATGGTGGGGAAGGTATAGATCGCAAATCGATAACATTCATATCCTGAAACTGGTAGCCGTGATATCATGGACAATAATACATCGAAACACGAGTTACTTTTCCAGTTTCATCGTGATCGGAAGTTTCTGTTATAGCAGGAGCAAAAATGGTATTTTCACACGTGCAAATATTTAACGTTGTATTAAATACTTTGTTAAGATAGTTTAACAGTATTAGAAAATGAATTATTTCAGCTACAGTCATGTGAAAAAGTTAGGACACCCTATGAAAGCCTGTGTATTTTTGTAACATTTTTGGATATATAGATATTTAACCTCAATTTCAACAATTCTGAGAGATCATAGGAATATAACTAAACAATTAAAACTGAAGAAAAGACAAAAATGCATATTCTAACTGAGGAAAAAGTTAAGACACCCCATATTTATTCCCACTTAAAATGGCTCAACTCACACACAAATATATCACACTAGATGCACGTGATTAGAAGATCGTTACTCAGCATTTTGAATGAGGCTTGCCCTATTTAAACCTCAGACATTTAGTTTGGTGTGCTCCTGACTGTTGAAGTGAGAGTGAGCATCATGGTGAGAGCAAAAGAGCTGTCTGAGATCTTCAGAAAGAAAACTGTAGTAAAATTACTCAAAATAGAGTAATTGAAACAATTAGTGCATTTTGTTTCGTTTAGTTAAAGGTGCAGTAAATATAGTGATATAAATAAAGTGGTTTTATTTAAATTTCATCCTTATAAACTTACACCAGAATGTGTGTCGACTTGACGCCTACTTAAGGTAGGTTGACACACAGTGTACATTATTTTATTACATTAATTTCTGAGAAAAGTTACGAAAGTTAAGTGCTCTTTTCATTTCTTTTTTCGCTTTGTAGTAGAGGTAGGTTTCTGGTTTATGTTGGTATCGAAATTTGTTAGAAGCTCACAAAAGACATTTACTCAAAAAAAGCGAGTCATCTAGCCCAGGCCTACCCTACTGAAGTATCACCCTTAAGCCGAGGAGTATATAACACACACACACACACAACAAAGTGCCATTCATATTATGTGTCATCAGCATAAAACTATTTTTACACAGACATACAGTTAATATATTTCTCAGCATAGTTTTATTTTCATCAAAACATTCCGTTGGTATTTTCCTTTAACACGTGGTTTGTTTGGTACTTTTCCCAGCACGTGGTTTATATACTCCATAGTATACAGCTGGTATGTTCTTCGATATCATATATTGTCGATCTTAAGGTTATTCACACTTAGATATATTATTAATGCTATTTTCAATATTTTCGTTTTACACTCATCAGCATTCGATTATTGTCCCCCAGAAATACCATTGATACTTTATTGGAAATGTGGCTCACACATTTCTTAATGCATTATTGTCATCTAAAAATGCAGCTGGCACTTATGTTTAACTATGTAATTAATAAATTCCTCACCACACAATTATTGTGATTCCAACTTATGTCGATAGATTCCCCAGCGTACTGTTGGTATTTTCTTTGATATATAGTTAATACATTTCACAGTACATCAATATTGTCACCTAAACATACAAATAATACATTCTTCAGAATGTGATTTATGAATCCTCAATACATCATTAATCTAAACACTTGGTTGGCACTTTCTCAGCCATGTTTTTTTTTACACTCTTCAATATACAATTGGTCATTTCTTCGACGTATAGTTTACACACATCTCAGCCTACATTTTTTTCACATAGCATGTGGTTTGTACTTTCTTTATCATGTGGTTTATAAACACCAAAACACCCTGTTATTGTCACTAAAATGTATTGTTGGTACTTTCTACAGATACAGTTCATGCACTACAAACTAAATAATTGCTGTCCCCAAGACAAAACTTTGTCACTTTGTTGATAACTAATATATATCCTCTAAACATATGATTACAATAACAAGATACGGTTGGTACTTTCTCAGTCATGTGGATTACACACTCTTCAGCAAACGGTTATCATTTCACTGACAAAGTTAATACATTCTTCCAATTATACCCTCCATAACAATCACATACTCTTCAAAATAGTTGATCTTTCTATTTAATATTATCCTACCTAGCAATCCAATATAACATACTTTTCAGAATAACCGAACTTTCTATTTAATATTATCCTACTTAGCAATCCAATATAATATACTTTTCAGAATAACCGAACTTTCTATTTAATATTATCCAACTTAGCAATCCAATATAATATACTTTTCAGAATAACCGAACTTTCTATTTAATATTATCCAACTTAGCAATCCAATATAATATACTTTTCAGAATAACCGAACTTTCTATTTAATATTATCCAACTTAGCAATCCAATATAATATACTTTTCAGAATAACCGAACTTTCTATTTAATATTATCCTACCTAGCAATCCAATATAATATACTCTTCGGAATAGCTGAACTTCCTCTTTAGATTATACTAATTCTAAAAATTTAGTACAACGTATTCTACAGAATACATTTCCCATGACTCGATTAGAATACATTCCACAGCAAATTAAGTGCCAAGTGATTTAAAAGTATTTCTAATAACTTAATAAAATATACATTTCACATAAGTTATTCTCTATCCGTAAACAATAGCAAACCAGGCAACTCAGTACAATATACACTTAGAGAAGGTCAATTCTCACTTAAGTTTGTTCGAAGATCTTATATTATTATGGCGACTTACATCTTATCCCTACAAGCATAACGCCATGTCGTGAATGGTTTGGTAGCATTTAACAAGCAGTAAATCTGAGTGCTATGGACAAAGAAAACATAGCATATCTTGTAACTTTGTGTTTACCAACAAACAATCAAATAAATCAAGTCGTCCATTTGGTCACACGTGTTATGATGCGTTTGTAACTTAGAATTAAGAAAGGGTTTCTTCTTACTAATGTGAGACCACAGCAACAAATGAAGTAATCTAATGTTTGTGTATCGTTTATACTTTAGTTGGTATTAATTGAAATAAATAGCTAGATAAGTATTTTTATAATACGAATTATTGTTTAATTTTGTCAATTAAGAATAAATGCACGAACAAGTGTTTTGTTAAGGCACTTGAAATTGTTTGTAGTAAAAACATAAAAAAACAGTAAATTTTATTCCATATTAGAATAAATATATATTTTTACTAAAATCTATGTAAGCGTTTCTGTTAATGATAGACTTCGTTAGAACTTATGGTTTCAAATATCTATTTAAATGGAGAAATAGTTTAAACAAAATATTGATTTTGCAATAAGACATTTAATATAATATAACAGTGACACAGTGGTCACAAAAATGTTTCTAAATAATATTATATTTTGATGCAATATAAATAATATAAACAAGTTTTTTAAAGAACTTGTTTCATTCAAATCTCTAATGATCAAACTTAACATTGTTATGTGGAAAGGATATTGACTGTCAGCAAGATCTGTAAAGAAAATATATAAACTAAATTTGTAAAATCATTCAGTTCCCTATGTCAGTACATTAGCAGTAATTACAGCTGTGAGTATTTTTTGACAGGTTGCTACCAGCTTTGCAAAATGGAACGAGGTATCATTTTTGCCTATTCTTCTTGGCAAAATTGTTCCAATTCTGATAAGTACGTTGGGGATATTGTTGAAGGACTACAGTCTTGCCATAAATTTTCTGATAGATATAAATCAGGACTTTGACTGACCACTTCAGGACATTAACTTTTTTCTATTGAAACCACTCTAATGTGGACTTGGCCTTGTGCTTCGAGTCATTGTCCTGCTGAAATGTAAATTTTGACCCAGTTTTAGATTCTTGGCTGACTCAAGTTGGTTTTCCTCTGAAATTCGCCTGTACTTTGC
Organism: Tachypleus tridentatus; assembly: GCF_004210375.1. NCBI lineage: Eukaryota > Metazoa > Arthropoda > Merostomata > Xiphosura > Limulidae > Tachypleus > Tachypleus tridentatus. The sequence goes on along the minus strand of NC_134837.1, from coordinate 21,394,193 downwards.
ACCATCCACCTTTCCCTTAATCCTGACAAGCTTTGGGGTTCCTGTTGATAAGAAACATCCCCATAACATAACTACAACCATATTTGACAGTTGAGAAGGTCCAACATGGCCAGGTAGTTAGTACACTCGACTCGTGATCTGTAGGTTGCGAGTTCGAATCTCCAGCCCACCAAATGCCGTGTGGCATTATATTGTGATGGTCAATCACACTACTCTTTAGAAGAAGTGTAATCCAAGTATTGGCGTTGGGTGGTGACGACTAACTACCTTCCAAGTAGTCTTTCACTGCTAAATTAGGGACGGCTAGCGCAGATAGCCCTCATGTAGATTTGGCTTTGCGCTAAATTAAGAAACACAACAAACAAACCGACAGTTGGGGCTGTGTTGACTGGTTGATGTGCTGTGGTAGGCTTGCACCAGACGTAACGCTTTGAATTTATATCAGAAAGTTAAATTTTCGTTTCGTATGATCACATAAACGTAGAGCCACATATCTTTCAAAGTCACTCTTGGCTTCACAGTGACATTCCCTAACTAATTTCCTGCTTGCCTGTAAGAGTTTGTAAGAGTAGTCTGATCTGAGTAGTGAATGAAACGCAATGTATTTTTGAATAATAGCCTTCACTGTATTAAGGGATAACCAGCGACTATGAATGTCTTGTTATCTTCTCCTGATCTGAATTTCTCTACCACTTTATATCTGACTTGTTGGGAACGCTCCCCCGTCTTCATGGTTCGCTTGTCGTATCACTATGTGAGTTGTGGATTAGACAGATGCATTTACTCTGAAGTCAAGTTAAATCGCTTTGAATATATACAGAAAGAGTCCATTACATTAATTTTCTGATCTTTGAAACGAGTATTTTGTACCTGAAATGATTTAAAGTTGCTGTAACAAAGGGGTTAAAAATTTATTCAACAAAGATTAATATGATTTTTCTTGAAAAGCTAACTCACTTACATATTATCAGCGATTTTTCAAATTTCTTAATTTAGAGCAGATTATGTAGATTCTAAATATAAAATCGTATTTGAAAGTTTCATGTTGCAAACTCTAAGGGCAACAAAATGTGGAGACTTTTAAGAGTGTGTACACAATTGCAAGACACTGTACATACCGTGAACTAAATATTTCACAAAGATATTAACTTCAAAATCTTACAAGTATGTTAATAAACAGGAAATCTTTCTAAATCATAAAAAGTAGATGTTGTTTGGTGTTGTCTGACTGATCTTTATGTAGAGAAACACCGTTTGAATGTAGAATAACAAGAAATAATATTTTTGTTTGTTTGTTGAATTTCGCGTAAAGATACTTGAGCGCCATCTGTGTTAGCCATCTTTAATTTTGATAAGTTAAAGAGAAGACAACTACTCAACATCACACACCACTGACGCTTGGGCTACACTTTTATCGACAAATAAATGAATTGGAAGTCACCAGTCTAACAACCAGACGATGTCAGGCCAATAGAAAAAAAAATGCTTGTTTAACTTGTTTTAGCGCAAAGTTGCACTTTAGATTATCCGTGCTTAATCTCAGGTAATCAAGCTCTAGATCTTAACAGTGCAAATCAATCGGTAAGGTTATTGTTGAACCACTGAGGAAAAAGAACACTGAAAATTACACTCCCCTTATCTGCTGATAACACGTATCTTCTGATGTTAAATTTTAATTCTTATGTTCGTTTCTCGATGTTTTTTTCGTCGATGTAATACGTTATTAGAAAGTTAAAGTATGTGAGAAACTAGCAAGATGTATGAACTAACAGAAACAAACAAAGTAACTAACACGTGTGATTTGAAAATATATTACAATGAATAATTAGCATGTTTATTAAGTGTATAAACAATGATTAGGAAGAATGTCATTCAAACTTTACATCTTGCTCATGTAAACACTGAGCTTGTTTTACGTCTATAATCGCAGAATCTCTTATAAGACAGCCTGCTTGGTCAATAACCAGAAGTACTACTACTTTCTTCGAACCTAAAAGTTGGAGCGTTTATTTGTTTGTGTTTGAATTTCGCGCAAAGCTACTCGAGGGCTATCGGCGCTAGCTATTCCTAATTTAGCAGTGTAAGACTAAAGGGATGGCAGCTAGTCATCACCACTCACCATCAACTCTTGGGCTAATCTTTTACCAACGAATAGTTGGATTAACCGTCACGTTATAACGCCCCCATGGCTGAAAAAAACAAGCATGTTTGGTGTGACGGAGATTCGAACCCGCAACCCTTGGATTACGAGTCGAGTGCCTTAATCACAGTTGTTACCATTTCTAATTATACTATACAAAATATTGTTTAAAATAGTTAACTGCATATTTTCTACAATACATTCTTCGACTGAACAGGAGCACATTGTCTTCTAGAAACATTTCCATTTTTATGTTGTTTCTATAAGTATAAACCAACCGCAAAATCATGATTTTTGAATAAATAATCCTGAGTTTATTATTCCATCAGATTTTCGTGTCAGGTCTTCTGCATCATTCATTCTCAGCCACATCATTAGTGAATCTTCTGCGCTTTAGTATAAAATTCAATAATAGTCGCTTTAATGTTATTATCACGAAAATAAGTCAAGATGTTTGATAAATTTTCATTTATTGTTGAAGAATGTTTAACTGAATCCACGCAGTAACATCCTCAGATCTGTCTGAGGTAGATAAAGTTTTGGTTCTGACTTCAGTTTATCAGTGAACTATGTATTTTTGCTTCTGCGTCCAATACTGAAATAAGTTATTACACACCACAGAAAATCTTAAAAAATCATATGACAGAATATAAAATTAATAAAACAAAATTTTAAAAGTGAGGGATTGTTAACAGTTTATAAACAGTAAGTTTATATGCTATTATGATTTTAAAATTTAAAAAATGTTCCGAGTTTTTGTATATTCAGCTCCTGAATACTATTACCTGTGTGTGTGTTTTATTATTAACAACCCATATCGGGCTATCTGCTGAGTCTACGGAGGAGAATCGAACCGCTGATTTTAGAGTTGTAAATAAGTAGACTTACCAGCGGGGACCTCTGTAATATTTATTTACATATCGGGCTATCTGCTGAGTCTACGGAGGAGAATCGAACCGCTGATTTTAGAGTTGTAAATAAGTAGACTTACCAGCGGGTACCTCTGTAATATTTATTTACATATCGGGCTATCTGCTGAGTCTACGGAGGAGAATCGAACCGCTGATTTTAGAGTTGTAAATAAGTAGACTTACCAGCGGGGACCTCTGTAATATTTATTTACACTATTTTAATTGCTATTTTTCATATGTTTTTATATTTTGCATTACTGCAAATATTTTCAAAAGAAATAGAAAAGTGTTAACGTTCTTTACAGAAAAACAAACAAACAAATAACACAAACGCTTTTTCGGTAAAGAATTTGAAATTAACAGTAACTGTTAAATTATAATTTAAGGAAAAATTTAATATTATCAGTGCTATTTACTTACTGATTGTAAATATTTCTCCTGGTTTTAATATTTTACAGAAACAAATTTAATGAAGTTATTATTATCTCAGTAGCATTTGTATTTTTTCGGGGTGTATAATGTGACGGTCAATTTTCGTTTTGAAGATTGTTCACAAAATATACGAAGACATTAGTTTAGGCCCGACATGGCCAAGCGTGTTAAGGCGTGCGACTCGTAATCTGAGGGTCGCGGGTTCGCATCCCTGTCGCGCCAAACATGCTCGCCCTCCCAGCCGTGGGGGCGTTATAATGTTACGGTCAATCCCACTATTCGTTGGTAAAAGAGAAGCCCAAGAATTGGCAGTGGGTGGTGATGACTAGCTGCCTTTCCTCCAGTCTTACACCGTTAAATTAGGGAAGACCAGCGCCGATAGTCCTTGTGTAGCTTTGCGAGAAATTCATAAACAAACAAACAAATTATTAATTCACTTTGATGAAAAGTAACACTTTAGAAATGATCAAAATGTGTCTTTATTTTAAGTATATCTAATGTTATGATGCACGTTATGTATCGTGTAGTTGTCAGTTGTGGTATATAAAACATAATTTAAATAGCAGTTGTTAAGTATCGCTGCCAATTTAGATTTTTGATGAATGAAACGTTTTCTATTTTACTTTACAAATAAACAGCAAGTTTGTTTTTCATATGATCGATATTTTAACAGCCACGATAAGAGTAATTAATTAATTAATAAAACATGTTGTCTCATAACAACACTTGTTATTGCAGTGTGGTCGGAATTCATAAATAGAAATGTCAGATCACTGAAAATCTATTATTCATAAATATTCTTCAAATAAGATACAGAATATTTTCTTGGGATCGTTTATACTTAATACACGATTGAAACGTGTCTTTCTTTTTATTGAAAGGAATAATATATTCTTAGCGGTTTGTTAACACTATACATGACGGCTTAATTATAGCACCTTATATAGTCAAACAAAAGCTTTAAGTTGTTTTTTATTAAATCCTGTTCATGAACATGAAGGATTTACCGCAGTGTTGACAGAACTATTATTTGGTGTTTAACTTGCAGACCTACTGGGAATTAACAGGCCTAAGTAATAATGTAGAGATTACAAAGATAAACAAACGGGACTGGATTTGTTTCTTGGGGGACCTAATTTCACTTTGTGCACAATACCGTTTTATAACACTGTTTATACGATATTAGTGTAACAGAAACTTCGCGAGGTGCTTATAGTTTAGGAATATTTCTAAGTTTCATCTAAGATCCTGGCTCAGATATTGAAAAGTATAAGAATAATATTTTGAATTAATTATATATTGGGGCCCAGCATGGCCAAGCGCGTAAGGCGTGCGACTCGTAATCCGCAGGTTCGCGCCCGCGTCGCGCCAAACATGCTCGCCCTCCCAGCCGTGGGGGCGTTATAATGTCACGGTCAATCCCACTATTCGTTGGTAAAAGAGTAGCCCAAGAGTTGGCGGTGGGTAGTGATGACTAGCTGCCTTCCCTCTAGTCTTACACTGCTAAATTAGGGATGGCTAGCACAGATAGCCCTCGAGAAGCTTTGTTCGAAATTCCAAAAACAAACAAGCAAAACAAACAAACAATTATATATTGAAAGTGGAATATTAATATCTGTTATTAGCTGTTTATCTTACAACATACAAAAGTCAAAATTTACGCAGAAATATGCGTAACTTAGTGAGTTACATTTCATGTTGTGTAAAGTTACACTTTCAACTGTGAAAACATAAGTGACTGCACGAAAACTGCGTTTACCTGGACTTTGTACAATGTAAAGTTTATTGTTATACAAAATATGTGTAACAATACTCAAGTCTTATTGTGACATAATGCCACACAATATATGGATCACAGTTTGCCAGTGTAAGGTGTTATATACTATAATAATTGATATATGTAGATCATGAACAGCGTTTTGGCTGAGACTTCGTGTGTTATATTTCTAGCAAATCCGATGAGATCTGGTATTTAAATGAAAGGTCTCTTCGCTAGATGAGCGAAGTGCGCAAAAGACGTAACTGAAATGCTATTATATATTAGAGACCTATATCATAGAATCAATAAAAATATCTTTAATTTGTTTCTGTCCGTCTCAGTGTGATGCTACGTCGCACAAACTCAGTTTACCCAAGAATGGTTAACACGATAAGTAGTCCATGGACTGCTGTTTTATGTAAATATATTGTTGTTTTGAATTAAGCACAAAGCTGCACAATGGGCTATCTGTGCTCTGCCCACCACGGGTATCGAAATCCGGTTTTTAGAGTTGTAAACTCGCAGATATACCACTGAGCCACTGGGGGGCGTGCAAGTATACGCCACACACATTGAAAATGTAAAATATCACACCGCAACTATATACTAAAAAGTTCCCTGCTACAAAATGTTACTGCTTTATAATATCCAGTTAATTTGAATAAACAAAATTAAGTGTTATTATCATTAGATAATATCTCCACACACGAATAAAAACTCTTAATAAAAACATTTTTTTCATGATGAAGCATAACTAATACATGAGTAAAAAATAAAGGTCTAATACTACATACACACAATGGTGTAGGTTCAAACACATCAGGTCACTACGTACGAGCAACAGTGTAGGTTCGAATGCATCAGATCTAGCCTTTTCTACTCTATTTCATTTCAGATTATTTTATTATCCGCTATTTAGAATTAATTAATTAAGTTCACACCTCTTGTTTCTTTTACTTATACTGGACTTTCAGCCTGTTGTAAATGCTGGTGTGGATTTGTTTAGTGCGGTACTATCACACGTGATAAGGCTACTATATTTAGATTAACTTCACATTATGAAGTTCTCCGCTGGTGCACCCGTAAGTCTACGGATTTACAACGCTAAAATCAGGGGATCGATTCCCATCAGTGAACTCAGCAGATAGCCCGATATGGCTTTGCTATAAGAAAACATGCACACCTTATGAAGGTTACCAAAATCTATTATGTTAAATCTCTGAAGCAATCTTAATTTTGAATGGAATAAAACATCAGAACTTTATCCTAATACTTCTGTTTTAATTTCAATAGGAACTATGCCAATAGTCATGAGATATACACGACTGTTTGAGTTAGTCCTAATACTTCTGTTTTAATTTCAATAGGAATTATGCCAATAGTTATTAGATATACACGACTGTCTGAGTTAGTCTTAATACTTCTGTTTTAATTTCAATAGGAGTTATACCAATAGTTATTAGATATACACGACTGTTTGAGTTAGTCCTAATACTTCTGTTTTAATTTCAATAGGAATTATGCCAATAGTTATTAGATATACACGACTGTTTGAGTTAGTCCTAATACGTTTGTTGTATTAATGCATCATTGTCTGAATCTTTAAGTTTTTTTTCTGATTGATTATATGGGAATTATGCCAATAGTTATCAGTAGATATACACGTACTGTTTGAGTTAGTCCTAATACTTCTGTTTTAATTTCAATAGCCAAAAGAGTTATACCAATCACAGAGTATTGTAATTAGAAATAATAATATAATCTTGTCAACTAAAGTAAGTGAATCAACCTGTGTTGTTTGATGATTATTTAGTGCACACAACTGCTAATACATTTCTATATAAGTTTGATTTGTTTTGTTTTAATTTCAATTTCCAATTAGTTTGGAATTATGCCAATAGTTATTACGGATATACACGACTGTTTGAGTTAGTCCTAAAATACAATAGTGTTTCTGTTTTTTAATTTCAATAGGGAATTATGCCAATAGTTATTTCTTTAAAATACACGACTGTCTGAGTACAAATATCAAAATAGTTTCTGTTATTTAATAATTCAATACGAGAAAAGTTAATATTATGCCAATAGGTTATTTATAATATACAAACCATTGCACATGATTGTTTCAGTTAGGTGCACCTGTGACTCATTTAAAATATTTGTAGGTTAAAATATTGCTCCTGATTGTGCAACACTCATTTGAGTTTCACTTCTGATTTTCGTCCCAGCTGAAATCTACACTTGTGAAAACGAACTATTTCACATTCAACTCCTTCCATATCTGTTTCACCTTCTCGTTAAACAGCTGTTTCAATTGCTTTGGTGCTCATTGCGAGTGCTTGGTCTCTACTATGCAAGCTTTCTAAAATGTTAAAAATACCTCGTCCTTTAATTATTCGTTCATTCACTTCAGAAAGACGAGCAACTTGTACAAGAACTGCATCTGATTGTTGAAGTCCGAGGGAAGTTTATACGGTCAAAAAAAGTGTATGGAAGATACTAATTTATTTTTCTTCAGAAAAATGCTCAGTTAAACTCATGGTAATAGATCGTAATTCGGAAAATATTATTTTGTGCTGTATACTTTAAATGGGTGTTCAGGTTGATCGTCTAATATTCTTTCGTCGTGTGGCTTCTTCTTGCTTGCAACTCTTTGGATAAAGATATTTTATTCAACTAGCATATCAACAGCCAGTTGAGAAGTATGGAGTTCTGCAACAAGCTGTTGTTTTGTTATTTTTTAATTTAGCATGGAAATAGTAGACCTTACACTTTCTACCATATTCGCAACTGATAATACGTGTCAAGGTTCCTTGTCTGTACACACTTTGAGGCAGACCTGCATTAATACTGAACATGCCCTGTCGAAACTGTTTTAAAATTACAAAGTTTTCGAAGCAAAGTAAATGTTTTGAAAGCAATTTTTGAGTCAACTTTGTTGTGTTGTCTGATACGTTGAAACATATTCAGAATGGTGGGGAAAAATAGTAATTTTGTTCATAAATCTATAAAAGAGCTCCATTGCGAGCACACAAATGGATTTCAACTATGGTTTGAAGACGACAAATGCACCAACACTTGATTCATTTTGTTCTCTAATTGCATTAATTTTTTCTTGTGATTCAGCAAAAATATGGCCCATCTGTGGCCCAGCAGACAAAACAGACTTTTAGATTAATGATTATCGTATACAAGGTGTCCCGGCATGGCCAGATGGCTAAGGCACTCCACTCGTAATCCGAGGATCGCAGGATCGAATACCGGTCGCACCAAACATGCTTGCCCTTTCAGCCGTGGAGGCGTTATAACGTGACGGTCAATCCCACTATTCGTTGGTAAAAGAGTAGCTTAAGAATTGGCGGTGGATGGTGATGAATACTTGTCTTCCCTCTAGTCTTACACTGCTAAATTAAGGACAGCTAGAACAGATAGCCCTCATGTAGCTTTGCGAGAAATTCAAAACCAAATCATTGCATACACAAAGATTGAGTGAAGGGTTGTAACAACAGATACAGACATCATTTACTAGGAGTCAAGGAGCTGATGCTCCTATTCCAAATCTATAAAATCTTCTATTACATGGTTTAAGTTATATAGTAGAATGTGGAGGTTTAGACAAAATTCTGTTACGTAAACTGCAAGTAAAAGTTCAGTGACCGTTTGTTGATTTTCTAATCTAGGCTTCACTGGAAAGGCCTCTTTCACCATAGCTGTGTAATCGTCAGCTTTAATAACTACTTTGAACATACTGGGGCTGGTATCACATCGTATTCACCTAGTGTATGCCAAACAATGCTTGAATTGTTCTTATATTTAGGTTAGAGTGTTATTTTAAAGGATCACCCACTCTTCTAACATTTGTCTTGATGTAAGCAACAAAATTCATTAATATAACATGACTGTTGAGAAAACCAGATACACTCTTTAAAACTGAAAAGATTCTGAATTCTTAATAAGGTACTCTAAAATTATTTTTCAATACTTATCTAAATAAGCAAGAACAGAGATTTCCACTTTACCTCAGGGACTGTTATATACTTAAGATAGTCACGCTGCAGATGTTGTATGCCCGCTTTGCTTGCATAATTTTGGTGTTACACTTCAACTGAAGCAATACATATGACAGAAAAACACGTGTCAGTGACGTAATTAGAGTAAACAAAATGTGAGTCTCTCCAAATGTTTAGTTCCAAATGTGGTTTTGGTAGTAGAATTATGATTCTCCTTTGTATATGGTTTGATTATCTTTTTGTTTGGCCCGGTATGGCCAAGCGCGTTAAGGCGTTCGACTCGTAATCCGAGGGTCACAGGATCGAATACCGGTCGCACCAAACATGCTTGCCCTTTCAGCCGTGGAGGCGTTATAATGTGACGGTCAATCCCACTATTCGTTGGTAAAAGAGTAGCCAAAGAGTTGGCGGTGGGTGGTGATGACTAGGTGTCTTCCCTCTAGTCTTACACTGCTAAATTAGGGACGGCTAGCGCAGATAGCCCTCGTGTAGCTTTGCGCGAAATTTAAAACACACCTTTTTGTTTTGTGTTTAATTGAACTCACAGTGCTACTGCTTAATGTATTCATTTAGCACCTAACATTTGGCTAGTTTGTCTGATTTAGTCTTAATTAAAAGAAAATGAATACGTGATATTATAGCACGTGTGGATTGTTGAATAAGTTGTTTCATATCATGACATTCACTCAGTAATAATAATTACCAACTTCTTGAATTTAAAATATAGACATTTGTAAAAATTTCAAGCAGTAAAATTTGATTACTTACATAAAAATATTGTTTTATTTCATCCATGATTATGTCACAAATATCCGTTAAAAATAAAACTTCAACGAGCTGTCGTTGAAAAATGGCGTTGGAACATGAAAGTGAATGCCAGTATATTTTAAGCTATCCGATATCCTAAACACAATTACAGAGACATCATTAGTAATTATAGTTAACAAGCCTTTTGTGGATTTCATTCACACAAACAACAGTATCAATTCGTCTGCAATGTTTTAACTTTTTAGTCTGTATCTAGGCAAAGTTATAATAAGGCACGTGTCAGTACACACTTGTTGCAAGCACATGTATTATTCTCTTTTCAACAGTAAGTGACAAAAAATATTCGTCCGTATTCCGTACGTTTAAATAGTACGTAAGTGAATGTTTTTTCTTATTGGGAACATGGCAGCCATCTGCAAACGTATACACGATTTGATTTCCTTTCTTGTGTTTTCGGCCCGGCATGGCCAAGTGTGTTAATATGTTCGACTCGTAATCCGAGGATCGCGGGTTCGAATCCCAGTCTTATCAAACATGCTCACCCTTTAATCCGTGGGGGCGTTATAATGTGACGGTCAATCCCACTATTCGTTGGTAAAAGAGTAGCCCAAGAGTTGGCGGTGGGTGATGATGACTAGATGCCTTTCCTCTGCTAAATTAGGGACGGCTCGGCTAGCGCAGATAGCCCTCGAGTAGCTTTGCGCGAAATTCAAAATAAATTTTCGTGTTTTACCACATATGCAAAATTACAGTTGAAAAAAAAAAGTCTGTAAAAATATTGAAGCGCAGGCGTTAGGAACCCAGCCTGTTTACGCCCGTGTAACCGAGTCACTTACTTTTGATTACTTTAGTTTTCATAATTTAAAGAAAATCCTTCTAGCTTGAATGTGTGTATGTGTGTGTTTTCTTATGCCAAATCCATATTGGGCTTTCGAACCCCTGATTTTAACATAGTAACTCCGTAGACTAACTGCTGTATTAGCTTCAAGCTTGAAGAACAGTTAAGTTTATTTTTCTTAAGAATATCCAAAACTTATATTTCTGTTGTCGTTACTCACAAGGAGTTATCTGTACTCTGCCTACCAGTGGTATCGAACCCGGTTTTTAGTAGTATAAGTTTGCAGACATACTGCTGTCCCACAAAGTACTTGTGGGTACATGTTAAACAATAAATTGGTAGGATCAAACATTTTTTAGTTAACCCTAATGATTATTAACTTCATAAGCAACATTGGTTAATTTAACAACTCATCATTTTATTTAAAATAATAAATAATTAAATAAATAAAATAAAATAATAAATAATTAGACTTTTGGTAATTTGCTTAAAAACTGATACAATATATCAGTGATAGTTGTGCGAAAATTAAGACGAATAATTATTTCTTATTAAAGCGATTGCAAGAAATTGTGAAAAAGGTTTTTAGTAACAGATTCGATAGTTTATTAGTCAAAAATATTTAAAAACTTGAATTATATAAACGTATAAATATTATATTTGGTCAATTGCTTGTTTGAGGTTGACTAAAAATTCTTGTAGTAATAGTCTTCGGAAGAGTTGTGTGTGTCATAGTATGCATTCAACGTATTTTACCGTTTCCAAAACATTTTCCACCGTACTTTGAAGCCGTTAAAGTGCTTAAATTCCACTACACGGCCGGACAAGATATGTCTACTACATGGCCAGACAAGAGATGTCCACTACATGGCCAGACAAGAGATGTTCACTACATGGCCAGACAAGAGATGTCCACAACACGGCCACATAAGAGATGCCCAAGAGTTGTCGACTGACGATGTTAACTTGTTGCTTTTTATCTACTGTACCAGTCCTAAATTGGGTAAAGTTATAAACAAATAGCACAGGCTTCCGGTGGTTTTATTGTATTGAAATTGTTACATTTTCTGCTGTAATTCCATTTTTCTCCATCAAGTACAAATTTTAATAAAACGTCATGTGTAGTCTTACCAAAAATAACACTATGTAACACAATTTTTACTTTTTCTTGTTCATGGGCAGAAAGTGTTATTTCCCAATTGCTTATGTCTAAAGTAAATGGAAAGGGCCTATTTTTCTCTTCAAACTTTGCTTTTGTGATCTGGATAATGAAATTTTCAAAGTTACCCATTTTCAAAACATTCCAGGTAGATTCAGTGCCGAGTAGCTGATAGAGAATTTTCCCGAACTTACAAGAATTTTCAAGAACTTACTAGAATTTTGTAGAACTTACGAGAGTTTTCAAGAACCTTTTAGAACTTTCCATAGTAATATATATATATACAGGGTCTCACCACTCAACACTTCAGTTTAATTTAGCTGCCTAAGTGAACACATAGACTTATCGAAGGAGGCTTTACCATGTTTTCCTGTTATCTTTGCCTTTGGGACAGCAGGGACAACGCAACGCACTACAATAGGAACCACTGGCCACAACGGACCGAGTTCTCTGTGGAGAAGCACAATGTCAAGTGTGAGCCACTAGTGGACCTCCAGAAGGTGTTGTTCCCACCGTTGCACATAAAATTGAGTCTTATGAAACAATTTGTCACAGCTCTTGATAAGAAGTCTGCAGCATTCAAGTACCTTCGAGACTTCTTCCCTAAGCTGTCTGAGGCAATGGTCAAAGCTGATGTCTTCGTTGTACCACAAATAAAGAAGATCCTGGAGTGCACAGAATTCCCCAAGAAGTTCAGTAGGAAGGAAAAAAAAGGTTGGGGCAGCTTTGTCGCAGTGGTTCGGGGCTTCTTGGGCAATCACAAGGCTGAAAATTATGTGGAACTGGTTGAGGCTCTGGTAAGGAATTACGGCAAAATGGGCTGCAAGATGTCCCTGAAAGTCCATATTCTTGACGCTTACCTTCATAAATTCAAGGAGAACATGGGAGCATACTCAGAGGAGCAAGGCGAGCGCTTCCACCAAGATATACTGGACTTTGAACGCCGCTACCAAGGAGCGTATAACGAAAACATGACTGTTTTTTTTTTGTTTTGAATTTCGCGCAAAGCTACTCAAGGGCTGTCTGTCTAGCTGTCCCTAATTTAGCAGTGTAAGACTAGAGGGAAGGCAGCTAGTCATCACCACCCACCACCAACTTTTGGGTTACTCTTTTACCAACGAATACTGGGATTGACTATCTTAACCATCTGGCCATGCCGGACCATCTAATTAGAAGTCACCTGCGAAATGCATTATGTAGGCTAAGTAAAATTTTGTACGTTTTATATCTTTCATATAAACCTACAGGATACGAGAATAAACTCGACAATTGAAAACATTACGTATCATAATATAATATATTTTTTTTAACAATGACGTTTGAAAAACAGTTTTATTGTTTTAAGTTATATATAAAAATGATATCAAATAGAGTAACCTATTTAGGCCATTAAGACGTTTGAATGAGGTTTAAAAAAGATACTTTTTAATAAGGAAAGAATCAGGAGTCTGTCAGTCATTTACCGAACATGACGTCATCAGGTTCTGTTTCTATCATCAGTTGATTTCAACTTAGGGTAGAATAATTTTTTTTCAAATTTCGTGTGCTCGTATAGTTGCAACTTCATCAAAGTGTTATACAGAGGTTCTCCCTTGCTTTCTTATTCGGGTTCAGAGACAGAGTTTGACGATATCCATGACATAAATAGACATAAGAGTTGAATTGGAAATAATGTTAAAATCAAAAGTTTTAATATTGTTACTAAAAATGATGTAAGTGATGATTTAAAATTAAAGAAATCTGCCAACAGTATTATGTTTTACAAAAACTGTTATTATATATATTTTAACGTTGTCTAGCGGCGGCCTTTAGTTCAATAGCTACGATTATGAATCCATTTTCTTTGTTTTAAAAGCTAAGTCAGAAAAGAAGAGAAATCAGAATGTTGTAGCAGTCGAGTGTTTTTCTTTTTTTATCGTGCGTCATCAGAAAATTTGGGATCCAGTGAACGTCATAGGAAAAGCAAGTATTGACATTGTGTTGAGAAAGTTTTTGTTATATCTTACGCCACTTTCGATATTTCTATTAACCTAAGCTCAATTTACTATTAAAATAAAAGATAATTACACTGTTGAACGAATATTTTAATAATAATTTGTAGACGTTTTGTATTTTTCATATCTTTATTGGGTAAAAGTGACATTTTATAACATTCTGCAAGTTCAAGAATAATACAATAATAATAATACAATACAACAAACTTAAAGTTTTTACAGAGAAACTGCGAGAAACTATATTTTAAGGAACTTTGAGAATAATGCAAACCTTTTCATGCATGTACATTAGTGCAGGACCGCCATGATAAGCAGGATATAATTGGTTGGCACTTAGAAAATTTGACATGAAAAGCATGAGCATATTACAAGAATTCGTTAAGTTTCAAACAATCATAGCTGTGTATGGGTTATCACTACACCAGAAACCTGTGTATTAAATACACAGTTGCTTAGAGAGAAAAAAAAAATATTAAAGGCAACAAATAAATTTTAACTTTCATCGTGCCAAACTTTCAGGTATATTTGTTCTTAATAAGGATTGGTTCAAAACATTCTGATTGCTGTGTTTTAATAAAACAACACAATGCAGTCTGCAAGATTAACAGCGTGGAAAAGAAACGGAAAGTGGAAAGGTGAAAATTGTCATTTTGTGTTTGGAATATTTTGTTCAAATTATTGTAACGATAAAAATCCTGTAACTCAAGAGCTTTCGAAAGATTGACCATTCTTCCTCAAGACCACCTTTCGAAAGATGGACCATTCTTCCTTAAGACCACCTTTCGAAAGATGGACAATTCTTCCTCAAGACCACCTTTCGAAAGATGGACAATTCTTCCTCAAGATCACCTTTCGAAAGATGGACCATTCTTCCTCAAGACCACCTTTCGAAAGATGGACCATTCTTCCTCAAGATCACCTTTCGAAAGATGGACCATTCTTCCTCAAGACCACCTTTCGAAAGATGGACAATTCTTCCTCAAGACCACCTTTCGAAAGATGGACAATTCTTCCTCAAGATCACCTTTCGAAAGATGGACCATTCTTCCTCAAGACCACCTTTCGAAAGATGGACCATTCTTCCTCAAGATCACCTTTCGAAAGATGGACCATTCTTCCTCAAGACCACCTTTCGAAAGATGGACCATTCTTCCTTAAGACCACCTTTCGAAAGATGGACAATTCTTCCTCAAGACCACCTTTCGAAAGATGGACAATTCTTCCTCAAGATCACCTTTCGAAAGATGGACCATTCTTCCTCAAGACCACCTTTCAAAAGATGGACCATTCTTCCTCAAGATCACCTTTCGAAAGATGGACCATTCTTCCTCAAGACCACCTTTCGAAAGATGGACCATTCTTCCTTAAGACCACCTTTCGAAAGATGGACAATTCTTCCTCAAGACCACCTTTCAAAAGCGTTCGGGTTTCAGGATTTTGATCGTTTTATACTAAGCTTTGTTCAAATTACTTACGTAACTCTAATATCTGTTTACTAAAATGGGTTTGGTTGATACACTGAAAAGCCTTTTCGATTTTCAAAAACCGATTAACGATGACGGTGATTGTGGGAATTTATCGTATGCTGTGATATTGTTGAGCGAAAGAAGTGTAACAGTTGAGATAGAATGCTTTGGGAATTATGAAAAACATCGTACGTAACTGTTTCAAACTTGTGAAATATTTTGTAATCTTTTGATGCGTATACATATATAAATATAACCATGCACATCAGATGCAAACGTACTGTCATCAGTCATTCGTTTTCACATGACGTCACGAATTTGCACCCTTGCGTCTTTCCGCCATCTTATGGGTCAGTGGTTGGTTGGTGTTTTATGGCACAAAGCAGCTAGGCTATCTGTGCCTCTTATGGGTCACCCAACAACCCTTATTTCTCATGCAATCTTCCAGCATATTTAGGTAAAAGACTGTTTGATGAGTGTTCAGTAAAACAACAGTAATGAATTTAGATAAAAAAAACAAGCAAAAAATGTTTCATATTTGAGTACTTTATAGCTATCACAATAGAAAAAATGGCATCCCCAAGCAAGATTTTTATACAATTCTGATTATTAGTTAAATGTATAAAATTAAACCAAGGATTTCAGCCAATTAGAGGTCTGAATATAAGCTATTTTTATTAAAAACCTCAAACGTATGGTAAAGTATGTAGTAGTCATCTTTGTAGAAATAAAAATTTATTTTTTGTAAATATAAACTTGTAATGAAATACGGCAACTAGAAAAATTACTGTGACATGAAACTTGAAACGTTGTGCGTATAAGATGATTGATTTCACAACGAAACAAAATTTTCATTATGGTAACACAAACATTTAAACTCTCTGTGTAAGTAGAACAAAATAGTTGTTAAAGGTTATAGTCATGCTGAAAATATTTAATTTTTACTTTCCCGGAAGCCAGTAAACTTATTCGACAAACACTGGGCATTTTCACTCAAACTAATAGAGATGTTACACAATGAGGAGACGACACAGTCTAAGTTAACAAGCTAATAAAAACGGTATCCAATGGGGACAGGGCACAGTCTAGGTTAACACGAGACGTTAACTAATGGGGAAAGAGAACGAACTAGGCTAACAAATTTTCCACCTGTCACCAAATTGTTCAGATATGCTTGATTAATTTTAACTTCATAATTTAGGCAAAGCAAAGAAACTTGTGTGAAAATAATTTCATAATTTAACAGAAAATATTTTATATAAAAACATATTTGTCTAATTTATATATTTATACTTGTATGAAAGTCTTATGAATATTTTTCGAAGTTAATATACTTCATCGTTTATGGAGAGGTTTATAAATTCCATTTTTATTATTTTAAATTAAGTAAATTTAATTAACTTGAACTTTTTCAAATCCTAGAGGGCTCATGATCGGTGAACAAAAAAAAAAAAAAACCCAACATGAATAGTTGAGGCCTTTATTAGTTTATAAAAGATAACCAACCTGACGAAGAAATTCAAATTTAGGTTTAAATAATTAATTTTATCGTCATTATTTCAATAGAACAAGAGATATAAGGAATTTTTTACTAAAGTTTGAAATTAGGATGATTAACAAATTATTAGGTTGAATGAGCAATATATATAGACAGTAGTTTTATTGTTCTAGTAATCTGATTATATGATGAGACATTGTAAAACTACTGTGTAGATGAATAAAACGTGTCCAGTTGTCTTGTTGACCTCATTAGGACACCTTGATTATAAAAACTGCTACATTAATTGTGATCAAACTTTAATGTCAAAGTTTTTTACTTATTAGTTATACAGTTGTATTGCAATTTGTTACAACTTGAAAACATACATTTGATAGAACGATGTTGTTCATGATAGCTGTTTATATTCATAAATCATAATAATACTGAACACTAACTTATTAATTCTGAAATGAGTAGTTTGATTCTGCGAGTTAGACAGATGAACAAAATACAGTTTATCAGTTAATCAGTTTATCCTAGTATTTCTTTATTTTAAATATATCATATCATTTAAATATATTTACATGTACAAAGCACACTAGAAGCAATTCCATATATTTGTTAATGTTTTATGCATTTAACCACAGTTTCAAATAAAGAATTAATTATCGAAACTGTTAAGCAGATAATTAAACAAACATTCATTCAATTGTCATAGTGCTTGAACTTTGACTCATAAGATGCTGATGGCTTGGGGATCTTATGACATCATTTAAAGATTTCAGCGTCCAAACACTTAACACATCTTAATAAAACCAAACGCCTGAATTATTAACAGTAAGTTATAGCTATTCATGATTCATTATTCGTAAAATAAATTAAACGATAAAGGTTACTTCCAGTACTCATGTGCTAGTACGCATCACCTAAAAGTATTGGTGCGAATAATTATGTTATATACTAATATACCTACATTCACGCCACAGTACTTATGTGCTAGTACACATCACATAAAGGTATTGGTGCGAATAATTATATTTATATACTAATACACCTACATTCACGCCACAAATGAAAGAAAAAAAGAGATTACATCACAGTACTATCAACAACTGCGGCCATTGTAATTAACTTAATGTGACAATAAGAATACAGCACCTAATAAGGAGCTAACATTATCAATGGTAAAAGTAACGATTATTATTATTACAACCCATAATCACACGTTATTACAGAGCACGTGAATGTAACAACGACAGAAGATTGTCGTTTATCAATAGCTATTGTATGGCAAATAAAATCGCTGAAAACGGCAAACTTATTGCTAATCACAAGATATTGAATCCACGTTATATTTAGATGAAAGTAGCTTACTGTAAATTACTTGTTATTTGATTCTAAGTTTCTGCACCAATAAAACATTCTATTAATTATACCATTTTTATTTTTATAATTTTTATTGACAAGTTACACAATTAAGAACCTGTTAGAAACTTTAACTTCGCCAAGTTGAAGAACGTGAATCTCTTTTTCCAACATATAAAACAATATTTCTCCTGCCACTGTCGTTCGCGCGATAAAACCTTAAACATCAATTTACTTATCGTGTTTTAAAGTTTTCTCACGTATATTTATAGGAGAAGAACCTAGAGTCAATAAACTTCATGACAGGTATTTTAACAGTCGGTTCACTTCTCAAGGTAAATACAGCAACTATTTATCTTGAACTCTGTCTTTTGGAAAACGCATATTCGTCGAGCACTGGTCACAACCGGACATTTTCATGGAAATACTGGCCAAATGCCAAGTTTATTGTCCGGGTTAATTGTTCAAAATCCGCAAAATTGCTTTCTTTAATCCAAGGTACATTGCAAAATAGAGAAATCAAAACATAGCCCCATACTCGATGCAGTAAAGTTATGATCTGCTGTTAGAGTCATATTGTCTCTTTCCGTCATTCACATTTAGGGTTGTCTTGTAGATTTTTACATATTACGTTAGTATTACCCTGCGAAATGTAAGTTATACGGTGAGTGTTTTGCGCTCTTTAAACTTGGATATGAAATTATGATCATGTAACTCTGTGACTAATGTAAACTCTTTGTAACCAGGACAGTGTGTGGTTATTTTAGTGGTATTACAACCGGACAAATCTGTTAAACTAGTAACAGCGTTATGCAATTCTGATGACGGCTTATTTGAACTAAAATTATGTATTTTTGTATTTATTGTCATTTCTTCGTATTCTCCTGGTTTTTCGGCTGTTGTTAAAATATTGTGTGTCTCGTGTTCCGTGATTGTGTTGCTGGTTCTACGTACGCAGTTGTTATCTGTGCGTCCTCTACCAACAGAGGGCGACTTGTCCATGGCGAAGGTTGAAATACTAGTTTTTCGTGAACTGGAAGGGCTTCCTTTATCCAGATGTCTCTGTCGACTACTGGACACCCTACCATTCTCTTCATCTGGTTGGTGTGTAATGTGAACTCTCTCCATCCTCTGAGGATGACGATTGGCAGAGCTGATGTCATCAGGTACGGTATATTCAGAGGAGTTAGAACGATATCTACAGCCCAGCACTCGCATAAATGCCTCCTTGAACTCTTTGTTCAGGAAAACGTAGATACATGGGTTAAAGGAAGAGTTGAGGTAGCCCAACCACGTAAGTGCGCTACGCCACTCGTAGCTTAATTCGCATTGCTTACAGTAAGCAAGGATGACATACATAAGGAAAAAAGGCAGCCAACAGACACAGAAAACACCCATTATTATTCCTAGTGTTCGAATTGCTTTTGTATCAGTTATTAGCTGTCTGGAACGACGCCGGAGGCTTCGCTTCACTTGTTGATCCTCTGTCTGGAGTGACACTTCCAGATGCTTGATCTCTCTAGCCTGGCGTTCCGCTATTAACAGGATCCGGAAATAGACGTAGAACATTACCGGAAGTGGGAGGTAGAAAGATGTCATGGAAGAAATTATTGCGTACACTCGGTTAACTTCCAGGGAACACTCGTCGCTCTCCTGAAAGATAGATGTTGTGCCATCACTGTTGTCATACCAACCAAGAAAAATGGGAATGAAGGAAATAGCCCCACTGCAAATCCAAATACACACGACAGCTACAAGTATTCTCTTCTTGGAAACAAACATCTGGTACCGAAACGGTCTAGTAACAGCCCAGAACCGGTCTAAAGCTATCATACATAGGTGTAGAATGGATGCTGTGCAGCACATAACGTCACACGATATCCACAAATGGCAGGCAATAGCCCCGAAACGCCATTTCCTTTCTACGTCATATAAAACTAATAAAGGCATGACGAAAAGTGCCACTGTGATGTCAGCAGAGGCCAAGCTAGCAAGAAGTAAGTTTGTCACTGACCTTAACCGTTGAAAACGGGCCACAACGACGATGACGAACACGTTACCCACGAGCGTCATGGTAATCAACATTGTACACACACATGCACCCAGTATCCGAACTGCCCATTCTCCGACACTCACAGAGTCTCCCACCAGGATATTGTTGCCGTCACTGATGTCCGTAAAGTTAAGGTTACCAGCAGAGTCCCCTGTTGGAGAATGACCCTGAGGGTCATATGTTGGGAGAAATGGAAAACTGGTCCTGAAAAGCTTGGTAACATCCTTCCTTATTCTTCGATACGTCTAGAACAGTCTCTTAACTTCTTCTAGATTAGGTGATCAGTGATGATACCAAGACCTACAACAACAGAATATGTTCATACTGAGTTAAATCGCACAATAAATCATTTGAAAGTGTTGCTATAATTATATATGTTCTTTAAAAAGTTGAGCTTGTATGACTTGGATCTAAATCTATTGACATATTCAGATAGAGATAAAAAAACAGAATATTTATCGTAACGGCTTGTTATTATCTTTGCCACCGAAAGTTACAAAAGCTATGTTTTCACTCCTGTTTGTGTGTGTTTGTCAACAGAATTTCTCGAAAACGGTTGAATGTATTTGTACATCGTGTACACTTGGACTACGACCCAACTCATAAGTGATTAGCTTTGCAGGGTCAGGGTCACAGTAAGGTCATGAAAATCCAAAAATCTCTAGCTGTTAATATTTTCACATTATTTCAGAAATTATCAGATTTTGGTGAAACTTTATGAATGTATATAGATTATTATTCCTCACTTTTCTGCTGCAAATGGTCCGTGTTCGTTGATAACGACGGACATACAGACATATTCTCGTGTTTCTAGAGGACCAAATATCATCAACACTGCGTGGCAGATGTGTGCCCTTTAGTTTATTCAAGTTATAATTAAGTATCTACATAACACCAAAAATATTTTAACATTATTTATTTGTCAAGTTTATAGATGGGTAGTTATCGTTACAGAAGTAAACAACAATGATTACTATCTCAGATAAGAATGTTTGACAACAGATATCTACTATCATGCTCATATTTATTGTTGTACATATAAATACACAGAATGGTTTAGATAATTTTATTGATAGCTTTTATTTTCTTGTAATTAGATAATATGCTGATAGTATAAAAACAACGCGTTTCTTGTGTCTTTAAATTGGTTTATCTAAGTGGCTTCCTTATTAAAAGGTAAGTTTGATATTTCGTGAAATCTGTAATCATGAATATACGTAAACTAAAGGTTATTTCTAATATGAAATATATAACCTCAGATTAATACAAACATTGTTTGTAAGTTTAACCAATCTTAACACCTAATCAACCTTTCTTAAACCTTAACAGCTAAACAATGTTTCAACTCAAGTCGCTATTCAGATTTAATTACAGTAATAACTACAGTCAATCTAAGTTTAACTCTGATATGTAGACAACTTTAGCTTAACAGCAGTGATTAATTAAACGTATTTCAGGCTAAATAATCAATTAAGTCCAGATAATCTGTAGCACATAATCAAACTTAAATAAATCCTAATAAGATCAAACATAGCTAACCTCAATAACTAATGTTAGCTTCCTCTTAACAGTTATTAGCCGAAACTTACTTGCTAATCAGTTGTATTTTTTCCTTAATAACCACTCTTAGCTTATGGTTAAATAAAACTAATCGTACAAAAAGTCTTAATTGATTAACTTTCAGTAAATTAATAAACAGTGAAATAAAACCGATATTATTTATTATCTTAACAATTTTACTTTTGATATCAGCCAGACGGAGGTACTTAGCTTAAAGTCTGTTAGTGAACAGTATTAGCTATTAAAGCTATTTCCCATTTTACAGAACTGAGATAATACGGTGGTGCAGCTTGTCATCAATAAAAATGAAGAAATGTGGGAACGTTGATGTTAAATGTTCCAGAACTATTCCTCGACCTTTCTAACAGAAACCATTTATTTTATAGTTTTTCCAGCTGTAACAGATTTACTGTTGTACATTTATTTTAATGCCTACGTTTGTTTCTGCATGTGACGTATATTGTTGACTATGTGTTGCACAAGTCTCACATGTTCTTGGAATTTGAGAGTAAGAATCAACAATATTTGTTTTACGAGATCGCTAGCGTGCTTGAACATTGTTGAAACTTTTAGAAATTCGCGTGGTTGGTAAATAAAAATTGACGTATCAATAGAAAACTAAGAATATTATTGGACAGCTACAGTGAGTGTGCTGTAGGCCTCGGAAGCTACACTTGTGATTAACGCTTATCAATCGGAAAACTATTGAATTAGACCAGGAACGTTTATAGATTTCGAACATTACAAACAGTCCAACTTCATGGAATTAAACACGTTAGCATTTCTACCAGGACATTAGATATCTTCATTACAGGAAAAATCAACTTCTAACAGTTGCAAAGCCAACTAAGCTAGATAAGTTAAGCGAGGTGTGGCAGTATTAACTCAGAATTAATTTACTCGTCGTGGACCTCGATTATCAATATTCAGTTCTAAATTTTATTATTGTTTGTAACTTTGCAAATTTATTGTATATAAATCATGATTTGTGACAACTATTACTAATAACCGTTATCATAAAGTGTATGTTTTCGTGTTTCTATATTAACGTATATTTGTGTCAAAACAGTGAGTATGTGTGTGTTTTTCTTAAGCAAAGCCACATTGGGCTGTTTGCTGCGTCTATCGAGGAGAATCGAACCCTTGATTTTAGCGTTGTAAATCTGTAGACTTACAGCTGTATCAACGTGGGACATGTGAAAAAAGAAAATTGTGTGTATCAATCTTGTTGACAAATAACATTAATTTGATACACATTAACATTTAATTAATTTCTAAATTAAAATTAGAATTTCCGGTTATTTGAAATAGTAATACGTTAACATACGTAATATAATAAATCGAAGACTCGTCCGAAATAAATTATAAAACGTAACACAGTACTGAAAGAATTGAATACAAAACTCCATGACATTCCAGGATTTCCATGCATGTGCGAACAACAAATGAAGACTGAGACTAATTACAGCCAAACACACACACACACACACATTGTGGAAACGACGAAAAGAAATCCCTCCAACTCTTGGTAAGAAGTATTTTCTTTATTTCTGTTGAATTACGGAGTAACGTACACGTCTTGTAGCTGTAATAGACAGATTGTTTTAAGCAAAATTATATTTTAAAGCAAATAATTAATTAGTACAAAGGCTCATTATTTTTACTAAAATTACAAGTTACATAATCATTATTTAGCTGGCTTATTAATTATTCATATTCGTTGAATCTCCAAATCCTTCACTTTCAAACGAATAAGTAACAAGTCTAGGATTTTAAGGTACTTGCGTCATAGCTGTCAGGAAATGGAACAGAGAATGTGCGTTACTGGAAAAATATTTATCACCCAACGTCCATACCAATAATTTATCAAATGAGTTTATCGTGGAGTACACTGTATCGCAATCGAGAAAGGTAAATGTACCAATTGGAGATAAGAAGCCTACAACAAGTAAGCAGTTTAAAATATATATATATATATTTCTTCCTTGAAATATTTTACACTGAGAGGACGTTTTCACGTTATTAAGATTCAAAATTGAGTAGCTAGTGAAGGACCTTCACTATAAAAATTATTCATTGCTTTGAAAAGTCTAACATTCAATTATCCAGTTTACCCAAGCTCAGTAATAAGTCTGAAGACTTAAGATTATCTTACGAAGAACAAAACATTATGATAAATAAAAGAAAAAATATATCTCTCTTTCTTATTGTTAGAAAACCTATATATGTATGTGTACGGTATGTATGGATATAAACAGAACTGATAATTTGTAATCCAAATTCATTCTATTTTATCATGGAGACATCTGCGTAGAAATTAAATATGATATTGTATCTCAGAACAGCTGGTATGGGTATTACCACTTTTATTGGTAAACAGAGAACAACGTTTCGACCTTCCTAGATCATTTTCAGATTAAGAAAGGTTTATACTCTCGTCCCTAAGACATGTGTTCGTCAATGATCACATTCAAACTTTCTCTTTCATAACCTGAAGATGACCTAGGAAGGTCGAAACGTTGTTCTCTGTTTACCAATAAAAGTGTTAATACCCATACCAGCCGTTCTGAGATTCATATATATTTCAAGTGGGTTTCTCGTCATCAAGAAATATGATATTAATGGATATTTATCTTATGGCTGAGCACGAACTGCCCCTTTGCAGCACTCAAAGCTCCACTACTGGATGTAGTACACCAGTACACGTGCATCTTTATGCTTTAAGATAACTTCTATTTGTTTTCGTTTTCTTAGGCTATGATTCGTTTCTAATTCCATTAGAACATAACAAACATTAATTAGACTAAAATCCCATTTCTGGATACAATAAGTCTCCCACTGGCACAGCGGTACATTTGAGGACTTCCAACGCAAGACACCGAGTTTCGTTACCCGTAGTGAGTGGAGCACAGATAGTTCAATACGTAGCTTTGTGTTTAGTTACAAACAAAAATCATAGAGTAAATATATAAGAGAAAAACAACCCTTCATTTATTTCTTTAACTTTCACAATAAAACAATTCATAGCTGGAAGAACATTTAAATTTATTTTTCTTAAAGGTATGCAGAACTTATACTCTTATTGAGAGTAATATACATTTAACTACGTGCCATACACCAAACTAATGCTTGTAATGCGGGTCTTTTTCCCAGGATCCGCCTTCAGGTTGTATGACGTAGATAAGTAGTAACATTCGCAATAAACAGACTCATGTCTTCAAGCTCCATTTCTTCCTCTCTAACTCCGTTGCTTAAGAGTTAAAAAGTTATGAAAAGTTTGTTTTGTTTGTTTGTTTTTGAATTTCGCACAAAGCTACTCGAGGGCTATCTGTGCTAGCCGTCCCTAATTTAGCAGTGTAAGACTAGAGGGAAGGCAGCTAGTCATCACCACCCACCGCCAACTCTTGGGCTACTCTTTTACCAACGAATAGTGGCATTGACCGTAACATTATACGCCCCCACGGCTGGGAGGGCGAGCATGTTTAGCGCGACGCGGGCGCGAACCCGCGACCCTAGGATTACGAGTCGCACGCCTTACGCGCTTGGCCATGCAGGGGCCATTATGAAAAGAAAGATGCATTATGTATTGGAATTTTTAGATTAAAGGAATACAACATTTGGCTTGGTATATTACTACGCAAATGTGAATAATGAATGGAGATTTAGATATATGCAGGGCTATGCAAAACAAATCCATTGACAGAAATTTATAATATAGTAACAGTGATTATCAAAATAAAATTTTGAAACCAAAACACCATTTTGATAGAAATATTGGTTTTCTTTTCTTTTTACTACAACTGCAAGTACTAGATTATAATATCTGTAGCATTTTATTTCTTTATAAATCCATTGCGATGTAACTTCCATATATAGTAGAGTGATCGGAATAACAACGCTTTGCATCCTCTACTTATCTGTTCTGCTACTGGTGCCCTCAGTGGCTCAGCGGCATGTCTGCGGACTTACAACGCTAAAAACCGGGTCTCGATACCCGTGTTAGGCACAGCACAGATAGCCCATTGTGTAGCTTTGTGCTTAATTCAAAACACTGCTACTGTTCTTTCTTAAACAAATCCAGGATATTGGGAAGAAGGTATGCTATCTGCATCTCTGAATTTAGATGGAAGATCTCTGAATTTTCCTACAGTATGGATGGAGTTGGTATCCATACAAATTCGTATATTATCAAGATGTGGTCGGTCCGATATCACTGCAACAAATTCGAGACGATAGCAATAAATTACAAGTAGACAGACTTCCTAGCATTGTCTATTTTTACCATTGATACGTAATTCTTTTGTCACAAAACATGCGAATAAAACTCTAACACTCTAACTCCAGACCTGACCCAACATGCTGTGAAGAAAGCTTTCATTAACCAAATAACGTCGCTGATGAACTAACAGAGTGCCAGGCCTAAAATCAATATTCCTGAAAATAATACACTTTTTAATAGTTTTATATCATATGAAGCTGAAATAAATAATTAGAAAAAAAAACCCATATCACCTGCGTGTAAGACAATTAAGATTAAAACATATATACATGAGATTAAGAAAAAAGTTAGAATTAATTTTAAACAAGTAAGAGCTTGAAAATTAATAAGCTCTTAATCAATATGGACTCTTATTTTCACTCAATGAAACCACCACCATACCATGTTTACAATAAAGGAAAAGTAATACCATGTTTATAAAGGAAAAGTAATACCATGTTTAGAATAAAGAAAGAGTAATACCATGTTTACAATAAAGGAAAAGTAATACCATGTTTACAATAAAAAAAAGTAATACCATGTTTACAATAAAGGAAAAGTAAAGTTTATAAAGGAAAAGTAATACCATGTTTACAATAAAGGAAAAGTAATACCATGTTTATAAAGGAAAAGTAATACCATGTTTATAAAGAAAGAGTAATACCATGTTTAGAATAAAGAAAGAGTAATACCATGTTTACAATAAAGAAAAGTAAAAGTTTACAATAAAGGAAAAGTAATACCATGTTTATATAAAGTAAAATGTTTATAAAGGAAAATACCATGTTTACAATAAAGAAAGAGTAATACCATGTTTATTAAGGAAAAGTAATACCATGTTTAAAATAAAGAAAGAATAATCACCATGATTATAAAGGAAAAATAATACCATGTTTACAATAAAGGAAAAGTAATACCATGCTTATAAAAAAAAAAATAATAACATGTTTATAAAGGAAAATAACCATGTTTACAATAAAGGAAAAGTAACACCATGTTTACAATAAAGGAAAAAGTAATACCATGTTTATAAAAGAAAAGTAATATCATGTTTATAAAGGAAAAGTAATACCATGTTAGAATAAAGAAAAAGTAATACCATGTTTACAATAAAGGAAAAGTAAACCATGCTTTAATAGGAAAAGTAATAAATGCTTATAAAGGAAAAGTAATACCATGTTTACAATAAAGGAAAAGTAATACCATGCTTATAAAGGAAAAGTAATACCATGTTTATAAAGGAAAAGTAATACCATGTTTACAGTAAAGAAAGAGTAATTTATAAAGGAAAAGTAAACCATGTTTACAATAAAGAAAGAGTAATACCATGTTTACAATAAAGAAAGAGTAATACCATGTTTACAGTAAAGAAAGAGTAATACCATGTTTACAATAAAGAAAGAGTAATACCATGTTTACAGTAAAGAAAGAGTAATACCATGTTTATAAAGGAAAAGTAATACCATGTTTATAAAGAAACCAGTAAAGGAAAAGTATGTTTGTTTATAAAGAAAGAGTAATACCATGTTTACATAAAGGAAAAGTAATACCATGTTTATAATAAAGGAAAAAAACCATGTTTACAATAAAGGAAAAATGTTTATAAAGGAAAGTAATAACCATGTTTATAAAGGAAAAGTAATACCATGTTTACAATAAAGGAAAAGTAATACCATGTTTACAATAAAGGAAAAGTAATACCATGTTTATAAAGGAAAAGAATACCAAATAAAGAAAGTAATACCATGTTTATAATAAAGAAAGAGTAATACCATGTTTACAGTAAAGAAGAGTAATACCATGTTTATAATAAAGGAAAATACCATGTTTACAATAAAGAAAAGTAATACCATGTTTATAAAGGAAAAAATAATACCATGTTTATAAATAAAGAAAAGTAATACCATGTTTACAGTAAAGAAAGAGTAATACCATGTTTATAAAGGAAAAGTAATACCATGTTTACAATAAAGGAAAAGTAATACCATGCTTATAAAGGAAAAGTAATACCATGCTTACAAAGGAAAAGTAATACCATGTTTACAATAAAGAAAGAGTAATACCATGTTTACAATAAAGAAAGAGTAATACCATGTTTACAGTAAAGAAAGAGTAATAATACCATGTTTACAATAAAGAAAGAGTAATACCATGTTTACAGTAAAGAAAGAGTAATAGAATAAAAGAAATTACAACTGAATACCATGTTTACAATAAAGGAAAAGTAATACCATGCTTATAAAGGAAAAGTAATACCATGCTTAAAAGGGAAAAGTAATACCATGTTTACAATAAAGAAAGAGTAATACCATGTTTACAGTAAAGAAAGAGTAATACCATGCTTACAGTAAAGAAAGAGTAATACCATGTTTACAGTAAAGAAAAAGTAATACCATGTTTACAATAAAGAAAGAGTAATACCATGTTTACAGTAAAGAAAGAGTAATAGAATAAAAGAAATTACAACTGAAAACGTTTGTAAAAAGAATTAGTTTTATTTTAAGCAAACATTATATTTTCGTACTTCTAAATATTGTTTTAAGATTTGTTTTCTTATATAAAGAATGACGTAGAAAAATAAACGCCGAAGTTCAAGGGTTTGACTTTTATCATGAAGATCGGTTGCTTTTCGTAAGAACTTTGTGCTAAACCTGAACGTAAGGGAATCTGAAATTATCTTAATGAGTGTCTAAATCACAATAGTACTCAAATTGTACGTTTTATAAAAATTCTTTACTACTAAATTTTTATATCAACTGTTACATTAAGAAAAACATACACTTAGTCATACAATGTCTGGTTCATGTTCCAGTCAAGATAAACATGTGTCACTAAAGAACTGTCCTAATTTGTATCTAAATTCTAGTCAGTGTCTTTATGATTACCTATTATCATTTTCTCCCTTTATGTGTTTATAAGTTCTAGTGGGTTTTCTTCCTTTAAAAATTACGTTATTTATTAATAAATAATAAACTCAATCGTTCCAAAATATACAAAATATTATAGATTACTTTTCAGTATAAAATGTTTTGCTTTTTAACCACTTCGTTAATTTTACTTCTTAAACGCATATTAATAAACATTTGATATCTTGTAATAAACACAAGGGATTCTTGATGACGACAAACCCACTTCAAAAAAAATGTATCTCAGATTTTGTGGTAGACGTCTTGTCATACAAAATTACAAGAAAATATCTTGGGCAATAGTTGTATACTTGTCATCTTTATTCAGTTTTCATGAAGATGACAGATCAAAACTCTCCTGTTTCTCGTTCTGAGGAGAGAAAATCCACTATAAATTTTAAAGAAAAGTCCAAAGTAGATTATTTATTTTTATTTAACATTTATCAAGTTTCAACCACTTATGTGGCTATAATTTAGTAACTATCTCTATTTTGTGAAATAATGCGTGAGCATTTTCTTCCGATGTAGAAAACATGTCGGGTGACGTCTGTGTTTGATTTAAATTAGATTTTAGTTTTCTAATTGTTAATGCTTATATCATCTTACTTCTATTAATGTTATTCTTGGTGCACTATATTAAAGTTGTTAATGTTGATTGGATGCTGATTTGTTGCGTTGTGTTTGTAAGTATTTGATGGTAGATTGTCATGGTCCTTATGCTTACATTGCATCTCGTTTTACCAATGTAAGTACTATCACATTGATCACCTTGATACTTGTAGGTATTTCTGTCGTTGATGTTATCAGAATAAACCTTCCTTTGATGAACTTTGGTTTTAGTGCTCGGTTTTTGAATAAAAGAAACCTTGCTCTTTATTTTGCGTTTTTTATGCTTGTTTCCGAATGTTTGTGGTTACATAGCCATGATACAGTAAGACACCTACTATTAGTATGTCTGAGTTGCACAATTTTTCATTCGTTTTTTTTTTTCTGTTATTGGGTTTGTTTTTCTACTTGCTGAGGCTCAAGTGATAATAGTGACACTAACACCTAAAGGTTTAAACATAATATGGTTGAGCAATATTTCAGCTATATTATTGCAAAATTAAGACGGCTATTTATGATCAGAGAAACTGTTTATCGAATCAAATGCTGGTTTCCAACATAAATCATTATTCATTATAACTTTTGAATATTTTGTTATAGCTTATCTTTTGTAAACATTGAATAATCCTATGATATGCCATTAAAAAAGACAGTTGGGAAGCCAAAGGCTCCTAAGCTTAATGTATCCCTTGATAATACAAACTCTTAAAATTTCGACGCCAGATAGAAAGATATTGCAGTTATCACCTTCTGGTTTATCTTAATTTGAAAGTGGGAAATTCGTAAAACACCAGTTTTGAGATTGAATAGATTCTGCTCAGAGCAACAGTGTTTGTTTTGGGAGTTTATCTGCCGAAGAGACTTTTCACCAAACTTGATTTCTTCATATTAAAAATTAACAAACTGTTTTTTTTTCTATTACGTATTTCTTTTAAAGGGTTAAAATAATTTATGTTGATATAAGATCCGCTGTTTATTTTTGAGAAGAGAAGATTATGTGATCCGAGTTTAACTTGTTTATATGTTTCTATATTTATATTACACATAACACATTTATTGAAGTAATAACAACAGTGTGCACATTTGTTGACACATTGAAACATGTTGAAAACAAACTGATAAGCTTGAATTGTGAGCATACGAATCAAACGTGTAAAGTTAAAATCTTAAAAATTTGAAATAACGACATGGAAAGTTTCTTTTGTTTTGTTTAAAATTAAGAACAGAATCGAGTGGGCCCAACGTGTCCAGGTGGTTAGAACGCTTGATTCATAACCTGCGGGTCGTGGGTTCGAATCTAAGCATATTCGCCTTTTTATTCGTGAGAACGTTTTAATGTGTAGCTCAAGAGTTGGCAGTGAGTGGTGATGACTAGCTGCCTTCTCTCTAGTCTTACACTGCCAAATCAGGCACGGCTAGCGCAGATAGTCCTCGTGTAACTTTGCGCGAAATTCAAAACAAACTAAAACCATTAATGTATAGTCGAATAAAATAAGTCTGCTGTAAATGTTGCTGAGATATGACTGTTTGCTTTACCGCAGTTTTGTATAAAATGGTTGAGTGTCTTATGGTATAGTTTTAACTTCAAATAATAGAGAAGTATGTGCACCTTGGTTGCTTTTAAATTTCAAAACTAGTCTAAACTGCATACATAATGTAGTTGTTTTTCTACCCTCACGGACATCGTATCGTGTTATATTGAATGTGATAGACTATCAGCCACTTCGTTTTCTCTGTTCCTTTAGTATATTTAAGATACGTTCAATAATTTAACACTTGCCCTACCCTGCAGATGAAGTTAAAACCAGAATTCTATAATTAATCCTATAAGTGCAAGCTACTTAATGATGTTTTATATGACCCATAATTCATTAGTGTTTGAAAACCAGAGTGGTACCCATTGACACATGTTAATGATCTTTAATACAAAGGATAGACTAAAAATCTGTAGTTCGTACATAGATATATAACATAACCTACAGACAACAGTCCTTTTGATTTTTCAAGATTATTCTTTCACATTTATTTTTAAGAAAGTAAATACTTAACCCATTTTTTAAGAAAGTAAATACATAACCCATTTTTAATGTTTCTTTCCTGTAAATAATCAATTTCATATTTTAAAACCTTGTAAAGTGCTCGTCTCTACTACCAGCGACAGTAACTTATTTTGTAAGTGAATTTTCCTGTTACAAGATAATTAAATGGAGCCTAGTCTGTCTTCATGACAGATCATAGGGGTTTTTGTCCCATGGATACTACAGATAATATTGTAAATTTCAATCAGATAGCATTTACTTTTCTTTTCTCAAGAGAAAAAGGGTTAACACATCTTAGCTTATCCTTATGAAATAATGAAACAATCTTTTCGTCCTTAGGATCACGATAGTGCTATTTCTCTGAAATCCTTTTGCCAAGTAAGTATCCTTTCTTAGATAAGTACCCAGTATTCTAGTGAGGTCTAACTAGAAATTATTGTAGAGAGATTAATTATGCTCTATGGGTAGTAATCAATTTTTATAAGTACATATTATATATCCAAACAGAGCACAACTTCGATAGCTCGTATGGTTTGGTTACTATTGACTTCAAGGTCTTTTTCTTCAATCATGCTATATGCATGGTTCACAACCTGCATCTGTCACTGCGCATCTCTGTAACTAAAAATCGTTTTTCAATTATTTGCACAATTGATCCAAATCATTCTATGTTGCCTCAGCATCCTCTATACAACTAGATATCCCCACAGTTTAATATCATCAACAAACTTTATTATTTTTTTATTACTTATACTTTCCCTTCCCCAGTAGGATATCGGTATCTCATCTGACTTACAACTCTAGAAACCGGGTTTCGATACCCATGGTGAGAATGGCACAGATAGTCCTTTGTGCTTAACTATAAACATATATTCAGATATCTTATTTTAGGCCAGGCTGTTAGGACGGTCGACTTATAATATGAGGGTCGGGGGTTAGATTCGATTCCCTGTCATACCAAATATGCTCGCTCTTTCAGCCGTGGGGTCGTTATTATGTGATGGTCAATTCCAATAGTTGGCGGTGGGGGTTGATGACATGCTGTCTTTTCTCTAGTCTTACGTTGCTAAATTAGAAACGGCTAGGGCAAATTGGCCTCGTGTAGCTTTATGCAAATTTAACAAAAAACAAGCTTTTGAGTACTGTCTCTTTTTGAATTTAGTAAATTCTAGAAATAAGTCTACAATTTTTAAACACGACTCACTACCCTTATTTATCGCACACAGATTTCATCAAACTTACTGCTGAAATACCTCTAACCACATTGAACGAGATTAGTGTATACTCTCTATTTCCAACATCACCCCCCGAATATTAGTATAACTAACAATAATTAAGTTGCTTAACAATTTATACATTAAACTAACATTCTCTATTTACTATGACATCACATTTCTTAATACACGTAACTAATTACAAATTAAATAATTACTAACTTATTAAATTATCAACAAATACCAAAGAACAAAAACAACACTTTTAAGTCTTAAATTAATAAATCATTCTACTTAATGAGCGAACAGTTATGATAATTATTTGTTCCAATTTCATACTTAATAGCTTTAGTAACTAATAACTTAATCGTACTGTCTCAGAACAGTAGTAAGCCGATTTTACGATGTTTAATAAACCTAATGTCGTAACACTATTTCCTAGAATAATAAAACCTTAAATTGTCTAATCCTATATAATATAGTTAACATACATTAATGTACCTATTGTAAACTATAATAATAGCAAAGTAATGCTTGTTTTCTGAAGAAAAATAACATTAAAAGCTTTAACTACAAAGGTTTCTCATTCGATGTCTCAGAAGCCAAAAACTCTTAACTTTATCTTATTTCATATCTAAAGCTTCGTCTAATTATCCTTAAAACAACTATCCAAGTATTAAAAATATAAATAATAAGAAACTAATGCAATATATTCCGCATGTTATAGATGAATGACAACAGGGATCAAACAACAGAATAGATGAGATGAATGACAACAGGTGTCAAACAACAGAATAGATGACAATTAATGAATTAACATACCTGAGACACTTGAAGATTCAAGACAGGCATAGTGGTGAAAATACCCTGTGTATCAACGTTTATTTGTAAATATCACGTTAAAGAACTTTAAACACAACATTCCATGTGTAAACATCATACACGTCTGCAGTCAATTTTTGAAGGGAATTAACTCTTACAAAATAGGTTTGATTTGTTTTGAATTTAACACAAAGCTACACGAGAGCTATCTGCGCTAGCCATCCCTAATTTAGCAGTGTAAGACTAGAGGAAAGGCAACTAGTCATCACCACCCACCGCCAACTCTTGGGCTACTCAACGAATAGTGAGATTGACCGTCACACTATAACGCCTCCACGGCTGAAAGGGCGAGCATGTTTGGTGCGACGGGGATTCGAACCCACGACCATCAAATTACCATCCTGAATTTGGTATTCAGCTCCATAGTGTCCAAAATAGCGTTTTCAAATATCGTTATAAAATATAAATCCTACAAAAACTGAAACTTTCCAACATTTTAAATGTTATTACGAATAATGAATAATAGATGTTATTACGAATATATACAAAACTATGCCAGTCATATCAAACTATGGTCCTGGACGCCCGCAGATAGGGGCAACAGGGGGTATTTTACCTTACATTTCACAAAAGGTTGCACAAATTATAATGTAAGCTTAGTATCGTAGTTAAAGTACATATGTTAAGTATTGTTTTATTAAAACTGTAAATTTATATTTGCGTTTAAACATACATAACACACTCTTGTGGTTTGCTGACGTGCACCGTAAAAGCTGACCTCTCACATACATATTTTGCCATTTCTTGAAAATATTTCTGCGGGCGCCCATGACTATGGCCTTCAAATCATCAGCTGATGGGAACTCTTTACAAGCTCGCTTGATCGAAAAGACAATGATTTGTGGTAATAACTGAACTGACAAGAAACCGATCTCTCCTTGTAGCTGTTGACCCCACTTTTCCATGAGACTGTCGGCAAGTTCGCAAGGC
Organism: Tachypleus tridentatus; assembly: GCF_004210375.1. Taxonomy (NCBI): domain Eukaryota; kingdom Metazoa; phylum Arthropoda; class Merostomata; order Xiphosura; family Limulidae; genus Tachypleus; species Tachypleus tridentatus. The sequence continues at coordinate 21,359,423 of NC_134837.1, read as the reverse complement.
TCAATAAATTTAATACGAAATAACTAGGGTAGGTAACAGAGAACAACCTGAATAAAACTTAAAACAGAGAAATACTAATAAAAAATTAAACAACATGTAGAATGGTAAAATACAATTACTAAATTGTTTGTTTTAAATTTCGCGCAAAGCTACACGAGGGCTATCTGCACTAGCTGTCCCTAATTTAGCAGGGAAGACAGCTAGTCATCATGACCGCCCGCCAATTCTTAAGCTACTCTTTTACCAAGGAATAGAGGGATGATCGTTCCATTATAACGCCCCTACGGCTGAAGGGGCGAGTATGTTTGGTACGACTGGGATTCGAACCCGTGACCCACTGATTACGAGTCGAACGCCTTAACCTACGTGGTCGTGCTGGGCCGAATTAATATCTATATATGTATACTGTATGTTGTAATTTTTCCATAATGCCGTTGCACTTGCAGGAAATGACATATTATAATTTATTAATAGTTTTACACTTCAATGATCGCCTGTTAAAACCGTATTGAAAATAAATAAATAAAAGATCAGACATTTGTGATGCTATGTTGAAGTATCTGTATAATATATAAAGTATCTGTATAGTGTAAAAAGTATCTGTATAATGTATAGAGTGTCTGTATAGTGTAGAAAGTATCTGTATAGTATAGAAAGTATCCATATAGTGTAGAAAGTATCTGTATAATATATAAAGTATCTGTACAGTATAGAAAGTATCTGTATAATATATAAAATATCTGTATAGTATATAAAATATCTGTATAATACATAAAGTACCTGTATAATATATAAAATATCTGTATAGTATATAAAGTATCTGTATAATACATAAAGTATCTGTATAGTATAGAAAGTATCCGTATAGTATGTAAAGTATCTGTATAATATATAAAATATCCGTGTAGTATATAAAGTATCTGTATAATACATAAAGTACCTGTATAATATATAAAATAACTGTATAGTATATAAAGTATCTGTATAATACATAAAGTATCTGTATAGTATAGAAAGTATCCGTATAGTATGTAAAGTATCTGTATAATACATAAAGTACCTGTATAGTATATAAAGTATCTGTATAATACATAAAGTACCTGTATAGTATAGAAAGTATCTGTATAATATAGAAAGTATCTTTATAGTATATAAAGTATCTGTATAATATATAAAGTATCTGTATAATATATAAAGTATCTGTATAGTATAGAAAGTTTCCCTTTAACTTATGGGTTTTTTTTATTCCTCAGTTTAAATTATGTTTAAATAAACTCCGTATTCCTTTCATAAACTATGTCCAATTTAAAAAAAAAAAATAAACTACCTGTACAAAAGTTTTGTATCAGTATACAAAATTTATTTTTTATTAAAAATGATGTTTTCTGAGAATAAGATAAAGCTGCATTATGAAACGTTAAGAAAGTGCAGCATAAAAACATAATTTTAGTTCTTTCTCTTTGTGGATAGGGAGGAACTACAACGTTTACAATATCTAACTTTACAGTTAACTAGGGGGGGTTCTTATAACAAAGCCATAGCGGGCTATCTGCTGAGTCCACCGAGGGGAATCGAATCCCTGATTTTAGCGTTGTAAATCCATACGTGTATGTCTTTGATTACTGACTTAAACATTCATATTTATACAAAATAAAACTATAAAAGTCTGAAAGTAGTAGAGGATAGAGTCAAAGTATTGTAAAAAATTGTGTTGGTTATTCTTTCAAACTCTCACATGTGATACGAAAGGGACTTGAATAGACAGCGACACCTGTAAACTAAATGGACGACTTGATGTTGAATAAAAAATAGTTTTTGTGGAAAAAATGTTAATGGGAAATATTTCCTGAAAAAAAATGTACAAAGCAAGTTTCTGATTACTCAGTGTTAATAATAAACTTAAGTGTGAAGAGATATTAAACTATGTCTCACTGACAAGTTTCAATATTTGGATATTTCTACTAGCTGCCTTCCCTCTAGTCTATCTGTTCTTGTTTATTTAAAGTTAAGCACAAAGCTATACAATAGGTCATCTGTGTTCTGTCCACCACAGGTATCGAGACCCGTTTTTTAGATTTGTAGGTCCACAGACATACCGCTATACCACTGGGTGTTATCTAGCTGGTCAAAACTAAGAACAGCTGAGCTATACCCAAATAACCTTTTCTGCGGTTTTACTTGAAACCTCTTAATCTCTTAATTAATAATTTACTTTAAAGTAGATTCATGACCCGGTGGCTAGGGCGCTCAACTTGTAATGTGAGGATCGCGGGTTCGAATCCCCATCACACCAAACATGCTCGCCGATGATTTGATGGATGTTACAAGAAATACAGCAATATACAGGTAACAGTTGCAAACTTTTGTTGTTCTTCAAGTCCGTGTTAGTTAAATTGATTTAAAATAATCTTGTGTAGACGGAACAAATATAATTGGGCTTCCCTAATGGACCATCTGTACATGATAAACCCCCCTTTTCTCGAAAGCTTTAGCAAGAATAGCCGCTTTTACCCTTTGGAACGGTTCCAGAAAGCACCGTTTTCTCTGAAAAAATCAAAATACGGATTAGTGCTCAAAAACGTGTTCACATATTGACATAACCAGGATAGAGAGTCATGTCGTAGGTGCTTGTGTTCTATACACGAGACTCATTAGATTTGTAAGTCTTGTTCCTAAGGTTCTTCGAGCACCTAAATTGAAAGATACATCGTACAATTCTATGTTATAAGAGTATTCCAAGTGTATTAGTTCAAAACTAAGAACAGCTATGCATGAATAGCCTTCTGTACAGCTTTTCTTAAAAATTAGAAATATCTTAGTTTAAAGTTACTTTAAAGTATGTCTAAAGTGCCCTTTAAAGTATATCTAAAGTACCCCTTTTCTGGCAATCTCTGATGAAAAACTTCTAATAACATTCTAAAAATATAATATTTTAATTTAATTCCTCTTATATTAAAGTATTATAAAAAAACACATGTAAAAACCCGATTTCAACAACAAGACAGAAAAATTACATCCTTTAAAACATTAGATAGTTGTTTATGTATAGTGCTCTTCAGCGGCACGGCGGCATGTCTTTGGACGTACATTGCTAGAAACCAGACCGTGATACCCGTAGCGGATAGAGCACAGATAGCTCATTATGTAGTTTTGGGCTTAATTACAAATAATGAAACTATATAGGTTTAATCAATCAGAGATAAGGTTTACGGTTATTGTGTTATTACTTGCTTCTGACATTACAACTCTTATGAAAAAGTTACGTCTTCTCTTTTTCAAGTGTTGAAACTTGTGAAACTATAAGTATAATTTTTAGGGGTAAATTACAAACATTTTAACTGTTAGATACAGATGGGACGTTGTGATACTTGTGATGCACATTTCATCTATCAGGTGGAAAGTTGTGATACTTGTGGTGCACATTTCATCTATCAGGTGGAAAGTTGTGATACTTGTGATGCACATTTCATCTATCAGGTGGAAAGTTGTGATACTTGTGATGCACATTTCATCTATCAGGTGGAAAGTTGTGATACTTGTGATGCACATTTCATCTATCAGGTGGGAAGTTGTGATACTTGTGATGCACATTTCATCTATCAGGTGGGAAGTTGTGATACTTGTGAGGCACATTTCGTGTATCAGGTGGAAAGTTGTGATACTTGTAATATACATTTTGTCTATCAGGTGGAAAGTTGTGATACTTGTGATGCACATTTCATGTATCAGGTGGAAAGTTGTGATACTGTAATATACATTTTGTCTATTAGGTGTAAAGTTGTGATACTTGTGATGCACATTTCGTGTATCAGGTGGAAAGTTGTGATACTTGTGATGCACATTTCATCTATCAGGTGGGAAGTTGTGATACTTGTGATGCACATTTCATCTATCAGGTGGGAAGTTGTGATACTTGTGGTGCACATTTCATCTATCAGGTGGAAAGTTGTGATACTTGTGATGCACATTTCATCTATCAGGTGGAAAGTTGTGATACTTGTGATGCACATTTCATCTATCAGGTGGAAAGTTGTGATACTTGTGATGCACATTTCATCTATCAGGTGGGAAGTTGTGATACTTGTGATGCACATTTCATCTATCAGGTGGGAAGTTGTGATACTTGTGAGGCACATTTCGTGTATCAGGTGGAAAGTTGTGATACTTGTAATATACATTTTGTCTATCAGGTGGAAAGTTGTGATACTTGTGATGCACATTTCGTGTATCAGGTGGAAAGTTGTGATACTGTAATATACATTTTGTCTATTAGGTGGAAAGTTGTGATACTTGTGATGCACATTTCGTGTATCAGGTGGAAAGTTGTGATACTTGTGATGCACATTTCATCTATCAGGTGGGAAGTTGTGATACTTGTGAGGCACATTTCGTGTATCAGGTGGAAAGTTGTGATACTTGTAATATACATTTTGTCTATCAGGTGGAAAGTTGTGATACTTGTGATGCACATTTCGTGTATCAGGTGGAAAGTTGTGATACTTGTAATATACATTTTGTCTATTAGGTGGAAAGTTGTGATACACATTTCATCGATTAAATGAAAATTATACATAATTTGAATTTTTAGATACTTGCGACTCAACAGATTTAATCAATCAGATGGATTGTTTGCATTATGTTTATTGTTTGATTTTTGTTGACACTATAATTATCTTCATTCAAGTAGAAAATTACACATTTCAAATTTGTAGATTTTTCTAAAGTACCACAGGTTTCTTCAGTAAAGTGAAAACTTTACAAACTTTGAGTTATTAGAAACTTGTTACATGAGTATTCTTGTCGGTCAGATGGAAACTCTGTTCTCTTTCAATCTTTCAGCACTTGTGTCACTCGCTACAAGTTTATCATGCAGGTGGAAAGTATACATACAAATTTTGAATTTGTTGGTGTCTTTGATACTATAAGTTTCATGATTTAGATAGAATGTTTACTTTCTTTGAGTTGTTAGACACTCATGACAAGAAACGTTTTAAAAATGTTTCGGTCAACGTACGCACTTCGAGCTACCACATACTTGGATACTACAATTCTTGTGTATCAAGGAAGAAAACTACAAATTTCAGGTTGCTATATACGTGGAGACCTGAAATCTCACCTGTCAAGTAAGAAGACTACACACTTTGAATTTTTAGATACTTTGTAACAAAGATTCTCATCAAACTCGTGGAAAGTCTACTAGCTTTGGATAATTAGATATCTGAGACTATACAAGTTTGATCAGTTATACGAAACTGGATATACTTTAGATTGTTAGATACTTGTAACACTACAAACTTAATTAAACAACGAGGAGGAAACTACAAAAACTTGAGTAGTTGCCGGTTGGTGGCTCTTTAGATGCCATCTGTCGGGTGGAACGCTTAAACGCTTTAATTTTTTTATATATTAGTAACAATACATTATTTACAAATTAGGTGGAAAATCTATTAAATTTGGACTACAGGATATTGTGACACCACACGTTTCACATATCAGGGAAAGTATGCACATTTTTAATTATTAGTTACTTCTCACTCTGCAAGTTTAGTCTTTGAAATACAACACCTACTCTCACTAGAGCGTCAAATACTTGTGTTTGTTTGTTTGTTTGGGAATTTCGCACAAAGCTACTCGAGGGCTATCTGTGCTAGCCGTCCCTAATTTAGCAGTGTAAGACTAGAGGGAAGGCAACTAGTCATCACCACCCACCGCCAACTCTTGGGCTACTCTTTTACCAACGAATAGTGGGATTGACCGTCACATTATACACCCCCACGGCTGGGAGGGTGAACATATTTAGCGCGACGCGGGCGCGAACCCGCGACCCTCGGATTACGAGTCGCACGCCTTACGCGCTAGGCCATGCCGGGCCAAATACTTGTGTCACTGAACGTTTCATGAACCAGGAAAACTTTGAACACTTTGAATTGTTAGATATTCGTTACACACCAAATTTATTCGAATAGGTAAGAACTCTACTTACTTTATTAGATATTTGTCGTACTACTGCTTTTATTATTCGAGTGGAGAAAATGAAATTACAGTTTGGACTATTAGACAAATGATAACAAAAAATAAATGAACAGTTCTAAATGAAAACTTTCTCTAGTTTATTTAGCACGACGTTTCGAGAAGACACATATCGTCAGCCAGTAAAGTTAGTGTTACAATTAAATTAAGCTCAAAAATAATCATTAAACGGTAAGATAATAGAAAAAACGTTTCTAATTACACATATTTAACGTGGAACATGCTGACAAAAATGCTTACAAAAGCATCGTTGAATTTATTACGTGTATATTATTAGATATAGCAAGAATATTGAAAAGTAATTAGAACAACTAAAATTGATTTAGAAATATCAAAACAGGAAATCAATAAAAATAACTTCGCAAAATTATTTACGTTGAATCTGAAAATAAAATCCATTTTTTCCATCACATACAGATTTTTCACAAAACGTTGTATGCTATTTTATATAAGTGAATAACTTTTATTGAAATTTTTTTACATTTTGTTATGCTTAAAATGTTGACAACCACTAGCTATGGACCATTCACAACGTAAAAGTCTTAGCGATCGTTCTAGAACCCACGAGAAAAACACCGCTAATATATAAACAGTTAACAGGCCGCATGACGTGTCATTTCTGGAATGGATTTCTTTGTGCGTGCAGTTTGAAATTATTTTTTTCTTTTCAATATCAGTTATTCATTGCTAGGGCACCAAGGGGTTGTGTAAATGACCTAACCATATTCTGTTATATTTGTGGTAAATTTGTTGTAAAGAAACAAAAGCAAAACATTACAGAATTCGTAAAAAAGAAAAGAGTATTACGCGTGTTTTTACATAAAACTTGGGAACCAAAACAAATCATGGCCTCCACACATTTGTGTCAGATAGTTGAGACAATGGATTACAGGTAATAGAATGTCTTTGCTTTTGGAATTCCAGTGGTCTGGTGAGCCAAGAAACCATGCATATGACACTATTTTTGCTCTGTAGCGAATGCTAGTAGCTGCAGACTATGAACCAAATAATGTATTGTAATTTACATTATAATTTATTTCGGACGAGTCTCCGATTTATTGTGATACTATGTTAACGTATTACTATTTCAAATTAATGGAAATTTTAATTTTAATTTAAAAGTTAATTGAATGTTAATATATATTAAATTTATTATATTTGCCAACAAGATTGATACACACGATTTTTTTAACATAAATATATTTTAATATAGAAACAAACAAAAATGCAATTTATAATAACAGTTATTACTAATATTACAAATGATGGTTTATATAGAACGGTGTTACAAACTTACAGATGATGTTGAGTCTTACATCCGAGCTAGTACTGAGGTGATATTATTGTACCTCGCTCAAGCTAACAACGCCTTCTTGGCTAGCCTCACACTGGTTCTTCTTGTCGAAGAAGATATATACCTTCCTCGTGGAAATACTAACGTCCGAAGTTAATTCACTGAAGTTGAACGGTTTGTAACGTTCGAACTCAATAAATGTATCTGGTCAAATTATGTAGTTTTCCAATTAATATGCGTACTCACACCTATAGCTTCCGAGGTCTTTAGCACACTGACAATAGCTGTTCAATAACATTTTTATTTTATCTCGGCTAGCCGCTTTTTATACAAATCACGCGCGTTTATAAAAAAATTAAACAACGTTCTAATGGGTTTTCGTAAAACCAATATTTGTTTTATAAATTTTACTTCCAAGAACCTTCAACAAATTTCGAAAAAAGGTGGGATTTGCACAGTACACAATCAACAATATGCGTCATTGGCAAAAAGAAAGCTACATTGCAACAACTGTAGGCACCAAATTAAATGCACAGCGGTAAATCTGTTACAAATGATTCTTCTAAAAGAAGTGTAAAAGGTCTTCGTCTTCACAATAGTAACGTATATTTTTCTGTTTCTATTGCTCATTTGGTTCTTTTAAAGGAAACGTATGAAAATCTTGATCTTCTTAATAAGGTCAAATACAAAGAACATAGTTGGATATTTCGTGGAAACTTAAAAGCTGTTTGCATGATTTGTTTTTGTCTCCCATTGTACAAAGATTCCGTGTCTTTTGTGTTAATGGGACAGCAGAGTACGAAATCGGCACTGGAAAGAGGTGCAATGGTCAAGCAATATTCTACACCAGGATCGAAAAAACTGGACGTAAGAGTTTAGTTGACCCAAACAAGATCGGATTACTTCTACTTCACATGAATATGGTCTTAATGAAGAAGTTTGTAAAGATGGTACTTCAAGTATCTATTTGAACAATTCCCAGTTCTTTCAGAAGCGAAACTTGAAGGAATTTTTACTAAGGCCTCTGGTTAACAGATTGATTTAGGATGAACAGTTCGAAAGGATAATGAGGAAAATTGAAGAAAAGCGTAGACTGCTTTTAGGCCCGGCATGGCCAAGCGCGTAAGGCGTGCGACTCGTAATCCGAGGGTCGCGGGTTCGCGCCCGCGTCGCGCTAAACATGCTCGCCCTCCCAGCCGTGGGGGCGCATAATGTGACGGTCAATCCCACTTTTCGTTGGTAAAAGAGTAGCCCAAGAGTTGGCGGTGGGTGGTGATGACTAGCTGCCTTCCCTCTAGTCTTACACTGCTAAATTAGGGACGGCTAGCACAGATAGCCCTCGAGTAGCTTTGTGCGAAATTCCAAACAAACAAACAAACAAACAAGACTGCTTTTAAAGATGTCACTTACAGATTTACTAGAAACAACAATGACCCCAATTACGAAAATATTCTTAATAACATACTCGATAAATAAAAAGAGTTGGGTTGTAATTTAATCTTGAAAGCTCATATCTTACACTCATGTATTGACTATTTCCTTGAAACTTCCGATACTGTCAGCACATAACAATATTAAAAGTTTCATCAAGATATATGTGAAATAGAGAGGAGGTATCAACCAGGTAGAACATGAGCGTGATGGCTGATTACTACTGGCTATTGAAATGAGATGCTCCCAAAGCAATATATAAAAGAAAAACCACAACACGTAGTTTTGAGATTAAAAGACGTATGTTTCACAAAAATTCAGGAAGAATGAGTATGCATATTTATTTAACATCAATGTTGTTCTTCCCTGTTTTTCATATTATTTTACATTTGTTAACAAACGAAATAATAATAAAAAAACGTTCATTGTGGTAAACGAAGTAATAATTTGATCGAAGTAAGAGTTTCTTTTTTTACTGATTTGTAAAAAATCCTTCGTGATAGAAAAAAAAAATGTTACTTTTGGAATCTACGCAGTTTAATTATGGAAAGTCCGTTATTAAGCCAAAACAGTTTTTATGAAGTTTAAATTCGCAAGTCTGTGTAGCCCATGGAAATAAAATGGTAAAACAAAACTTTAACAAAGGTAAACTCTCCAACCTTACCTATGGAAAAATAGTTTTCTTCCGATATAATTTCTTTAGATTGACCGTCACATTATAACGCCCCCACGGCTGGGAGGGCGTTATAATGTGACGGTCAATCCCACTTTTCGTTGGTAAAAGAGTAGCCCAAGAGTTGGCGGTGGGTGGTGATGACTAGCTGCCTTCCCTCTAGTCTTACACTGCTAAATTAGGGACGGCTAGCACAGATAGCCCTTGAGTAGCTTTGTGCGAAATTCCAAAACAAACAAACAAACAAACAAAGATTGCTTTTATTTTACTAGGATTCTGTGTTATTATTTTGAGAATTTATGTTCATTATCTATCTATGTTTATATTTTAAAATTCAATTTTAGTTGTTCTATATACTTTTTCCATAATCTCGCTAATTTTAATAATATTGGTGTAATAAGTTCAACGATGCTTTTAATCAGTATTTTTGTCACCATTCTCCAAATTGAATGTGCGTGATTAGAAGTTTTGCATTTGTTTACCTTTCAACGATTGTTTCTGACCTAATTTCACTGTAACGTGATCTTTACTGCCTGACGAAGGGCGTCTGCTTGAAACGTCACACAAAATGTTCTGGAAAAAAGTTTTCATTTAGATGTGTCAATTTATTCTTTGTTATCACTTATCGAACTTCTTCCCGCGTCTTGCGGAACAACACTCTGTCAAGAATGTTCATTATTTAACGCACTTTACTCATACCATCAATCAAGTCTGTGCACAGCAATCTCCGAAAAGATATACTGATCTTTCTTTGGTCTTTCCCAACAGATATTTTTCGAACAGAGTTAAGCCTTTTCACGTCCACATTATCCAAGAATAGATTCAGTATCTACATTATTTTTGAAAAAAAACTATTTACGTCACAAGGCAACTGGTTTTAAACTTCATTGATTATCATTTCAAACCTTATTAATACTAAATTACACAGATTTCGATTTCTTATGAGAGCTACCAGTAACACATTTACAAAGTACGATATAACAAACCAAGGAAACTGAAAATTCTCGAAACAATGTCTACCTCATTACTAACATTTCAGCTCAAAATGTTTACCATGAAACTTTGAAGAACCCAAAACTTACCAAATAGGAAGAAACTTTGAATTATCATAACCAAACTCCCACAACAGGTACTCACTAAAAGTGTTTTAACTATTCCTAACAAACTTCCTCTCTCCGATATCCAACTGTCAACATACCACATCTGAGACATGATTTTTATGTCACTAGAGCTGAGACAACGTGAAAGAGCACGTGCAGAAGGAGAACCACAAATACTTGATACCTTCGTTCCTTTTGTTCGAACTGAAATATATGAACTAAATCAAAACTAAAATATTCCTATACTCAGTATGAATAAATAAGAAAAAATGCATTATTTTTACTCAAAAATGCAAAGACATAGTAATTAAAGTAGCTGACAAAGACACAACTGTGGTGATATAGCAACGAAAACTTTAGATGCAAGAAGTCCTCTGAAAACTGAAAAACCCCAACAACTACAAGATACCCAACAAAGATCAAATCCCTGAATATCAGAAACACATTCAGAAAACAGTCCAAGTGCTTATAAAATGCAACAAACTCTCTCATAATTCTAAAATCCTAATTTAAAAAATACAAAACAGGAATAATCTGTGTATTGGCCAAGATTCACCAATCTGATTATCCTGATCGCCTCATAATTGCAAATTGTAATTACCTCTAATTATCTAGTTTTTGCCCAACCAACCTTATTTATCTTTCTCCCCTCCTATGTTAAAGACATAATCGATGTTGTAAACCGTCTTCAAGACTTTCATCACACAAAACATGTCACATTTTTATCACGGATATACAGTCTCTGTACACTGTTATTCCTCATAATGACGTCATGCTAGCTCTGAAACAATTTTTGAATAAGCAAGAAACTAAATTTTCCATGACTGAAGCCTTTTTTCGTATCATATAATTAGTTCTCACAATGAATACCTTTGGATTCAATGATCAATTCTATCAACAAATTACTGGTGTTTCCATGGACACAAAAATGGGTCCTTTTGGTTGGTTACTTTCAATGATAATTTTTTAATTTCTTATCCATTACAATGACAATATCTTAACGTACCAAAGCTTAAGTAAAGACATTCATCGACTACACTACATGGCCAAAAGTATGTATACATCCCTTCTAATTAGTGGGTTCGGCTATTTCAGCCACACCCATTGCTAACAGGTGCATAAAATCAAACATACAGCCATGCAGTTTCCATAAACAAACATTAGCAGTATATGGGTCTTAATGAAGAGTTTAGTGACTTTCAACGTGGCACTGTCATAAGATGTCACCTTTCCAACATGTCATTTTATCAAATTTCTGCCCTGCTAAAGCTGTCCCGGTCAACTGTAAGTACTACTATTGTGAAATGGAAACATCTAGGAGCAAGAACAGCTCAGCCACGAAGCAGTAGGCCAGATAACTTCACAGAATCAGACCGCCGAGTGCTGAAGCGTGTAGTGCGTAAAAATTGTCAGTCCACAGTTGAAACACTCACTACTAAGTTCCAAACTGCCTCTGGAAGCAACGTCAGCATAAGAACTGTTCGTCGGGAGTTTCATGAAATGGGTTTCCATGGCCGAGCAGCCGCACATAAGCCTAAGATCATCATGCACAATGCTAAGCAACGGCTGGAGTGGTGTAAAGCATACCGCCATTGGACTCTGGACCAGTGGAAATGCGTTCTCTGGACTGATGAATCACGCTTCACTATTTGGCAGTCTGATGGACGAATCTGGGTTTGGCGGATGCCAGGAGAACTCTACCTGCCTGAATGCACAGTGCCAACTGTAAAGTTTTGTGGAGGGGAAATAATGGTCTGGGGCTGTTTCTCAAGGTTTGGACTAGGCTCTTTAGTTTCAGTGAAGGGAATTCTTTATACTACGGCATACAATGACATTCAAGAGAATTGTATGCTTCCAACTTTGTGGCAACAGTTTGGAGAAGGATCTTTTTTGTTTCAGCATGACAATGTTCTCGTGCACAAAGCGAGGTCCATAAAGACGTGGTTTGTCGAGGTTGGTGTGGAAAAACTTGACTGGCCTACACAGAGCTCTGTCCTCAACCACAACGAACATCATTGAGATGAATTGGAATGCTGACTGCGAGCTAGGCCTTCTCGCCTGACATCAGTGCCCGACCTCACTAATACTCTTGTGGTTGAATAGTAGCGAATCCCCGCAGCCATGTTCCAACATCTAGTGGAAAACCTTCCCAGAAGAGTAGAGGCAGTTACAGCAGCAAATGGGTGACCAACTCCATATTGATGCACATGATTTTAGAATGAGATGCTCAACAAGCATATATGGGTGTGATGATCGGGTGTCTACATACTATTGGCCATGTAGTAGTGAAAACTTCATCCAGCTCTTAAGTACACTTGTCACATTTTCGATATCAATTCTCATTTCTAGACATAAACATCCCAGTTTTATCCTATTATCTTAAAGCCTCTCTACATCACAATAGCATTAATAGTCACGCTTACCTAAACTATTACTATTTTCATTCCTACGAAACCAAGTCTACCATTCCTAAAGGGACCTCACAAGACTGTTTATATTCTGAGGACAAAGAACATCTCTCCAAAACTACTGAAATGGCAGGAATTTTTTCAAAAAATGTAACGAACTGGCCAACAATGTAATCAAAAAACCTTGTAACCAGATACACACGGTATCCAATGTCATTGCCACTCAACCTAAAACCAAACATCAACAGGATAGAACCCCTTGGTTTTAATGTACCATCTTTTGGTTAGTAGCTAATATCATACAACAAAAGTTACTAATGACTGCCCCATCATCCAGTGTAGTAGGTGTTACAAACCATATATTGTAGAAACAGCCCGTAGACTGGGGTATCATTTTTGTAAACACCTTAGAGCTGTAATATCTTCCAGTACATATACCAGGCATGAGGTAGCACAGCCTTCTACGGATGGTTCAGATTGCTCACCGAAATGTTATTTTAAACATCTCAACAGGTCAACAGAATTTTACAATGCTATACAATGTTTACCTTTGTACCAACACTTACAAAACGACTGAGTCACAAGTTCTGGGAATGTCTGTAAATATCATAGCAAGAAATCTGAATTTCTGTGTTATGTTTTCTTCCGCTTTTGGGCGTTACAATGTGACGGTCAATCCCATTATTCGTTGGTAAAAGAGTAGCCCAAGAGTTGGCGGTGGGTGGTGATGACTAGCTGCCTTCCCTCTAGTCTTACACTGCAAAATTAGGGACGGCTAGCACAGATAGCCCTCGAGTAGCTTTGTGCGAAATTCAAAAACAAACAAACAAATTCTTCGCTACTTTTATTACATGATAACTCCCTAACCATAACAATAATGTCAGCCAGTTTCACTGAAGAGACATAGTTCCATACGGAGAATATGTTTTTATAAATATTAATAATTAGTTGTAACTAAAACAACAACAACATAATTCTAGTCTAAATTAATGTTATCATTACACACACGAAGTTAGTTTTCTTACAGAAATTTGGCGTTCCTTTATAAACCTTAAGCACAGAATGAAACAAGAAATACCAATCAATAATAGATACACAATAAATATCACAGTGGGAACCTTATTTTATTTAGAACTTGGTTATAGGTTATAAATACAACTTTATTGAAACATTTCACTAAAAAACAAACAAGCAAGTAAAAAACATTCTTCTAAGAAGTAAGTAAACGAAGAGATGGCTGATATCCGTCCTTCAAAAACGATACAAACAGAAAGTAAGATGACATTTATATCCTCCTTACAAATAGCACAAACAAGAATTAACACATAGCACACACACACACAACTATTCCTTCACAACTGAGTATAATGTATCCTCTTTTATCAGTTAACATTCTACTACAATGTGTGTTTATGTTATTATGTAGGGGTGATTTGAATGTCATTATTTTAAATGCATTGTTTTGAAAGATTGATATTATTTATACCTACATTTGCTTTCTTTTAGAAAAGTTTTTCTTTACTTTTACATTAGGCCCAGCATGGCCAGGTGGTTAAGGAACTCGACTCGTAATCCGAGGGTCGTAAGTTCGAATCCTCGTCACATCAAATATGCTCACTCTTTCAGCCATGCCGGCGTTATAATGTGATGGTCAATCCCACTATTCGTTGAGCCCTTTATCAGAGGAAGGTTAATGATTTGTCATAAGGGAAAACACTCGCGCTTCTTCTCTGGTGCCTTGAATGGTTTAGAGCAGTCGGCGGTAACCGTTTCTGATCACGAATCAGGAGTTTCATACAATACCTTGAGGCAAATATTTAATAACTCAAAGCGTACCCATCTGATTGGTTAAGCTTCACAAATAATTAATTCTGATTGATGAGATTAGTTGCGTGAGAAGTGTTTTCGAATACAATCAAATGTATACATTTCATCTGGTTTATTGAATCTGCTTTGTCGCAAGTATCTAACAATCCAAATGTTCCGTCCATTCACATGACTAATAAAAACTACAGTAGTCCCAGTATCTACAAATGTAAAGTCCACCTGATAGATGAGGCTTATACTGTTAAAAGTACGTAAGTGTTTAGACTCTGAAGCCGACTGACGAACTTTCACAAGTTTTTTTTAACAGTTCAAAGAAGTAGAATTTCTATCTCAGTAGTTAACTTATCTTCTCAAAGGTATCTAACATTTTAAAGTGTGTAACTTTTAACGCGTTCTATAAGACATGTAGTGTCACAACTATTCAACAATTCACGATTTGTGAGTTTTTTTACCTAATTGATGGCCCGGCATAGCTAGGTGGTTAAGACACTCGACTCGCAATTCAAGGGTTGCGGTTTCGAATCCCCGTCCAACCAAACATGCTCGCCCTTTCAGCCGTGGGGGCGTTATAATGTTACGGTCAATACCACTATTCGTTGGTAAAAGAGCACCCCAAGAGTTGGCGGTGGGTGGTGATGACTAGCTGCCTTCCCTCTAGTCTTACACTGCTAAATTAGGGACAGCTAGACAGATAGCCCTCGTGTAGCTTTGCGCGAAATTCAAAACAAACAAACAAAACCTAATTGATGAATTTTGTAATGTCACAAGATTCAAAGAGATTAAATATTTCACTTAACTGGGGTAATTTGTAGAGTTAGAAATATTTGACAGAATTCAACATTTGTTGACTTTCAACTTATACACATTGTAGTAGCACAAGTACCTAAACAGTTAAAACGTGTAGACTTTTTACTCGATTAATGAAACTTCTAGTATTGCGGGTATCTAAGATTTTAAAGCATGTAGACTTTCTATCTTACTGAAGAACTGCACTCTCACAAGTATCTAACAGTAACCTAATGTAGACATTTGTCACGTATTGTGGTTTAACTCGGACGAGCCCTCAGTTTATTACGTTAAGTATTGCAGTTTGAAATAGCCTGAAACTGAGTTAAGTGATAATCAGAATTTTAAAGTTAATTAAATGACGATATATATTAAAGTTATGATATTGCTAACAAAACTGATGCACGCTGTCTTCTTTCTTTTTTAATCAAAATATATTTTATCATACAAACAATAATAAAATTTATAATAATGGTTATTTAATCCAGAACTTCCCTGATATATTATCGAGGGTTCACGATGAGCGAAATAATTTCGATTTAATGCACATAAAATTCATTCAACTGAAAGCTAGCTAACTCTTTCCTGATTGCAAGTGAATTTTTCACAACTGTGGTTGTATAATACCTTTGTAAAAATACTAACGCCCGATGTTAATCTGCTAAAAATAAAGATTGTAATGTTCAAAATCTATAAACATTTCTGGTCAAATATGTGAAGTTCCCGATAGTATTTATTTGTTTTTTTATTTCATGCAAAGTTACACGAGGTCTATATATGCCCTAGCCGTCCCTAATTTATCAGTGTAAAACTAGAGGGAAGGCAGCTCTTGAACTACTCTTTTACCAACGAATAGTGGGATTGACTTTCATATTATAACGCCTCATCAGCTGAAAGGGTGAGCATTTGGTGTGACGGGGATTCGAACTCGCCATCCTCAGATTTCGAGTCGAGCGCCCTAACTACCTGGTCATGTCAAGCCTTCCCGAGAGTAAGCGTTAAGTTTAGTTACGGTTTCCGAGGTCTAAAGTACACCAGTTGTAGCAAACCAATAATTGTACTCGTTTCTAACGTATTTTATAGCTCACTTTTATAGGCTTGAAGATAATTTTTAGAAATTTCAGATTGCACAACAATACTGACGATACATTAATGATTTCGTACGCACATATATTGTTGATTCTTATGCTCAAAAGTGTTCTATAATTTTCGCAAATAGACTGGAATTTCGCAATAGATTTTTAACAGCATAAAGGCCTGGCATGGCCAAGTAGGTTAAGACGTTCGACTCGTAATCTGAGGGTCGCGGGTTTGAATCCCGGTCGCACCAAACATGCTCACCCTTTCAGCCTTGGGACGTTATAATATGACGGTTAATCCCACTATTCGTTGGTAAAAGAGTAGCCCAAGAGTTGGCGGTGGGTGGTGATGACTAGCTGTCTTCTTTTTAGTCTTACACTGCTAAATTAGGGACGGCTAGCGCAGATGGCCCTCGAGTAGCTTTATTTACTTTGTACTGTCACTAGTATTTCATAATTCAAAGTGTGTAATTTGTTTACCTGAATGGTGAACCGTATGTTATCAAAGTTATGTAACAATTTAATGTGTGTAGATTTTTCACTTGCTTTATAAAACTTGCAATGAAACAGTTATTTAACAACTGATAGAGAACAGACTTTCTATGTGGTTAATGTGAAGTTTGATATCACAAGTTTCTATCAATTTAAATGTTTAAACTTTTCACTTTACTGATAAAAAGTGTAGTAGTTTAGAAGCACTTAAAATTTTGAAGTGATTAGACTTTCCATCTTACTCATGAAACTGGTTTTGCTACAAGTATTAAATAATTCAAATTATATCGACTTTCCATTTGACTGATGAAACGTGTATCATTTGTTACACCCCAACATTAAACAATATGGTAAAAAATAGTGTTGCTCTTACTGTTTGCAAATATGCTTTAATGTTCATTAGTAAAGTGTATAGGTTCATATTTTAATTCGCATAAAACTGAAGCCGATTTATTTCAGAAAATGATTTTACTAATAAAATTCATGCAATAAGTAAATCTGGCTAATGTATATACAAAACATTTAAAATTATTTAAAGTAAAAGAAAATTATCGCAGTTTCATTAATAAGTTTAATACATATTCAAGTACTGGAGGTACAACTGATAGTTTGTTTGTTGTTAAACATGAAACTACGTAATGAGCTTTCTGTTCTGTGCCTTCCACGTGTATGAAAACAAATTTTTAGCAGTATAAGACTTCAGAATTATCGCTGAGTCGCTAGTGGGGACGACAGTGAGACCAAGCAAGTTATTAGAATAAATGTTATTGTACACACACTTGAAAACTCTAAGACATAAATGGGGGATTGAAACAGTTCTTTGTAATGCTGGAATGATGCTATTTTATATATAGAAACCTATCTAAATGTTCTTTATAGTGATATCTCTTTTAGACTAAGCAAACATATCCCTAAAAACGTGATACAATTATTGTTTTTATTTTATCATTTTTAACTTTGTTTAACGTAAGCTGGAAGTTATTATGAGATATTTCTATAAGCGTAAATAAAATCACGATCTATATCTCCAGGTTGTAAATTTTTAACTAAATATTTTGCTATTACAGCTTTGTCAGGAGCCATCGATATCGTACAAATTCACTAACACAGCTTAGTAACTTATTATTAAATAATAATAAAAAGGCGTGAAAGATTAAAGAACCTTGAAACCTGAAATATTGCTCCCATATTAAGTGGACCCTGAGGGTATACACTTGGGTATTATTACTTCTCTTATCCATGTTCGTGCGCATATGCACGCCCGTAGTATACCCTGAAGTATATCAGTTAGATTAACAATGTATAATATTAAAAATATATATAATATAATAAAAAGCAGTGTATTTTGATAACAATGCGTTTCAACAATGGCTTTTATGTTATGTTGTTTAGTAACAGAAGTATAATCAGGGATGTCGAGAAGTATAACCTAATATTGTTAGTCTATTTACTGAAAGTATAAAATGAAATGCATAAACAAAAAACTGGAAAAGGTATTTGTCGATTTCTTAATTTATAGTCTAGATTTATTAAGGATATTTGATGTTTATTAAAACCTTAGTGATATAAAGAAAATATCTCAATTGAAAAATAATTTAAGTTTAAAATTGGATCAATATTTTTAATTTTTACTTTCGTGATAAATTTTATGCAGTTGCTAAAATATACGAGCCCAACGAATACGAGTACATTCGCTAATGTTAAAATAATATAAAACATTCTTGACTTGATATTGATCAAACTAGCAATATTAAACAAATAACTTGTGTAAACCAATAAACAAATTATTAACATCATTAAATTAAGAATAGAACATATCCTAAACATTTTTTTATATTGGTATTGTTTGTTTTGAATTTCGCACAAAGCTACTCGAGGGCTATCTGTGCTAGCCGTCCCTAATTTAGTAGTGTAAGACTAAAGGGAAGGCAGCTAGTCTAGTCATCACCACCCACCGCCAACTCTTGGGCTACTCTTTTACCAACGAATAGTGGGATTGACCGTCACATTATACACCCCCACGGCTGGGAGGGCGAGCACGTTTAGCGCGACGCGGGCGCGAAGCCGCGAGCATCGGATTACGAGTCGCACGCCTTACGCCATGCCAGGCCATTGTATTGGTACGTATTCTCTATCTTATTATATCAATACGTATGCAGAACAGTGTCTGAACATGTATTTCAATCCTTACAATTGTGAATTGAGACTTCGTCGTATTTAAAGTATTTAAGATGAAGAAATACAAAGGTTGGTCTTTAAGTATTTGTTCATTTTAGATTTCTTTTTCCTTGACTGAAATGGATTATTTAACTTTTATATCCAGAAAATTATAATATTTAAATAAAATCTTGACATTCGATAATATGTTCTGATCTTGTTATGTCCTATATTCTACAAGAGTATTGTTACTATTGACGTTTTTAGACGTCATGTTCATATACGTGTTGGAGAGTTTCTTCAATATACGTAGTAGAACTTATGCCACAAATTACTTCATAAACAACGTTTTACTATGGAATCTATCACATAGTCCACATTCAGTGGCTTCACAGCTTATTATTGATTATTTAAGAGATACCTTATTTTTGTACTATTTTAATAAGAAAGTCTAATGATATTATTTTTAGTTTAGTGGTGATATTGTCACTTATACATGTAATCACCCAAGTAGCTTGAACTTTAAATGAGCTTTCTTTATCCATGTGATTTATGAGAATGTTTCTTATTATGTTTTGTATAAATAATCTTTTTTTTCTTAAAAGAATAATCAGGTTTTTTTCCAGCCTCCTCCCAAATTTCTTTGTTGTTACAAACTTTATCAAACCTATGGAGGTTGTCAATAATTACGTCTCTTTTACTGCAGATGGATGATTATAATGGAAATGTAAGCAAAGAACTGTAGTAGATGACATTAAAAATACCTCTAATGATATCCCAGTAGTGACATCTAGAAACGGTAATTTTTTTCCTGCTATTGAATGGTATTTAAGAACACATTAAAACTAAAAAAAAAAAAGAAAGGAGAGAGAGACTTTAAATTAGTGTTGCACACTTCAACTACGCTATTTGTGAACCTGTACCAGGCTGATAGACCAATATTCCTTCTTGTTCCTCGTTGTTATGGAAGCACAGCATAATGTAAAAAAAAACAAAAAAAAAACGAATGTCACAAACAAAACACTAGACAGGCAGATATTGATTTGAAGAAAGAAATGTGTGTTTTTTATAGCAAAGCCTCGTTAGGCTATTTGCTGGGTCCACCAAGAGGTATCAAACCGCTGATTTTAGCGTTGTAAATCCGTAGACTTACCGCTGTACCAGTAGGAATGAGAAGGAAATACAAGTAGTTAAATGTGTGTAGTAATCAAAAAGTAGTTAATAATTTGTTATGGTTAATGTATCCCACAGTCGTTAAGGACATGTTGTTGTGGTTGGTTTCTTTTAGCCCAAAGCTACACGTTAGTGGCATAAGTTATCTGTCCTACACGGGAATCGAACCATAATAAGTTTGGAAAACTTGAGACTGATACAATGGTAACATCACTGTGTTAGGGAAATAAATGCGATTTCAATCGAAACAGAAAATGATTTTATCGTTTAGAAGTGGATGAAAAGTCCAAAGTTAACGGATAGTTTGACGGATAAAAATTAAATATTCACATTACGATGCAATCTGGTGTAATGTGGATTCAAATCTGTCTTTAGTTTTGTCTTTTCTTATTTCTAGACACCTTAAACTTATGTTAAGTGTTAATAAAAAGAAAACAGAAGAACGTTGTTTATATAAGAGGTATATCCAGGTAAAACTGTATCGGATAGGTCCGCTGTATAACAGGAGATTGACTCAAGATGTCGATTATCAGGTAACACTAAAACTCGCGCGAAGATTTGTTTGTTTGTTTTTTTTTAATTTTGCGCAAAGCTACACGAGGGCTATCTGTGCTAGCCGTCCCTAATTTAGAAGTGTAAGATTAGAGGGAAGGCAGCTAGTCATCACCACCCACCGTCAACTATTGGGCTACTCTTTTATCAACGAATAGTGAGATTGACTGTCACATTATAAAGCCCCCACAGCAGAAGGGTGAGCATATATGGTGTGACGTGGATTCAAACCCGCGACCCTCAGATTACGAGTCGAGCACCTAACCACCTGGACATGTCGGGCCTCTCTCACGAAGGAGCTGATATTTATGAAAATAATGAGACAGTAACTAAAGGTGATACCTCAGATAATTAATTTTCGGTATGCACTAAACACAAACATAGTTCTTGTTCTTGTAGTTTACTTATACAGAGGTCGCTCTCACTGGATGAGAATCCAACTGTTCAGGCACCAAGATCTACCAAAAGGACACTGCTATCGTAAACAATATCGTACTCTGTGGTAACATGTATTACCTAGTTACCATAACACGTATTACTTAGTTCAACAGCAACAAAGGTAACTTGAAACAAGAACAACTTAAAGATTTTCTTGACTATGAGTTACGTGTTTGTTTGTTTAAAATTTTCAATTGATATTGAATTTCGTGCAAAACTACACGAGGGCTATCTGCGCTAGCTGTTCCTAATTTAGCAGTGTAAGACTAGAGGGAAGGCAGCTAGTCATCACCACCCACCGCCAAGTCTTGGGCCTCTCTTTTACCAACGAATAGTGGGATTAACCGTAACATTATAACGCTTCCTCAGCTGAAAGAGCGAGCATGCTTGGTGTGACGGGGATTTGAACCCGCGATCATCAAATTACGAGCCTTAACCACTCAGTCATACCGGGCCTGTGTTAAGTGAACCCTGCACATATTCAGAACAAAGGATGAAATTAGAATAATTATCATAATACTAGAAGAAAATAAAACACGTATGAAAATTCAAATATCAAGCCTCCACCACATATATATATGAAGAACGTTAAATCCATATTTGGTGTTGCTGAAAATTGCAGTCAAAGCGGAAAGTAGTTAGATCTTATCATTTTATTTCACATTAATATAAACAACCAAGGAAGAATAAAGTGGTCAGCATCACAGAGATATGACATCAAAAACGAAGTAAAGAGTGTAGATGGTAAACTCTATAAAGTTGTAATTTAAAAGAGAGCATGTTAAAAAAAGGTTAAAAAACAAAATGTTATATTCCTCAAACAACGTCTGCTTTAGTATTATGCAAATGAAATTGTCTTGAAATTACCTCGGAAAAAGGTGTTTTTTACTAAAATATGAAAAAAACTTGATCTCTCACAGAACAACTAACTTGGAAATATTCACATGTGTATCAAATTACTGTAAATATAGTTGTTATGATTTAAAACTTTTGTATCTTGGGTGCTTTTTTTTAAAAAAATACTAAACGTTTTGCTTCGTTTGACTTTTTGTAAGTCAAACATTTCATAAAGGTTAGGGTGTGTAGGGCTGCTGATCAAAAGTTGTGTTACACGTCACGTTGCTGAACAAATCTCGTACTTTCTGTTGTGGGTCCGTGACAATCAATAGAGTTCATGATGACGAGAAACCCGCTTGAAGTAAAAATGTAATATAAAGATGGCTGCCATGGGTTTTAAAACTTTAATTAGTATAAAGTATAGAACAATGTTGCGACCTTCTTAGGTCATCTTCAGGAATTTGGTTCCACTATACATATATAATAAGACAACATAAATACAAACACAGTGAAATCTCTTCTGTGTGTTATTATTTGATTTTACAAATATACATTGTTTTTCAGGGCTAACTTTCTATCTCTCTCTCTCTCACTAGATACCATATTCAGTTTCAACGTTGTCAATCATGGTTCTCCATATGTTCGTGTCTTTTGTACGTTTAAACATTTCAGGCACACTGACATCTATTTCATTATGACACTGATATCGTTTAATCTCGGTCATTCTTTACTCATTTAATCCTCTATTATTCCAGTAATTATCTTGTTTTCAAGCTTTTCCTTTCTCATTATGCATCTAATGAAACTCGTTTGTCTTTCTCTGATGGTTAAGATCTCTGTGTCTCTATTCTTCTCGGTACTTCCTAACTGATTATATGGTCTGTCCACAGAATGTGTACCATCATTATATAAGGCTGCGTTTCTGTGGCTTATTGTCACTTTTCCACGCTATGCAAGATGGTTCAACACTCACTGCTATATGTAAGTATGGAATACACATAACACTGCAGTATTATTCTCTTGCAGCCATGGTTATGGTTTAATTTCTTAAATTTTTTCCTGACTTTTGAAAAACTATTTTTCCCATGCTTATACGTATTTTAATTTCTAAATCACTTCTTCCGTCAAGTGCAAAATACTACCTAAGTAGTTAAATTTGTCAACCTGTTTGATTAATTTATTTCCAATATGAAGTTCACACTTTAGGATAGCAGACTTTTTGCTAACGGCAATAAACACTCTTCTTAAGGTAACGGAAAGTCTCTTATCATTGTTTGCTTCTACCACCATATCTAATGGTTCTTCTAAATTGATTTGTGAGTTAATAACCAACAAGTAAATGAGGTATCCGTACTTTTTAGGACTTTAAACGTGGTTAGTTAAAAAATCAATGGATATTTAGAAAGGGCGGATTTTTTCGATTCTGAGAAACATTCTGTGCGAAGAATTTAATTGTCATAGTAACAAACGGTGATTAGGGACCACTATTTAAATTTTACAGTAATTTTTACTGTGACTACATGTTACACGTGTCGTAAGCATCCATTTTTGGCATCTTAAACTGAACCTAGTATTTGAATTCATACTAAAATTTATAACATACATAAAATGTATATCACATTTATTACTAACAGAATAATTTCTGATTAAAGTTCTTTGTTAAGCTAATCTACAAATCAAATACTAAGCATTTTTAATATTTTAGATACGATGAAAGCTCTGTAATTGTGCACACCAATGTGATATATTTTCTATTTCTACAGCCGACCGACTTAGTGTCTCATAAAACATTCACGAACGTCTTGTTAAAGTAGACGAATGAATTGCAAATATTATTTTTAACTTTAGTTAAAGAGAAATTTAAAAAAAGAAGAGTGCTATTTACCTTTTCTACATATTTAAGTAATTACCCTCTCATAAATGTGTTTGGTGGATAATTTAAGTTAACGTATAAATACGTAATTTAGAAAATTTTAAAACATATGCAAACAAATAATTAAGTCACAAATCATACATGAGATATTCAATGAGACAGATAGGTAAGAAATGTGTTAGGCACCTGATGGCTTCTGTTTAAATAAAAACAATAATCTAAGAGCACTTGTTACAATATCACATCAGTCTTTACTTATATATTGATATATATAATTTAATTTGAACATAAACAAAATGTTTTTATGCGTTGATTCTCTGAACGAAACTAAAAGTTTAACGAAACATGTTTTAGTTTGTGTTTCTGGTAGACTGTTTCACAGGCACATACGATGGGGCCTTCTTCCCTTCAAAACTGGTTTCATCTCCACAAAGTTTTCCCATTTTTAAATTTATGCAGTTTCTGGCTCACAATTTTCTCTTTTGGGGACACCTCTAGCAATAGCTTTGCATGCTGGGTATGTTTCACACACCTTTACCAGTCATTTCACACCTCTAGATTTAAAGTTTTAATCTGAGAACATTTTGGCCAATCAACTTACACCCGTGTATTATTTATAAATACTCTTTTGTTTCTGAAGTTTATCAGAAATTGTATTCAGAAAACCTAACTTAATGTAATATAAGAAAGAGTTTTTCCGACATGAATTGTAGTTATAATTGAAGATCTCTTACCTTGAAATGGTAGAAATATTTCTTCTGAACAGACACTAAAGGTTTTATAAATAGAACAGTAAGTCTCGAAGTATAGTTACTTGATTAATGACTTTATTCTGAGTTGTATTTCCAGAAAAATAAACTCTGGACTTTCTTTTCTTAGTCACTAAAAATGAAAGTAAAATAAATATAAGTACCGTTGTTGCAGTATCTTAATATGTCCGTCTCGAGCTCGTTGTTTGCCTTAATGACTTTCATAGCGCCTGCCCAGAGACATTAACGCATTTCTGTTCTTTCTGCGAATCACGTGACCTGCTGAGAACGGAGAGATGATTCCTGAGAATCAGGTGGTAACAGTGTTGAGGTTCTCATCCTGAATGTTTCGTACAAAAAGTAATCAGGTTTCAAAAGGTTCTTTCTTTCATCAAATAGAGATAATATATAAAATCGAGATAAACTATGTAAGTCCAAATGACAAATAATTTAACATTATATATTTCGTTGCCTGTTAATACCGTATTCTCCAACCAAACAAAAGTATCACTATTGATATGTAATGAAATTTGTGACGACAGTTTTTTCCAAACTCAAGTAAAGTGGAAAATACCCTCATATTTAAATAATTAAGCAAAACTGCTTCTGACTAAATGTGTTTATAGATAGCAACAGCTTGTTATATAGCGACATTTTGATACTGTCGGTTAGCTTATGTTTTTCATCATCAGAGTTTTTGCTTCCTCCTTCGTTAGACTGCGGTAACTTTACGGACTTAAAACGCTAATCTCCGATCTTTCATTCACTGCTGTGGGAGCAGCTGGTAGCTAACGTGGTTGTGTCTAAAAGCACAAACCAATGAAAATAATTGTTTGTTTTGTCTAACTAGCAACTATTAGTGATAATTGATAAAACGTTAATATTAAACCTAACATAAATTATATGGATATTTGTATTTGGTTTGAATTTTGAGCAAGACTACACGAGAGCCATCTGCGTTAGTCGTCCCTAATTTTGTAGTTTCAAACTAGAAGAAAGACAGCTAGTCGTCACCACCCACAGCTGACTCTTGGACTACTTTTTACCAACGAATAGTGGGATTGACCGTAACTTTATAACGCCGCTGACGGCTGAAAGGGTGAGCATTTTAGTACGACGGGCATTCGAGACCCGCGACCGTCAGGTTATGAATCGAGTGCTTTAATCACCTGGCCACGCCGGGTCTGTTTGTATTTGGAAATAAAACCTTTAAAACTTGAAAAGTCAGTGTTTTATTGTAAAAATGTTAAGTCAAGTATTTGTTTAATATCTGAATCCATACAGTGCGATCTTTTCTTCTAGGAAAATAGCTTTCTGGATGAGTTCTGGTGAATAGCTCTGTTTATCTGTTTCAGAAAAAAACACCCCAAAACACTTGATAATTAGATAGATAGAATATAAATCAATATGTCTAAAAGAACGACTGACGCGTAAAGATTTGTTCTGGTCTTTGTTAGTAAGATTTATTTTTTATGAAACTTTAAGTTTCAACACGTATAAATCTACAGCTTACGGTATTTGTTACAGTTGATTGAGATATAAAAGAATTCCAAACCTAAAACCCTAACCTTGTAAGTTAGTTTAACCTTGAGAAAAAACAACAAAGAAGCATAAATCTCTCATTTATATGTTTCAGGCTGTGGCTGTTGCCGTAAAAAGTATCTTTGTGCAAAGATTCACTTAAACTGTTCGAAATAACACACCAAAAGCCCCAATTTATTAATTTATTTTGCCTTTAAACCATATAAATCAAACGAGAGACAGAAATTTCAAATCTGTCTACGGGACCTGTAACAAGGGCTCTCTATCAAACTTCATTTTGACCTTTAGAAATTTTACAGCTCAAGACATGAGTGTTTGTGATGTTTGACCTTTGATCCCTTAAAATGAAGCGGAAACTTCTATAATAAAAAAAAGGTGTCTTGGCGTATTGAACCATGGCGTATATTTTGTAAGACCAGAGTTAATGTGGACTGTAATTTCTATTCAGGGATGTAAGGATACATTATTCTTGAGTAATTGTTTCTACAGTTGTGAGTTTCTATGTAGAGTGACTTTTACAAAGAAGTTGACTGGTAACGACATGGTAATGACTCAAGCTGGAGTTTCACACTTATCAGACAGTAATTGGATTTGTACCACTGAATTTCATTCTTGCCATCCAAAGAGAGATGTCCATCGTGTCAGCAATCACCAAAGATAATATTCCACGACTACTCTCTGACCTTCTCAGAAATTTCAGCAAACTGTTGACACCCATGGTATCCATTTTGTCTAATGACAACATCGCCATCTGCAGAATCTGTTTTCAAGGAAACCAGGATAAATTAGCCAAGCTGCTAATGCTGAAGGATAAAGTTTTACAAAGTGGGTGTTTTCTTATAGCAAGCCACATCGGGCTATCTGCTGAGCCCACCGAGGGGAATCGAACCCTGATTCTTTACAAAGTAAAAAATAAAACATAATAGCATCTGTTATTTATGTATTTATATTTTTTACCTTTATAAAATAAGTTATTCACACGAGGGGAAAGTAAATTTAAAAAAAATTGAAATGGCGATATACCAGTCCTGTAAAAATATTTAATGTTTTATTTCACTATTGAGTCTCAAGGAAAGCAGTGTTTGTTGTTCTTGGGAAGAGGTTTAAGATGCATTAAAATGGTAGATTTTTCTTTTTTTGCCTAATGTCCTTAATTACAGATCAAAGAAGACTTTTTTTTTCAAAATGCTTTATGTTCTGGTAACAAGTAATAGCTACTGTTGAGTCTGAGTTACACATTCTTGACTATTGTCCCACCTTTAGTTTAGAATTTGGGATACTGGAGTATTTGTTTTAACTTCTAATATGTTCTTCTTCTAAATGACGGTTTTATACAAACAAGCTGACCCAGATGTGTTCGTGGTTCTCGTTTCTCTTCAGTTGTTGAACCTGTACTTTTTTATTTACCAAATTAACATTTTGAGGATTAAATATTAGATGCCTAGACACCTTGTATTGGTTCT